>NC_140095.1:22579335-23215555 GCF_964237585.1 Gallinula chloropus | reverse complement strand
AACTAACCCTAACCAACCCTATTGTGTATATTAACCCGTAACCCGAACCCTAACCTAACCTAACATAACCCTAACCCTAACCTAACCCTAACCCTAAACCTAACCCATAACCCTAACCCTAACCCTAACCCTAACCCTAACCCTAACCCTAACCCTAACCCTAACCCTAACCCTAACCCTAACCCTAACCCTAACCCTAACCCTAACCCTAACCCTAACCCTAACCCTAACCCTAACCCTAACCCTAACCCTAACCCTAACCCTAACCCTAACCCTAACCCTAACCCTAACCCTAACCCTAACCCTAACCCTAACCCTAACCCTAACCCAACCCTAACCCTAACCCTAACCCTAACCCTAACCCTAACCCTAACCCTAACCCTAACCCTAACCCTAACCCTAACCCTAACCCTAACCCTAACCCTAACCCTAACCCTAACCCTAACCCTAACCCTAACCCTAACCCTAACCCTAACCCTAACCCTAACCCTAACCCTAACCCTAACCCTAACCCTAACCCTAACCCTAACCCTAACCCTAACCCTAACCCTAACCCTAACCCTAACCCTAACCCTAACCCTAACCCTAACCCTAACCCTAACCCTAACCCTAACCCTAACCCTAACCCTAACCCTAACCCTAACCCTAACCCTAACCCTACCCCTAACCCTAACCCTAACCCTAACCCTAACCCTAACCCTAACCCTAACCCTAACCCTAACCCCTAACCCTAACCCTAACCCTAACCCTAACCCTAACCCTAACCCTAACCCTAACCCTAACCCTAACCCTAACCCTAACCCTAACCCTAACCCTAACCCTAACCCTAACCCTAACCCTAACCCTAACCCTAACCCTAACCCTAACCCTAACCCTAACCCTAACCCTAACCCTAACCCTAACCCTAACCCTAACCCTAACCCTAACCCTAACCCTAACCCTAACCCTAACCCTAACCCTAACCCTAACCCTAACCCTAACCCTAACCCTAACCTAACCCTAACCCTAACCCTAACCCTAACCCTAACCCTAACCCTAACCCTAACCCTAACCCTAACCCTAACCCTAACCCTAACCCTAACCCTAACCCTAACCCTAACCCTAACCCTAACCCTAACCCTAACCCTAACCCTAACCCTAACCCTAACCCTAACCCTAACCCTAACCCTAACCCTAACCCTAACCCTAACCCTAACCCTAACCCTAACCCTAACCCTAACCCTAACCCTAACCCTAACCCTAACCCTAACCCTAACCCTAACCCTAACCCCTAACCCTAACCCTAACCCTAACCCTAACCCTAACCCTAACCCCTAACCCTAACCCTAACCCTAACCCTAACCCTAACCCTAACCCTAACCCTAACCCTAACCCTAACCCTAACCCTAACCCTAACCCTAACCCTAACCCTAACCCTAACCCTAACCCTAACCCTAACCCTACCCTAACCCTAACCCTAACCCTAACCCTAACCCTAACCCTAACCCTAACCCTAACCCTAACCCTAACCCTAACCCTAACCCTAACCCTAACCCTAACCCTAACCCTAACCCTAACCCTAACCCTAACCCTAACCCTAACCCTAACCCTAACCCTAACCCTAACCCTAACCCTAACCCTAACCCTAACCCTAACCCTAACCCTAACCCTAACCCTAACCCTAACCCTAACCCTAACCCTAACCCTAACCCTAACCCTAACCCTAACCCTAACCCTAACCCTAACCCTAACCCTAACCCTAACCCTAACCCTAACCCTAACCCTAACCCTAACCCTAACCCTAACCCTAACCCTAACCCTAACCCTAACCCTAACCCTAACCCTAACCCTAACCCTAACCCTAACCCTAACCCTAACCCTAACCCTAACCCTAACCCTAACCCTAACCCTAACCCTAACCCTAACCCTAACCCTAACCCTAACCCTAACCCTAACCCTAACCCTAACCCTAACCCTAACCCTAACCCTAACCCTAACCCTAACCCTAACCCTAACCCTAACCCTAACCCTAACCCTAACCCTAACCCTAACCCTAACCCTAACCCTAACCCTAACCCTAACCCTAACCCTAACCCTAACCCTAACCCTAACCCTAACCCTAACCCTAACCCTAACCCTAACCCTAACCCTAACCCTAACCCTAACCCTAACCCTAACCCTAACCCTAACCCTAACCCTAACCCTAACCCTAACCCTAACCCTAACCCTAACCCTAACCCTAACCCTAACCCTAACCCTAACCCTAACCCTAACCCTAACCCTAACCCTAACCCTAACCCTAACCCTAACCCTAACCCTAACCCTAACCCTAACCCTAACCCTAACCCTAACCCTAACCCTAACCCTAACCCTAACCCTAACCCTAACCCTAACCCTAACCCTAACCCTAACCCTAACCCTAACCCTAACCCTAACCCTAACCCTAACCCTAACCCTAACCCTAACCCTAACCCTAACCCTAACCCTAACCCTAACCCTAACCCTAACCCTAACCCTAACCCTAACCCTAACCCTAACCCTAACCCTAACCCTAACCCTAACCCTAACCCTAACCCTAACCCTAACCCTAACCCTAACCCTAACCCTAACCCTAACCCTAACCCTAACCCTAACCCTAACCCTAACCCTAACCCTAACCCTAACCCTAACCCTAACCCTAACCCTAACCCTAACCCTAACCCTAACCCTAACCCTAACCCTAACCCTAACCCTAACCCTAACCCTAACCCTAACCCTAACCCTAACCCTAACCCTAACCCTAACCCTAACCCTAACCCTAACCCTAACCCTAACCCTAACCCTAACCCTAACCCTAACCCTAACCCTAACCCTAACCCTAACCCTAACCCTAACCCTAACCCTAACCCTAACCCTAACCCTAACCCTAACCCTAACCCTAACCCTAACCCTAACCCTAACCCTAACCCTAACCCTAACCCTAACCCTAACCCTAACCCTAACCCTAACCCTAACCCTAACCCTAACCCTAACCCTAACCCTAACCCTAACCCTAACCCTAACCCTAACCCTAACCCTAACCCTAACCCTAACCCTAACCCTAACCCTAACCCTAACCCTAACCCTAACCCTAACCCTAACCCTAACCCTAACCCTAACCCTAACCCTAACCCTAACCCTAACCCTAACCCTAACCCTAACCCTAACCCTAACCCTAACCCTAACCCTAACCCTAACCCTAACCCTAACCCTAACCCTAACCCTAACCCTAACCCTAACCCTAACCCTAACCCTAACCCTAACCCTAACCCTAACCCTAACCCTAACCCTAACCCTAACCCTAACCCTAACCCTAACCCTAACCCTAACCCTAACCCTAACCCTAACCCTAACCCTAACCCTAACCCTAACCCTAACCCTAACCCTAACCCTAACCCTAACCCTAACCCTAACCCTAACCCTAACCCTAACCCTAACCCTAACCCTAACCCTAACCCTAACCCTAACCCTAACCCTAACCCTAACCCTAACCCTAACCCTAACCCTAACCCTAACCCTAACCCTAACCCTAACCCTAACCCTAACCCTAACCCTAACCCTAACCCTAACCCTAACCCTAACCCTAACCCTAACCCTAACCCTAACCCTAACCCTAACCCTAACCCTAACCCTAACCCTAACCCTAACCCTAACCCTAACCCTAACCCTAACCCTAACCCTAACCCTAACCCTAACCCTAACCCTAACCCTAACCCTAACCCTAACCCTAACCCTAACCCTAACCCTAACCCTAACCCTAACCCTAACCCTAACCCTAACCCTAACCCTAACCCTAACCCTAACCCTAACCCTAACCCTAACCCTAACCCTAACCCTAACCCTAACCCTAACCCTAACCCTAACCCTAACCCTAACCCTAACCCTAACCCTAACCCTAACCCTAACCCTAACCCTAACCCTAACCCTAACCCTAACCCTAACCCTAACCCTAACCCTAACCCTAACCCTAATGACCCTAACCCTAACCCTAACCCTAACCCTAACCCTAACCCCTAACCCTAACCCTAACCCTAACCCTAACCCTAACCCTAACCCTAACCCTAACCCTAACCCTAACCCTAACCCTAACCCTAACCCTAATGGCCCTAACCCTAACCCTAACCCTAACCCTAACCCTAACCCTAACCCTAACCCTAACCCTAACCCTAACCCGACCCTGACCCTAACTGGGGGGGTGGGGTGGGGCTCCGCCTCCGGCGGAGCCCCACCCCACCCCCCCGACGTGGCCCCGCCCCCCGACGTGGCCCCGCCCCCCCACGTAGCCCCGCCCCCCCGACGTGGCCCCGCCCCCCCACGTAGCCCCGCCCCCCGACGTGGCCCCGCCTCCCCACGTGGCCCCGCCCTCCCGACGTGGCCCCGCCTCCCGACGTAGCCCCGCCCCTCCCGACGTAGCCCCGCCCCTCCCGACGTAGCCCCGCCCCCCCCACGTGGCCCCGCCCCTCCCGACGTAGCCCCGCCCCTCCCGACGTGGCCCCGCCCCCCCCCACGTGGCCCCGCCCCTCCCGACGTAGCCCCGCCCCTCCCGACGTAGACCCGCCCCCCCCACGTGGCCCCGCCCCTCCCGACGTGGCCCCGCCCCTCCCGACGTGGCCCCGCCCCCCCCCACGTAGCTCCGCCCCCCCCACGTAGCTCCGCCCCCCCCACGTAGCTCCGCCCCCCCCACGTAGCTCCGCCCCCCCACGTAGCTCCGCCCCCCCACGTAGCTCCGCCCCCCCACGTAGCTCCGCCCCCCCACGTAGCTCCGCCCCCCCACGTAGCTCCGCCCCCCCACGTAGCTCCGCCCCCCCACGTAGCTCCGCCCCCCCACGTAGCTCCGCCCCCCCACGTAGCTCCGCCCCCCCACGTAGCTCCGCCCCCCCACGTAGCTCCGCCCCCCCACGTAGCTCCGCCCCCCCACGTAGCTCCGCCCCCCCACGTAGCTCCGCCCCCCCACGTAGCTCCGCCCCCCCACGTAGCTCCGCCCCCCCACGTAGCTCCGCCCCCCCACGTAGCTCCGCCCCCCCACGTATGTATATATAAATAAAAATGAAAAATAATAAGTCTGGTGCAGCAGTAGAAAATGGGTTGCACGTGGGAGGAGGTTGGGATTTTTATTTTATAATTATTTTTGTGTTTTAAATTTTTTCCTCCTCCCAGGTGCAATGCCATTTTCTACTGCTGCTTGACTTGCTGAGAGAGTGAAAATGAGAGTGAAAATGAGAGTGAAAATGAAAATGAGAGTGAAAATGAGAGTGAAAATGAGAGTGAGAGTGAGAAAGAGAATAAGAAGGAACTGAAGAGGAGTGGAAGACAGTTGCACAGAGAGACAGAGTTGGACAAAGAGACAGACAGAGGCAAAGAGAGTTGAGCAGAGACAGACAAAGAGAGAGGGGGCAGAGTCAGAGACAGACAAAGAGAGAGGGGGCAGAGTCAAAGACAGACAAAGAGTGCAAGAGAGTCAAAGACAGACAAAGAGTGCAAGAGAGTCAAAGACAGACAAAGAGTGCAAGAGAGTCAAAGACAGACAAAGAGTGCAAGAGAGTCAAAGACAGACAAAGAGTGCAAGAGAGTCAAAGACAGACAAAGAGAGAGGGGGCAGAGTCAAAGACAGACAAAGAGTGCAAGAGAGTCAGAGACAGACAAAGAGTGCAAGAGAGTCAGAGACAGACAAAGAGAGAGGGGGCAGAGTCAGAGACAGACAAAGAGTGCAAGAGAGTCAGAGACAGACAAAGAGTGCAAGAGAGTCAAAGACAGACAAAGAGAGAGGGGGCAGAGTCAAAGACAGACAAAGAGTGCAAGAGAGTCAGAGACAGACAAAGAGTGCAAGAGAGTCAAAGACAGACAAAGAGAGAGGGGGCAGAGTCAAAGACAGACAAAGAGTGCAAGAGAGTCAGAGACAGACAAAGAGTGCAAGAGAGTCAAAGACAGACAAAGAGTGCAAGAGAGTCAAAGACAGACAAAGAGTGCAAGAGAGTCAAAGACAGACAAAGAGAGAGGGGGCAGAGTCAAAGACAGACAAAGAGAGAGAGGGCAGAGTCAAAGACAGACAAAGAGAGAGGGGGCAGAGTCAGAGACAGACAAAGAGAGAGGGGGCAGAGTCAGAGACAGACAAAGAGAGAGAGGGCAGAGTCAAAGACAGACAAAGAGTGCAAGAGAGTCAGAGACAGACCAAGAGAGGGGGGGCAGAGTCAGAGACAGACAAAGAGAGAGAGGGCAGAGTCAAAGACAGACAAAGAGTGCAAGAGAGTCAGAGACAGACAAAGAGTGCAAGAGAGTCAAAGACAGACAAAGAGAGAGGGGGCAGAGTCAGAGACAGACAAAGAGAGAGGGGGCAGAGTCAGAGACAGACAAAGAGAGAGGGGGCAGAGTCAAAGACAGACAAAGAGTGCAAGAGAGTCAGAGACAGACAAAGAGTGCAAGAGAGTCAGAGACAGACAAAGAGTGCAAGAGAGTCAAAGACAGACAAAGAGTGCAAGAGAGTCAAAGACAGACAAAGAGTGCAAGAGAGTCAAAGACAGACAAAGAGTGCAAGAGAGTCAAAGACAGACAAAGAGTGCAAGAGAGTCAAAGACAGACAAAGAGTGCAAGAGAGTCAAAGACAGACAAAGAGTGCAAGAGAGTCAAAGACAGACAAAGAGAGAGGGGGCAGAGTCAAAGACAGACAAAGAGAGAGGGGGCAGAGTCAAAGACAGACAAAGAGAGAGGGGGCAGAGTCAAAGACAGACAAAGAGAGAGGGGGCAGAGTCAAAGACAGACAAAGAGAGAGGGGGCAGAGTCAAAGACAGACAAAGAGAGAGGGGGCAGAGTCAAAGACAGACAAAGAGAGAGGGGGCAGAGTCAAAGACAGACAAAGAGAGAGGGGGCAGAGTCAAAGACAGACAAAGAGAGAGGGGGCAGAGTCAAAGACAGACAAAGAGAGAGGGGGCAGAGTCAAAGACAGACAAAGAGAGAGAGGGCAGAGTCAAAGACAGACAAAGAGTGCAAGAGAGTCAGAGACAGACCAAGAGAGGGGGGGCAGAGTCAGAGACAGACAAAGAGAGAGAGGGCAGAGTCAAAGACAGACAAAGAGTGCAAGAGAGTCAGAGACAGACCAAGAGAGGGGGGGCAGAGTCAGAGTCAGACCAAGAGAGGGGGGGCAGAGTCAGAGTCAGACCAAGAGAGGGGGGGCAGAGTCAGAGTCAGACCAAGAGAGGGGGGGGCAGAGTCAGAGTCAGACCAAGAGGGGGGGGGCAGAGTCAGAGTCAGACCAAGAGAGGGGGGGGCAGAGTCACAGGGACTGGGGCAGAGGCAAAGACAGACCTACAGAGGCAAAGACAGGCAGAGAGAGGCAAAGAACAAACTGACACCGGAGACCAAAAATCCTTTATTACACCCCCTTGTTATGTCATCTCTTTATTTCTCAGGATCATACTGAGGACTTATGTTAGGACTCTGAACATATTCAAAGTTTGCTATACACAAATTACTGCTTACAGGTGACAGTGCTCACAAACACATACAGGTTAGCATGATACCTTTTTAATAAACTGGGCTCATTAGTTCTCTTTACACAAACTTAGTTTGCTTCAAATTCCAACTTGCTCTTCCTTTCTGCACCCAAGACACATGCAACAGCTCTGCTCTACAGGACATCTTGTCAGGATCTATTCCCACGCTTAAGCTAACAGAACAAATTACAGTACAAATCACAACATGAATCAAAATCCTTCACACCTGCTTCCTATGTCACAAACCAATTAGGACCAGCAATACTGCACTCCAGTCCTCCTGAAGCCATCCCTATAGGATCTCTTCCCGCTCTTCCACCAACACTACCACAAATCTCTCCCTGTAACCATTTAATAAACAGCAGACCTTGCTGCAACAAGTCACAGCTATGACAATCCATAAAACCCTACCTGAGACAACACAAGCCCTACAACCCAAAAGAACACAACCAGCACAGCACACCTCAGGAACACAGTTCCCAGGGGCCTCCAAAAACATCACCCTGCCTGCCAAAACCCCAGCCCAAGCACCGGCTGCACCCAAACTTAGGCGACAACAGTCGCCTCGCAGACCGGCCGGGACCGGGGAAAAAAAAACCCAGCCGGGGGAACAAAAAAAAAATTTCCCCCGGCTGGGGTTTTTTTATTCTAAAATATCTAATTCCTGAGGCTTGAGCAAACCTGAAACAAAAGCACCACACACACAGTTAGGCAGCCACACACACCACCACTCATTCTGCTCCCCCTGCCCTGCAAGGCACCACCAGGGAACACAGTTCCCAGGGGCCTCCAAAAACATCTCCCTGCCTGCCGAAAACCCCAGCCCAAGCACCGGCTGCACCCAAACTTAGGCGACAACAGTCGCCTCGCAGACCGGCCGGGACCGGGGAAAAAAAAACCCAGCCGGGGGAACAAAAAAAAAATCCCCCGGCTGGGGTTTTTTTATTCTAAAATATCTAATTCCTGAGGCCTGAGCAAACCTGAAACAAAAGCACCACACACACAGTTAGGCAGCCACACACACCACCACTCATTCTGCTCCCCCTGCCCTGCGAGGCACCACCCGGGAACATCGTTCCCCAGGCCCTCCAAAAACATCTCCCTGCCTGCCAAAAACCCCAGCCCAAGCACCGGCTGCACCCAAACTTAGGCGACAACAGTCGCCTCGCAGACCGGCCGGGACCGGGGAAAAAAAAACCCAGCCGGGGGAACAAAAAAAAAAATCCCCCGGCTGGGGTTTTTTTATTCTAAAATATCTAATTCCTGAGGCCTGAGCAAACCTGAAACAAAAGCATCACACACACAGTTAGGCAGCCACACACACACCACCACTCATTCTGCTCCCCCTGCCCTGCGAGGCACCACCCGGGAACATCGTTCCCCGGGCCCTCCAAAAACATCACCCTGCCTGCCAAAACCCAAGCAGGTTTCAGGTTTGCTTGAGCAATCCTGAAACAAAAGCATCACACACATGGTTAGCCACACTAACTCACCAACAGCCTGCCCACCCCTACTGATGAGCACCTACATCAGAGCCATTCTGCCTCCAGCCACCGCAAAGGGCCATAGCCCCAAATCTACACCCATGCTTGGCAGAGTCTCACTCTTCAAACAGCTTCATCAAAGTCAAGTGAAGTGTCACACCTCAAAGGCCAAAGCCTGGGAAGTCACTTCACTACCTACAGCACGCTACCTGCTGCTGCTCTTTGAAATTTACACTCTAGGAACATTTGCTGCAGAATTTACTGCAGGACTCCAAACCTCCCTCTAGTGCCTGGCAAAAACCATACCTAACAAAGACATTGCACATTCCAAGAGTGCACCCCAAGACAGTGTCATACAATGCAAGACATTCCAAAAACACAGCCAGACAGCTACTTACAGCCCCATACTACAACAGTGCTATTGATTACACCATCCTGGGACCAAGCCAGATGGCACAAAATGCTAACTAGACAGAGTGATACAGTGCAAAGCACCACAGAGATACAATGCCAGGTGACGCAGCACTGCATCTTACAACATGACAATGCTACAGATTACAGCGTCCCGTTACAGAGTCACACGGCATGTGAGACTCAGTTCACATACAGAGGCAGACGGCGCGAGACAGCATCCCCAGACATGACAATGCTACAGATTACAGCGTCCCGTTACAGAGTCACACGGCATGTGAGACTCAGTTCGCATACAGAGGCAGACGGCGCGAGACAGCATCCCCAGACATGACAATGCTACAGATTACAGCGTCCCGTTACAGAGTCACACGGCATGTGAGACTCAGTTCGCATACAGAGGCAGACGGCGCGAGACAGCATCCCCAGACATGACAATGCTACAGATTACAGCGTCCCGTTACAGAGTCACACGGCATGTGAGACTCAGTTCGCATACAGAGGCAGACGGCGCAAGACAGCATCCCCAGACATGACAATGCTACAGATTACAGCGTCCCATTACAGAGTCACACGGCATGTGAGACTCAGTTCGCATACAGAGGCAGACGGCGCGAGACAGCATCCCCAGACATGACAATGCTACAGATTACAGCGTCCCGTTACAGAGTCACACGGCATGTGAGACTCGGTTCGCATACAGAGGCAGACGGCGCGAGACAGCATCCCCAGACATGACAATGCTACAGATTACAGCGTCCCGTTACCGAGTCACACGGCATGTGAGACTCGGTTCGCATACAGAGGCAGACGGCGCGAGACAGCATCCCCAGACATGACAATGCTACAGATTACAGCATCCCGTTACAGAGTCACACGGCATGAGACACCACCCCAAGACAGAACCCTACTAGGCAATACAATCCAGAAGACGCAACACTATCAAGCCGACAGCTGGTCAAAGGGCTTCATGACAAAGCGGCGAGGCTCCGACGTGATGATGCTCGCTGAGGGTGGAGAACGGAGAGCTGCAACTTAGCCAGTGGCTGTAAGGTGCAAGACACAACAGATGCTGTGGATAACAACTGTCAATTCTAACCAGAACACCCTGTTTGTGGCATTCCACTGACCCAGTCAATCCAAAGAGAGACATGGTGGTGGTCATGGCATGTGGTACCTACCACCCCAAGAGATGCAAAATTACTCTTACCCTGGTGAGAAATCACTGCTCCCACAATCACCTCATACCCAGCACCCAGCTATTATTCCAGCTCACCTCCACTGCCCCTCCACTTCCCAAGGTGGCCGGGCCGCACCTGCAGGAACAGAGAGACAAGGGCTCCACCTGCCTGCCATGGTATTAGGCACCAACACAGATAACACCTGCCCCACCACCTCTGTGTGCCATGGCCATGTCCTGCCACCACCTCCACAGCCTGAAAACAAACCGGTTCCCACCTTCCATTACATTATGTTAACATAAGCACTGAGCTGGCCCATGCCATTTATTGGCAGCTGCGCAGAGGCTCAGGCCTGGCCTAGCCCTCACAAACAAGGCATGCCTGTAACACTTACCTATAAAGCAACACTGGCCCTCTAGGAATGGCTCACCTGGCCCAAGTCACCTTGCCTGGAAACGGCCCCCTTTCCTCCTCATTTCGCACCTTCAAAAGAGAAACAGCCACACACACAAAACTTAAAGGTGGCACAGAGCTGCTCAACCATTTCATCACGCCAACACCACTGGCTGACCAACCTCCTTGGGGTCTTCCAGATGAGAACTCCATGACTGCATCGCTATGCATCACCTCTGGCCCCATCTGAAAAACCAAAAAGTTTATTAAGCAAGTCACCCTGATGACAACTCATTGCTGCACCATTCCAGACCTCTCCCTTCCTTTTAGGAACACTATCTGGAGTCTAACTGCATACCTCAGAGCCCCACAGCCTTACACCCCTGCAAAATCCCATCTGCTTCTTCCAACGCTGAAGGGCCCCACCCAGGCAGCTCCCATCATCTCCCAGGAACAGGATGGAAAGGACAGACTGCACACCCTGCTGACGGTACCGCCTTTACCAAGGCCTCCCGGGCAGAATCCTGCACGCTAACCCTGGACTCTTACTGCTGTGCCATGTCACCCCACCTCCACAGCCCCGGGCAGAGCAGCTCCCAGCCGAACACGCACAGAATGACGCAACACAGAACTCTGTGGACGATGCAACTCCAAGATGGCCAAACACTGTCAGCAAAAAGGGCTCCTGTACAGGCAACTGTCAAACTACGCCACTGAGAGCGGATGGGAGGAAGCTCTATGGCAACCTCAGAAGAAGGGGGACTGGACAGTAAGTCCTTCCAGTGAGCCGTTCAAAATTGTGATGACGGATGCACAAGACGACCATCTTCAAGACCTAACAATTGGAAAGATGCAAGGAAAAAGCCTCGGGACGTGAAAATAGGTGACCGGAGAACAGAGCTCCCGCCAGAGCCTGTGATGATGCCCTAAGAGAGGACCGGCCAGAAACTTCCAAGATGCAAGGGCAAACCGTGCCGTGACCCTGCCAGGCAAAGCAAGAAGAGCCCCGTGGGCGCTATGCTGATGAGCGAGCGTGGGCATCCGAGACCCTAGAGACTATGCCCGAGAGGCACGCTGTGCCCCTTTGAGCGCAAAGAGGATGCTGACACCCAGAGAGGGACTAAGACACAGAAGACACACCAAACAACAAGCGGACAGACAGACACGGGCTGGAGCTGCCCTGCCCGGCACACCCTGGCATTGTGCTGACAATTGACCTGCTCCTCCCCGTGCAGCCTTACCCAGCCTCCTACACACCCCTCCCATTTTTGCCCTCTTATCCAGTTCCTTCTACTTAGCTTTGAAGGGTCCGGAGATCCAACATCCTTTCTTGACAGGGTAAAACATCTACTGGATGTCTGCTTACTGGGACGCTTTGCTGTGTCAAGCCTCGGGTAGCTCCTGTAAAGCAAAAAGAGATGGTTAGAACTTCACAGGCACAGTCACCCCTGAAAAAGCGATCGCTGCTTTAGCCCGCTACTCTCAGCTCACCTGGCCGAGGTCACCGCCGGTGCTGACATCTGGCTTCACTTGGCAGTTTGAGAATTCGGACAAAAAAATTACAGACCCAAACAGATAAGCTAGTCAGACAGCCAGCGGTGGCATCTTACCATGCGTAACATACGCTGACCTGCTTTCTTAGGGCGCTCCGCTCATCCCGCTGCATCTGCAAAGAGCATTGAGAGAGTCACCCGGATGCAGACCGACAGTTTACCGATTCCTCAGGTCTCCATGGGAAGCCTCCCTCCCTCCCAGGCTCAACTTCATTCAATATCTACCCCCCTTGCTCCCCGCTCCCCAGTTGGCACAGTTCCCCAGAAGCCGCACTTGCGGGGCATACCTCATCTTTTGCAAGCAAGTGCTATGTTTGGTCTTCCACTGAACTCCAGGCTCTGCTACGGGCCTGTGAAATAAAGGGCTAATGCTTACAGTCCATGAGGGGCCATGGTTACTACCACAGGTAACGGCCGCCTCACCTTCTCTGTGTGCCATGGCCATGTCCCACCACTGCCTCCGGGGCCTGAAAAAGAAACAAGTTCCCACCTTCCATTACCTTATCTAACAATTCCCTCACCTGGCCTACACCATTTTCTGGTGGCTGCACCAAGGCTCAGACCTGGCCCGTAACACTCAGACGGGGGATGCCCCGTAACACTCAGACGGGGGATGCCCCGTAACACTCAGACGGGGGATGCCCCGTAACACTGGCCTGCTAGAAATGGCTCACCTGGCCCAAGTTGCCTTCCCTGGAAATGGCCCGCTCTCCTTGCTTCACACCTGCAAAAAACAGCCACACACACAAATCTTGAAGGTGGAACAGAGCCGTTGACCATTTCATCATGCCCACACCACAGGCCAACCTACCTCCTTGGGTCTTCCCCTCGACTCCTCTGTTGCTGCATCGGTATACACCGCCTCTGGCCCCATCTGAAAAACCCAACAATTTATTAAGGAAGCCCCCCAATGCCAACTCATTGCTGCACCATTCCGGACCTCTCACTTCCATTTAAGAACCCCTGTCTCACACTGCACAACCTGAAGGCATAATACAGAGGCAGTCAGCATAAGCTGAACGCATAATACAGAGGCACACTATGCATTATGCCACCCCATTAGAGGCACATGGCACAAGGCAAGCGCAATACAGAGGAATGCTATCCCTTAGACCACCCTTATACAGAGGGACACTGCGCAAGGTGGCCGCGCAGCATCTGCAAAATCAGAGCCAAACGTTCTATCTACCTGCCATGTGATGCTTCGGTGTTAGACATCAACACAGACGACAACCGCTTCACCTTCTCAGTGCGCTCAGACACGTGGCTATATCCCAACGAAGCTCTCCATGGGGTCTGCAAGAAACAAAGCAGAAGGCCACATGCAAAGAGACTGCCCAAAACCTGTTCCCATCTCCCATTCCCTTACCTGACCGATTGCTCGCAGCCTCCACTATTTACAGGTGCCTGCGTCAAGGTTCGTGCCGGGGCTATAAAATAAACAAGGGATGCTTATAACTCACCTGCAACGCAACACTGGCCCGCTAGAAATGGCTCGCCTGGCCTGAGTCGCCTTCCCTGGAAATGGATTGCTTTCCTCCTCGCTTCGCGCCTTCAAAAGGGAAACAGCCACAAACACAAAAAATCTTAAAGGTGGCACAGAGCAGCACACCATTTCATCACGCCGACACCACTGGCCGACCTACCTCCTTGGGGTCTTCCCCTCAACTCCTCTGTCGCTGCATCGGTATGCATCGCCTCTGGCCCCGTCTGAAAAACCCAACAATTTATTAAGCAAGTCTCCATGATGCCAACTCATTGCTGCACCATTCCAGACCTCTCGCTTCCATTTAGGAACCCTACCTGGAGTCTAACTGCAAGCAGCCATTAAAACACAAACAGAAAAAACCCCAGCCGGCATACCTCAGAGCCCCACAGCCTTACAGCCCTGCAAAATCCCATCTGCTTCTTCCAACGCTGAAGGGCCCCACCCAGGCAGCTCCCATCATCTCCCAGGAATGGGACAGAAAGGACAGACTCCACACCCTGCTGACGGTACCGCCTTTACCAAGGCCTCCCGGGCAGAATCCTGCACGCTAACCCTGGACTCTTACTGCTGTGCCATGTCACCCCACCTCCACAGCCCCGGGCAGAGCAGCTCCCAGCCAAACACGCACAGAATGACACAACACAGAACTCTGTGGACGATGTGACTCCAAGATGGCCAAACACTGTCAGCAAGAAGGGCTCCTGTACAGGCAGCTGTCAAACTACGCCACTGAGAGCAGACGGGCGGAAGCTCTATGGCAACCTCAGAAGAGAGGGGACTGGAACGGCTCGTTGGAAGGACTTACTGTCAAAATTGTGATGACGGATGCTCAAGAAGACCATCTTCAAGACCTAACGATGCAAAGATGCAAGGAAAAAGCCTCGGGACGTGAAAATAGGTGACCGGAGAACAGAGCTCCTGCCAGAGCCTGTGATGATGCCCTAAGAGAGGACCGGCCGGAAACTTCCAAGATGCAAGGGCAAACCGTGCCGTGACCCTGCCAGGCAAAGCAAGAAGAGCCCCATGGGCGCTATGCTGATCAGCGAGCGTGGGCATCCGAGACCCTAGAGACTATGCCCGAGAGGCACGCTGTGCCCCTTTGAGCGCAAAGAGGATGCTGACACCTAGAGAGGGACTAAGACACAGAAGACACACCAAACAACAAGCGGACAGACAGACACGGGCTGGAGCTGCCCTGCCCGGCACACCCTGGCATTGTGCTGACAATTGACCTGCTCCTCCCCGTGCAGCCTTACCCAGCCTCCTACACACCCCTCCCATTTTTGCCCTCTTATCCAGTTCCTTCTACTTAGCTTTGAGGAGTCCAGAGATCCAACATCCTTTCTTGACAGGGTAAAACGTCTACTGCATGTCTGCTTACTGGGACGCTTTGCTGTGTCAAGCCTCGGGTAGCTCCTGTAAAGCAAAATAGATGGTTAGAACTTCACAGGCACAGTCACCCCTGAAAAAGCGATCGCTGCTTTAGCCCGCTACTCTCAGCTCACCTGGCCGAGGTCACCGCCGGTGCTGACATCTGGCTTTGCTTGGCAGTTTGAGACTTCAGACAAAAAATTACAGACCCGAACGGATAAGCTAGTCAGAGAGCCAGCGGTGGCATCTTACCGTGCGTAACATACGCTGACCTGCTTTCTTAGGGCGCTCCGCTCATCCCGCTGCATCTGCAAAGAGCATTGAGAGAGTCACCCGGATGCAGACCGACAGTTTACCGATTCCTCAGGTCTCCATGGGAAGCCTCCCTCCCTCCCAGGCTCAACTTCATTCAATATCTACCCCCCTTGCTCCCCGCTCCCCAGTTGGCACAGTTCCCCAGAAGCCGCACTTGCGGGGCATACCTCATCTTTTGCAAGCAAGTGCTATGTTTGGTCTTCCACTGAACTCCGGGCTCTGCTACGGGCCTGTGAAATAAAGGGCTAATGCTTACAGTCCACGAGGGGCCATGGTTACCGCCACAGGTAACGGCCGCCTCACCTTCTCTGTGTGCCATGGCCATGTCCCACCACCGCCTCCGGGGCCTGAAAAAGAAACAGGTTCCCACCTTCCATTACCATACCTTAACAAATCGCTCACCTGGCCCATGCCATTTACTGGTAGCTGCGCAGACGCTCAGGCCTGGCCTATAAACACACAAACAAGGGATGCCTGTAACACTCACGTGCAACACAACACTGGCCCATTAGGAATGGCTCGCCTGGCCCGAGTCGCCTTTCCTGGAAACGGCCCGCTCTCCTCCTTGCTTCGCACCTTCAAAAGAGAAACACACACACAAATCTTAAACGTGGCATAGAGCCGCTGATCATTTCATCACGCTAATGCCACTGGCCAACCTACCTGCTTGGGGTCTTCCCCTTGACTCCTCTGTCGCTGCGTCCGTATGCATCGCATCTGGCCCCCGTGTCTACTAAGCAAGTCCCCCGATGCCAACTCCTTACCGCACCATTCCAGACCTCTCGCCTCCATTTAGGAAATTCCCATCTCACACAGCACACGACAAGCGTAATACAGAGGCAGACGGCGCACAACAAGCGTAATACAGAGGCATACGGCGCAAGGTGAAGGCAATAGAGACACACTATGCATTATAGCACCCCAATACATAGGCGCATGGCGCAAGGCAAGCGCAATACAGAGGAACGCTATCCCTTAGACCACCCCAATACAGAGGCACATGGCGCAAGGTGGCTGCGCAGCATCTGCAAAAATCAGAGCCAAACGCTCCATCTACCTGCCATGTGATGCTTCGGTGTTAGACATCAACACAGACGACAACCGCTTCACCTTCTCAGTGCGCTCAGACACGTGGCTATGTCCCAACGATGCTCTCTATGGGGCCCGCACGTAACAAAGCAGAAGGCCACATGCCAAGAGACCGCCCAAAACCTGTTCCCATCTCCCATTCCCTTACCTGACCGATCGCTCGCAGCCTCCACCACTTACAGGTGCCTGCGCTGAGGTTCGTGCCGGGGCTATAAAATAAACAAGGTTTGCCTAATAACTCCCCCGCAACGCAGGCACCCTCTCCACTGCCGCTCCCCGTCTTGCCCTTTTCTCCTACTCCCTCGACTTAGCATTGAAAAGTCCAGGGATCCCAAATCCATTCTTGAGAGAAACGGAGATGCACACTGGAGGCGACTCTCAGGTGCCACCTGTAAAACATAAGAAACAGCAGTTAGACCTTCACTGATAGGATCTGCTCAATGGAGCCACGCTTCGGGTATTGCATACAACGCCTTCCACCAAAGTCTAAAGCCAGTAACATGCCGTAGGAGAAATCCAGTCCCAATACTTATAGTCAACAAAGGACCTGCTGCAAACTGCGCTGGTTCTAAAAGGATTAGAGTTCTGAGAACAATGAGGAAAAGCCATAAACTGTCCCGTAACCCGGAAGAGAGTTGCCTTTGATACCCATGACTTTATTAGGAAATGCTAAAAGCCTATACGCAAGCAAGAAGCTTACTCAAGCCCTAGCCGGATAAGCTTATCATCAGACCTAGTAACAGAAGTGGTGCTAATGGCTTACAGTTTGAAGAGCAAAGCTGGTGAAATAAAACCCCAACAGTCCATCTTGTGCAAAGTCAGGAACGCCGGTAAAATGCTGTGCACCCAGAAGCAAAAGACCGACAGCTAACCTGATAGGATTGAGTTGCCCTGGCAAAGGCAACACAAAAGACACAAACTAAACGCAAGTCAAGCTTCATCAATAAGTACATTTGACTAGGTAGACACTGGCCACACTTAGCTAAAAGTGTTGTAAAACACTTACCTTGAATGCACGAACCAAGACAACAGCAGCAACTCCAATGCTTCAGCTGCAGAATGAAAACCAGAACACACTGACAGGAGACAGAGAGTAGAATGAGCTGCCAAAGGCAAGGCAGGTGCCTTATATACCCCAGGCTCCACCCACTGCCCTTCCCACAGTGGCCTGGGAAAGGGGATGATGCTGCCTGCAGAGGGATTAAAAGCAGCTGAGGGAGCAGGTGTGGCTCTTGTGACCCAAGTTGTTTAATCAGAGAATCAATGCTGGAAGGAGAAAAGGATTCTTGCTAAAAACATTCTCTACTCTGCCTTAACACAGAGGTAATGCTTATAGTCCATGAGGGGCCTGCTGCGACCTCCAAATGAGCTAGAAAAACCACAGTCCACTGAAAACCGCTAGAAAAGCCATGAGCTCTCCTGGAACTGGGAAAATACTACCTATTTGATCCCTGTTACTCTATTGGGAAAAGCTAAACCTCTATAGGCAGACATAAGACTTTCCTTGCCTGCCCCCATTTAATCTCATCATTGTGCCTGTTAGGAGAAGCGATACTCACAATTTACTCATTACAAGGAAAAACTGGGTATTAAAAGGTGAGGTTCTATCTTCGGTATGGTCAGGAACACATGTAAAAGACCACACACTTAGAAACAATGACTAATAAATAACCATATAGTGTTATCTTACAAACCCCTAAACATACAATAAATAATCAATGAAAAAAACCAAAACCAAACCTATTTATAAGTACACATTCTATTATATACATGCTACTTAACATTGAGTACTCCTTAAGCTCTTACCTCAGATGCATCTTCTCAAAAAGCCAAGCTGACAACTAAGCTCCATCTGCTAAATGGAAGCCAGCAGGAGAATGCATGGCCTAAGCGAAGACCGGTGGTTTATGTACCCCTGGCCCCACCCACTGCCCTTCCCACAGTCCTCTGGGAAAGGGGCGGGTCTTGCCTGCAGAATGGTTAAAAGCAGCTGGAGGAGGAGGTGCTGCTCTTCTGATCTGAGTTGTTAAGCAGTGGCTGCAGAAGATATAAAGGCACCGAAGGAACTGGAGTGGGTTTTCTAACTGGAGTTAGCTTTGTAGGACGCTGGGTGCTGAATGGAGAAACCAACTCTCACTGAAAACAACGATCCCGATTCCTACTGCGGCTGCATCTCTTGTACTGGTATGTAAGTAGTTTTAAGTTTTCTAGCATGTAGATAGAAAAAGATAAATATCAAGTGAAGCTTGGTAGGAAAATGGCTACTTATAAACTGTAAAAATACTACTGTTAGAGCCTATGTACTTTACCTAGGTACCAAAAGAGCCAAAACGTTAGACAGTTATACTTTGCATCTCGTGATGCCACCTGTATTGCCATGCTTCTACCAGAAGCCCTGGGTAAGCGGAAAACCTTGGGAAGAGCGTACAATCGGTCCTTGGAGGAACATGAGGCTATTTCAGCCTGGAAAACTCCATTTTATTATGGGGAGGGGAAAAAAATTTAAAATTCCCTTAAGCACCATTTTTAATCTAGGAAACCAAATTTTTATCATACAGAACCACTGCTTTATTCTGTAAAAGCACTATGCTGCTTTTCTATAAAACACCAACTTATTCTAAAAAATGCTCTATTTTTCCCTACAAACCCGCCATTTAATTTCTAGATATAAAATGCTTTTAGTCCTACAAACTGCTATTTCTATGGTGTAAAACACATTTTTTAAACACTGTTTTATTCATCAAATGAGCTTTTTGACCCTATGAACTACCATTTTAATTTATAAACCCACCGATTGTTCCTCTGTGCCCAAGGGTGAGCGGGTTGTGTGGGGGCGATTGGCCCTGGGCAAAGACAATTTCTCTGCTGAACCCAAGGCAGTGATAACTCTGGATCTACAGGTGTCAGAACTGAAAGATGTTCCTGACCTGAAATCTTCTGAGGCCACAGAGAGATAGAGAAATAGAAAATTAGAGAGACAGAGAAAACAACGGTAGGTGACTGGGCAGAGAAGCAGAGCTGAAAGACAGAGAGTCTGAAATGGAGACAGAGAGTCTGAAATGGAGACAGAGGGAAGGAGAAAGAAAACAGAGCACAGCTAACGCAGTACAGAGAGAGGACTAAAGAGAGACAACGAGCCATACAAACTGACACGGGGAAAGAAAAAGGTAGCAACAGGCTGCATTATAGCAAATTTATCAAATCCTAGGTAGACGGGGGGAAAAACCCAAAATGAAGGGCAGGGAACAGAATCAATAAAGATGGAGAAATAAATCTATCGGTGACGACTTTCTATGCTCACCAATGACAGGCGCACAGAACCAGAGACAGAGGGGACAGAAATACCAAGAGGCTAGAGGACTGACTGTGGAATGCCAAAATAGGAACTAGAGTCCAAAGAGAGAGAAAGAGAGAAAGGGAGAAGGAAATTAATAGTCAAAATAACATAGCCACTGTTTCTGGGTAGACTGTTGTGACAGACAGGCAGGAACCAAAACAGCGTAGAAACAAAGTCACTGATTCACTGTTTCCAGGGGGACCATTTACAGTGATGCACAGGCCAGAACAAAAAAACCAGCGGGAGCCCAAGGCACTAGGTCACTGCGTTTTGGGGGACCTTTGGCCAGCGACCCTGACCTTTGGCCTTCTAAGCTAACCTTTGACAGTTACTTTAGACCCTGACTTGTGACCTGATGACATTTGACCCTTGTGATTGTGGGTTTCCCAGTCACCAGTCAGAAAACAGTTAATTCAGTTACAAACTGAATTCTATTTATTTAGCAGGCGGCAATTAAGCAAACAGCGCTGGGCGGCCAGAGCGTCTCAGCTCTACCAACGGCACACACTGTCCCTTTCCGAATTCAGGTTTTTATAGTCCTTTAGTTCCGGGTCCCGATTGTTTCACTGAGGCTTCTTCTGCACATGTGCCAGTTGTTGTTAGGGGGTCGTCTTTTACCTCCTAGTGGTCGATGGGATGAAGTTGCTCCTCTTCCTCACTTGTCCCTTAGTTGACCCCTCTCCCATATTTGGTCATCTTTATCAGCAAGCTCATTCATTGGCTCCTTAATTTCTATGGTTTCCACTTCTAAGTTACCTATAAGTCAGTTCTATGCTTCGTTAGCAACTAACAATATAGGTTACACAATCATTCTTACAAAATCAGAACACGTTACGACCTGTTTCAAGGTACATGTGGTTTACATCTATCACAATCCCCCCTTTTTATCACCATTTTGTTCAGTAAACCATTGTAATTCTCGGTGGCTTAGTATAAGAGTTTTAGTCAACCGGGGGAAGAGTTAAACCATGATTCATACCAGCCTTGTTGAGATTCTCTTTCTCGTCCTCTCTTTTCCAACCCTTCCCTAAGTTTAGCCACAGTATCTCTAACAATGCCGGTATGATCTGCATAAATACAGCATTCTTCTCCTAAGGCTACACAAAGTCCGCCTTGTTTTAAAAATAGGAGATCTAAACCTCTCCATTTCTGTAACACCACCTCAGATCGTGATCTTAGGGATTTTTCCGTTAACATTAACTTTAAGGACCTTTGAATCCTCCCACCTAACAAGGGTCCTTGACACGGTCTAATTAATTGCTCCCAGATACATACAATAATTAAAATAATCGGCCAGGATGGGTGGTGCTATTCCGATTTCCTACAAGGTTTTTCTTGATCCCATTTATTGCCCTCTAGCCCCCCTTTTTCTTTTCCTCGGTGGGTGTGTTCCTGAGGCAGCGTTAAGCCGGGATTGGCACTAGGGCAGCTCCTCCGAGGCTTGCGCGTTACTCTAATCTCGGGGTTCCGTCCTCCACGGTTTTTTACACCTCTGCCTCGCCCGTCGGCTCGGTTGCTTTGAGTCACGGGGTGTTCCATCTTCCCGGCAGCAGGGGTATTCTTCAGGAGGCTCCGAGATTTTTTGCTTAGCGCACCTTCGTTTGAATTTCTCCCAGTTATTCGTTTTACTCTGGGGAGCTGCACCATACTCCACTTAGGTCTCTCCAGCAACACACCTGGACAATAGTTATTGAAAGAGGAACGGGCTCGTTTGGGTGGAAACAATAATATTCTGGTAACCTATATATATTCTACCACCGTGGTGACCATTTTTCAATTTCCCCTTAAGCTGTTTTATACTCAAATATTTCTTGTGTCAATTTCAATTTTTGTGTGTAATTATTCCCATAAATTCCCCTAGGAGGGGTTCCTTCATAACAATGAGACCACCACCGTCCTTAGCATATTTTACAAATAAAACACACAAAAGGATAACAATTACAACGTTTGACTCCACGCTTAACTGTAAAGTTTTTATATACTTAGAGTTACAAGTTTCTCCTTCATCACTTATCTGTATAAGAGCATCGGTGTTTAAGATCTCTTTAGGGTCATTCTGAGACTTCCAGGGGAACTGGTGACCTTCCAGGATGGCTCTTGCAATGTTGAATCCGAAATAGGTCCCTTCACTCGACTGGCATGTGTCCATCCACACTCAGCAGTCCTAATGGCCGTATCTGTTGTTAGAAAGACAAGAAAAGATCCCTCCCTTTGAGGTGTTAAAGAAGTTTTTCCAAGTCTTTATCGGGACTTTGTCACCCAGTTGTATCTTGTGTATCGCCATATCCAAGGGGGGGGGGGGGGGGTGCCAATATTCCTTTTCTTATTAACTCCTTTCTTCCTGCGATTAGTTGTGTTTTGTAAGCCTCTACTAGGGAATCCTCCAATCGCGGATGATTCCCCGGGTTACTCATGTCATATGACATCCCATATAACATTTCAAAGGGAGAAACACCCACATCAGTTCTCGGCTGTGTTTAGATATTTAATAGAGCCAATGGTAAACACCTAATCCAGGACATCCCTGTTTCCAATTTTAATTTTGTTAATTGTTTTTTAATTTCTCCATTCATTCTTTCAACTCTGACAGAACTTTGTGGGTGCCATGGTGTGTGGTGTTGTCACTCAATTCCAAAACCTACAGTTTCAACAATCCCACATCGGGGAGTAATTAATTTTTTTTTTTCTAATAATATTTTAACCTCCACCCAGGCCGTGGTTCGTGTTGTCGAATCGGTAAAATCAATTTGTGTATTAGAAAAGGGTCTATGGGCCAGGATTCTTCCTCCTGCTTTTTCCATGTGCATCTTGTGCTTCCCTCCGGCCAGTGCAAGCAGCTTCCATGCTTGCTTGGTGAACCGGCCGGGGAAGCAGCTGAGCTGCCTGCTAAGTCAGCACACCACCACGCAGCTGTAACTCTGTGATCTCCCTGGCCAAGTCCACCCTGCAGATACACTGGCACCAGCAAGATGCCAGCACAGGGGAGGGGCACAGTGCCTAGTAGGAGTAAAACTATTGTTGAAGGCAGCAGTACTGTTAAAAATACCAGTTAAAACATTTTGTGAAACTACAGAATTCAGCTGCTTTATTTTTCTTAGATATTGTCTATTGACCCTTTGACGCGGTATACATCCCCTTAAAATTTGCCTAGCCAGATCATATAAACCAATGCACATGTACTTAATTACAAATTGGTCAATTAAGGTTTGAGTGCCCCAGTGTGTACCGTTGTGTATTCTTTGTAAAATTCTGAGGGCCATTGTTTTAGGAAAAACCTCTCGGCTGTCAGGTAATTCTCAGGTTCCTGACCTATTCTTTTGTATTCCCATCGTTATTAGTTTTTCTTACTCCTGTGGTGTGAATTTCGGTACCTGTGGATTTAGTTCTTTCTGCCTCTTATCCGATATATCTGTGTCCCTAGTCTCCAGAATTACTAAAGCAGCTCTTTTAGCTGCTTGGTCAGCTAAATTATTTGCTCTTATTTGCGGGGTTAACCCTTTCTGGTGTCCCCTCAAGCCTACCACAGCAATTTTCTTAAGGCCCCTTATGGCTTGTAAGCTCTTGATGGATTAGTCTTTTCCTTGTAAATTTGTTAACCCTCTCTATTCCCAAATCTTCTAAATGTATAAGCTATTCCAAAAGCATATTTTCAGTCTGTGAATAAGGCTCAAGATATAAAAATTGGGCCGGATTCTGCAGAGAGGTAGTTTCTAGAGACAACTTTGGAGAAGCAATTAAGATCCATTTGTCCACCTTTTTTGTTGTAATACTCCCCTGATGTTATGTGGGGAGATTACTTTCAACTCTCCTCCAAAGGTAATTTTGAGAACTTCCTCAAGCAATAGTGCCGTGGTGGCTATTATTTGCAGACAAGTGGGCCATCCCCTACTAATTGTGTCTAATAGTTTGATAGGCTATAGGTTTTTGCTTCCTGCCCACTCCTGAGCCAATACCCCGTATGCGACACCTCCCTCTGTATTAACAAATAAGAAAAAGGGTCTCTGCAAGTCAGGTAAACTGAGCATGGGGGCATTTGTCAATTCCCTCTTAAGTGTTTCCAATTTTTCTCCATCCTCTGGAGTCCACTTTAGCAACCCATCGTGAGATAATTTAGCATATAAAAATTTTGCTTTTCCACTACAATTCTCAACCCATTGCCTACAATACCCAAAAAGTCCCAATAATTGTTACACTTGTCGTTTATTTCTGGGCAGAGGCATAGAGAGTATTGCATTAACCCTTTCACGATCCAATTTCTTAGTTCCTTTACTGACTCTGTGCCCTAGGTACTTTACTACTACTTCTACAGACTGTAATTTTTGTTTAAACACCTTTAAACCCTGTAAACCTAATAAGTTTAAAAGTTTAATACTCTCCCGTCTAACTGTTTCCTCATCTTCTCAGGCCAACAACAAGTCGTCCACATACTGGACGAGGGTTACTCCTTGGCCCGGCTCATATTCCCGTAAAAGCTGTTAGTCTTTTAATTTCTGGTTTCAATCCCTTCCTACCCTCCTCAAGTAGTGGGCATTGTTTAATTTGTAATGGCACCTCAGGGTCCTTAATCACAATCACAAAAGGTTTAATATTTAATCTTCCCGTGGTCTCTGGGGTATATCATACCTCGGGGTTAATTTGCTTTTCGTCTTCGACTTCAAGGGAGCATAATTTAACTCGTAATTGGTTTTTTTTTGGGTTTTTTTTTTATTTTCAAAGAAAGTCCTACTTTAACCATTAAGTCTCATCTCAATAAATTATAGTCGGCTTCAGGCACCAGCAACAATGACTCTAAGCTAATTTTGGAGTTGCTTTCAAATAATATTTCCTCGACCATGGGTATCGCAAAGGGTTCCCCTTTTGCGCCAATTACCTGTACTGTCTCCGAGGAAATTTTACATCCCCGGGGGTAAACTTTGGATGGTGGATCTTTCCGTCCCTGAGTCCACGAGGAACTCAATTTCTTACTGCTGGGGACATACTTTCAGTTTTACCAGGGGCTCTGTCTTACTCCTTATCCCCAGAAAATAAAGTTCTTGACACCCCTAGTCTTCTTTAAACATTTTCTCATCCCCCCCATTGCCACTTCTTGTAAGGGGTTCTCTTTCACTTAAAGCGTATAAATTTGCCCTTGTATCAGAAATTATCCAAAGGGCTGCATATTCACTTTCTTCTAAACTAAAGGCTTCCTTTTCATTTACACACAAATTTAGAGCTTGACATACCCAGTCCTCAAAGGAACCAAACCTGGGCCAGTGAACAGATTCACCCCTTATGGGTTGTCCTGCCCAGACTTCCATACATTAATGTATCATCTTTACTTTACTCTTACCCCGCCTAGAAGGGTAAGCATCCCGGTACTTAATCATCAGTCCCAATGGACTACTCGGGGGTACTGGGGAAAGATTCACAGGATCTCCCCCCACCCATAGTGACAGTGGGCCTGCTTTTCCTCTGACCCATCTTCCGGGGTCTGCACTCTTACCCACCTCTCGGGGTGCATACCTGTCCTGCCCCGGGAATCCTAGCCCCAACCAAACGACAGACTGGCCTATACTCACGTGTCCTGCATCTTCGTCCGGGGCTTCATGCACAAAGATTAAGGGGCTTTGCCGGCTTTTCTTTGCTTATTGCCAAGAATTTCGGTTCGTCGGTGGAGAGCCGAGCGGATACTCTGGCAGGGCCGCTGATACAGCAGGGCGCCTCCCTGCTCAGAGGCTCACGTCCGGTTGTTCTCCATCCGAGTCACGGCACCAAATTGTGATTGTGGGTTTCCCAGTCACCAGTCGGAAAACAGTTAATTCAGTTACAAACTGAATTCTATTAATTTAGCGGGCAGCAATTAAGCAAACATCGCTGGGCGGCCAGAGCGTCTCAGCTCTACCAACGGCACGCACCGTCCCTTTCCGAATTCAGGTTTTTATAGTCCTTTAGTTCCGGGTCCCGATTGTTTCACTGAGGCTTCTTCTGCACATGTGCCAGTTGTTGTTAGGGGGTCGTCTTTTACCTCCTAGTGGTCGATGGGATGAAGTTGCTCCTCTTCCTCACTTGTCCCTTAGTTGACCCCTCTCCCATATTTGGTCATCTTTATCAGCAAGCTCATTCATTGGCTCCTTAATTTCTATGGTTTCCACTTCTAAGTTACCTATAAGTCAGTTCTATGCTTCGTTAGCAACTAACAATATAGGTTACACAATCATTCTTACAAAATCAGAACACGTTACGACCTGTTTCAAGGTACATGTGGTTTACATCTATCACAATCCCCCCTTTTTATCACCATTTTGTTCAGTAAACCATTGTAATTCTCGGTGGCTTAGTATAAGAGTTTTAGTCAACCGGGGGAAGAGTTAAACCATGATTCATACCAGCCTTGTTGAGATTCTCTTTCTCGTCCTCTCTTTTCCAACCCTTCCCTAAGTTTAGCCACAGTATCTCTAACAATGCCGGTATGATCTGCATAAATACAGCATTCTTCTCCTAAGGCTACACAAAGTCCGCCTTGTTTTAAAAATAGGAGATCTAAACCTCTCCATTTCTGTAACACCACCTCAGATCGTGATCTTAGGGATTTTTCCGTTAACATTAACTTTAAGGACCTTTGAATCCTCCCACCTAACAAGGGTCCTTGACACGGTCTAATTAATTGCTCCCAGATACATACAATAATTAAAATAATCGGCCAGGATGGGTGGTGCTATTCCGAT
The DNA here is from genome assembly GCF_964237585.1 of Gallinula chloropus. Classification (NCBI taxonomy): domain Eukaryota; kingdom Metazoa; phylum Chordata; class Aves; order Gruiformes; family Rallidae; genus Gallinula; species Gallinula chloropus. Next base: position 23,188,744 of record NC_140095.1, on the reverse strand, counting down.
TTCCTACAAGGTTTTTCTTGATCCCATTTATTGCCCTCTAGCCCCCCTTTTTCTTTTCCTCGGTGGGTGTGTTCCTGAGGCAGCGTTAAGCCGGGATTGGCACTAGGGCAGCTCCTCCGAGGCTTGCGCGTTACTCTAATCTCGGGGTTCCGTCCTCCACGGTTTTTTACACCTCTGCCTCGCCCGTCGGCTCGGTTGCTTTGAGTCACGGGGTGTTCCATCTTCCCGGCAGCAGGGGTATTCTTCAGGAGGCTCCGAGATTTTTTGCTTAGCGCACCTTCGTTTGAATTTCTCCCAGTTATTCGTTTTACTCTGGGGAGCTGCACCATACTCCACTTAGGTCTCTCCAGCAACACACCTGGACAATAGTTATTGAAAGAGGAACGGGCTCGTTTGGGTGGAAACAATAATATTCTGGTAACCTATATATATTCTACCACCGTGGTGACCATTTTTCAATTTCCCCTTAAGCTGTTTTATACTCAAATATTTCTTGTGTCAATTTCAATTTTTGTGTGTAATTATTCCCATAAATTCCCCTAGGAGGGGTTCCTTCATAACAATGAGACCACCACCGTCCTTAGCATATTTTACAAATAAAACACACAAAAGGATAACAATTACAACGTTTGACTCCACGCTTAACTGTAAAGTTTTTACATACTTAGAGTTACAAGTTTCTCCTTCATCACTTATCTGTATAAGAGCATCGGTGTTTAAGATCTCTTTAGGGTCATTCTGAGACTTCCAGGGGAACTGGTGACCTTCCAGGATGGCTCTTGCAATGTTGAATCCGAAATAGGTCCCTTCACTCGACTGGCATGTGTCCATCCACACTCAGCAGTCCTAATGGCCGTATCTGTTGTTAGAAAGACAAGAAAAGATCCCTCCCTTTGAGGTGTTAAAGAAGTTTTTCCAAGTCTTTATCGGGACTTTGTCACCCAGTTGTATCTTGTGTATCGCCATATCCAAGGGGGGGGGGGGTTGTGCCAATATTCCTTTTCTTATTAACTCCTTTCTTCCTGCGATTAGTTGTGTTTTGTAAGCCTCTACTAGGGAATCCTCCAATCGCGGATGATTCCCCGGGTTACTCATGTCATATGACATCCCATATAACATTTCAAAGGGAGAAACACCCACATCAGTTCTCGGCTGTGTTTAGATATTTAATAGAGCCAATGGTAAACACCTAATCCAGGACATCCCTGTTTCCAATTTTAATTTTGTTAATTGTTTTTTAATTTCTCCATTCATTCTTTCAACTCTGACAGAACTTTGTGGGTGCCATGGTGTGTGGTGTTGTCACTCAATTCCAAAACCTACAGTTTCAACAATCCCACATCGGGGAGTAATTAATTTTTTTTTTTCTAATAATATTTTAACCTCCACCCAGGCCGTGGTTCGTGTTGTCGAATCGGTAAAATCAATTTGTGTATTAGAAAAGGGTCTATGGGCCAGGATTCTTCCTCCTGCTTTTTCCATGTGCATCTTGTGCTTCCCTCCGGCCAGTGCAAGCAGCTTCCATGCTTGCTTGGTGAACCGGCCGGGGAAGCAGCTGAGCTGCCTGCTAAGTCAGCACACCACCACGCAGCTGTAACTCTGTGATCTCCCTGGCCAAGTCCACCCTGCAGATACACTGGCACCAGCAAGATGCCAGCACAGGGGAGGGGCACAGTGCCTAGGAGGAGGAAAACTATTGTTGTAGGCAGCAGTACTGTTAAAAATACCAGTTAAAACATTTTGTGAAACTACAGAATTCAGCTGCTTTATTTTTCTTAGATATTGTCTATTGACCCTTTGACGCGGTATACATCCCCTTAAAATTTGCCTAGCCAGATCATATAAACCAATGCACATGTACTTAATTACAAATTGGTCAATTAAGGTTTGAGTGCCCCAGTGTGTACCGTTGTGTATTCTTTGTAAAATTCTGAGGGCCATTGTTTTAGGAAAAACCTCTCGGCTGTCAGGTAATTCTCAGGTTCCTGACCTATTCTTTTGTATTCCCATCGTTATTAGTTTTTCTTACTCCTGTGGTGTGAATTTCGGTACCTGTGGATTTAGTTCTTTCTGCCTCTTATCCGATATATCTGTGTCCCTTTCCGAATTCAGGTTTTTATAGTACTTTAGTACTGGGTCCCGATTGATTCGCTGAGGCTTCTTCTGCACATGCGCCAGTTGTTGTTAGGGGGTCGTCTTTTACCTCCTAGTGGTCGATGGGATGAAGTTGCTCCTCTTCCTCACTTGTCCCTTAGTTGACCCCTCTCCCATATTTGGTCATCTTTATCAGCAAGCTCATTCATTGGCTCCTTAATTTCTATGGTTTCCACTTCTAAGTTACCTATAAGTCAGTTCTATGATTCGTTAGCAACTAAAAATGTATGTTACACAATCATTCTTACAAAATCAAAACGTTACGACCTGTTTCAAGGTACATGTGGTTTACTGAACAAAGGCTCATCTATCACAAGGATTATTGCTAAAAACATTCTCTACTCTGCCTTAATAAAGGGCTAATGCTTATAGTCCATGAGGGGCCTGCTGTGACCTCCAAATGAGCTAGGAAAAAAACCCACGGTGCTCTGGGAACTGTTAGGAATGTCGTGAGCTGACCGGGAACCGGGAAAATGCTACGTATTTGGTCCCCGTTATTTTGTTGGGAAAGGCTAAGGCTCTATAGGCAGATAAAAGGCTCATCCTAACCCCAGCTAGATAATCTCATCACTGTGCCTGCTAGGAGAAGCGATGCTCAGGACTTAAGCATTACAGAGCAAAGTTAGTTAATAAAAGGTGAGGTTCTATCTTCTGTACGGTCAGGAAAGTCAGTAAAATGCCACACACTTAGAACCAAAGACCAATAGATAACCGTATAGGGTCATCTTACAACCCCCTAAAAATACAAAACAAAATAAATAAAACTTTTGAAAAAGCCCATATTTGGAATGAAAGACTGATTATCAGGCAAAGTGGCACAGACAGATGTGGCAAGAGATTAACGTTTAAGATTTGGGGAACTGGAAAGGTAGTTGGGCTGGCAGAGAGAGCAAGAAAGAAGCAGATGATCATAGAATATCCTGAGTTGGAAGGGAGCCATAAGGATCATCAAGTCCAACTCCTTGCTCCACGCAGGACCGGCCAAGTCAGAGCATCTGACTCAGTGCATCATCCAGACACTTGACCTCAGTCGAGTGTGGTGCTGTGACCACTTCCCTGAAAAGCCTGTTCCAATGCCTGACCGTCCTATCAGTAAAGAGCCTCTTCCTAATATCCAACCTAAACACCCCCCCCCCCGTTGCAGCTTCACAACATTCCCTCAGGTTCAGTCACTAGTCACCAAAGAGAAATCAGTGCCTCCCCCCATAAGGAAGCCATAGAATATGATGAGGTCTCCCTCCTCAGTCTCCTTTCTCCATGTTAGGGAGAAAAAGAGGTAGAGACCTGCATGGCAGCAGAAAGAGCAACTCCCTACTAGCTTCTAACACTAACAAGAGACCTTCACCACCTTGATGCTTCTCTCCACCTCCGCCCCTTCCTCCTCCATAGCCATGCCCGCCAGACCCTTACCTGGTCTGATGTCTGGATTGTCCTGATTTACAAAGCTTCCTCACTACACAGCAGCTCAGTACGTAGTCAACAGAGGCACTGAGCTCCTAGCATCACGTGCTAGTCTACTATCTTGTAGGCAGCTTCAGGAGATTCTTCCTCACTGTGGGGACCAGCCATCCTTTCCCAGAGGCAGCTGCATACCTGCAAGACAACAACCACTCCCCCTGTCCCCCCCCACCTTTTTGGATCTTCTCATCAGCCAGTTCCCCCTTGTAAGCCCCTGCACACAGACATGCTCAAATAACCCCCTTTAGAGCTGGAGCCCCTTTATGGAGCAGGGTTGGCCCCACCCTCAGCCTCACTGGCCACACCTGGGGCTGCCCCAGCTGCAGTCCCACAGCACAACACCCCCTCCTCTGCACCTGTCCACAGCCATGGGTTCTGCATCCAGTGGCTACAAACTCATCCAGAGGCGACACAAAAACTTTACTCATTTGTGCACATAACAAATCCCAGCAGCAAGCTGGCTACCAGGTTCGGTGCCCAAATGCAGCAGGAGACAGAGAAAGAAAAATCAAAAGCAGGAGGAAGGATAGAGGGACATAGAAAAGAGTTGTGGGACAGGGAGATGGAAAGCAGAACATTGCTAACAAGAGAGGAAGTAAACCTGGTATGGAGTTAAAAGAACCACACAGCCATTTGCTGGGGCTTGCTCCTCTCTAGTAAAATGGGGGAAGAGGATCAAAAAGAAAAGCATAAAACTTGGTTCCAGGTCTCTCTGGAGGCACCTAGCCTGGGCTGGTCCTGCTGCTGCACCTGTCAAGTAAGTTCGTTATGCCTGAGACTCTGCTGTGCAAAACCTAAGGTCAAGCCTGAAAGAGGAGGAAGTGCACCCAAGTGTGTGTGCAATGAATACAAATATGAGTAATGCACGAATGCTCAGGCAACAGCTATTAAGGGCAAGGCAGGGGAGAGGGAGGAAACGGCTCTGGGAACTAGTCAGAGAGATGGAGAAAGAGTATGTCAGAAGGTATGGGCTGCAGGTAATAGAGGTACTAGGTGGACTCGGCCGTGCTAGGCTCGCATTTGGACCTGATAATAATTTTAAAGGTCTTTTCCAACCCTAACAATTCTGTGAGTTAATAATAAAAACAGGATCTTGAGCAACACAGAAGGAGAGAGATGGATAAAGCAAAACAGCCATAGGCAAGAGGGCAAAGACAGAGGAATCAAAAGGTGGAGAGAGGGAGTTGTACTGGAGAGTAAGAGGAAAATGTGTCCTGATGGGCTTCCACGGAGCAAGGGAGGAATTAGAAATGAGAGAGAGAGATGGACAGAGAGAGAAAGCTAAAACAGTGGTGGTTGACAGGGACTCAGAGAAGGCAGAGCAGGAAGGAGAAAGAAAACAAGGGACAGGCAATACAGCAGAGAGGAACAAAAAAAAAAAAAAAAAAAGGGAGCCTGGCAAACTGAGAGGGGAAAAGAAAAATCTAGCAGTGGGCTACAGATTAGAGGGGGGAGGCTTTAGAAAAACAGGGACAGGGAACAAGACAAGGGGTGCAACAGAGAAAGGGGAAAATAGTGACGGGACAGAGAGGAAAGAATTAAAAATGAGGGGCAGAGAACAGGATCAAGAGAGACAAAGAAATTGACTCACAATGGGGTGTTACGCTCTCAAACAACAGGAACACTGAGCCAGACAGAGCCAAAGATGGCAAAAATACCAACGGGCTACAAGGGAAAATGCAAAAATAGTGGCTGAGGGCCCTATGTGACAGAGAGAGGGGACCAGAGAGAGATGGATAAAGAAAAAAAGGCCCTTTTCTTGGGCTCAAAATGCTTGCCCATGTCAACTGTTGCTTCCAGGGAGGGGGGTGGCCAGCAGAGCTGGTGTCGGTGACAGACCAGCCAAAACAAAATTATGTCCCAGAGCAAAATGCCCCCGAACTAATCACACGGTCACAGTATCCAGGCAGCATTCAGGGACCGTTGCATTTCATTGGGGTACTTCATGCTCCAAATTTTAATCTTTATGGTCTTTCAAAGGTAAAATAGTCCCTGGAGACCATAAACACACAAACACAAAATCAAAATCTGGTATCTTGGTAGTTAAACGACCTCCGGAGTCCTTTCGGCCAGAGATGAAACTCACCGCGGTGTTCGGGCGCTAAAATGGCCGCCGGAGGACTTACGATCATAGAGGGGAAACCGCGGTGGCGCTTCGCCGCTAAAATGGCCGCCGGAGGACTTCCGATAATAGAGGGGAAACCGCTGTGGCGCTTCGCCGCTAAAATGGCCGCCGGAGGACTTCCGATAATAGAGGGGAAACCGCTGTGGCGCTTCGCCGCTAAAATGGCCGCCGGAGGACTTCCGATAATAGAGGGGAAACCGCTGTGGCGCTTCGCCGCTAAAATGGCCGCCGGAGGACTTCTGATCATAGAGGGGAAACCGCTGTGGCGCTTCGCCGCTAAAATGGCCGCCGGAGGACTTCTGATCATAGAGGGGAAACCTCTGTGGCGCTTCGCCGGTAACGTGAGGTTCTATCTTCTGTACAGTCAGGAATGTCAGTGAAATGCCACACAGTTAGAACCAACGATCAGTAGATAACCGTATAGGGTCATCTTACAACCCCATAAAAATACAAGACTAAATAAGTAAAATTTTTTAAAAACTCCACAGGCAAGGGATGCCTGCGACCCACAGGCAAGGGATGCCTGCGACCCACAGGCAAGGGATGCCTGCGACCCACAGGCAAGGGATGCCTGCGACCCACAGGCAAGGGATGCCTGCGACCCACAGGCAAGGGATGCCTGCGACCCACAGGCAAGGGATGCCTGCGACCCACAGGCAAGGGATGCCTGCGACCCACAGGCAAGGGATGCCTGCGACCCACAGGCAAGGGATGCCTGCGACCCACAGGCAAGGGATGCCTGCGACCCACAGGCAAGGGATGCCTGCGACCCACAGGCAAGGGATGCCTGCGACTCTCACCTGCAAGACAACACTGGCCCGCTGGGAAATGCACGCCTGGCCCGAGTCGCCTTCCCTGGAAATGGCCCTCTTTCCTCCTCGCTTTGCATCTTCAGAAGGGCAACTGCCACACGCACAAATCTTAAAGGTGGCACAGAGCTGCGCACCATTTCATCACGCAGACACCACTAGCCGACTTCCCTCCTTGGGGTCTTCCCCTCGACTCCTCTGTCGCTGCATCGGTATGCATCGCCTCTGGCCCCGTCTGAAAAACCCAACAATTTATTAAGCAAGTCTCCATGATGCCAACTCATTGCTGCACCATTCCAGACCTCTCGCTTCCATTTAGGAACCCTATCTGGAGTCTAACTGCAAGCAGCCATTAAAACACAAAGAAAAAACCCCAGCCGGCATACCTCAGAGCCCCACAGCCTTACACCCCTGCAAAATCCCATCTGCTTCTTCCAACGCTGAAGGGCCCCACCCAGGCAGCTCCCATCGTCTCCCAGGAACGGGACGGAAAGGATGGTCCGCACACCCTGCTGACGGTACCGCCTTTACCAAGGCCTCCCGGGCAGAATCCTGCACGCTAACCCTGGACTCTTACTGCTGTGCCATGTCACCCCGACTCCACAGCCCCGGGCAGAGCAGCTCCCAGCCGAACACGCACAGAATGACGCAACACAGAACTCTGTGGACGATGCGACTCCAAGATGGCCAAAGACTGTCAGCAAGAAGGGCTCCTGCACAGGCAGCTGTCAAACTACGCCACTGAGAGCGGACGGGAGGACGCTCTATGGCAACCCCAGAAGAGGGGGGACTGGACAGTAAGTCCTTCCAGCGAGCCGTTCAAAATTGTGATGACGGATGCGCAAGAAGACCGCCTTCAAGACCTAACGATGGAAAGATGCAAGGAAAAAGCCTCGGGATGTGAAAATAGGCGACCGGAGAACAGAGCTCCCGCCAGAGCCTGCGATGATGCCCTAAGAGAGGACCGACCGGAAACTTTCAAGACGCAAGGGCAAACCGTGCCGTGACCTTGCCAGGCAAATCAAGAAGAGCCCCGTGAGCGCTATGCTGATGAGCGAGCGTGGGCATCCCAGACCCTAGAGACTACGCCCGAGAGGCACGCTGTGCCCCTTTGAGCGCAAAGAGGATGCTGACACCCAGAGAGGGACTAAGACACAGAAGACACACCAAACAACAAGCGGACAGACAGACACGGGCTGGAGCTGCCCTGCCCGGCACACCCTGGCATTGTGCTGACAATTGACCTGCTCCTCCCCGTGCAGCTTTACCCAGCCTCCTACACACCCCTCCCATTTTTGCCCTCTTATCCGGCTCCTCCCACTTAGCTTTGAGGAGTCCGGAGATCCAAAATCCTTTCTTGACAGGGTAAAACGTCTACTGCATGTCTGCTTACTGGGACGCTTTGCTGTGTCAGGCCTCGGGTAGCTCCTGCAAAGCAAAAGAGACGGTTAGAACTTCACAGGCACAGTCACCCCTGAAAAAGCGATCGCTGCTTTAGCCCGCTACTCTCAGCTCACCTAGCCGAGGTCACCGCCGGTGCTGACATCTGGCTTGGATTGGCAGTTTGAGAATTCAGACAAAAAAATTACAGACCCCACCGGATAAGCTACTCATACAGCCAGCGGTGGCATCTTACCGTGCGTAACATACGCTGACCTGCTTTCTTAGGGCGCTCCGCTCATCCCGCTGCATCTGCAAAGAGCATTGAGAGAGTCACCCGGATGCAGACCGAGGGTTTACCCATTCCTCAGGTCTCCGCAGGAAGCCTCCCTTCCTCCCAGGCTCCAGTTCCCTCATTATTTATCTCCCTTGCTCCCCGCCGCCCAGTTGGCACAGCTCCCCAGAAGCCGCAATTGCGGAGCATACCTCATCTTTTGCAGGCAAGTGCTATGTTTGGGCTTCTACTGAACTCTGGGCTCCGCTACTGGGCTCCGCTACAGGCCTGTGAAATAAAGGGCTAATGCTTACAGTCCACGAGGGGCCATGGTTACCGCCACAGGTAACGGCCGCCTCACCTTCTCTGTGTGCCATGGCCATGTCCCACCACCGCCTCCGGGGCCTGAAAAAGAAACAGGTTCCCACCTTCCATTACCATACCTCAACAAATCGCTCACCTGGCCCATGCCATTTACTGGTAGCTGCGCAGAGGCTCAGGCCCGGCCTATAAACACACAAACAAGGGATGCCTGCAACACCCACCTGCAACACAACACTGGCCCACTAGGAATGGCTCGCCTGGCCCGAGTCGCCTTTCCTGGAAACGGCCCGCTCTCCTCCTCGCTTCGCACCTTCAAAAGAGAAACAGACACACACGAATCTTAAAGGTGGCACACAGCCGCTGACCATTTCATCACGCCAACGCCACTGGCCGACCTACCTGCTTGGGGTCTTCCCCTTGACTCCTCTGTCGCTGCATCGGAATGCATCGCATCTGGCCCCGTCTGAAAAACACAAGTGCCTACTAAGCAAGTCCCCCGATGCCAACTCATTACCGCACCATTCCAGACCTCCCGCTTCCATTTAGGAACCCCCGTCTCACACGGCGCACGACAAGCGTAATACAGAGGCATACGGCGCACGACAAGCGTAATACAGAGGCATACGGCGCACGACAAGCGTAATACAGAGGCATACGGCGCAAGGTGAAGGCAATAGAGGCACACTATGCATTATAGCACCCCAGTACAGAGGCACATGGCACAAGGCAAGCGCAATACAGAGGAACACTATCCCTTAGACCACCCCAATACAGAGGCACATGGCGCAAGGTGGCTGCGCAGCATCTGCAAAATCAGAGCCAAACGCTCCATCTACCTGCCATGTGATGCTTTGGTGTTAGACACCAACACAGACAACAACCGCTTCACCTTCTCAGTGCACTCAGACACGTGGCTATGTCCCAACGATGCTCTCTATGGGGCCCGCAGGAAACAAAGCAGAAGGCCACATGCCAAGAGACTGCCCAAAACCTGTTCCCATCTCCCATTCCCTTACCGGACCGATCGGTCGCTGCCTCCGCCATTTACAGGTGCCCGCGCTGAGGTGCGTGCCGGGGCTATAAAATAAACAAGGGATGCCTATAACTCCCCCGCAACGCAGGCACCCTCTCCACTGCCGCTCCCCGTCTTGCCCTTTACTCCTACTCCCTCGACTTAGCATTGAAAAGTCCAGGGATCCCAAATCCATTCTTGAGAGAAACGGAGATGCACACTGGAGGTGACCCTCAGGTGCCACCTGTAAGACGTAAGAAACAGCAGTTAGACCTTCACTGACAGGATCTGCTCAATGGAGCCACGCTTCAGTATTGCATACAACGCCTTCCACCAAAGTCTAAAGCCAGTAACATGCCGTAGGAGAAATCCAGTCCCAACACTTATAGTCAACAAAGGACCTGCTGCAAACTGCACTGGTTCTAAAAGGATCACAGTTCTGAGAACAATGAGGAAAAGCCATAAACTGTCCCGTAACCCGGAAGAGAGTTGCCTTTGATACCCATGACTTTATTAGGAAATGCTAAAAGCCTTAAAGAGCAAAGCTGGTGAAATAAAACCCCAACAGTCCATCTTGTGCAAAGTCAGGAACGCCGGCAAAATGCTGTGCACCCAGAAGCAAAAGACCAACAGCTAACCTGATAGGATTGAGCTGCCCTGGCAAAGACAACACAAAAGACACAAACTAAACGCAAGTCAAGCTTCATAAATAAGTACATTTGACGAGGTAGACACTGGCCACACTTAGCTAAAAGTGTTGTAAAACACTTACCTTGAATGCACGAACCAAGACAACAGCAGCAACTCCAATGCTTCAGCTGCAGAATGAAAACCAGAACACTATGACAGGAGACAGAGAGTAGAATGAGCTGCCAAAGGCAAGGCAGGTGCCTTATATACCCCAGGCTCCACCCACTGCCCTTCCCACAGTGGCCTGGGAAAGGGGATGATGCTGCCTGCAGAGGGATTAAAAGCAGCTGGAGGAGCAGGTGTGGCTCTTGTGACCCAAGTTGTTTATCAGAGAAACAATGCTGAATGGAGAGAAGGATTCTTGCTAAAAACATTCTCTACTCTGCCTTAATAAAGGGCTAATGCTTATAGTCCATGAGGGGCCTGCTGTGACCTCCAAATGAGCTAGAAAAAAACCCACGGTGCTCTGGGAACTGTTAGGAATGTCGTGAGCTGACGGGGAACCGGGAAAATGCTACGTATTTGGTCCCCGTTATTTTGTTGGGAAAGGCTAAGGCTCTATAGGCAGATAAAAGGCTCATCCTAACCCCAGCTAGATAATCTCATCACTGTGCCTGCTAGGAGAAGCGATGCTCAGGACTTAAGCATTACAGAGCAAAGTTAGTTAATAAAAGGTGAGGTTCTATCTTCTGTACGGTCAGGAAAGTCAGTAAAATGCCACACACTTAGAACCAAAGACCAATAGATAACCGTATAGGGTCATCTTACAACCCCCTAAAAATACAATACAAAATAAATAAAACTTTTGAAAAAGCCCATATTTGGAATGAAAGACTGATTATCAGGCAAAGTGGCACAGACAGATGTGGCAAGAGATTAACGTTTAAGATTTGGGGAACTGGAAAGGTAGTTGGGCTGGCAGAGAGAGCAAGAAAGAAGCAGATGATCATAGAATATCCTGAGTTGGAAGGGAGCCATAAGGATCATCAAGTCCAACTCCTTGCTCCACGCAGGACCGGCCAAGTCAGAGCATCTGACTCAGTGCATCATCCAGACACTTGACCTCAGTCGAGTGTGGTGCTGTGACCACTTCCCTGAAAAGCCTGTTCCAATGCCTGACCGTCCTATCAGTAAAGAGCCTCTTCCTAATATCCAACCTAAACACCCCCCCCACCCCCCGTTGCAGCTTCACAACATTCCCTCAGGTTCAGTCACTAGTCACCAAAGAGAAATCAGTGCCTCCCCCCATAAGGAAGCCATAGAATATGATGAGGTCTCCCTCCTCAGTCTCCTTTCTCCATGTTAGGGAGAAAAAGAAAAAGGAATGGGCAGGAGGCAGGTAGAGACCTGCACGGCAGCAGAAAGAGCAACTCCCTACCAGCTTCTAACACTAACAAGAGACCTTCACCACCTTGATGCTTCTCTCCACCTCCGCCCCTTCCTCCTCCATAGCTATGCCCGCCAGACCCTTACCTGGTCTGATGTCTTGATTGTCCTGATTTACAAAGCTTCCTCACTACACAGCAGCTCAGTACGTAGTCAACAGAGGCACTGAGCTCCTAGCATCACGTGCTAGTCTACTATCTTGTAGGCAGCTTCAGGAGATTCTTCCTCACTGTGGGGACCAGCCATCCTTTCCCAGAGGCAGCTGCATACCTGCAAGACAACAACCACTTCCCCTGTCCTGTCGTCCACCCCCCCCCCCCCCGCCCACGTCCCCCTCCTTTTTTTTGGATCTTCTCGTCAGCCAGTTCCCCCTTGTAAGCCCCTGCACACAGACATGCTCAAATAACCCCCTTTAGAGCTGGAGCCCCTTTATGGAGCAGGGTTGGCCCCACCCTCAGCCTCACTGGCCACACCTGGGGCTGCCCCAGCTGCAGTCCCACAGCACAACACCCCCTCCTCTGCACCTGTCCACAGCCATGGGTTCTGCATCCAGTGGCTACAAACTCATCCAGAGGCGACACAAAAACTTTACTCATTTGTGCACATAACAAATCCCAGCAGCAAGCTGGCTACAAGGTTCGGTGCCCAAATGCAGCAGGAGACAGAGAAAGAAAAATCAAAAGCAGGAGGAAGGATAGAGGGACATAGAAAAGAGTTGTGGGACAGGGAGATGGAAAGCAGAACGTTGCTATCAAGAGAGGAAGTAAACCTGGTATGGAGTTAAAAGAACCACACAGCCATTTGCTGGGGCTTGCTCCTCTCTAGTAAAATGGGGGAAGAGGATCAAAAAGAAAAGCATAAAACTTGGTTCCAGGTCTCTCTGGAGTCACCTAGCCTGGGCTGGTCCTGCTGCTGCACCGGTCAAGTAAGTTCATTATGCCTGAGACTCTGCTGTGCAAAACCTAAGGTCAAGCCTGAAAGAGGAGGAAGTGCACCCAAGTGTGTGTGCAATGAATACGAATATGAGTAATGCACGAATGCTCAGGCAACAGCTATTAAGGGCAAGGCAGGGGAGAGGGAGGAAGAGGGTCTGGGAACGAGTCAGAGAGATGGAGAAAGAGTATGTCAGAAGGTATGGGCTGCAGGTAATAGAGGTACTAGGTGGACTCGGCCGTGCTAGGCTCGCATTTGGACCTGATAATAATTTTAAAGGTCTTTTCCAACCCTAACAATTCTGTGAGTTAATAATAAAAACAGGATCTTGAGCAACACAGAAGGAGAGAGATGGATAAAGCAAAACAGCCATAGGCAAGAGGGCAAAGACAGAGGAATCAAAAGGTGGAGAGGGGGAGTTGTACTGGAGAGTAAGAGGAAAATGTGTCCTGATGGGCTTCCACGGAGCAAGGGAGGAATTAGAAATGAGAGAGAGAGATGGACAGAGAGAGAAAGTTAAAACAGTGGTGGTTGACAGGGACTCAGAGAAGGGCAGAGCAGGAAGGAGAAAGAAAACAAGGGACAGGCAATACAGCAGAGAGGAACAAAAAAAGAGAGAAAGGGAACCTGGCAAACTGAGAGGGGAAAAGAAAAATCTAGCAGTGGGCTACAGATTAGAGGGGGGAGGCTTTAGAAAAACAGGGACAGGGAACAAGACAAGGGGTGCGACAGAGAAAGGGGAAAATAGTGACGGGACAGAGAGGAAAGAATTAAAAATGAGGGGCAGAGAACAGGATCAAGAGAGACAAAGAAATTGACTCACAATGGGGTGTTACGCTCTCAAACAACAGGAACACTGAGCCAGACAGAGCCAAAGATGGCAAAAATACCAACGGGCTACAAGGGAAAATGCAAAAATAGTGGCTGAGGGCCCTATGTGACAGAGAGAGGGGACCAGAGAGAGATGGATAAAGAAAAAAAGGCCCTTTTCTTGGGCTCAAAATGCTTACCCATGTCAACTGTTGCTTCCTGGGAGGGGGGTGGCCAGCAGAGCTGGTGTCGGTGACAGACCAGCCAAAACAAAATTATGTCCCAGACCAAAATGCCCCCGAACTAATCACACGGTCACAGTATCCAGGCAGCATTCAGGGACCGTTGCATTTCATTGGGGTACTTCATGCTCCAAATTTTAATCTTTATGGTCTTTCAAAGGTAAAATAGTCCCTGGAGAACTTCCGACCATAAACACACAAACACAAAATCAAAATCTGGTATCTTGGTAGTTAAACGACCTCCGGAGTCCTTTCGGCCAGAGATGAAACTCACCGCGGTGTTCGGGCGCTAAAATGGCCGCCAGAGGACTTACGATCATAGAGGGGAAACCGCTGTGGCGCTTCGCCGCTAAAATGGCCGCCGGAGGACTTCCGATCAGGCAGGGGAAAACTCTGTGGCGTTTCGCCGGTAACGTGAGGTTCTATCTTCTGTACAGTCAGGAATGTCAGTGAAATGCCACACAGTTAGAACCAACGATCAGTAGATAACCGTATAGGGTCATCTTACAACCCCATAAAAATACAAGACTAAATAAGTAAAATTTTTTAAAAACCCCACAGGCAAGGGATGCCTGCGACCCACAGGCAAGGGATGCCTGCGACCCACAGGCAAGGGATGCCTGCGACCCTCACCTGCAAGACAACACTGGCCCGCTGGGAAATGCACGCCTGGCCCGAGTCGCCTTCCCTGGAAATGGCCCTCTTTCCTCCTCGCTTTGCATCTTCAGAAGGGCAACTGCCACACGCACAAATCTTAAAGGTGGCACAGAGCTGCGCACCATTTCATCACGCAGACACCACTAGCCGACTTCCCTCCTTGGGGTCTTCCCCTCGACTCCTCTGTCGCTGCATCGGTATGCATCGCCTCTGGCCCCGTCTGAAAAACCCAACAATTTATTAAGCAAGTCTCCATGATGCCAACTCATTGCTGCACCATTCCAGACCTCTCGCTTCCATTTAGGAACCCTATCTGGAGTCTAACTGCAAGCAGCCATTAAAACACAAAGAAAAAACCCCAGCCGGCATACCTCAGAGCCCCACAGCCTTACACCCCTGCAAAATCCCATCTGCTTCTTCCAACGCTGAAGGACCCCACCCAGGCAGCTCCCATCGTCTCCCAGGAACGGGACGGAAAGGACGGTCCGCACACCCTGCTGACGGTACCGCCTTTACCAAGGCCTCCCGGGCAGAATCCTGCACGCTAACCCTGGACTCTTACTGCTGTGCCATGTCACCCCGACTCCACAGCCCCGGGCAGAGCAGCTCCCAGCCGAACACGCACAGAATGACGCAACACAGAACTCTGTGGACGATGCGACTCCAAGATGGCCAAAGACTGTCAGCAAGAAGGGCTCCTGCACAGGCAGCTGTCAAACTACGCCACTGAGAGCGGACGGGAGGACGCTCTATGGCAACCCCAGAAGAGGGGGGACTGGACAGTAAGTCCTTCCAGCGAGCCGTTCAAAATTGTGATGACGGATGCGCAAGAAGACCGCCTTCAAGACCTAACGATGGAAAGATGCAAGGAAAAAGCCTCGGGATGTGAAAATAGGCGACCGGAGAACAGAGCTCCCGCCAGAGCCTGCGATGATGCCCTAAGAGAGGACCGACCGGAAACTTTCAAGACGCAAGGGCAAACCGTGCCGTGACCTTGCCAGGCAAATCAAGAAGAGCCCCGTGAGCGCTATGCTGATGAGCGAGCGTGGGCATCCCAGACCCTAGAGACTACGCCCGAGAGGCACGCTGTGCCCCTTTGAGCGCAAAGAGGATGCTGACACCCAGAGAGGGACTAAGACACAGAAGACACACCAAACAACAAGCGGACAGACAGACACGGGCTGGAGCTGCCCTGCCCGGCACACCCTGGCATTGTGCTGACAATTGACCTGCTCCTCCCCGTGCAGCTTTACCCAGCCTCCTACACACCCCTCCCATTTTTGCCCTCTTATCCGGCTCCTCCCACTTAGCTTTGAGGAGTCCGGAGATCCAAAATCCTTTCTTGACAGGGTAAAACGTCTACTGCATGTCTGCTTACTGGGACGCTTTGCTGTGTCAGGCCTCGGGTAGCTCCTGCAAAGCAAAAGAGACGGTTAGAACTTCACAGGCACAGTCACCCCTGAAAAAGCGATCGCTGCTTTAGCCCGCTACTCTCAGCTCACCTAGCCGAGGTCACCGCCGGTGCTGACATCTGGCATGGATTGGCCGTTTGAGAATTCAGACAAAAAAATTACAGACCCCACCGGATAAGCTACTCATACAGCCAGCGGTGGCATCTTACCGTGCGTAACATACGCTGACCTGCTTTCTTAGGGCGCTCCGCTCATCCCGCTGCATCTGCAAAGAGCATTGAGAGAGTCACCCGGATGCAGACCGAGGGTTTACCCATTCCTCAGGTCTCCGCAGGAAGCCTCCCTTCCTCCCAGGCTCCAGTTCCCTCATTATTTATCTCCCTTGCTCCCCGCCGCCCAGTTGGCACAGCTCCCCAGAAGCCGCAATTGCGGGGCATACCTCATCTTTTGCAGGCAAGTGCTATGTTTGGGCTTCTACTGAACTCTGGGCTCCGCTACTGGGCTCCGCTACAGGCCTGTGAAATAAAGGGCTAATGCTTACAGTCCACGAGGGGCCATGGTTACCGCCACAGGTAACGGCCGCCTCACCTTCTCTGTGTGCCATGGCCATGTCCCACCACCGCCTCCGGGGCCTGAAAAAGAAACAGGTTCCCACCTTCCATTACCATACCTCAACAAATCGCTCACCTGGCCCATGCCATTTACTGGTAGCTGCGCAGAGGCTCAGGCCCGGCCTATAAACACACAAACAAGGGATGCCTGCAACACCCACCTGCAACACAACACTGGCCCACTAGGAATGGCTCGCCTGGCCCGAGTCGCCTTTCCTGGAAACGGCCCGCTCTCCTCCTCGCTTCGCACCTTCAAAAGAGAAACAGACACACACGAATCTTAAAAGGTGGCACACAGCCGCTGACCATTTCATCACGCCAACGCCACTGGCCGACCTACCTGCTTGGGGTCTTCCCCTTGACTCCTCTGTCGCTGCATCGGAATGCATCGCATCTGGCCCCGTCTGAAAAACACAAGTGCCTACTAAGCAAGTCCCCCGATGCCAACTCATTACCGCACCATTCCAGACCTCCCGCTTCCATTTAGGAACCCCCGTCTCACACGGCGCACGACAAGCGTAATACAGAGGCATACGGCGCACGACAAGCGTAATACAGAGGCATACAGCGCACGACAAGCGTAATACAGAGGCATACGGCGCACGACAAGCGTAATACAGAGGCATACGGCGCAAGGTGAAGGCAATAGAGGCACACTATGCATTATAGCACCCCAGTACAGAGGCACATGGCACAAGGCAAGCGCAATACAGAGGAACACTATCCCTTAGACCACCCCAATACAGAGGCACATGGCGCAAGGTGGCTGCGCAGCATCTGCAAAATCAGAGCCAAACGCTCCATCTACCTGCCATGTGATGCTTTGGTGTTAGACACCAACACAGACGACAACCGCTTCACCTTCTCAGTGCACTCAGACACGTGGCTATGTCCCAACGATGCTCTCTATGGGGCCCGCAGGAAACAAAGCAGAAGGCCACATGCCAAGAGACTGCCCAAAACCTGTTCCCATCTCCCATTCCCTTACCGGACCGATCGGTCGCTGCCTCCGCCATTTACAGGTGCCCGCGCCGAGGTGCGTGCCGGGGCTATAAAATAAACAAGGGATGCCTATAACTCCCCCGCAACGCAGGCACCCTCTCCACTGCCGCTCCCCGTCTTGCCCTTTACTCCTACTCCCTCGACTTAGCATTGAAAAGTCCAGGGATCCCAAATCCATTCTTGAGAGAAACGGAGATGCACACTGGAGGTGACCCTCAGGTGCCACCTGTAAGACATAAGAAACAGCAGTTAGACCTTCACTGACAGGATCTGCTCAATGGAGCCACGCTTCGGGTATTGCATACAACGCCTTCCACCAAAGTCTAAAGCCAGTAACATGCCGTAGGAGAAATCCAGTCCCAACACTTATAGTCAACAAAGGACCTGCTGCAAACTGCACTGGTTCTAAAAGGATCACAGTTCTGAGAACAATGAGGAAAAGCCATAAACTGTCCCGTAACCCGGAAGAGAGTTGCCTTTGATACCCATGACTTTATTAGGAAATGCTAAAAGCCTATACGCAAGCAAGAAGCTTACTCAAGCCCTAGCCGGATAAGCTTATCATCAGACCTAGTAACAGAAGTGGTGCTAACGGCTTACAGTTTAAAGAGCAAAGCTGGTGAAATAAAACCCCAACAGTCCATCTTGTGCAAAGTCAGGAACGCCGGCAAAATGCTGTGCACCCAGAAGCAAAAGACCGACAGCTAACCTGATAGGATTGAGCTGCCCTGGCAAAGACAACACAAAAGACACAAACTAAACGCAAGTCAAGCTTCATAAATAAGTACATTTGACTAGGTAGACACTGGCCACACTTAGCTAAAAGTGTTGTAAAACACTTACCTTGAATGCACGAACCAAGACAACAGCAGCAACTCCAATGCTTCAGCTGCAGAATGAAAACCAGAACACTATGACAGGAGACAGAGAGTAGAATGAGCTGCCAAAGGCAAGGCAGGTGCCTTATATACCCCAGGCTCCACCCACTGCCCTTCCCACAGTGGCCTGGGAAAGGGGATGATGCTGCCTGCAGAGGGATTAAAAGCAGCTGGAGGAGCAGGTGTGGCTCTTGTGACCCAAGTTGTTTATCAGAGAAACAATGCTGAATGGAGAGAAGGATTCTTGCTAAAAACATTCTCTACTCTGCCTTAATAAAGGGCTAATGCTTATAGTCCATGAGGGGCCTGCTGTGACCTCCAAATGAGCTAGAAAAAAACCCACGGTGCTCTGGGAACTGTTAGGAATGTCGTGAGCTGACGGGGAACCGGGAAAATGCTACGTATTTGGTCCCCGTTATTTTGTTGGGAAAGGCTAAGGCTCTATAGGCAGATAAAAGGCTCATCCTAACCCCAGCTAGATAATCTCATCACTGTGCCTGCTAGGAGAAGCGATGCTCAGGACTTAAGCATTACAGAGCAAAGTTAGTTAATAAAAGGTGAGGTTCTATCTTCTGTACGGTCAGGAAAGTCAGTAAAATGCCACACACTTAGAACCAAAGACCAATAGATAACCGTATAGGGTCATCTTACAACCCCCTAAAAATACAATACAAAATAAATAAAACTTTTGAAAAAGCCCATATTTGGAATGAAAGACTGATTATCAGGCAAAGTGGCACAGACAGATGTGGCAAGAGATTAACGTTTAAGATTTGGGGAACTGGAAAGGTAGTTGGGCTGGCAGAGAGAGCAAGAAAGAAGCAGATGATCATAGAATATCCTGAGTTGGAAGGGAGCCATAAGGATCATCAAGTCCAACTCCTTGCTCCACGCAGGACCGGCCAAGTC
Organism: Gallinula chloropus; assembly: GCF_964237585.1. Lineage (NCBI taxonomy): Eukaryota > Metazoa > Chordata > Aves > Gruiformes > Rallidae > Gallinula > Gallinula chloropus. Next base: position 23,169,678 of record NC_140095.1, on the reverse strand, counting down.
AGAGCATCTGACTCAGTGCATCATCCAGACACTTGACCTCAGTCGAGTGTGGTGCTGTGACCACTTCCCTGAAAAGCCTGTTCCAATGCCTGACCGTCCTATCAGTAAAGAGCCTCTTCCTAATATCCAACCTAAACACCCCCCCCACCCCCCGTTGCAGCTTCACAACATTCCCTCAGGTTCAGTCACTAGTCACCAAAGAGAAATCAGTGCCTCCCCCCATAAGGAAGCCATAGAATATGATGAGGTCTCTCTCCTCAGTCTCCTTTCTCCATGTTAGGGAGAAAAAGAAAAAGGAATGGGCAGGAGGCAGGTAGAGACCTGCACGGCAGCAGAAAGAGCAACTCCCTACCAGCTTCTAACACTAACAAGAGACCTTCACCACCTTGATGCTTCTCTCCACCTCCGCCCCTTCCTCCTCCATAGCCATGCCCGCCAGACCCTTACCTGGTCTGATGTCTTGATTGTCCTGATTTACAAAGCTTCCTCACTACACAGCAGCTCAGTACGTAGTCAACAGAGGCACTGAGCTCCTAGCATCACGTGCTAGTCTACTATCTTGCAGGCAGCTTCAAGAGATTCTTCCTCACTGTGTGGACCAGCCGTCCTTTCCCAAAGGCAGCTGCATACCTGCAAGACAACAACCACTCCCCCTGTCCCCCCCCACCCCTTTTTGGATCTTCTCGTCAGCCAGTTCCCCCTTGTAAGCCCCTGCACACAGACATGCTCAAATAACCCCCTTTAGAGCTGGAGCCCCTTTATGGAGCAGGGTTGGCCCCACCCTCAGCCTCATTGGCCACACCTGGGGCTGCCCCAGCTGCAGTCCCACAGCACAACACCCCCTCCTCTGCACCTGTCCACAGCCATGGGTTCTGCATCCAGTGGCTACAAACTCATCCAGAGGCGACACAAAAACTTTACTCATTTGTGCACATAACAAATCCCAGCAGCAAGCTGGCTACAAGGTTCGGTGCCCAAATGCAGCAGGAGACAGAGAAAGAAAAATCAAAAGCAGGAGGAAGGATAGAAGGACATAGAAAAGAGTTGTGGGACAGGGAGATGGAAAGCAGAACATTGCTAACAAGAGAGGAATTAAACCTGGTATGGGGTTAAAAGAACCACACAGCCATTTGCTGGGGCTTGCTCCTCTCTAGTAAAATGGGGGAAGAGGATCAAAAAGAAAAGCATAAAACTTGGTTCCAGGTCTCTCTGGAGGCACTTAGCCTGGGCTGGTCCTGCTGCTGCACCTGTCAAGTAAGTTCGTTATGCCTGAGACTCTGCTGTGCAAAACCTAAGGTCAAGCTTGAAAGAGGAGGAAGTGCACCCAAGTGTGTGTGCAATGAATACGAATATGAGTAATGCACGAATGCTCAGGCAACAGCTATTAAGGGCAAGGCAGGGGAGAGGGAGGAAGAGGGTCTGGGAACTAGTCAGAGAGATGGAGAAAGAGTATGTCAGAAGGTATGGGCTGCAGGTAATAGAGGTACTAGGTGGACTCGGCCGTGCTAGGCTCGCATTTGGACCTGATAATAATTTTAAAGGTCTTTTCCAACCCTAACAATTCTGTGAGTTAATAATAAAAACAGGATCTTGAGCAACACAGAAGGAGAGAGATGGATAAAGCAAAACAGCCATAGGCAAGAGGGCAAAGACAGAGGAATCAAAAGGTGGAGAGAGGGAGTTGTACTGGAGAGTAAGAGGAAAATGTGTCCTGATGGGCTTCCACGGAGCAAGGGAGGAATTAGAAATGAGAGAGAGAGATGGACAGAGAGAGAAAGTTAAAACAGTGGTGGTTGACAGGGACTCAGAGAAGGGCAGAGCAGGAAGGAGAAAGAAAACAAGGGACAGGCAATACAGCAGAGAGGAACAAAAAAAGAGAGAAAGGGAACCTGGCAAACTGAGAGGGGAAAAGAAAAATCTAGCAGTGGGCTACAGATTAGAGGGGGGAGGCTTTAGAAAAACAGGGACAGGGAACAAGACAAGGGGTGCGACAGAGAAAGGGGAAAATAGTGACGGGACAGAGAGGAAAGAATTAAAAATGAGGGGCAGAGAACAGGATCAAGAGAGACAAAGAAATTGACTCACAATGGGGTGTTACGCTCTCAAACAACAGGAACACTGAGCCAGACAGAGCCAAAGATGGCAAAAATACCAACGGGCTACAAGGGAAAATGCAAAAATAGTGGCTGAGGGCCCTATGTGACAGAGAGAGGGGACCAGAGAGAGATGGATAAAGAAAAAAAGGCCCTTTTCTTGGGCTCAAAATGCTTACCCATGTCAACTGTTGCTTCCTGGGAGGGGGGTGGCCAGCAGAGCTGGTGTCGGTGACAGACCAGCCAAAACAAAATTATGTCCCAGACCAAAATGCCCCCGAACTAATCACACGGTCACAGTATCCAGGCAGCATTCAGGGACCGTTGCATTTCATTGGGGTACTTCATGCTCCAAATTTTAATCTTTATGGTCTTTCAAAGGTAAAATAGTCCCTGGAGAACTTCCGACCATAAACACACAAACACAAAATCAAAATCTGGTATCTTGGTAGTTAAACGACCTCCGGAGTCCTTTCGGCCAGAGATGAAACTCACCGCGGTGTTCAGGCGCTAAAATGGCCGCCGGAGGACTCACGATCATAGAGGGGAAACCGCGGTGGCGCTTCGCCGCTAAAATGGCCGCCGGAGGACTCACGATCATAGAGGGGAAACCGCTGTGGCGCTTCGCCGCTAAAATGGCCGCCGGAGGACTCACGATCATAGAGGGGAAACCGCGGTGGCGCTTCGCCGCTAAAATGGCCGCCGGAGGACTTCCGATCAGGCAGGGGAAAACTCTGTGGCGTTTCGCCGGTAACGTGAGGTTCCATCTTCTGTACAGTCAGGAATGTCAGTGAAATGCCACACAGTTAGAACCAACGATCAGTAGATAACCGTATAGGGTCATCTTACAACCCCATAAAAATACAAGACTAAATAAGTAAAATTTTTTAAAAACCCCACAGGCAAGGGATGCCTGCGACTCTCACCTGCAAGGGATGCCTGCGACTCTCACCTGCAAGGGATGCCTGCGACTCTCACCTGCAAGGGATGCCTGCGACTCTCACCTGCAAGGGATGCCTGCGACTCTCACCTGCAAGGGATGCCTGCGACTCTCACCTGCAAGGGATGCCTGCGACTCTCACCTGCAAGGGATGCCTGCGACTCTCACCTGCAAGGGATGCCTGCGACTCTCACCTGCAAGGGATGCCTGCGACTCTCACCTGCAAGGGATGCCTGCGACTCTCACCTGCAAGGGATGCCTGCGACTCTCACCTGCAAGGGATGCCTGCGACTCTCACCTGCAAGGGATGCCTGCGACTCTCACCTGCAAGGGATGCCTGCGACTCTCACCTGCAAGGGATGCCTGCGACTCTCACCTGCAAGGGATGCCTGCGACTCTCACCTGCAAGACAACACTGGCCCGCTGGGAAATGCACGCCTGGCCCGAGTCGCCTTCCCTGGAAATGGCCCTCTTTCCTCCTCGCTTTGCATCTTCAGAAGGGCAACTGCCACACGCACAAATCTTAAAGGTGGCACAGAGCTGCGCACCATTTCATCACGCAGACACCACTAGCCGACTTCCCTCCTTGGGGTCTTCCCCTCGACTCCTCTGTCGCTGCATCGGTATGCATCGCCTCTGGCCCCGTCTGAAAAACCCAACAATTTATTAAGCAAGCCTCCATGATGCCAACTCATTGCTGCACCATTCCAGACCTCTCGCTTCCATTTAGGAACCCTATCTGGAGTCTAACTGCAAGCAGCCATTAAAACACAAAGAAAAAACCCCAGCCGGCATACCTCAGAGCCCCACAGCCTTACACCCCTGCAAAATCCCATCTGCTTCTTCCAACGCTGAAGGGCCCCACCCAGGCAGCTCCCATCGTCTCCCAGGAACGGGACGGAAAGGATGGTCCGCACACCCTGCTGACGGTACCGCCTTTACCAAGGCCTCCCGGGCAGAATCCTGCACGCTAACCCTGGACTCTTACTGCTGTGCCATGTCACCCCGACTCCACAGCCCCGGGCAGAGCAGCTCCCAGCCGAACACGCACAGAATGACGCAACACAGAACTCTGTGGACGATGCGACTCCAAGATGGCCAAAGACTGTCAGCAAGAAGGGCTCCTGCACAGGCAGCTGTCAAACTACGCCACTGAGAGCGGACGAGAGGACGCTCTATGGCAACCCCAGAAGAGGGGGGACTGGACAGTAAGTCCTTCCAGCGAGCCGTTCAAAATTGTGATGACGGATGCGCAAGAAGACCGCCTTCAAGACCTAACGATGGAAAGATGCAAGGAAAAAGCCTCGGGATGTGAAAATAGGCGACCGGAGAACAGAGCTCCCGCCAGAGCCTGCGATGATGCCCTAAGAGAGGACCGACCGGAAACTTTCAAGACGCAAGGGCAAACCGTGCCGTGACCTTGCCAGGCAAATCAAGAAGAGCCCCGTGAGCGCTATGCTGATGAGCGAGCGTGGGCATCCCAGACCCTAGAGACTATGCCCGAGAGGCACGCTGTGCCCCTTTGAGCGCAAAGAGGATGCTGACACCCAGAGAGGGACTAAGACACAGAAGACACACCAAACAACAAGCGGACAGACAGACACGGGCTGGAGCTGCCCTGCCCGGCACACCCTGGCATTGTGCTGACAATTGACCTGCTCCTCCCCGTGCAGCCTTACCCAGCCTCCTACACACCCCTCCCATTTTTGCCCTCTTATCCGGCTCCTCCCACTTAGCTTTGAGGAGTCCGGAGATCCAAAATCCTTTCTTGACAGGGTAAAACGTCTACTGCATGTCTGCTTACTGGGACGCTTTGCTGTGTCAAGCCTCGGGTAGCTCCTGCAAAGCAAAAGAGACGGTTAGAACTTCACAGGCACAGTCACCCCTGAAAAAGCGATCGCTGCTTTAGCCCGCTACTCTCAGCTCACCTAGCCGAGGTCACCGCCGGTGCTGACATCTGGCTTGGATTGGCAGTTTGAGAATTCAGACAAAAAAATTACAGACCCCACCGGATAAGCTACTCATACAGCCAGCGGTGGCATCTTACCGTGCGTAACATACGCTGACCTGCTTTCTTAGGGCGCTCCGCTCATCCCGCTGCATCTGCAAAGAGCATTGAGAGAGTCACCCGGATGCAGACCGAGGGTTTACCCATTCCTCAGGTCTCCGCAGGAAGCCTCCCTTCCTCCCAGGCTCCAGTTCCCTCATTATTTATCTCCCTTGCTCCCCGCCGCCCAGTTGGCACAGCTCCCCAGAAGCCGCAATTGCGGGGCATACCTCATCTTTTGCAGGCAAGTGCTATGTTTGGGCTTCTACTGAACTCTGGGCTCCGCTACTGGGCTCCGCTACAGGCCTGTGAAATAAAGGGCTAATGCTTACAGTCCACGAGGGGCCATGGTTACCGCCACAGGTAACGGCCGCCTCACCTTCTCTGTGTGCCATGGCCATGTCCCACCACCGCCTCCGGGGCCTGAAAAAGAAACAGGTTCCCACCTTCCATTACCATACCTCAACAAATCGCTCACCTGGCCCATGCCATTTACTGGTAGCTGCGCAGAGGCTCAGGCCCGGCCTATAAACACACAAACAAGGGATGCCTGCAACACTCACCTGCAACACAACACTGGCCCACTAGGAATGGCTCGCCTGGCCCGAGTCGCCTTTCCTGGAAACGGCCCGCTCTCCTCCTCGCTTCGCACCTTCAAAAGAGAAACAGACACACACACACACACGAATCTTAAAAGGTGGCACACAGCCGCTGACCATTTCATCACGCCAACGCCACTGGCCGACCTACCTGCTTGGGGTCTTCCCCTTGACTCCTCTGTCGCTGCATCGGAATGCATCGCATCTGGCCCCGTCTGAAAAACACAAGTGCCTACTAAGCAAGTCCCCCGATGCCAACTCATTACCGCACCATTCCAGACCTCTCGCTTCCATTTAGGAACCCCCGTCTCACACGGCGCATGACAAGCGTAATACAGAGGCATACGGCGCACGACAAGCGTAATACAGAGGCATACGGCGCACGACAAGCGTAATACAGAGGCATACGGCGCACGACAAGCGTAATACAGAGGCATACGGCGCACGACAAGCGTAATACAGAGGCATACGGCGCACGACAAGCGTAATACAGAGGCATACGGCGCACGACAAGCGTAATACAGAGGCATACGGCGCAAGGTGAAGGCAATAGAGGCACACTATGCATTATAGCACCCCAGTACAGAGGCACATGGCACAAGGCAAGCGCAATACAGAGGAACACTATCCCTTAGACCACCCCAATACAGAGGCACATGGCGCAAGGTGGCTGCGCAGCATCTGCAAAATCAGAGCCAAACGCTCCATCTACCTGCCATGTGATGCTTTGGTGTTAGACACCAACACAGACGACAACCGCTTCACCTTCTCAGTGCACTCAGACACGTGGCTATGTCCCAACGATGCTCTCTATGGGGCCCGCAGGAAACAAAGCAGAAGGCCACATGCCAAGAGACTGCCCAAAACCTGTTCCCATCTCCCATTCCCTTACCGGACCGATCGGTCGCTGCCTCCGCCATTTACAGGTGCCCGCGCCGAGGTGCGTGCCGGGGCTATAAAATAAACAAGGGATGCCTATAACTCCCCCGCAACGCAGGCACCCTCTCCACTGCCGCTCCCCGTCTTGCCCTTTACTCCTACTCCCTCGACTTAGCATTGAAAAGTCCAGGGATCCCAAATCCATTCTTGAGAGAAACGGAGATGCACACTGGAGGTGACCCTCAGGTGCCACCTGTAAGACATAAGAAACAGCAGTTAGACCTTCACTGACAGGATCTGCTCAATGGAGCCACGCTTCGGGTATTGCATACAACGCCTTCCACCAAAGTCTAAAGCCAGTAACATGCCGTAGGAGAAATCCAGTCCCAACACTTATAGTCAACAAAGGACCTGCTGCAAACTGCACTGGTTCTAAAAGGATCACAGTTCTGAGAACAATGAGGAAAAGCCATAAACTGTCCCGTAACCCGGAAGAGAGTTGCCTTTGATACCCATGACTTTATTAGGAAATGCTAAAAGCCTATACGCAAGCAAGAAGCTTACTCAAGCCCTAGCCGGATAAGCTTATCATCAGACCTAGTAACAGAAGTGGTGCTAACGGCTTACAGTTTAAAGAGCAAAGCTGGTGAAATAAAACCCCAACAGTCCATCTTGTGCAAAGTCAGGAACGCCGGCAAAATGCTGTGCACCCAGAAGCAAAAGACCAACAGCTAACCTGATAGGATTGAGCTGCCCTGGCAAAGACAACACAAAAGACACAAACTAAACGCAAGTCAAGCTTCATAAATAAGTACATTTGACTAGGTAGACACTGGCCACACTTAGCTAAAAGTGTTGTAAAACACTTACCTTGAATGCACGAACCAAGACAACAGCAGCAACTCCAATGCTTCAGCTGCAGAATGAAAACCAGAACACTATGACAGGAGACAGAGAGTAGAATGAGCTGCCAAAGGCAAGGCAGGTGCCTTATATACCCCAGGCTCCACCCACTGCCCTTCCCACAGTGGCCTGGGAAAGGGGATGATGCTGCCTGCAGAGGGATTAAAAGCAGCTGGAGGAGCAGGTGTGGCTCTTGTGACCCAAGTTGTTTATCAGAGAAACAATGCTGAATGGAGAGAAGGATTCTTGCTAAAAACATTCTCTACTCTGCCTTAATAAAGGGCTAATGCTTATAGTCCATGAGGGGCCTGCTGTGACCTCCAAATGAGCTAGAAAAAAACCCACGGTGCTCTGGGAACTGTTAGGAATGTCGTGAGCTGACGGGGAACCGGGAAAATGCTACGTATTTGGTCCCCGTTATTTTGTTGGGAAAGGCTAAGGCTCTATAGGCAGATAAAAGGCTCATCCTAACCCCAGCTAGATAATCTCATCACTGTGCCTGCTAGGAGAAGCGATGCTCAGGACTTAAGCATTACAGAGCAAAGTTAGTTAATAAAAGGTGAGGTTCTATCTTCTGTACGGTCAGGAAAGTCAGTAAAATGCCACACACTTAGAACCAAAGACCAATAGATAACCGTATAGGGTCATCTTACAACCCCCTAAAAATACAATACAAAATAAATAAAACTTTTGAAAAAGCCCATATTTGGAATGAAAGACTGATTATCAGGCAAAGTGGCACAGACAGATGTGGCAAGAGATTAACGTTTAAGATTTGGGGAACTGGAAAGGTAGTTGGGCTGGCAGAGAGAGCAAGAAAGAAGCAGATGATCATAGAATATCCTGAGTTGGAAGGGAGCCATAAGGATCATCAAGTCCAACTCCTTGCTCCACGCAGGACCGGCCAAGTCAGAGCATCTGACTCAGTGCATCATCCAGACACTTGACCTCAGTCGAGTGTGGTGCTGTGACCACTTCCCTGAAAAGCCTGTTCCAATGCCTGACCGTCCTATCAGTAAAGAGCCTCTTCCTAATATCCAACCTAAACACCCCCCCCACCCCCCGTTGCAGCTTCACAACATTCCCTCAGGTTCAGTCACTAGTCACCAAAGAGAAATCAGTGCCTCCCCCCATAAGGAAGCCATAGAATATGATGAGGTCTCCCTCCTCAGTCTCCTTTCTCCATGTTAGGGAGAAAAAGAAAAAGGAATGGGCAGGAGGCAGGTAGAGACCTGCACGGCAGCAGAAAGAGCAACTCCCTACCAGCTTCTAACACTAACAAGAGACCTTCACCACCTTGATGCTTCTCTCCACCTCCGCCCCTTCCTCCTCCATAGCCATGCCCGCCAGACCCTTACCTGGTCTGATGTCTTGATTGTCCTGATTTACAAAGCTTCCTCACTACACAGCAGCTCAGTACGTAGTCAACAGAGGCACTGAGCTCCTAGCATCACGTGTTAGTCTACTATCTTGCAGGCAGCTTCAAGAGATTCTTCCTCACTGTGTGGACCAGCCGTCCTTTCCCAAAGGCAGCTGCATACCTGCAAGACAACAACCACTCCCCCTGTCCTGTCGTTCGTCCCCCCCCCCCCGTCCCCCTCCTTTTTTTTGGATCTTCTCGTCAGCCAGTTCCCCCTTGTAAGCCCCTGCACACAGACATGCTCAAATAACCCCCTTTAGAGCTGGAGCCCCTTTATGGAGCAGGGTTGGCCCCACCCTCAGCCTCACTGGCCACACCTGGGGCTGCCCCAGCTGCAGTCCCACAGCACAACACCCCCTCCTCTGCACCTGTCCACAGCCATGGGTTCTGCATCCAGTGGCTACAAACTCATCCAGAGGCGACACAAAAACTTTACTCATTTGTGCACATAACAAATCCCAGCAGCAAGCTGGCTACAAGGTTCGGTGCCCAAATGCAGCAGGAGACAGAGAAAGAAAAATCAAAAGCAGGAGGAAGGATAGAGGGACATAGAAAAGAGTTGTGGGACAGGGAGATGGAAAGCAGAACATTGCTAACAAGAGAGGAATTAAACCTGGTATGGGGTTAAAAGAACCACACAGCCATTTGCTGGGGCTTGCTCCTCTCTAGTAAAATGGGGGAAGAGGATCAAAAAGAAAAGCATAAAACTTGGTTCCAGGTCTCTCTGGAGGCACTTAGCCTGGGCTGGTCCTGCTGCTGCACCTGTCAAGTAAGTTCGTTATGCCTGAGACTCTGCTGTGCAAAACCTAAGGTCAAGCTTGAAAGAGGAGGAAGTGCACCCAAGTGTGTGTGCAATGAATACGAATATGAGTAATGCACGAATGCTCAGGCAACAGCTATTAAGGGCAAGGCAGGGGAGAGGGAGGAAGAGGGTCTGGGAACTAGTCAGAGAGATGGAGAAAGAGTATGTCAGAAGGTATGGGCTGCAGGTAATAGAGGTACTAGGTGGACTCGGCCGTGCTAGGCTCGCATTTGGACCTGATAATAATTTTAAAGGTCTTTTCCAACCCTAACAATTCTGTGAGTTAATAATAAAAACAGGATCTTGAGCAACACAGAAGGAGAGAGATGGATAAAGCAAAACAGCCATAGGCAAGAGGGCAAAGACAGAGGAATCAAAAGGTGGAGAGAGGGAGTTGTACTGGAGAGTAAGAGGAAAATGTGTCCTGATGGGCTTCCACGGAGCAAGGGAGGAATTAGAAATGAGAGAGAGAGATGGACAGAGAGAGAAAGTTAAAACAGTGGTGGTTGACAGGGACTCAGAGAAGGGCAGAGCAGGAAGGAGAAAGAAAACAAGGGACAGGCAATACAGCAGAGAGGAACAAAAAAAAAAAAAAAAGAAAGGGAGCCTGGCAAACTGAGAGGGGAAAAGAAAAATCTAGCAGTGGGCTACAGATTAGAGGGGGGAGGCTTTAGAAAAACAGGGACAGGGAACAAGACAAGGGGTGCGACAGAGAAAGGGGAAAATAGTGACGGGACAGAGAGGAAAGAATTAAAAATGAGGGGCAGAGAACAGGATCAAGAGAGACAAAGAAATTGACTCACAATGGGGTGTTACGCTCTCAAACAACAGGAACACTGAGCCAGACAGAGCCAAAGATGGCAAAAATACCAACGGGCTACAAGGGAAAATGCAAAAATAGTGGCTGAGGGCCCTATGTGACAGAGAGAGGGGACCAGAGAGAGATGGATAAAGAAAAAAAGGCCCTTTTCTTGGGCTCAAAATGCTTACCCATGTCAACTGTTGCTTCCTGGGAGGGGGGTGGCCAGCAGAGCTGGTGTCGGTGACAGACCAGCCAAAACAAAATTATGTCCCAGACCAAAATGCCCCCGAACTAATCACACGGTCACAGTATCCAGGCAGCATTCAGGGACCGTTGCATTTCATTGGGGTACTTCATGCTCCAAATTTTAATCTTTATGGTCTTTCAAAGGTAAAATAGTCCCTGGAGAACTTCCGACCATAAACACACAAACACAAAATCAAAATCTGGTATCTTGGTAGTTAAACGACCTCCGGAGTCCTTTCGGCCAGAGATGAAACTCACCGCGGTGTTCAGGCGCTAAAATGGCCGCCGGAGGACTCACGATCATAGAGGGGAAACCGCGGTGGCGCTTCGCCGCTAAAATGGCCGCCGGAGGACTCACGATCATAGAGGGGAAACCGCGGTGGCGCTTCGCCGCTAAAATGGCCGCCGTAGGACTCACGATCATAGAGGGGAAACCGCGGTGGCGCTTCGCCGCTAAAATGGCCGCCGGAGGACTTCCGATCAGGCAGGGGAAAACTCTGTGGCGTTTCGCCGGTAACGTGAGGTTCCATCTTCTGTACAGTCAGGAATGTCAGTGAAATGCCACACAGTTAGAACCAACGATCAGTAGATAACCGTATAGGGTCATCTTACAACCCCATAAAAATACAAGACTAAATAAGTAAAATTTTTTAAAAACCCCACAGGCAAGGGATGCCTGCGACCCACAGGCAAGGGATGCCTGCGACCCACAGGCAAGGGATGCCTGCGACTCTCACCTGCAAGACAACACTGGCCCGCTGGGAAATGCACGCCTGGCCCGAGTCGCCTTCCCTGGAAATGGCCCTCTTTCCTCCTCGCTTTGCATCTTCAGAAGGGCAACTGCCACACGCACAAATCTTAAAGGTGGCACAGAGCTGCGCACCATTTCATCACGCAGACACCACTAGCCGACTTCCCTCCTTGGGGTCTTCCCCTCGACTCCTCTGTCGCTGCATCGGTATGCATCGCCTCTGGCCCCGTCTGAAAAACCCAACAATTTATTAAGCAAGCCTCCATGATGCCAACTCATTGCTGCACCATTCCAGACCTCTCGCTTCCATTTAGGAACCCTATCTGGAGTCTAACTGCAAGCAGCCATTAAAACACAAAGAAAAAACCCCAGCCGGCATACCTCAGAGCCCCACAGCCTTACACCCCTGCAAAATCCCATCTGCTTCTTCCAACGCTGAAGGGCCCCACCCAGGCAGCTCCCATCGTCTCCCAGGAACGGGACGGAAAGGATGGTCCGCACACCCTGCTGACGGTACCGCCTTTACCAAGGCCTCCCGGGCAGAATCCTGCACGCTAACCCTGGACTCTTACTGCTGTGCCATGTCACCCCGACTCCACAGCCCCGGGCAGAGCAGCTCCCAGCCGAACACGCACAGAATGACGCAACACAGAACTCTGTGGACGATGCGACTCCAAGATGGCCAAAGACTGTCAGCAAGAAGGGCTCCTGCACAGGCAGCTGTCAAACTACGCCACTGAGAGCGGACGAGAGGACGCTCTATGGCAACCCCAGAAGAGGGGGGACTGGACAGTAAGTCCTTCCAGCGAGCCGTTCAAAATTGTGATGACGGATGCGCAAGAAGACCGCCTTCAAGACCTAACGATGGAAAGATGCAAGGAAAAAGCCTCGGGATGTGAAAATAGGCGACCGGAGAACAGAGCTCCCGCCAGAGCCTGCGATGATGCCCTAAGAGAGGACCGACCGGAAACTTTCAAGACGCAAGGGCAAACCGTGCCGTGACCTTGCCAGGCAAATCAAGAAGAGCCCCGTGAGCGCTATGCTGATGAGCGAGCGTGGGCATCCCAGACCCTAGAGACTATGCCCGAGAGGCACGCTGTGCCCCTTTGAGCGCAAAGAGGATGCTGACACCCAGAGAGGGACTAAGACACAGAAGACACACCAAACAACAAGCGGACAGACAGACACGGGCTGGAGCTGCCCTGCCCGGCACACCCTGGCATTGTGCTGACAATTGACCTGCTCCTCCCCGTGCAGCCTTACCCAGCCTCCTACACACCCCTCCCATTTTTGCCCTCTTATCCGGCTCCTCCCACTTAGCTTTGAGGAGTCCGGAGATCCAAAATCCTTTCTTGACAGGGTAAAACGTCTACTGCATGTCTGCTTACTGGGACGCTTTGCTGTGTCAAGCCTCGGGTAGCTCCTGCAAAGCAAAAGAGACGGTTAGAACTTCACAGGCACAGTCACCCCTGAAAAAGCGATCGCTGCTTTAGCCCGCTACTCTCAGCTCACCTAGCCGAGGTCACCGCCGGTGCTGACATCTGGCTTGGATTGGCAGTTTGAGAATTCAGACAAAAAAATTACAGACCCCACCGGATAAGCTACTCATACAGCCAGCGGTGGCATCTTACCGTGCGTAACATACGCTGACCTGCTTTCTTAGGGCGCTCCGCTCATCCCGCTGCATCTGCAAAGAGCATTGAGAGAGTCACCCGGATGCAGACCGACAGTTTACCCATTCCTCAGGTCTCCGCAGGAAGCCTCCCTTCCTCCCAGGCTCCAGTTCCCTCATTATTTATCTCCCTTGCTCCCCGCCGCCCAGTTGGCACAGCTCCCCAGAAGCCGCAATTGCGGAGCATACCTCATCTTTTGCAGGCAAGTGCTATGTTTGGGCTTCTACTGAACTCTGGGCTCCGCTACTGGGCTCCGCTACAGGCCTGTGAAATAAAGGGCTAATGCTTACAGTCCACGAGGGGCCATGGTTACCGCCACAGGTAACGGCCGCCTCACCTTCTCTGTGTGCCATGGCCATGTCCCACCACCGCCTCCGGGGCCTGAAAAAGAAACAGGTTCCCACCTTCCATTACCATACCTCAACAAATCGCTCACCTGGCCCATGCCATTTACTGGTAGCTGCGCAGAGGCTCAGGCCCGGCCTATAAACACACAAACAAGGGATGCCTGCAACACTCACCTGCAACACAACACTGGCCCACTAGGAATGGCTCGCCTGGCCCGAGTCGCCTTTCCTGGAAACGGCCCGCTCTCCTCCTCGCTTCGCACCTTCAAAAGAGAAACAGACACACACACACACACGAATCTTAAAAGGTGGCACACAGCCGCTGACCATTTCATCACGCCAACGCCACTGGCCGACCTACCTGCTTGGGGTCTTCCCCTTGACTCCTCTGTCGCTGCATCGGAATGCATCGCATCTGGCCCCGTCTGAAAAACACAAGTGCCTACTAAGCAAGTCCCCCGATGCCAACTCATTACCGCACCATTCCAGACCTCTCGCTTCCATTTAGGAACCCCCGTCTCACACGGCGCACGACAAGCGTAATACAGAGGCATACGGCGCACGACAAGCGTAATACAGAGGCATACGGCGCACGACAAGCGTAATACAGAGGCATACGGCGCACGACAAGCGTAATACAGAGGCATACGGCGCACGACAAGCGTAATACAGAGGCATACGGCGCACGACAAGCGTAATACAGAGGCATACGGCGCACGACAAGCGTAATACAGAGGCATACGGCGCACGACAAGCGTAATACAGAGGCATACGGCGCAAGGTGAAGGCAATAGAGGCACACTATGCATTATAGCACCCCAGTACAGAGGCACATGGCACAAGGCAAGCGCAATACAGAGGAACACTATCCCTTAGACCACCCCAATACAGAGGCACATGGCGCAAGGTGGCTGCGCAGCATCTGCAAAATCAGAGCCAAACGCTCCATCTACCTGCCATGTGATGCTTTGGTGTTAGACACCAACACAGACGACAACCGCTTCACCTTCTCAGTGCACTCAGACACGTGGCTATGTCCCAACGATGCTCTCTATGGGGCCCGCAGGAAACAAAGCAGAAGGCCACATGCCAAGAGACTGCCCAAAACCTGTTCCCATCTCCCATTCCCTTACCGGACCGATCGGTCGCTGCCTCCGCCATTTACAGGTGCCCGCACCGAGGTGCGTGCCGGGGCTATAAAATAAACAAGGGATGCCTATAACTCCCCCGCAACGCAGGCACCCTCTCCACTGCCGCTCCCCGTCTTGCCCTTTACTCCTACTCCCTCGACTTAGCATTGAAAAGTCCAGGGATCCCAAATCCATTCTTGAGAGAAACGGAGATGCACACTGGAGGTGACCCTCAGGTGCCACCTGTAAGACATAAGAAACAGCAGTTAGACCTTCACTGACAGGATCTGCTCAATGGAGCCACGCTTCGGGTATTGCATACAACGCCTTCCACCAAAGTCTAAAGCCAGTAACATGCCGTAGGAGAAATCCAGTCCCAACACTTATAGTCAACAAAGGACCTGCTGCAAACTGCACTGGTTCTAAAAGGATCACAGTTCTGAGAACAATGAGGAAAAGCCATAAACTGTCCCGTAACCCGGAAGAGAGTTGCCTTTGATACCCATGACTTTATTAGGAAATGCTAAAAGCCTATACGCAAGCAAGAAGCTTACTCAAGCCCTAGCCGGATAAGCTTATCATCAGACCTAGTAACAGAAGTGGTGCTAACGGCTTACAGTTTAAAGAGCAAAGCTGGTGAAATAAAACCCCAACAGTCCATCTTGTGCAAAGTCAGGAACGCCGGCAAAATGCTGTGCACCCAGAAGCAAAAGACCAACAGCTAACCTGATAGGATTGAGCTGCCCTGGCAAAGACAACACAAAAGACACAAACTAAACGCAAGTCAAGCTTCATAAATAAGTACATTTGACTAGGTAGACACTGGCCACACTTAGCTAAAAGTGTTGTAAAACACTTACCTTGAATGCACGAACCAAGACAACAGCAGCAACTCCAATGCTTCAGCTGCAGAATGAAAACCAGAACACTATGACAGGAGACAGAGAGTAGAATGAGCTGCCAAAGGCAAGGCAGGTGCCTTATATACCCCAGGCTCCACCCACTGCCCTTCCCACAGTGGCCTGGGAAAGGGGATGATGCTGCCTGCAGAGGGATTAAAAGCAGCTGGAGGAGCAGGTGTGGCTCTTGTGACCCAAGTTGTTTATCAGAGAAACAATGCTGAATGGAGAGAAGGATTCTTGCTAAAAACATTCTCTACTCTGCCTTAATAAAGGGCTAATGCTTATAGTCCATGAGGGGCCTGCTGTGACCTCCAAATGAGCTAGAAAAAAACCCACGGTGCTCTGGGAACTGTTAGGAATGTCGTGAGCTGACCGGGAACCGGGAAAATGCTACGTATTTGGTCCCCGTTATTTTGTTGGGAAAGGCTAAGGCTCTATAGGCAGATAAAAGGCTCATCCTAACCCCAGCTAGATAATCTCATCACTGTGCCTGCTAGGAGAAGCGATGCTCAGGACTTAAGCATTACAGAGCAAAGTTAGTTAATAAAAGGTGAGGTTCTATCTTCTGTACGGTCAGGAAAGTCAGTAAAATGCCACACACTTAGAACCAAAGACCAATAGATAACCGTATAGGGTCATCTTACAACCCCCTAAAAATACAATACAAAATAAATAAAACTTTTGAAAAAGCCCATATTTGGAATGAAAGACTGATTATCAGGCAAAGTGGCACAGACAGATGTGGCAAGAGATTAACGTTTAAGATTTGGGGAACTGGAAAGGTAGTTGGGCTGGCAGAGAGAGCAAGAAAGAAGCAGATGATCATAGAATATCCTGAGTTGGAAGGGAGCCATAAGGATCATCAAGTCCAACTCCTTGCTCCACGCAGGACCGGCCAAGTCAGAGCATCTGACTCAGTGCATCATCCAGACACTTGACCTCAGTCGAGTGTGGTGCTGTGACCACTTCCCTGAAAAGCCTGTTCCAATGCCTGACCGTCCTATCAGTAAAGAGCCTCTTCCTAATATCCAACCTAAACACCCCCCCCACCCCCCGTTGCAGCTTCACAACATTCCCTCAGGTTCAGTCACTAGTCACCAAAGAGAAATCAGTGCCTCCCCCCATAAGGAAGCCATAGAATATGATGAGGTCTCCCTCCTCAGTCTCCTTTCTCCATGTTAGGGAGAAAAAGA
Organism: Gallinula chloropus; assembly: GCF_964237585.1. NCBI lineage: Eukaryota > Metazoa > Chordata > Aves > Gruiformes > Rallidae > Gallinula > Gallinula chloropus. The sequence continues at coordinate 23,152,951 of NC_140095.1, read as the reverse complement.
AAAAGGAATGGGCAGGAGGCAGGTAGAGACCTGCACGGCAGCAGAAAGAGCAACTCCCTACCAGCTTCTAACACTAACAAGAGACCTTCACCACCTTGATGCTTCTCTCCACCTCCGCCCCTTCCTCCTCCATAGCCATGCCCGCCAGACCCTTACCTGGTCTGATGTCTTGATTGTCCTGATTTACAAAGCTTCCTCACTACACAGCAGCTCAGTACGTAGTCAACAGAGGCACTGAGCTCCTAGCATCACGTGTTAGTCTACTATCTTGCAGGCAGCTTCAAGAGATTCTTCCTCACTGTGTGGACCAGCCGTCCTTTCCCAAAGGCAGCTGCATACCTGCAAGACAACAACCACTCCCCCTGTCCTGTCGTTCGTCCCCCCCCCCCCGTCCCCCTCCTTTTTTTTGGATCTTCTCGTCAGCCAGTTCCCCCTTGTAAGCCCCTGCACACAGACATGCTCAAATAACCCCCTTTAGAGCTGGAGCCCCTTTATGGAGCAGGGTTGGCCCCACCCTCAGCCTCACTGGCCACACCTGGGGCTGCCCCAGCTGCAGTCCCACAGCACAACACCCCCTCCTCTGCACCTGTCCACAGCCATGGGTTCTGCATCCAGTGGCTACAAACTCATCCAGAGGCGACACAAAAACTTTACTCATTTGTGCACATAACAAATCCCAGCAGCAAGCTGGCTACAAGGTTCGGTGCCCAAATGCAGCAGGAGACAGAGAAAGAAAAATCAAAAGCAGGAGGAAGGATAGAGGGACATAGAAAAGAGTTGTGGGACAGGGAGATGGAAAGCAGAACATTGCTAACAAGAGAGGAATTAAACCTGGTATGGGGTTAAAAGAACCACACAGCCATTTGCTGGGGCTTGCTCCTCTCTAGTAAAATGGGGGAAGAGGATCAAAAAGAAAAGCATGAAACTTGGTTCCAGGTCTCTCTGGAGGCACTTAGCCTGGGCTGGTCCTGCTGCTGCACCTGTCAAGTAAGTTCGTTATGCCTGAGACTCTGCTGTGCAAAACCTAAGGTCAAGCTTGAAAGAGGAGGAAGTGCACCCAAGTGTGTGTGCAATGAATACGAATATGAGTAATGCACGAATGCTCAGGCAACAGCTATTAAGGGCAAGGCAGGGGAGAGGGAGGAAGAGGGTCTGGGAACTAGTCAGAGAGATGGAGAAAGAGTATGTCAGAAGGTATGGGCTGCAGGTAATAGAGGTACTAGGTGGACTCGGCCGTGCTAGGCTCGCATTTGGACCTGATAATAATTTTAAAGGTCTTTTCCAACCCTAACAATTCTGTGAGTTAATAATAAAAACAGGATCTTGAGCAACACAGAAGGAGAGAGATGGATAAAGCAAAACAGCCATAGGCAAGAGGGCAAAGACAGAGGAATCAAAAGGTGGAGAGAGGGAGTTGTACTGGAGAGTAAGAGGAAAATGTGTCCTGATGGGCTTCCACGGAGCAAGGGAGGAATTAGAAATGAGAGAGAGAGATGGACAGAGAGAGAAAGTTAAAACAGTGGTGGTTGACAGGGACTCAGAGAAGGGCAGAGCAGGAAGGAGAAAGAAAACAAGGGACAGGCAATACAGCAGAGAGGAACAAAAAAAAAAAAAAAAGAAAGGGAGCCTGGCAAACTGAGAGGGGAAAAGAAAAATCTAGCAGTGGGCTACAGATTAGAGGGGGGAGGCTTTAGAAAAACAGGGACAGGGAACAAGACAAGGGGTGCGACATAGAAAGGGGAAAATAGTGACGGGACAGAGAGGAAAGAATTAAAAATGAGGGGCAGAGAACAGGATCAAGAGAGACAAAGAAATTGACTCACAATGGGGTGTTACGCTCTCAAACAACAGGAACACTGAGCCAGACAGAGCCAAAGATGGCAAAAATACCAACGGGCTACAAGGGAAAATGCAAAAATAGTGGCTGAGGGCCCTATGTGACAGAGAGAGGGGACCAGAGAGAGATGGATAAAGAAAAAAAGGCCCTTTTCTTGGGCTCAAAATGCTTACCCATGTCAACTGTTGCTTCCTGGGAGGGGGGTGGCCAGCAGAGCTGGTGTCGGTGACAGACCAGCCAAAACAAAATTATGTCCCAGACCAAAATGCCCCCGAACTAATCACACGGTCACAGTATCCAGGCAGCATTCAGGGACCGTTGCATTTCATTGGGGTACTTCATGCTCCAAATTTTAATCTTTATGGTCTTTCAAAGGTAAAATAGTCCCTGGAGAACTTCCGACCATAAACACACAAACACAAAATCAAAATCTGGTATCTTGGTAGTTAAACGACCTCCGGAGTCCTTTCGGCCAGAGATGAAACTCACCGCGGTGTTCAGGCGCTAAAATGGCCGCCGGAGGACTCACGATCATAGAGGGGAAACCGCGGTGGCGCTTCGCCGCTAAAATGGCCGCCGGAGGACTCACGATCATAGAGGGGAAACCGCTGTGGCGCTTCGCCGCTAAAATGGCCGCCGGAGGACTCACGATCATAGAGGGGAAACCGCGGTGGCGCTTCGCCGCTAAAATGGCCGCCGGAGGACTTCCGATCAGGCAGGGGAAAACTCTGTGGCGTTTCGCCGGTAACGTGAGGTTCTATCTTCTGTACAGTCAGGAATGTCAGTGAAATGCCACACAGTTAGAACCAACGATCAGTAGATAACCGTATAGGGTCATCTTACAACCCCATAAAAATACAAGACTAAATAAGTAAAATTTTTTAAAAACCCCACAGGCAAGGGATGCCTGCGACTCTCACCTGCAAGGGATGCCTGCGACTCTCACCTGCAAGGGATGCCTGCGACTCTCACCTGCAAGGGATGCCTGCGACTCTCACCTGCAAGGGATGCCTGCGACTCTCACCTGCAAGGGATGCCTGCGACTCTCACCTGCAAGGGATGCCTGCGACTCTCACCTGCAAGGGATGCCTGCGACTCTCACCTGCAAGGGATGCCTGCGACTCTCACCTGCAAGGGATGCCTGCGACTCTCACCTGCAAGGGATGCCTGCGACTCTCACCTGCAAGGGATGCCTGCGACTCTCACCTGCAAGGGATGCCTGCGACTCTCACCTGCAAGGGATGCCTGCGACTCTCACCTGCAAGGGATGCCTGCGACTCTCACCTGCAAGACAACACTGGCCCGCTGGGAAATGCACGCCTGGCCCGAGTCGCCTTCCCTGGAAATGGCCCTCTTTCCTCCTCGCTTTGCATCTTCAGAAGGGCAACTGCCACACGCACAAATCTTAAAGGTGGCACAGAGCTGCGCACCATTTCATCACGCAGACACCACTAGCCGACTTCCCTCCTTGGGGTCTTCCCCTCGACTCCTCTGTCGCTGCATCGGTATGCATCGCCTCTGGCCCCGTCTGAAAAACCCAACAATTTATTAAGCAAGCCTCCATGATGCCAACTCATTGCTGCACCATTCCAGACCTCTCGCTTCCATTTAGGAACCCTATCTGGAGTCTAACTGCAAGCAGCCATTAAAACACAAAGAAAAAACCCCAGCCGGCATACCTCAGAGCCCCACAGCCTTACACCCCTGCAAAATCCCATCTGCTTCTTCCAACGCTGAAGGGCCCCACCCAGGCAGCTCCCATCGTCTCCCAGGAACGGGACGGAAAGGATGGTCCGCACACCCTGCTGACGGTACCGCCTTTACCAAGGCCTCCCGGGCAGAATCCTGCACGCTAACCCTGGACTCTTACTGCTGTGCCATGTCACCCCGACTCCACAGCCCCGGGCAGAGCAGCTCCCAGCCGAACACGCACAGAATGACGCAACACAGAACTCTGTGGACGATGCGACTCCAAGATGGCCAAAGACTGTCAGCAAGAAGGGCTCCTGCACAGGCAGCTGTCAAACTACGCCACTGAGAGCGGACGGGAGGACGCTCTATGGCAACCCCAGAAGAGGGGGGACTGGACAGTAAGTCCTTCCAGCGAGCCGTTCAAAATTGTGATGACGGATGCGCAAGAAGACCGCCTTCAAGACCTAACGATGGAAAGATGCAAGGAAAAAGCCTCGGGATGTGAAAATAGGCGACCGGAGAACAGAGCTCCCGCCAGAGCCTGCGATGATGCCCTAAGAGAGGACCGACCGGAAACTTTCAAGACGCAAGGGCAAACCGTGCCGTGACCTTGCCAGGCAAATCAAGAAGAGCCCCGTGAGCGCTATGCTGATGAGCGAGCGTGGGCATCCCAGACCCTAGAGACTATGCCCGAGAGGCACGCTGTGCCCCTTTGAGCGCAAAGAGGATGCTGACACCCAGAGAGGGACTAAGACACAGAAGACACACCAAACAACAAGCGGACAGACAGACACGGGCTGGAGCTGCCCTGCCCGGCACACCCTGGCATTGTGCTGACAATTGACCTGCTCCTCCCCGTGCAGCCTTACCCAGCCTCCTACACACCCCTCCCATTTTTGCCCTCTTATCCGGCTCCTCCCACTTAGCTTTGAGGAGTCCGGAGATCCAAAATCCTTTCTTGACAGGGTAAAACGTCTACTGCATGTCTGCTTACTGGGACGCTTTGCTGTGTCAAGCCTCGGGTAGCTCCTGCAAAGCAAAAGAGACGGTTAGAACTTCACAGGCACAGTCACCCCTGAAAAAGCGATCGCTGCTTTAGCCCGCTACTCTCAGCTCACCTAGCCGAGGTCACCGCCGGTGCTGACATCTGGCTTGGATTGGCAGTTTGAGAATTCAGACAAAAAAATTACAGACCCCACCGGATAAGCTACTCATACAGCCAGCGGTGGCATCTTACCGTGCGTAACATACGCTGACCTGCTTTCTTAGGGCGCTCCGCTCATCCCGCTGCATCTGCAAAGAGCATTGAGAGAGTCACCCGGATGCAGACCGAGGGTTTACCCATTCCTCAGGTCTCCGCAGGAAGCCTCCCTTCCTCCCAGGCTCCAGTTCCCTCATTATTTATCTCCCTTGCTCCCCGCCGCCCAGTTGGCACAGCTCCCCAGAAGCCGCAATTGCGGAGCATACCTCATCTTTTGCAGGCAAGTGCTATGTTTGGGCTTCTACTGAACTCTGGGCTCCGCTACTGGGCTCCGCTACAGGCCTGTGAAATAAAGGGCTAATGCTTACAGTCCACGAGGGGCCATGGTTACCGCCACAGGTAACGGCCGCCTCACCTTCTCTGTGTGCCATGGCCATGTCCCACCACCGCCTCCGGGGCCTGAAAAAGAAACAGGTTCCCACCTTCCATTACCATACCTCAACAAATCGCTCACCTGGCCCATGCCATTTACTGGTAGCTGCGCAGAGGCTCAGGCCCGGCCTATAAACACACAAACAAGGGATGCCTGCAACACTCACCTGCAACACAACACTGGCCCACTAGGAATGGCTCGCCTGGCCCGAGTCACCTTTCCTGGAAACGGCCCGCTCTCCTCCTCGCTTCGCACCTTCAAAAGAGAAACAGACACACACACACACACGAATCTTAAAAGATGGCACACAGCCGCTGACCATTTCATCACGCCAACGCCACTGGCCGACCTACCTGCTTGGGGTCTTCCCCTTGACTCCTCTGTCGCTGCATCGGAATGCATCGCATCTGGCCCCGTCTGAAAAACACAAGTGCCTACTAAGCAAGTCCCCCGATGCCAACTCATTACCGCACCACTCCAGACCTCTCGCTTCCATTTAGGAACCCCCGTCTCACACGGCGCACGACAAGCGTAATACAGAGGCATACGGCGCACGACAAGCGTAATACAGAGGCATACGGCGCAAGGTGAAGGCAATAGAGGCACACTATGCATTATAGCACCCCAGTACAGAGGCACATGGCACAAGGCAAGCGCAATACAGAGGAACACTATCCCTTAGACCACCCCAATACAGAGGCACATGGCGCAAGGTGGCTGCGCAGCATCTGCAAAATCAGAGCCAAACGCTCCATCTACCTGCCATGTGATGCTTTGGTGTTAGACACCAACACAGACGACAACCGCTTCACCTTCTCAGTGCGCTCAGACACGTGGCTATGTCCCAACGATGCTCTCTATGGGGCCCGCAGGAAACCAAGCAGAAGGCCACATGCCAAGAGACTGCCCAAAACCTGTTCCCATCTCCCATTCCCTTACCGGACCGATCGATCGCTGCCTCCGCCATTTACAGGTGCCCGCACCGAGGTGCGTGCCGGGGCTATAAAATAAACAAGGGATGCCTATAACTCCCCCGCAACGCAGGCACCCTCTCCACTGCCGCTCCCCATCTTGCCCTTTACTCCTACTCCCTCGACTTAGCATTGAAAAGTCCAGGGATCCCAAATCCATTCTTGAGAGAAACGGAGATGCACACTGGAGGTGACCCTCAGGTGCCACCTGTAAGACGTAAGAAACAGCAGTTAGACCTTCACTGACAGGATCTGCTCAATGGAGCCACGCTTCAGTATTGCATACAACGCCTTCCACCAAAGTCTAAAGCCAGTAACATGCCGTAGGAGAAATCCAGTCCCAACACTTATAGTCAACAAAGGACCTGCTGCAAACTGCACTGGTTCTAAAAGGATCACAGTTCTGAGAACAATGAGGAAAAGCCATAAACTGTCCCGTAACCCGGAAGAGAGTTGCCTTTGATACCCATGACTTTATTAGGAAATGCTAAAAGCCTTAAAGAGCAAAGCTGGTGAAATAAAACCCCAACAGTCCATCTTGTGCAAAGTCAGGAACGCCGGCAAAATGCTGTGCACTCAGAAGCAAAAGACCAACAGCTAACCTGATAGGATTGAGCTGCCCTGGCAAAGACAACACAAAAGACACAAACTAAACGCAAGTCAAGCTTCATAAATAAGTACATTTGACGAGGTAGACACTGGCCACACTTAGCTAAAAGTGTTGTAAAACACTTACCTTGAATGCACGAACCAAGACAACAGCAGCAACTCCAATGCTTCAGCTGCAGAATGAAAACCAGAACACTATGACAGGAGACAGAGAGTAGAATGAGCTGCCAAAGGCAAGGCAGGTGCCTTATATACCCCAGGCTCCACCCACTGCCCTTCCCACAGTGGCCTGGGAAAGGGGATGATGCTGCCTGCAGAGGGATTAAAAGCAGCTGGAGGAGCAGGTGTGGCTCTTGTGACCCAAGTTGTTTATCAGAGAAACAATGCTGAATGGAGAGAAGGATTCTTGCTAAAAACATTCTCTACTCTGCCTTAATAAAGGGCTAATGCTTATAGTCCATGAGGGGCCTGCTGTGACCTCCAAATGAGCTAGAAAAAAACCCACGGTGCTCTGGGAACTGTTAGGAATGTCGTGAGCTGACGGGGAACCGGGAAAATGCTACGTATTTGGTCCCCGTTATTTTGTTGGGAAAGGCTAAGGCTCTATAGGCAGATAAAAGGCTCATCCTAACCCCAGCTAGATAATCTCATCACTGTGCCTGCTAGGAGAAGCGATGCTCAGGACTTAAGCATTACAGAGCAAAGTTAGTTAATAAAAGGTGAGGTTCTATCTTCTGTACGGTCAGGAAAGTCAGTAAAATGCCACACACTTAGAACCAAAGACCAATAGATAACCATATAGGGTCATCTTACAACCCCCTAAAAATACAATACAAAATAAATAAAACTTTTGAAAAAGCCCATATTTGGAATGAAAGACTGATTATCAGGCAAAGTGGCACAGACAGATGTGGCAAGAGATTAACGTTTAAGATTTGGGGAACTGGAAAGGTAGTTGGGCTGGCAGAGAGAGCAAGAAAGAAGCAGATGATCATAGAATATCCTGAGTTGGAAGGGAGCCATAAGGATCATCAAGTCCAACTCCTTGCTCCACGCAGGACCGGCCAAGTCAGAGCATCTGACTCAGTGCATCATCCAGACACTTGACCTCAGTCGAGTGTGGTGCTGTGACCACTTCCCTGAAAAGCCTGTTCCAACGCCTGACCGTCCTATCAGTAAAGAGCCTCTTCCTAATATCCAACCTAAACACCCCCTGTTGCAGCTTCACAACATTCCCTCAGGTTCAGTCACTAGTCACCAAAGAGAAATCAGTGCCTCCCCCCATAAGGAAGCCATAGAATATGATGAGGTCTCTCTCCTCAGTCTCCTTTCTCCATATCGGGGAAAAAAAGAAAAAGGAATGGGCAGGAGGCAGGTAGAGACCTGCACGGCAGCAGAAAGAGCAACTCCCTACCAGCTTCTAACACTAACAAGAGACCTTCACCACCTTGATGCTTCTCTCCACCTCCGCCCCTTCCTCCTCCATAGCCATGCCCGCCAGACCCTTACCTGGTCTGATGTCTTGATTGTCCTGATTTACAAAGCTTCCTCACTACACAGCAGCTCAGTACGTAGTCAACAGAGGCACTGAGCTCCTAGCATCACGTGCTAGTCTACTATCTTGCAGGCAGCTTCAAGAGATTCTTCCTCACTGTGTGGACCAGCCGTCCTTTCCCAAAGGCAGCTGCATACCTGCAAGACAACAACCACTCCCCCTGTCCCCCCCCACCCCTTTTTGGATCTTCTCGTCAGCCAGTTCCCCCTTGTAAGCCCCTGCACACAGACATGCTCAAATAACCCCCTTTAGAGCTGGAGCCCCTTTATGGAGCAGGGTTGGCCCCACCCTCAGCCTCATTGGCCACACCTGGGGCTGCCCCAGCTGCAGTCCCACAGCACAACACCCCCTCCTCTGCACCTGTCCACAGCCATGGGTTCTGCATCCAGTGGCTACAAACTCATCCAGAGGCGACACAAAAACTTTACTCATTTGTGCACATAACAAATCCCAGCAGCAAGCTGGCTACAAGGTTCGGTGCCCAAATGCAGCAGGAGACAGAGAAAGAAAAATCAAAAGCAGGAGGAAGGATAGAAGGACATAGAAAAGAGTTGTGGGACAGGGAGATGGAAAGCAGAACATTGCTAACAAGAGAGGAATTAAACCTGGTATGGGGTTAAAAGAACCACACAGCCATTTGCTGGGGCTTGCTCCTCTCTAGTAAAATGGGGGAAGAGGATCAAAAAGAAAAGCATAAAACTTGGTTCCAGGTCTCTCTGGAGGCACTTAGCCTGGGCTGGTCCTGCTGCTGCACCTGTCAAGTAAGTTCGTTATGCCTGAGACTCTGCTGTGCAAAACCTAAGGTCAAGCTTGAAAGAGGAGGAAGTGCACCCAAGTGTGTGTGCAATGAATACGAATATGAGTAATGCACGAATGCTCAGGCAACAGCTATTAAGGGCAAGGCAGGGGAGAGGGAGGAAGAGGGTCTGGGAACTAGTCAGAGAGATGGAGAAAGAGTATGTCAGAAGGTATGGGCTGCAGGTAATAGAGGTACTAGGTGGACTCGGCCGTGCTAGGCTCGCATTTGGACCTGATAATAATTTTAAAGGTCTTTTCCAACCCTAACAATTCTGTGAGTTAATAATAAAAACAGGATCTTGAGCAACACAGAAGGAGAGAGATGGATAAAGCAAAACAGCCATAGGCAAGAGGGCAAAGACAGAGGAATCAAAAGGTGGAGAGAGGGAGTTGTACTGGAGAGTAAGAGGAAAATGTGTCCTGATGGGCTTCCACGGAGCAAGGGAGGAATTAGAAATGAGAGAGAGAGATGGACAGAGAGAGAAAGTTAAAACAGTGGTGGTTGACAGGGACTCAGAGAAGGGCAGAGCAGGAAGGAGAAAGAAAACAAGGGACAGGCAATACAGCAGAGAGGAACAAAAAAAAAAAAAAAAGAAAGGGAGCCTGGCAAACTGAGAGGGGAAAAGAAAAATCTAGCAGTGGGCTACAGATTAGAGGGGGGAGGCTTTAGAAAAACAGGGACAGGGAACAAGACAAGGGGTGCGACAGAGAAAGGGGAAAATAGTGACGGGACAGAGAGGAAAGAATTAAAAATGAGGGGCAGAGAACAGGATCAAGAGAGACAAAGAAATTGACTCACAATGGGGTGTTACGCTCTCAAACAACAGGAACACTGAGCCAGACAGAGCCAAAGATGGCAAAAATACCAACGGGCTACAAGGGAAAATGCAAAAATAGTGGCTGAGGGCCCTATGTGACAGAGAGAGGGGACCAGAGAGAGATGGATAAAGAAAAAAAGGCCCTTTTCTTGGGCTCAAAATGCTTACCCATGTCAACTGTTGCTTCCTGGGAGGGGGGTGGCCAGCAGAGCTGGTGTCGGTGACAGACCAGCCAAAACAAAATTATGTCCCAGACCAAAATGCCCCCGAACTAATCACACGGTCACAGTATCCAGGCAGCATTCAGGGACCGTTGCATTTCATTGGGGTACTTCATGCTCCAAATTTTAATCTTTATGGTCTTTCAAAGGTAAAATAGTCCCTGGAGAACTTCCGACCATAAACACACAAACACAAAATCAAAATCTGGTATCTTGGTAGTTAAACGACCTCCGGAGTCCTTTCGGCCAGAGATGAAACTCACCGCGGTGTTCAGGCGCTAAAATGGCCGCCGGAGGACTCACGATCATAGAGGGGAAACCGCGGTGGCGCTTCGCCGCTAAAATGGCCGCCGGAGGACTCACGATCATAGAGGGGAAACCGCGGTGGCGCTTCGCCGCTAAAATGGCCGCCGTAGGACTCACGATCATAGAGGGGAAACCGCGGTGGCGCTTCGCCGCTAAAATGGCCGCCGGAGGACTCACGATCATAGAGGGGAAACCGCGGTGGCGCTTCGCCGCTAAAATGGCCGCCGGAGGACTTCCGATCAGGCAGGGGAAAACTCTGTGGCGTTTCGCCGGTAACGTGAGGTTCCATCTTCTGTACAGTCAGGAATGTCAGTGAAATGCCACACAGTTAGAACCAACGATCAGTAGATAACCGTATAGGGTCATCTTACAACCCCATAAAAATACAAGACTAAATAAGTAAAATTTTTTAAAAACCCCACAGGCAAGGGATGCCTGCGACCCACAGGCAAGGGATGCCTGCGACCCACAGGCAAGGGATGCCTGCGACTCTCACCTGCAAGACAACACTGGCCCGCTGGGAAATGCACGCCTGGCCCGAGTCGCCTTCCCTGGAAATGGCCCTCTTTCCTCCTCGCTTTGCATCTTCAGAAGGGCAACTGCCACACGCACAAATCTTAAAGGTGGCACAGAGCTGCGCACCATTTCATCACGCAGACACCACTAGCCGACTTCCCTCCTTGGGGTCTTCCCCTCGACTCCTCTGTCGCTGCATCGGTATGCATCGCCTCTGGCCCCGTCTGAAAAACCCAACAATTTATTAAGCAAGCCTCCATGATGCCAACTCATTGCTGCACCATTCCAGACCTCTCGCTTCCATTTAGGAACCCTATCTGGAGTCTAACTGCAAGCAGCCATTAAAACACAAAGAAAAAACCCCAGCCGGCATACCTCAGAGCCCCACAGCCTTACACCCCTGCAAAATCCCATCTGCTTCTTCCAACGCTGAAGGGCCCCACCCAGGCAGCTCCCATCGTCTCCCAGGAACGGGACGGAAAGGATGGTCCGCACACCCTGCTGACGGTACCGCCTTTACCAAGGCCTCCCGGGCAGAATCCTGCACGCTAACCCTGGACTCTTACTGCTGTGCCATGTCACCCCGACTCCACAGCCCCGGGCAGAGCAGCTCCCAGCCGAACACGCACAGAATGACGCAACACAGAACTCTGTGGACGATGCGACTCCAAGATGGCCAAAGACTGTCAGCAAGAAGGGCTCCTGCACAGGCAGCTGTCAAACTACGCCACTGAGAGCGGACGAGAGGACGCTCTATGGCAACCCCAGAAGAGGGGGGACTGGACAGTAAGTCCTTCCAGCGAGCCGTTCAAAATTGTGATGACGGATGCGCAAGAAGACCGCCTTCAAGACCTAACGATGGAAAGATGCAAGGAAAAAGCCTCGGGATGTGAAAATAGGCGACCGGAGAACAGAGCTCCCGCCAGAGCCTGCGATGATGCCCTAAGAGAGGACCGACCGGAAACTTTCAAGACGCAAGGGCAAACCGTGCCGTGACCTTGCCAGGCAAATCAAGAAGAGCCCCGTGAGCGCTATGCTGATGAGCGAGCGTGGGCATCCCAGACCCTAGAGACTATGCCCGAGAGGCACGCTGTGCCCCTTTGAGCGCAAAGAGGATGCTGACACCCAGAGAGGGACTAAGACACAGAAGACACACCAAACAACAAGCGGACAGACAGACACGGGCTGGAGCTGCCCTGCCCGGCACACCCTGGCATTGTGCTGACAATTGACCTGCTCCTCCCCGTGCAGCCTTACCCAGCCTCCTACACACCCCTCCCATTTTTGCCCTCTTATCCGGCTCCTCCCACTTAGCTTTGAGGAGTCCGGAGATCCAAAATCCTTTCTTGACAGGGTAAAACGTCTACTGCATGTCTGCTTACTGGGACGCTTTGCTGTGTCAAGCCTCGGGTAGCTCCTGCAAAGCAAAAGAGACGGTTAGAACTTCACAGGCACAGTCACCCCTGAAAAAGCGATCGCTGCTTTAGCCCGCTACTCTCAGCTCACCTAGCCGAGGTCACCGCCGGTGCTGACATCTGGCTTGGATTGGCAGTTTGAGAATTCAGACAAAAAAATTACAGACCCCACCGGATAAGCTACTCATACAGCCAGCGGTGGCATCTTACCGTGCGTAACATACGCTGACCTGCTTTCTTAGGGCGCTCCGCTCATCCCGCTGCATCTGCAAAGAGCATTGAGAGAGTCACCCGGATGCAGACCGACAGTTTACCCATTCCTCAGGTCTCCGCAGGAAGCCTCCCTTCCTCCCAGGCTCCAGTTCCCTCATTATTTATCTCCCTTGCTCCCCGCCGCCCAGTTGGCACAGCTCCCCAGAAGCCGCAATTGCGGAGCATACCTCATCTTTTGCAGGCAAGTGCTATGTTTGGGCTTCTACTGAACTCTGGGCTCCGCTACTGGGCTCCGCTACAGGCCTGTGAAATAAAGGGCTAATGCTTACAGTCCACGAGGGGCCATGGTTACCGCCACAGGTAACGGCCGCCTCACCTTCTCTGTGTGCCATGGCCATGTCCCACCACCGCCTCCGGGGCCTGAAAAAGAAACAGGTTCCCACCTTCCATTACCATACCTCAACAAATCGCTCACCTGGCCCATGCCATTTACTGGTAGCTGCGCAGAGGCTCAGGCCCGGCCTATAAACACACAAACAAGGGATGCCTGCAACACTCACCTGCAACACAACACTGGCCCACTAGGAATGGCTCGCCTGGCCCGAGTCGCCTTTCCTGGAAACGGCCCGCTCTCCTCCTCGCTTCGCACCTTCAAAAGAGAAACAGACACACACACACACACGAATCTTAAAAGGTGGCACACAGCCGCTGACCATTTCATCACGCCAACGCCACTGGCCGACCTACCTGCTTGGGGTCTTCCCCTTGACTCCTCTGTCGCTGCATCGGAATGCATCGCATCTGGCCCCGTCTGAAAAACACAAGTGCCTACTAAGCAAGTCCCCCGATGCCAACTCATTACCGCACCATTCCAGACCTCTCGCTTCCATTTAGGAACCCCCGTCTCACACGGCGCATGACAAGCGTAATACAGAGGCATACGGCGCACGACAAGCGTAATACAGAGGCATACGGCGCACGACAAGCGTAATACAGAGGCATACGGCGCACGACAAGCGTAATACAGAGGCATACGGCGCAAGGTGAAGGCAATAGAGGCACACTATGCATTATAGCACCCCAGTACAGAGGCACATGGCACAAGGCAAGCGCAATACAGAGGAACACTATCCCTTAGACCACCCCAATACAGAGGCACATGGCGCAAGGTGGCTGCGCAGCATCTGCAAAATCAGAGCCAAACGCTCCATCTACCTGCCATGTGATGCTTTGGTGTTAGACACCAACACAGACGACAACCGCTTCACCTTCTCAGTGCACTCAGACACGTGGCTATGTCCCAACGATGCTCTCTATGGGGCCCGCAGGAAACAAAGCAGAAGGCCACATGCCAAGAGACTGCCCAAAACCTGTTCCCATCTCCCATTCCCTTACCGGACCGATCGGTCGCTGCCTCCGCCATTTACAGGTGCCCGCGCCGAGGTGCGTGCCGGGGCTATAAAATAAACAAGGGATGCCTATAACTCCCCCGCAACGCAGGCACCCTCTCCACTGCCGCTCCCCATCTTGCCCTTTACTCCTACTCCCTCGACTTAGCATTGAAAAGTCCAGGGATCCCAAATCCATTCTTGAGAGAAACGGAGATGCACACTGGAGGTGACCCTCAGGTGCCACCTGTAAGACGTAAGAAACAGCAGTTAGACCTTCACTGACAGGATCTGCTCAATGGAGCCACGTTTCAGTATTGCATACAACGCCTTCCACCAAAGTCTAAAGCCAGTAACATGCCGTAGGAGAAATCCAGTCCCAACACTTATAGTCAACAAAGGACCTGCTGCAAACTGCACTGGTTCTAAAAGGATCACAGTTCTGAGAACAATGAGGAAAAGCCATAAACTGTCCCGTAACCCGGAAGAGAGTTGCCTTTGATACCCATGACTTTATTAGGAAATGCTAAAAGCCTTAAAGAGCAAAGCTGGTGAAATAAAACCCCAACAGTCCATCTTGTGCAAAGTCAGGAACGCCGGCAAAATGCTGTGCACCCAGAAGCAAAAGACCAACAGCTAACCTGATAGGATTGAGCTGCCCTGGCAAAGACAACACAAAAGACACAAACTAAACGCAAGTCAAGCTTCATAAATAAGTACATTTGACGAGGTAGACACTGGCCACACTTAGCTAAAAGTGTTGTAAAACACTTACCTTGAATGCACGAACCAAGACAACAGCAGCAACTCCAATGCTTCAGCTGCAGAATGAAAACCAGAACACTATGACAGGAGACAGAGAGTAGAATGAGCTGCCAAAGGCAAGGCAGGTGCCTTATATACCCCAGGCTCCACCCACTGCCCTTCCCACAGTGGCCTGGGAAAGGGGATGATGCTGCCTGCAGAGGGATTAAAAGCAGCTGGAGGAGCAGGTGTGGCTCTTGTGACCCAAGTTGTTTATCAGAGAAACAATGCTGAATGGAGAGAAGGATTCTTGCTAAAAACATTCTCTACTCTGCCTTAATAAAGGGCTAATGCTTATAGTCCATGAGGGGCCTGCTGTGACCTCCAAATGAGCTAGAAAAAAACCCACGGTGCTCTGGGAACTGTTAGGAATGTCGTGAGCTGACCGGGAACTGCGAAAATGCTACGTATTTGGTCCCCGTTATTTTGTTGGGAAAGGCTAAGGCTCTATAGGCAGATAAAAGGCTCATCCTAACCCCAGCTAGATAATCTCATCACTGTGCCTGCTAGGAGAAGCGATGCTCAGGACTTAAGCATTACAGAGCAAAGTTAGTTAATAAAAGGTGAGGTTCTATCTTCTGTACGGTCAGGAAAGTCAGTAAAATGCCACACACTTAGAACCAAGGACCAATAGATAACCGTATAGGGTCATCTTACAACCCCCTAAAAATACAATACAAAATAAATAAAACTTTTGAAAAAGCCCATATTTGGAATGAAAGACTGATTATCAGGCAAAGTGGCACAGACAGATGTGGCAAGAGATTAACGTTTAAGATTTGGGGAACTGGAAAGGTAGTTGGGCTGGCAGAGAGAGCAAGAAAGAAGCAGATGATCATAGAATATCCTGAGTTGGAAGGGAGCCATAAGGATCATCAAGTCCAACTCCTTGCTCCACGCAGGACCGGCCAAGTCAGAGCATCTGACTCAGTGCATCATCCAGACACTTGACCTCAGTCGAGTGTGGTGCTGTGACCACTTCCCTGAAAAGCCTGTTCCAATGCCTGACCGTCCTATCAGTAAAGAGCCTCTTCCTAATATCCAACCTAAACACCCCCCCCACCCCCCGTTGCAGCTTCACAACATTCCCTCAGGTTCAGTCACTAGTCACCAAAGAGAAATCAGTGCCTCCCCCCATAAGGAAGCCATAGAATATGATGAGGTCTCCCTCCTCAGTCTCCTTTCTCCATGTTAGGGAGAAAAAGAAAAAGGAATGGGCAGGAGGCAGGTAGAGACCTGCACGGCAGCAGAAAGAGCAACTCCCTACCAGCTTCTAACACTAACAAGAGACCTTCACCACCTTGATGCTTCTCTCCACCTCCGCCCCTTCCTCCTCCATAGCCATGCCCGCCAGACCCTTACCTGGTCTGATGTCTTGATTGTCCTGATTTACAAAGCTTCCTCACTACACAGCAGCTCAGTACGTAGTCAACAGAGGCACTGAGCTCCTAGCATCACGTGCTAGTCTACTATCTTGCAGGCAGCTTCAAGAGATTCTTCCTCACTGTGTGGACCAGCCGTCCTTTCCCAAAGGCAGCTGCATACCTGCAAGACAACAACCACTCCCCCTGTCCCCCCCACCCCTTTTTGGATCTTCTCGTCAGCCAGTTCCCCCTTGTAAGCCCCTGCACACAGACATGCTCAAATAACCCCCTTTAGAGCTGGAGCCCCTTTATGGAGCAGGGTTGGCCCCACCCTCAGCCTCATTGGCCACACCTGGGGCTGCCCCAGCTGCAGTCCCACAGCACAACACCCCCTCCTCTGCACCTGTCCACAGCCATGGGTTCTGCATCCAGTGGCTACAAACTCATCCAGAGGCGACACAAAAACTTTACTCATTTGTGCACATAACAAATCCCAGCAGCAAGCTGGCTACAAGGTTCGGTGCCCAAATGCAGCAGGAGACAGAGAAAGAAAAATCAAAAGCAGGAGGAAGGATAGAGGGACATAGAAAAGAGTTGTGGGACAGGGAGATGGAAAGCAGAACATTGCTAACAAGAGAGGAATTAAACCTGGTATGGGGTTAAAAGAACCACACAGCCATTTGCTGGGGCTTGCTCCTCTCTAGTAAAATGGGGGAAGAGGATCAAAAAGAAAAGCATAAAACTTGGTTCCAGGTCTCTCTGGAGGCACTTAGCCTGGGCTGGTCCTGCTGCTGCACCTGTCAAGTAAGTTCGTTATGCCTGAGACTCTGCTGTGCAAAACCTAAGGTCAAGCTTGAAAGAGGAGGAAGTGCACCCAAGTGTGTGTGCAATGAATACGAATATGAGTAATGCACGAATGCTCAGGCAACAGCTATTAAGGGCAAGGCAGGGGAGAGGGAGGAAGAGGGTCTGGGAACTAGTCAGAGAGATGGAGAAAGAGTATGTCAGAAGGTATGGGCTGCAGGTAATAGAGGTACTAGGTGGACTCGGCCGTGCTAGGCTCGCATTTGGACCTGATAATAATTTTAAAGGTCTTTTCCAACCCTAACAATTCTGTGAGTTAATAATAAAAACAGGATCTTGAGCAACACAGAAGGAGAGAGATGGATAAAGCAAAACAGCCATAGGCAAGAGGGCAAAGACAGAGGAATCAAAAGGTGGAGAGAGGGAGTTGTACTGGAGAGTAAGAGGAAAATGTGTCCTGATGGGCTTCCACGGAGCAAGGGAGGAATTAGAAATGAGAGAGAGAGATGGACAGAGAGAGAAAGTTAAAACAGTGGTGGTTGACAGGGACTCAGAGAAGGGCAGAGCAGGAAGGAGAAAGAAAACAAGGGACAGGCAATACAGCAGAGAGGAACAAAAAAAGAGAGAAAGGGAACCTGGCAAACTGAGAGGGGAAAAGAAAAATCTAGCAGTGGGCTACAGATTAGAGGGGGGAGGCTTTAGAAAAACAGGGACAGGGAACAAGACAAGGGGTGCGACAGAGAAAGGGGAAAATAGTGACGGGACAGAGAGGAAAGAATTAAAAATGAGGGGCAGAGAACAGGATCAAGAGAGACAAAGAAATTGACTCACAATGGGGTGTTACGCTCTCAAACAACAGGAACACTGAGCCAGACAGAGCCAAAGATGGCAAAAATACCAACGGGCTACAAGGGAAAATGCAAAAATAGTGGCTGAGGGCCCTATGTGACAGAGAGAGGAGACCAGAGAGAGATGGATAAAGAAAAAAAGACCCTTTTCTTGGGCTCAAAATGCTTGCCCATGTCAACTGTTGCTTCCAGGGAGGGGGGTGGCCAGCAGAGCTGGTGTCGGTGACAGACCAGCCAAAACAAAATTATGTCCCAGACCAAAATGCCCCCGAACTAATCACACGGTCACAGTATCCAGGCAGCATTCAGGGACCGTTGCATTTCATTGGGGTACTTCATGCTCCAAATTTTAATCTTTATGGTCTTTCAATGGTAAAATAGTCCCTGGAGAACTTCCGACCATAAACACACAAACACAAAATCAAAATCTGGTATCTTGGTAGTTAAACGACCTCCGGAGTCCTTTCGGCCAGAGATGAAACTCACCGCGGTGTTCGGGCGCTAAAATGGCCGCCAGAGGACTTACGATCATAGAGGGGAAACCACTGTGGCGCTTCGCCGCTAAAATGGCCGCCGGAGGACTTAGGATCATAGAGGGGAAACCTCTGTGGCGCTTCGCCGCTAAAATGGCCGCCGGAGGACTTAGGATCATAGAGGGGAAACCTCTGTGGCGCTTCGCCGCTAAAATGGCCGCCGGAGGACTTAGGATCATAGAGGGGAAACCGCGGTGGCGCTTCGCCGCTAAAATGGCCGCCGGAGGACTTACGATCATAGAGGGAAAACCTCTGTGGTGTTTCGGCGGTAAAATGGCCGCCGGAGGACTTCCGATCATAGAGGGAAAACCTCTGTGGTGTTTCGGCGGTAAAATGGCCGCCGGAGGACTTCCGATCATAGAGGGAAAACCTCTGTTGTGTTTCCGCCCTAAAACGGCCGCCAGAGGACCTCCGGCCATAGAGACAGCAGTTGGGTCATAGAGCATTTTTAATAGGGGCTGTTGGAGGCCTTGTTTGATGCTGCATCGTGTTTGCTGTTATTACTCTTTGCCCGTTGGGTTTGTTTTGGAGTTTTTTTGTGGTTCTGGTAGGTTCTGAAAGGGTTGTAACTTCATAGTTTTGGGGGTTTCTGGTATTTTCGTGTTGTTTGACTTTTGTCCAGTTTTTTGTTTGGCACATTTGTTTCTATTGTATTGGTACAGTTGCGTGGGTGTGAAAAAGCAAATATGTATAGTAATCTCATTTGCATAACATAGTGCTAATTATGTATGGGGTTAATGTGCTTGTGTAATTTGTTAAGGTGGGATTACTGTATATCTTTTAATAAAAGTATTGATTTTCATATATAATGTCTGGTGCAGCAGTAGAAATGGGAGTAGGTTGGGTTTTGGGGTTTTTTAATTGAAATTTTTTTTATTGTTATTACTGCATCTAGGGGCTACTGCATTTTCTCCTGCCTTTTTTTAACATGTGAAAACATGCATCTGTATGTCCAGTCACACTGAGACACAAACAAATGCAAAAACAGACACTGAAAGGGCAGAGACACTGCAACACAAAGATACAGACACACAGGACTAGAAATAAAGCACCAAATCGAGGTAAAAAATTGACATAAAAATCAAACATTTTGGTCTCCCATGGCAGAGGGTTTGGAACTGGATGGGCTTTGAGATCCCTTCCAACCCAAACCAGTCTGGGGCTCTATGAAAATTATGTGCTTTATAGAGGAGACAAATAGGGAATTAAAACAGTGACCTGGATAAAATTAGATGGGAGGTGTGGGGGGGCAGCCACACACCCTCAAAATTGACAGATTATGGGAAAGTAAATTAGTTTTCTATCAATTTATTTTTAGAGCAACTGGGTACAGAACAGAGAATGAGGAATTAAAAGGGACAGAGAGTCAGAGGCAGACATAGAAAGAAATTTTTTTTGAACAAAAACACAGGGAAGAATAAAAATATGAACGAAGATGCGAATAGAAAGAAATATTCAGAGAAAATTTACAAAGTAACAGGGTATACAGAAGAAAGGGAGGAATTAAAATTTAGAGAAAGGGAGATGGACAAAGGGAGTTGGTGAAAGTAAGTAACACTGGGGTACAAGAAGCATAGGAATAGAGACATGGAATTTTAAAAAGCAACTGAGTTCACAAAACACAGACGATAAATAAAAGTTAGGCTTAGGTAGATGGATAGAGGACAAATGTAGAAAGCAAATTTTAAAAGTGATGTACTACAGAAACATGACTATTTAATATACAAGTATAGGCAGATGAATAGAACATTGAAAATTTAAAAAACAATGAGGCACAGGAGAGAGGGAGGTATTAAGAAAATAGGGAGAGGGAGCCACAGAGGTTGAAGCAGATTAATAGATGAAGCAGTACCAGACAGAGTTGGCAGAAGAGTAAAACACTTTGGGGAGCTGGATGGGTAGGAGGGCCGGTACACAGGGAGACAGAAGCAGAGATGGATGCAGGGCGTTAAGAGAGAGAACATGACTCACTACATTTCCTGGTGCTGGCAGGAGGGAGACTTTTGCCATCCCAATGCTTCACACTCTGCCTTTGCCCTTCCCTCTTCTGCAGAGCTGCCCATCCCACTCTCACCTGCTCAGCCACGCGCAAGCAGATGTCTCAGTGGTCCTCATCCACAAGGTTTCCTTGACACATCACACTGCACATGGCCAACTGAAGCGCTGAGCTCCCAGTGCTGCACGCCAATGCTCTGCTCTGTTGGGGACAGCTTGGAGGGATCCTGCATCACTGCAGGGACTGCCTGCTGGACCTCCTTGGGTTCAACTCAGACAGTTCTCCTTCATCAGCTCCCTTAGGCAGACATGTCCCAATAACCCTTTACAGCTACAGCCCCTTCCTGCAGCAGGGCCAGCCCCATCCTCAGTGGCTACACCTGGGGCTGATCCTGCTCCAGCTGGAGCCCGTTGGAGCTGAGGCCACTGCCAAAGCCCTGCAGCACATCACCCCCTCGCCCACATCTGTCTACAGTGATGACCGCTGCACCCAGGGTCCACAAGCAAATCCAGGTCACAAGGGAGGCAGGAAAAGGTTATTCATTAATGCACACAGGAAGTCCCAGCAGTGAGTTGGCTACTAGGGTCCGTGACCAAATACAGCGAGGAGGGCGGGGAGAGACAGAAGTGTGGAACAAGATGCCA
The DNA here is from genome assembly GCF_964237585.1 of Gallinula chloropus. Classification (NCBI taxonomy): domain Eukaryota; kingdom Metazoa; phylum Chordata; class Aves; order Gruiformes; family Rallidae; genus Gallinula; species Gallinula chloropus. The sequence continues at coordinate 23,131,985 of NC_140095.1, read as the reverse complement.
GAAAATGGGACGCTGTGAAAAAGAGAGGAACAGGACAACGATGCAGAGAGGACAGCAGAGAGATGCTGCAAAAAAGACAGGGGCAGTGAGATGGAAGAGTAAAGAGAGACAGAGCAGCAGCAACATAGAAGCAAGATGAGGGATGGGGACAAATTCTAAACTGACAGAGGAAAAGAAACAAAGGCAAGAAATAGAAAGTCAAACCAGGGAGCCAGATAAATATAGAAAAAACATTTCGAAAAGCGACAAAGCACAAGAAATATAGTTAAGAATTGACAAATAGGGACAGGGAGAAAGAAAGTAGAATATGTAGAATGAAAACGTAAAAAGTGACAGAGTATAGGACAGAGGTAAGAGCTAAGAATAAAAGATAGAAACTGATAAAGGGAGATGTAAAAAGAAAATTTTGAAAGCAACACAATGCAGGAATTAAAACATGGGTACGTGGAGTTGCATAGAGGGAGACGTCAGAAGAAAATCTGAAAAGTGACAGGGTACAAGAAACACAGGAAAAGTTAAAATGAGGTCAGGGTGAGAGAGAGGGAAAGGTATCCAAAACATTTAAAAAGGACATTCAAGAAACACATTCAAGATTGAACAAGTCAGGAATGGAGAGGTAGAAAGTACTCAAAAAAGATGGGGTACAAGGGACTCTTGTGGTTTAGCCCCAGCTGACAGCTGAGCACCAAGCAGCTGCTCTCTCACTCCCCCCACCAGGGGAAAAAGGAGGAGGGGAAAATGAAAAGACAGAAGCAAACCTCATGATTTAGGATAAGGACAGTTTACTGGGACAGCAAAGGGTGGGAGAAATAACAATAATAGAACCTTACAGCAATACATACAAAACTGGTGATACATGGTACAGTTCATCACCAAACTGCACAACTCAGACTGTGCAGCTCAGAGCCATCGCGAAGCTGGACTGTGCCCAAGCTGCGAGTCCTGCAGCCGTGTGCTACTGCAGGTAGGTGGGCTATCCTGAAACATAGGCAAGAATTAAAAAATAGGGATAGGGAGCCTGATGAAAGTCAAGTATGGTGAGTTAACATTGGAGGACTACCAGGTACCTGCCAAACTGCTCTATCACTCCCCTTCCTCAATGAGATGAGGAGAAAACACAACAAAAATGCTATGGGTCAAGATAAGGACAAAAAGATCACCAATTACCATCACAGGCAAAACAGACGACTTGGAGAAATTACTTTATTGACAATCAAAATAGGATCATGAAAAATAAGGACGTATCTAAAAAACACCTTTCTTCCATACCTCCCTTTTTTCACTAAACGTCTCCACCTCCTCCCCAGAACAATGCCAGGGGACGGGGAACAGGTGTTGCCATCACTTCATGACACGTCTGCTGCTCCTTCGTCCTCACACTGCAAAGCTGCTCCAGGCTGTGCTCCTCCCACGGAGCCTGTTCCTGCGCGGGCTCTCCACAGGGTCACAGCTTCCTTTAGGTGCATCCAACTGCTGTGACTTGGGGGAAGGGGGACGGGGGGGGCGGCAAAGGGGGAAGGGGGACGGGGGGGGCGGCAAAGGGGGGACGGGGGACGGGGGGGGCGGCAAAGGGGGGACGGGGGACGGGGGGGGCGGCAAAGGGGGGACGGGGGACGGGGGGGGCGGCAAAGGGGGGACGGGGGACGGGGGGGGCGGCAAAGGGGGAAGGGGGGGGGGCGGCAAAGGGGGAAGGGGGGGGGGCGGCAAAGGGGGAAGGGGGGGGGGCGGCAAAGGGGGAAGGGGGGGGGGCGGCAAAGGGGGAAGGGGGGGGGGCGGCAAAGGGGGAAGGGGGGGGGGCGGCAAAGGGGGAAGGGGGGGGGGCGGCAAAGGGGGAAGGGGGGGGGGCGGCAAAGGGGGAAGGGGGGGGGCGGCAAAGGGGGAAGGGGGGGGGCGGCAAAGGGGGAAGGGGGGGGGCGGCAAAGGGGGAAGGGGGGGGGCGGCAAAGGGGGAAGGGGGGGGCGGCAAAGGGGGAAGGGGGGGGCGGCAAAGGGGGAAGGGGGGGCGGCAAAGGGGGAAGGGGGGGGCGGCAAAGGGGGAAGGGGGGGGCGGCAAAGGGGGAAGGGGGGGGCGGCAAAGGGGGAAGGGGGGGGCGGCAAAGGGGGAAGGGGGGGGCGGCAAAGGGGGAAGGGGGGGCGGCAAAGGGGGAAGGGGGGGGCGGCAAAGGGGGAAGGGGGGGGGCGGCAAAGGGGGAAGGGGGGGGGCGGCAAAGGGGGAAGGGGGGGGGCGGCAAAGGGGGAAGGGGGGGGCGGCAAAGGGGGAAGGGGGGGGCGGCAAAGGGGGAAGGGGGGGGCGGCAAAGGGGGAAGGGGGGGGCGGCAAAGGGGGAAGGGGGGGGCGGCAAAGGGGGAAGGGGGGGGGCGGCAAAGGGGGAAGGGGGGGGCGGCAAAGGGGGAAGGGGGGGGCGGCAAAGGGGGAAGGGGGGGGCGGCAAAGGGGGAAGGGGGGGGCGGCAAAGGGGGAAGGGGGGGGCGGCAAAGGGGGAAGGGGGGGGCGGCAAAGGGGGAAGGGGGGGGCGGCAAAGGGGGAAGGGGGGGGCGGCAAAGGGGGAAGGGGGGGGCGGCAAAGGGGGAAGGGGGGGGCGGCAAAGGGGGAAGGGGGGGGCGGCAAAGGGGGAAGGGGGGGGCGGCAAAGGGGGAAGGGGGGGGCGGCAAAGGGGGAAGGGGGGGGCGGCAAAGGGGGAAGGGGGGGGCGGCAAAGGGGGAAGGGGGGGGCGGCAAAGGGGGAAGGGGGGGGCGGCAAAGGGGGAAGGGGGGGGCGGCAAAGGGGGAAGGGGGGGGCGGCAAAGGGGGAAGGGGGGGGCGGCAAAGGGGGAAGGGGGGGGCGGCAAAGGGGGAAGGGGGGGGCGGCAAAGGGGGAAGGGGGGGGCGGCAAAGGGGGAAGGGGGGGGCGGCAAAGGGGGAAGGGGGGGGCGGCAAAGGGGGAAGGGGGGGGCGGCAAAGGGGGAAGGGGGGGGCGGCAAAGGGGGAAGGGGGGGGGCGGCAAAGGGGGAAGGGGGGGGCGGCAAAGGGGGAAGGGGGGGGCGGCAAAGGGGGAAGGGGGGGGCGGCAAAGGGGGAAGGGGGGGGCGGCAAAGGGGGAAGGGGGGGGCGGCAAAGGGGGAAGGGGGGGGCGGCAAAGGGGGAAGGGGGGGGGCGGCAAAGGGGGAAGGGGGGGGCGGGGCAAAAAAATACAGTTACAGGTAGCAAGCCAGAAGGACAAGGAAAGATAGGAAGGACAGACCAATATAGACTAGAAGTGAGGGAGAGGGAGACAAAGCAGGATACTGTGAAAGCAAGAGGGACAGGGAGCAGGACACTGAGTCAGTGAAAAACAAGAGCAACAGAGAGGTGCAACACAAAAGAAAACAGTGAGAGAGGTGAAACAGTAAATATTAGGGGCAGGGAGCAGGACTGAAGAGAGACTGAGAGAGGGGACTGGTAAGATAACAGATAACTGGAGAATGCAAAGAAAGTGGACAGCACAGAGGATGGCAGAGAAAGAGAGGACAGCAGGAAGAGAAAGATAAAATGAGGGGGGAAAGACTGAGAAGCAGAGAGAAAAAGATACAGGTAAAAGGACAGCAAAGGAGAAGATGACTGGAGGCAGAAGAAAGGGAACAACTGACAAAGAGCGCAGGACAAAGGAACAAAGGAGGAAAAAAATAGCAGTGGCCAGCAGAATGAGAGAGAAAAAGAGCAAGGGGAGAATGACAGAAGGATGTAAAGAGAAAGACCAGAGTGAAGAAGTGCAAGGGTACAGAAAAGCAGAGGTATGGGGAAGAGGAAAGAATGACAGGGAGAAAAAGAGGGGTTGGGGAGCAGGTCAGGGAGCTGAAGAAGGAAAACGTACTGCTGGGGAGCAGGACAGGAGGATAGAGCCAAGAGAGATGAATGGGAAGCAGAGCAATAGGATGCAGACAGCAACATGACAGAGGGATTGACTGAAAAGGGACAGCAAGCAGGACAGAGGAACGGAAGGGAAAAAATACTGATGAGCAACAGGACAAAGGGATGCAGAGAAAAAGGAAGGAAAAGGAACGAGGGAGGGAGAAAGATGGGGATAGAATGTGGGGCATGGAGACAAAAATACAGAACAAGGAACAGGATGGAGGAACCAGGGGTAGGGAACTACATGCAAATTAGGACAAAGAGGTGGAGAAAGAAAAAATAGCAATGATGAGCCGCTGGACAGAGGAGAAGGAACAAAAAGTAGGGCTAGAGTAGGCAATAGAGAAAGGCAAAATGGGACAGCTGGCTGGACAACGGGATATAACTAGAAATTCTGAGACAAGCATCAGGACAGAGGGATAAACATGGAATAACCAAGGAAGAGGAAGCAGGACAGATGGACAGAGAGAAGAAAAAAGGAGCAGGACTGAGATGGTGGAAGAAGCACTAGGGGTAGAGGGATAGAGAGAGGAAAATACAGGTTGTAAGGAGGACTGGACAAGGAAGAATGACATGCAGATTAAGACAGTGTGACAAAACAGAGACTTTTCTTTCTCTGTTTCATGAGAAAGAAAAAGCAGTAACAAGCATCAGGCCAGGGTTGGGGTGCAGGGGGAAGGAAGGACAGGAAAAAGGGTTACAGAAAACAAGTGAGGACAAGGGAGCAAGAAAACGGGATACATAGAAAAAGAGAAAGATGAGGAGAAGAACACTGGGACAGAGAGCAAGTAAAACCAGGCAGAATAACAGGGACACGAGGCCAGAGATAAAACACAGACAGAAAGCTAAATAGATAAATGAAAAAGGAAAATTAGAAATGGGGAGCAGGACAGAGAGGTGGAGAGACAATGAGGGGTGCAAGGATAACAAGAGAGAAAGGGAGGTTCAGGGAGCAGCACAGCAGGATAGAGAAGGATGGGAAGCGAGGCAGAGAAAGAAAATACAGGTCTAGAAAGAGAAAAATAAGACAAGGGAGAGGACTGAGAAGGAAAGGTCGGGGAGGAAGAAAAGGGTCAGATAGGTAATCAGGAAAAATAGGGATGAAAAGCCCTGCAGAAAGATAGAGCAAGAATAGAATATGAAGACATAGAGATGGAGGGAAAGGAGAGCAAGAATAAAGGAGTGACAAAGATGGTGACAGGGCACAGAACACAGAGACAGAGAAAGAAAAGAGACAGAGATCAGGACAAAGGCATTGAGCAATAAAAAAAGGGTCCTATCTTTACAAAAAGACTAAGAGGAAGAAAAGAATAAAAAACACAAACAAAAACCAGCAGTGGGCTACAGGACAGAAACAGAGGAAGAGAAAAAAGTGCTGAGGAGCAGGACAGAGAAAAAGAAAATTATGTACCTCCCAGCTGGCCAGGGTGGTACAACAACCAACCAGACAGGCAGTAAGACAGAGAAACTTAAGGACAGGCAGCAGGACACTGGAACAGTGAGAGGAAACAAGGGACAGGGAGCTTGACAGAGGTGGAGAAAGAAGCACTGGGGCGGAAAGACAGTAAAAGAAAAAAGACAGGAAGAAGGATGTGAGCCAGAGAAGGAAAAATCAAGGACAAGGAGCAGCACGCTGATGGTCAGAGAAAGGAAACAAACAGGGCTATACAGAGAGGGAAAAAAGAGACAGGGAGGAAAGAGAGGCAAAAATATGGGGCTGGGAGAAGGACAAAGATGGAGAGGAAAAAGCCTAGGATGGGCAGGAGAGACCGCTGAAGAAGGAAAAACAGCACTGCGCTGCAGGACAGAATGAGGAGAGGGACAGAGAGCAAGACACAAGAATAGAAGGGAGTACGGGAGAGAAAGAGAAAAATAGCAGCAGCATTGGAAAGACAGGGGGCCAGAGGAGGGGCTGGGAGGGACTGGGATGTGCAAGAGGGACAACAGGGTCCTGGGGGCCTTAGACTTACCACAGCTCTCGCTCTTAGCACTGCTAGGAGAAATTAGCGATTCAGATGCTTATCTCGTTTCCTTTCCTCTTCTGTAACTCTGGCCACTCGGCTGTCTTCCACCTAAGAGAATACATGGGTATCTTGCAGCTCTTGTGAGACCAATCTTTCTAGACATGATGCCTTGCTCACTCATGCACTATGCAGTCATACCACACTTTGGGTTAGGCTCACAGACCCTCTTGTGCACACTGCGTGCAGACTAAGAAAAGGATCCTTTCTCACACAGAGAAGCAAGCTCCATCTTTCCTACAGCTGTTGGGGAAATGGCCTTCAATTTCTTCTTTTTCACCTTTCTCTAGCCTCCCCAGTTTCAACCACGAAAGCGCCGTCCACAGCCAGCAAGTGCTCTGCCTGTCCGTTCTTGTTACCACTCACAAAGGAGTGCAAAGCCTCAAGCAGTGAAAACCCATGCACGCCTGAGACAGGTCAACAGCATTCACCAGGGGAGGTACTGCGTCCGCAACACTGCCTCTGGGAGAGGGAAAGGTGAAGCGCAACAGCTACTATTACAAATCATCACCCTTGGCCGAATACCCTCCTCCCACAGCAGCTTCTGGAGATGCATCGAGGGGCAGCTTGCCACAGTCACAACAGAGGTTGGGAGCAGCCTCGGGTTACCGGACAGGCTTCAGAGGAGATGCTGGAGTTGGCTGCAGCTGAGGCTCAGGTGAAGCCCTGACGAGTTGGGAAGCGCCCTTTGCCTGCACCTGACAGGAACTATCCGCCTCCTTCCCCTCTTCCTATCAGTTCTCCCGATGCGGCTCGCCTCCAGCGGACCGGGAGCCATCCGCCGTGGGAAGCCGGTAGCTTCCTGTCCCACCACACCCGGACAGCCGCATCTACCGAAGAGACTCGCTCACCTCACCGGTGATCTCGGCCTTCACCTGCCGCCGGGCCCCTCCTGATGCGCGCCGCCATGCTGCTCCCAGATACCGCGCATGCGCCAGCCACCGACGGCGCTCAAGGAGGGCCAGAGCCGCGCGCGCGTGCGAACGGCGGGCTGCAGCACAGCGCATCGGCCACGCGCACGTAGGGCGACAGCGCCGTTTCGTCCCCGGGAGACAGCAGCGAGCGCGGCAGCACCACGCCGCAGGGGCTGCAGCATCGCATCGCCGTCAGCGGCAGACGGCAATGTGGTGCCTGCCCGACCTGCAGTACCGAAGCTCGGGCGGCAGCGGTGAGCACCGCGCGGCCCCGCCCCGCACATGCGCAGCTCTACAGGTTCGCTGCCGGAGTTCAGTCGCCAGGTGACAGCAGCGATCACGGCGACGCGCGCCACTGCGGTACCGCGTTCTGGCCGCCGTGTGGCAGCATCACGCCAACGATCCTCCTCTGAGCGCCCCGTTTACGGCGTCGGGACGGGAACGACTTCCCGGGGGTGCTTGAAGCTCTCTGCCCTTTTCCCGTGCGCAGCCCCGACAGCATTCAGGCCCCTGTACCAAAATGTACTCGCGCGACTCGAGCATCTCAGTCCTCTGCGCGGGCCGGCTCCAGAGGCTGCGTCCGTCTGCGCCCCCACCCCATTACCTAGTGAGAAGCAGCATGCAGAACCTATGGAACAGGGAACCTATGGAACTTTCCCCGGGAGTCAGCCCCAGGGACGGCTGTACCGGTCTGCGTGCAGCATCAGGGTTGTGGAAGTGACAGCGCTGAGCCAACAGATGCTGGCAAGAGATTTAGTAACAATCCTGGAGGCAGGAGAAAAGGTGGGAGTGGGAAAACTTTGCAGTTGAGACAAAAGCAGTTTAATAATTAAAAAGAAACCTCCCCAGCAGCACTGGGGTGGGGTGGGGTGGGAGGGGGGGGGAGGCCGACACTACGCCATGGACCATAGAAAAATAAAACCCAAGCCAGAAAAGTAGTACAAATAAAAACAATTGCTCATCATCAAATGAATGATGCTCAGCCAGCTGCAGCCCAGCAGCACCCCTCCCACTAACCTCCCTCCTAGTTTTATTACTGAAATGACATCATAATGTGTGAAATATCCCTTTGGTCAGCTGTCCTGGTTGTGTCCCCTCCCAACTCCCTGTGCAGCCCCAGCCTGCACCATGGCAGGGCAGTGGCAGAACAGCCCTCGATGCTGCACAAACTGCTCAGCAGTAATTAGCCCATCCCTGTTATCAACAGTTTTCAGTACAAATACAAAATGTAGAAGGAGGGACAGTGGGTTGCAAGAAAGTGTGGGGCATGGGCGTGTCAGAGATAGGGGTGGGTGTGCAATGGGCAGGTTGGTGGTACAAGCAATGGATCCAGGGGTCCAAAAGCAGAGGGTTTGGGGGAGGCACAAGATGACTTACCTGAAAAACACTGAGGAAGCTGATGGTGGGATTGGGGAGAAACATGCATGGGGAGACACCAGAGCGTTCACTGGAGGCAAGCCACAGCAGGTAATTCACCCGAGAGAACCCTCAGAAGAAAACCCATACAGGTAACTCCCAACAATGCCCCTCAAACTGCCAGCATTTCCACACCCCCCTGCACCCTCCTCTCCAAAGTGGGCAAGTTGTCCAGTTTGGGAGGGTTTTTTGCTTTTCCATAATATAAAAATCAGTGAGTTTCGCTTCTGTGCATGAAAATGTAGTGGATGATTGCTTTCAAATCCAGGCACCTTTGACTTTCTTAGGAGCCCCAAATCAGGGTCTGTCTTTACCCCCATTACAGACGCAGAATCAGGGGGTTTGGAGTGGTTTTTGTGCTGTGGCAGCCACTCCTGCTCTGTGTGTGTGGCCCTACAGGGCAAGTCCCCGGATGGAGGCGTCAGTCCCAAACTTACACTTACAGAACACTTATTTAGACTACTTATCAGTTCAGCCATGTATTTTGAAAATTCAGTATCTTTTTTAGACATCTCTATCTATACTTAAATACACAGGTATGCAATGATAGGATGAGGGGTAATAGTTTTAAGCTGCAGGAGGGTAGATTTATCTTAAGACATGAGGAAGAAATTGCTTACTGTGAGGGTGGTGAAGGACTGGCACAGAGTGCCCAGAGAAGCTCTGGGTGTCCCTGGATCCTTGCCAGAGCTCAAGGCCAGGTCGTATGGAGCTTTGGGCAAACTGGGGATGTCTCTGCCTATGGCAGGGGGTCAAACTAGGTGATCTTTAAGGTCCCTTCAAACCCAAACCAGTCTATGATCTCATATCAACTTACATTTATGTAGACACTTACCTATTTACACTTACATTTAATCTACATTTAGATTACACATACCTACTTAATGGGTTCAACACAGCAAATGCAGATAAAGCTATCTAGTCAGACTTCTATTTTAAACTACATATATATTGGGGGGGTTGTATTTTACCTTTTCATTTACATATATATGCATGAGCTATTTTTCTATTTTAATACCTCATATAACTATTTGGAATTTTTATATTCCAAAACACCTTATATTAGTAGATATGTTTTTTTGTTGTTAAATCCTTTTGTAAATAAAAATGAAAGTGATTTATATATACATATATGTGAGATTTTTCTCTATTCCAACACCTCATATATTTGTGTAACTCCTAATCATGAATTTTCAGGCATTTTGGGGGCATGACCCTCACCCTTTTTGGGGAGGACCCCACTGTGACACACACCACCCATCACCCACTTCACCTGTTCCTCCATTGCAATCCATTCTCCCCCCACCCCCAACTGGCACTGGGGTGCACCAAATGACATGATCACCCCCTCATACTCCCCAGTCCCTACCTGTTTTCTTCATCCTAAAAAAAGGCACAAAACAAGGGAAATATCCCCAACTGGCAGGTCATTACTTTAATAAATGTCATTTACGTATGTAGACACCACCCCCCAAAAAAAGGGGTGGAGGTTTACTAGAAGAAAGGGAGGGCAGCTCCCCCCAAACCATTGTAGCCCCCCCACCCCATTCCCCAGGCTGGGGCAGGGTACAGGGTGCCATGTCTCATTTGGGCTCTGCTCCATCATGTTCCCCTCCATTCTGGCACTGGGATGGGCTCCCCAAGGCAACCAACACCCCTGGGTCCCTGTCAGCCTGGCCTCTCCCCAGCAGACAGCCCTCACCTCCATGCCTGCGGGGCACAACTGGGAACAGAGCTGGGCAGGTCCAGACACTCCAGACTGGCAGGTACACACTTACAAATGGACATCTGAAAAACAAACCCCCCAGATTAGAATCCAGCATATTAAAAAAGTTATCTTGGAAGAAAGTAGAGGAGTTCAGTTAGAGTGAGGGATACAATAGCAGTGAAGCCAGAGGAAGATTCTAGGTTAACAGGTCAATTTGAAATACTACACATCCTTTGAAAGCCAGAGGGATTTGAACACTTAAAATCAATATTGAGACTGATACGATTTTGAATACATTCTTAGCATAAAAGTAAACACTCTTGCTGGTGTTGAAAAAATGTCTCATCCTTTCCTTACAGCAATGTTGCAGAGAGGTAATCCTGGAAGGCTACACGACAAAGTTGCACCCACACTTATGGATATACTACAACAGCTACAGTGCTTGAAGTGCTGCTGCACACCTTGCTTACCTGGTCAATAAAGCTGAAAGTGTAAGACTAAAGAGTAAAATAAAAACCAAATCTCATTAACACACTTTATTCTAAAAAGGTGTACATATGTTTATCTACATATCCAGTAAAAACATTTACACTATTAAAAATACTCTGTTTCCCTTTTGCATTAATTTAACTTGCATAGCTGTGAACTGATACCATTAAATTATCTGTCTCTAAAATAGTTATAATTTGACTACTTTTTTTGTATGTTACATAATAAGGATGGACATCTGGCCAGATACCCTGTCCCAAAAGAAATGCTACTTAACTGCCAGGGAAATACAGCATTTTAAGTGAGAGACAAATAAAAGTATTTCAGAGCACTCCAGCAAAATATACGGGGAAAAAAGCCTTTAATATTCAGTTGCCTCTCTTTTTAAACATTTAGAATACCTAATAAATTGTATGCTACACCTATTTTGCACTTCCAGTATGGACAATGTGACAGTTTATAACTGACACAATTTAAGCTTTTGTCGTGGTTTCACCCGGCTGAGGGCCAAGATCCACGCAGCTGCCTGCTCCTTTAAGGAAAAGAGCAGGTTAAAGGGAAGGAGAGGGAGGGGGGGGTGAGAAGTAAGGGAAGGGAAAAAGGAAGAGAAAGGGGCAAATAACCCCAAGATCAAGAAATTAAGAGGCCCGTGGGTTGGGATAAGGATAGTTTACTAAGATAACAGAAAGATACAATGTAACAATGCTAACAGGACTTCAAAGCAAACATATATAAAGCAGTTGATACACAATGCAGTTTCTCACCAAACCATACAACTCAGGCCGTGCCACCCAGAGCCGTCCCAGAACCCGACCATCCCCCAAGAACCGCGCGTCCCAGCCGCCCCAGGCCTTCCTCCCGTCAGCCCCCGATATCCTGGGCAGGACGTTAACTGGCGTGGAATACTCTCTTTGGCCAGTTGGGCCACCTGTCCTGGCTTTGCCCCTCCTTTCTCATGAAGAGCTGAGAAAGTCCTTGACTGTCTGACAGCAACTAGAAACATCAGGGTGTTATCAGCACTACTCCCATTTTACTCTCAAACACAGCATTCTAGCCGCTGCTACAAATGAAATTAACTCTATCCTGACCAAAACCAGGACAGCTTTTTATAAAGTTTCATTTATGATAGAACAAACAGTTCCTCAGTGCTGCAATACATCAGATGACCAAAAAGGACTGGCAGATTTGCTAATGCTTTTGGCTGTACTGAAGCATACAGAGGAACACATTTTTCTGATATTGTGACTGTTACACGGCTAAGAACCCAAAGACCAGTGACGCCAACAACTTTATGAAGATATGCTGTTTAAGTCTGTGGAAGGAAATAGAAACTTCTTTTCTAAAGAGTCTTTTAAGAGTCTTGCTGCTGGTGACTTCTGCTACCAAGTACAACACGTCTGAAGACCCACTCTGACAGAAAGTTCATAAAAATGCAATTTCTTTGAATGAGAAAGATTTCCATTCTGGAAAAATCTCTGTCCAGCTGAAATAAAAATTAGAAGGCAAAATATTAAACTGAATAAAAGAAAGACTGAAGGATTGCAGAATGCTGTCCACACTGCTGAAAGGCAGATTTTATATTTTGGAAGCCAGCACATTCAGAAGTGAGGACTGTGTTTTATTAATATGCCATTATCTAATCCTTCATCATTGCACACGGTTCTGGGTAGCATTCAAGGCTCATCAGACTTCGTTTGGTTGATTGGGGTCTTTTTTATTAATAATGTCACAGGTATTTGATGAAGTTTGAGAAACAAGACTTTTCTAAACATCCATCCTTTCTACCACCACTGCCAGAAGAATGCAATACTGATAGAGCTACATAACCCACAGAGAAAGCAGTGCAGTTTCTTAAGGTAAACTGCAAATGCTCCTGCAAAGGCAACGGCCACATTTCAGACTCCCAACGGCATCACTATACCTTGACATGTATGACGTTTACACAGAGGCAAGATTTTGGTAGCAGGGGACAGATGTAAGGGCAGGTCCAACCAAATCTGACACTGGCAGCGTCTCATTCTGAGGCCACCGTGCACTCTGCTGTCTCTTGAACTACAAAGACTGATTTTTCAAACATCAGTGTGATTCAAGACAGAAACAAATGCTGCTGTAAGTCACACTGCAAGCCCTACAATATCAAGAGGCACTATCTAGAAATAATATCAGGCTTTTGGACTATCGATTTCAAAAAACCCTTTTCTTCTTGCCCTTCCTTTGCCTTCTTCATTTGTCTTTAGGAATTTATTTCCTCAGTTATATCAACACATCCATCGATCTCTGCTTCAGATAGCTTTGCCTTTGTAAAACTGCCTCCCATTATCCTAAGCCAAACTCAATTTTTGCCCCAGTGCCTTCTTTATAACTAACCTTATTCACTCCAGTACAGGATCTGTTCCTGCTCCTTTGCTATGCTGCAAGTAGTACTGCATCCTTAGTGTGCTTTTACTGAAAGTCATTATCAACAGTTCTTTCAATGTTGTTGCTATTATCAAATACAGTTGAAAATGCTGTGGTACAAATCACATCCAAAGCCACGTGCTTGAAGGAGGCATGTTCTTCTACTCGATGACCTGCATATCCTGTGTCACTTCGATACAAACACTTGCTTTCCATTCAAAATACTCCAATAAAAATCTAAGTACAAACAAGGAATTTGTATGGCCAAAGGACTAGTGAAAAGTCTTCAAATCACCCCATTTGATAACACTGCACAGAAATTGCCCAAAATGCAAGTATCTATTACATTAGTATGGCAAACAAGGTCAAAATCCACTCAGCCACATCCTCATCTTGAGGCCCACTAAGGTATGAAAAGAGACTCATCTCGAGCCACATAATCGCATACCTTTTGGGAATTTTCTTTTGTTCTTTTCACTAAACACTCCTGAGATGACCACGCTAGCAAGACTGAGTTAATGTCAGACAACTCCTTCTTCATGAGGTGAAGGCATGAATTAAACTTTTCTCCACCAAGCACTATATTCACAGGAAAACACTCACATCTGATTCATGAACACTCCTTTCCCCCCGCCCAGGGCCCACATTTTCAGTGGTATTTAATAGCCTAAATGTTATACATGCATTTTCACAGGACCCTCTTAATATACAGAAAACCCTGGGCTTTCTAAAATCTGGTCTAGATACCATCAAGGCTATGCGACTTCAACACACTCTCTTCCCAGCTGTACAGTTCTACTATCACTGCCCAAAAGGACTTGTATTACAAGCCTGTTGTGGAAACCATTCATACTTTACAGAGATGCCATTCACACAGCTTTGAAGGTTTTTTACCTATAAATTTATGACTTCATTTTTATCATTCCTAAGATGTTTTACTCATTTGAGTTAGGGAAAAATACCAGCAGAGAGTGATTTCTTGTCAGATTTACTTACCACTGAACAGATGGAAATCAAAGTGCTCATCAAATACTGGAGAGCTAACATTTAAAGCATACCTTTCAGAATCTCTTCATTAACCATTACTAAATTTGTCAGCCCCACCCCCATCCTTTTTGTTGCATACTAAAAACGATAGGAATTGTTAACTGAGAAAATGCAAAGAGTTGCAGACATCTCCAGTGTAACCAATACAGCAATTAACATAAGGGAGATCTGGAATCCAATTCATACTGCATGCACAATGACATCCCCTTCACTTCTTCCCAGAGAGAATCACATAGCAGTTGCTGGTGCTCATATTTAGCCAGAGCTCACTGTCTTGGGATTTTGGTTTAAAAAACCAACCAAACAAAAAAACCCTCCAAAAAAACACCACCATGTTTTCATGGCCAAAGTACCAAACTCTGCGAATCAGTTTTAAAATATGGTAAAGCTTGACTTCCATATTATTCTCATTAAAGGCTATTTGCTTATCCAACTGTTCTTCTAGAAAGTCTAGGTTTGACAGAAACTTCAGCAATCAGATAAAAGCTTTAATCAAAGAATTCACTTTTCAACCTTTCACTTCAGGATCAAAGTAGGGGTTTTTTTTTATTTTTCAGAAGTTAAGCAAACAAAGATTTCTCTTTGAGAAATGTTAATGGACTATTTCTGCTCCAACAAGGAAATTGCCTACCTGAGCCTTGAAAGGACCCAATGCTTGTTAGCCCTCCCAGCAGGTCTCTCAGCAGGCTGCTGCTGGTATTTGTCAATTTTATTTTATTTAGGTATGGCATAACAGAGGAATCATACCAACTGGCCCTGGCTCCCAGCAGATAGGATTTTAAGGACTAGATTAGAAAATTAGTTGTCTCTATATTTACAAAAGGTTACCATCTTGTGTGAACAGCTTTAGAGCATGCTTTGATACTGGTATACTCAAGGCAATTCACACCTTAGGATGCATGCATTTAATATAAAAAAAAAACCACTGTATGCATAGCATTGCACTGAATATCTGTAGACCTGAGGAATGGATGCACAAGGTATTTACATTTTTTTAATTTAAAAAAAAAGGACACTGAGAAAATTTGATACAGATTTAAAATGAAGAGGAGCATAACTGAAATAATGCCTTTGATCAAATATATACTATGTACCTTGAACAGCAGCGCCCTCTCTAGAAGAGTTCTGCAGCACTAAGATCACTTCTTGCAAATAAAACCAGCTTGTTCAACCTTGCCTTTCAAACCAAAATTCAAATAAAATAAAAATTTCAAATCAATACTTTCATAGTTTGTTTGGACTGGATAGACAGACTAGATTGGTCTCTACTTGGTCAGGCTCCCAAAACAAGAGATGGCTAGTCCAGGCATATTACTGTTATAGCAGAACTCAGAACAGAAGCATGACTTCTTGAGCCTTACAAGGCATACTGCTACTGAAACAGCTTCACACAGGCTTTTTGGTATTTTCCTTTTAACAGCAGAGGAATGTTCACTTGTCTTAGTGCACAACCCACAAAAGCCCTGTACACCTTTACTCCAGGCAGATAAAAAAAGATGTCTTCCTATTAAATATCACACATAGGAAAAAAATGCAGAGATTCAACCAAGCATTACTATTTCACAAGGAAACTCAAGGTTACTTGGCAAATTCCTAAGAGCTGAAGTCCATCATTGGAGCTGCTCTCTACAATCTGCCCAAGTCCATGGTCACCAAGAACAGAACAAAGCACCTTCTGTCTGTCAGCGCTCAAACCGGGGAAAGAATTTAATTTTCGAGCTTCTTCTCTCTGCACACCTGGACAGCAGACCAACACTGGAGAGCAGATCAAATAGTCAAGAGCCACCAAATAATGCTGATAACAGCTTTTGAACAGGCATCACAAGAGTTCTTCAGCATTTGAAAACCAGAAGTTTTCTCCTTCCCTACAGATTTGTCCATGAAAATGGAAAGATTAAAGCTTACTGCCTGTATGCAAACTTTGGGGGTTTTTTTAAATAATGTTTCCATACAATACCTTATACAATGGCATTCTGTATCACAGTTAGGGCTTCCACTTACTGTAGCACTGCACAAGCTTCTAAGCACAGATCAGAACTCTATACAGAGGAGTTCTCTCTTCAAGAGCTGTTCCCTGTATTTTGCCACCTGCAAAATACAGTTTGCTTTGAAGCCTTCCCCCCACTCCGACTTTCTCTTTGCTGCACTGCTACTACAGGATGACTTGTAGCGCCACTGTGAGCAGTATTAGCTCCTCTGCTTGGAAGTCTTATGACAAGGCTGTGAAGTACCATGGCTGGCTTGGAGAAGAGTTACTAGATCAACTGACTCTAAACTGCTGAAAACTCAAACATCTATGAATGTGGAAACAGCACAGAACTTAAAGTCTAACTTATCCCCCCCAAAAAAAAACCCAAACTTGGTCTTTTTACTAACATTCACCAAGTAGCAAATCTTTAGGATAATATGCTGAGCCTATGGTTATGTATATATGTAATTCAACATGGAGGAAAGCTTCTGTGAACGCCCTCATGTTTTCTCCTCTATATGACAAGCATACGCTTAACACACAGGCTACTAGATCTCAATGCAAAACAAAGAAATTAAGGGGGAAAAAATGGAAGTTTTAATTTCCTTTTTTAACATTTTCTAGGATTAAAATTCATAGCTTTTAGGGAAAACACTGCAATTTTTTTTTCACAGAAACTGGACTTAAATTTATTGACCATTGTCTGCGTATAGTAAGCACAGGCATATATAGTTCAGCATACAACAATTCTGCCTGAAACAGAACTAGTTATTAGCTTATCCATTGCAAAAATTTTAACAGAAAGAATTCAGAGAAATTCAAGGTAAGTGCTTGAGTGCTAGGGACAAAATTCACATCCTATAATGACAGTAGTATTTTATTTTCACTTTATAATGGTATAGGCAGTGCATAAGCTTTATGCAGGCTTGTCTTCTCTATCCCAGAATAGATTCCATCACTCAGGATAACTTTTCATTACTGGAGAGCTAGAACATTTGGCAATGCACCACAGTAGACTGTAGAAACATACAGTGTTTCAAGTCTGGAATAATGGGGGGGGAGGGAGTAGCATCACAGAGAGACCATCTGCAGAAACTTTTTCCAGTTTTGTCCTTCAAACTGTACTTAGAAACCTACCTGAGACTTAGATTCTCATCTTTCAGAAACTGTATGGGAAGTCAGAAATTTTCTATTTCCTTCCAAGTACAGACAGATAGCCAGGTCTGTTCACGTATCCTGACTGCTGCCAGAAGACACACTCCTGTTCAAAGACAGCCTCTCTGATCCAAGTTTCTCACCTTAGATTTTTTTCAGGAGTTGAAAAGATCTACAAGGCCAAGCGTTCCTACAGGCACCGAACAATTTTGACCCTCTCAGATGCAGCCAGGCAGTACATACATATGTGCAGATGAAGGGAGAATAAACACACTGCAGATAGGTGGGTCAGACACTTAGCTATGCCTGTCCTTAAAAACAATCATAAGCTACCACAATCCTAGAGGACGGTGTAAAATCCCTGTCACTTCATGTCCTGCCAGTCACTGCAGCCAGGTAGCAAGTCTTTCAAGTCTATGAACAGATGTCGCCCATTAGAGCGACTTTCCTTCTCCTTTCTTAGAATAACAATAGTCCCTGCTAGAATAAGCATAAAAAGCAGTTTTTAAAAAAAAAAAAAAAAAACAACAAACCACAAACTAAACCAAAACCACACACACAAAAAACCCCTACCAAATACACAAATCAACCAACCTCTGGAAAACCTTTCTTTCTGTCCAGCATTCCTACTTCGGAAAAGGAAGCATGTTCCCTGCTTTTGAGGCTCTGGATCCTTCAGACAGAAGGGCTTATAAACCCCAATTCGCAATAACACCCTGTGGTTCCGTATTTCTAGCGGAACTTATATACAGTTACATTATATCAAATTCTGTTTAAACAAAGAACAACCTTTGGTTGACCAAAAGCCATAGTAACAAAATTACAGTATGTGTAGCTAGTTAGTTGGAGAAGGCATCTGGTTTTGAATATCTCTTCAAGCTTACTTTATTCATTCTGCACAGACACAATTTTGTTCTCTTCTTGAGCCAACTAATTAAAAATTTAAAAAAATATTTTTACATATATATTTCAGAAACCCATCCACCTCCCTCAGCGATTACGGGCAAAACCTTAGCTATGCTGACAAACGCCTGTGCTCATAGTCTGATCGTCTAAATTACTTTGATGCAAGACAGTCACCTTTGCAAAGGGGACATACATGGTTATTATCACTCCCAGTATTGTTTCCATCACATCACATCAATCAAATGGATTCCAAATCCATTGCACCACAGTTGTTGAATTACCAGTCCCAGGGCCAAAGGGACTGCAAGATCCTCCTGGCCTGGATCCTAAAGCCAGTCAAGAAACTCTGGGAAACTATTCAATGACACCTTCAGTGACAATAACTTAAGCTGACAACACCGGTCCTGTGAAAGAGGAAGTCCTGTGTGGTATGAAAGTGCAAGTCTGATGACATGCAGCAATTCCGGGGCAGCTTCTCCCCAACAGGCAAAGGCTTTGTCACTGAGGATACCACTTGAGGGCAGAAGTGCTATTGTAACAGAAAGAGTGAGTGACATGGCATCAGCCACCGAACTACCTATGATTATGACTGGTCAGCCAAGTGCAGAAACCAAGAACAGAGGAGGAGTTTGGACAGACTTTTTGGAAATCCTAAGGAAGCTACATTATTCTTTAATACAATCAGTTGAGGAAAGCAAAGGGAGAGTTTCTGGAAAGAAAACTTAGCCCATTAAAAAAACCCAACCCAAGAAAAACAAGCTGCACCCCACCACCCCAAAAAAACCCAAAAACCAAAAATAAATATCCCACATACCTGTCAGAGAGGCCTTGGTCTTCGATGACAGCTTTGTTTGGGGATTTTTATGCTCCCTGCTACCAGAGGTTGGTAGAACCTGCAATGAAGAGGGATTTATAACTACTGGGAAGTACAGGAATTTTTAAAAATAGAGGGACCCTATACAGAAGGCATGCCCTTTATCCTAAGGCACAATCAGGATACTGGTATTTGCAATGCAATAAAATAAAAAGGCACAGGAGAGTTTAACCTAGGATTCAAAGAAGAGCTAGCGAGTGGTAAAAAGCACATGGTTTGGGGTGATCCACACAAACCTTTCCATTTTCTAAGTGCCCTGCTGTCCCAGAGCCACATTGAATAAGGGCTTGAAGGGCTGGGGTAGCAGTAGAGCATGAGACTCTTAATGCTAGGGTTGTGATTTCAAGTCCCAGATTGGGCACTGAGAAGAGGGCTATTGTTGTCCTGGAGCTGCACCTAACGGCCTCTCCCTGACCAGCCCCTTTTACAGGGGAAGGAGGTGATGTCAAGTGGTATGGTAAACGGTCCAGGCTGATTCAGCTCATCTGTGCTGGCTGCTTGGGGAGGTTAACTCTGGCCTGGCCACAACCAGGACATTAAGTAAAGAATGGAACAGCATTAATGAAAAACAGTTCAACATCCTTACAAGAGCAACAAAAGCAAGATACCTGCTACAGTGGGGTATACTTTCAAAGAGGGAGTTAAACTTCTTTCTTTGTAAATAAAGAGAAAGTAATAGTGCAGCTAGAAAAGTGAAAGCGTTTTCTAGAAACTATTCAAAGTCATCATATCAGCAATCGTGCTTGATTGCCTGTTAGGAAAGGCTAAGAGCCAAATCCAAAATAATTATTCTGACAAGGGGGGTGAATGACATTCCTGAAAGATACAGAAGTTATGCTGAAATGCAGAAGATAAAACATGTTTGCAAATGGTCATATAACAGCACAACATGGCCAGAAATAAGGCTTGGGGAAAACTAACTTGCAGACAGGAAGAGAACTGATTACTCCTCCTTTCTTAGCTTGACTCTAAAACTATCGAAGAGTTCATAAGGCCAACCGATGGTCTAAACATAAGAAGGGCACCAAGTGATCTTTGCACCCACTTTGTTTCAGACAAGCTTGGAGAAGTTCCTGTGCCAAAAGCCCCTTTTTACAGGAGCTGCATTACAGAATATTTTAAACCGAGGTACCTGTAGGACAGATTACAGAAAGGATTAAGCCATCAAAAGGAACAAGAAGATATTTGACCATATGCTATCCCTTCAAATGCTCGACTTGAGGGTGAAGTAACAAGTGTAATAGTTGTGGTGTTCTACCTCGGTGCCAGAGGACTGGATGGTACCATCATAACACAAGTTATTACAAACGTTTCAGAAAATTTCAGGCATCCATTCCAGGATGCTTCCTAGTAGAAACTGGCTAAAAGAATTAGTGGGCATACAAATTAATAGTAAACGTAGCTAAAACAGAGAGCTTTCTGCAAATGAAATGCATGCCTCAAATCCTTTAGAATTGTTTGGAACAGTCAGTAAGGTTTTGTCTGGGAAAATTTTCCTCACAGCAACTAGCATGGAGCTATGTTTTGTTTCCAGCAGAGATGTTTTCCCCATTGCTGGACAGCGCTTACACAGAGTCAAGCACTGTTTTGCCACTCACACCACCCCACCAGAGAGCAGGCTGGGAGTGCACAAGTTTTTGGGAGGCAACACAGCCAAGACAGATGACCCCAACTGACTAAAGGGATATTTCACACTATATGGTATCACGCTCAGCATATAAAGCTGGGGGATAAAGGAAGAAGGGGGGATATTTGGAGCAATGGTGTTTGTCTCACCAAGTCCCTGTTACGCATCATGGAGCCTTGCATTCCTGGAGATGACTGCCCGCCAGTAGGAAGTGGGGAATGAATTCCTTCATTTGCTTTGCTTGTGGCATGGCTTTTGCTTTACCTATTAACTTGTCTTTTTCTCAGCCCACAAGTTCTCACTTTTACCCTTCTGATTCTCTACCAGAGAGAAGCAACAGAAACCGTTCTCCCCCACAGAAGCAACTCATTAAAAGGCTGGAACAGTTTGCAGTCAGGCAAAAAATTGTCAGACTGGTGGAAAGATCTCTGCTTAGTCCCAAGAAGCCACACTTGGAGGATTTGAAAAAGGTCAGGTAAATAGTGAGGTGACAGAGATTTCTAACAACGTCCTTCTGTGCAGTTAAAAAAAAATGCTTCTGTAGAGTTGCTGCAGGGTCTAACAATATTATGGGAAGTCAGTAAAGTTGCAGATGGATCTCAATGTGGACAAGGCAAAAAAAAACCCAAAACCCATGAACTGGCACAGGGGATGAGGGTTCAAAGTTTGAACATTATACATTGCATGATGGTCTCCAAGAGAACTGTTATGGCCCAACAAAAATCTTTATAATTAATATGGTTAAAAGCTCATTGCTCAAAAGCCAGAGAGAAGGTTTGGAAATACTTGGAAGAGAAAATACAGGAGGAAAAAAAAGAAAATTTACATCACAACTATTCCACATCTTGAATAGGGTATATGGTGCAGGCCTTCACCTCTTAGAAACGAGAGCACAGTATGACAAGACGTATATAAAAAGATCATATGAGATACAGGCTACCTGCTGTACAGAACAGGCCCTGCTTCTTCAACCAGAAATAGAGCAAATTGGGAAAAGAGTGACAGTTCTGTAACTATCACAGATACGATATTATTCATCATCTTCTATAACAGTAGCCCTGAGGTGTCAAATGAACTTATGAAATAACAAGTTTAAACACATACACACTCCTCCATGCAGCACCTGGGTATACGAAAATTCACTTTTCCATCAGATAGTGTAAATACCAAAGCTTTGTATTGCTTAATAAATCACTGAGAAAAAGTTAGTTGCAATGGGCAAAGACGCTGGCTCTAGCTCATGAAAGTTACCAGGAAAAGGGCATAATCACTAGAAGAATATTCCAGGGCTACCTCAGCCAATGGACCAGACACTGAACTTCTTCATTCTTGTAACAAACGTTATCAATGTTTCCTTGCTTATTAACTACTCTATTTTAATATAAGCATCCTTTTTAAAACCTATCATTGTATGTTCACTTTATGACCCCAGAAACCTATTACAAACACAGTTACAGCACCTCAGGTCTGGTTTTGTCCACAAAAGAACCACCTTCTTAAAGAAAAAGGTGATGTGTAGACAGCTTCTGCCATTAAATTCAATGCCTCACAGCTACGTTCCAATTAATTTGAATGCAACTGGAGTTTCTTATAGTTCTCAAGCTTATTTACACAAACAGAAGTAAAAATCATGGCTGAGACCTTTAATCACAAGTATCATCAGATCAAAATGCTACTGCTGTACATGCCCTTCTGTTTTCTGCCAGATTCCCAACTATACACATTTACAAGTCCAGCTGTCCATATAATTAGAAAGAAACCTTACAGACAGTACTATAAGAACTACTGCCGACATTTTGTTCTAGGAAATTTGTTGTAGGATTTACTCAGTCTGCCCCTTCATTTCTTATGCTGCGCTGTTCTTTTGGGTTTTCTGTAGACAAATGTAGTCACAACTATTACAAGTGGTAGAACTAAACTCATTCATTCCAGAGGGTTTATCTTCCAGGATTTAACTACACTGCTTTGATCGATGTTTAGGATCTACCAAGTTAAGCATTTTGAGGGTTCCCCAAGTCTGCTGTGACCAGAATTGCTGTATATGCAGAGAAACCTGGAAGCCTAATTCCAGTTCACATTCTCAGCCCACAGAGTGCCACATTGATGCACCAGGCAGCTCAGTGACTTAGCATACAGCAGGGCCCACTGAGGTCGATAACCTGTGGGCTATCCACAGCTTTGCAAACTGACTACAACTACTAGGATAACATCTAAAGTGTCTTTATTTAGCACGTTTTCAAGAGCTCCTAAAGCCATTCCAAACTAAACCTGTCAGATTGAATGGCTTCTGCCAGATAGCACAGCCTCCTATCACAGTAGTTGGAATAACAGAAGTCAGGTCATATCACTCAGGTTAACCTTACAGAAGACACTGGATAGTAAAACTTATAGTTATTGACATTTCTACCAATAGTGACATTGTGTATCATTCTTTGTATTAGGAGATACAAGAGTACTACAAAAAGCTCGCCAAAAGAAAAATATAAGCCTATATGCTTCTTACAAAGAGAAGAAAGTTCAAAAAGCATGCTTTAATAATGCTTTTTGTAGTTAAGGAAGTGAAAAGTGGATGTTGAAGGTACTTCTGCCTAACATTCCACCATTTTAATTTTAGCAGTGCTAATGAATGATCAGAAATTGAATCCTGCAAAATGCCAGGCACCATGCATAAGCATCAGCCTCTATTACTTAAGATGAGAGAGTTTCATTAATCAAGTTGGGACCATAAATCATTAAAGTCTACCAGTCAAGTTGGGATTTATAAAAGCAAAGTCACTTTGATTATAGCAGAACAATTTAACTACTTAAAGCTCCAGTTCTTTAGTTATAGCTCCTGTTCCATCATAGTGTGTCAATGCACTTTAAAACATGTAAACTTCCTTCTAGGTCCAATTACACTCATACATTCAGGTAACACACACAGGTAAAAATATGAAACATTTAGCTTAAGAATAACACAACCAGGTCCTCTTGATAAATACAATATCTCCACTCATAACTTTTGATAACTGTAGAGACTACTGGGCCACAAACGGAAAAAAAATTGAAAGGAACAACTACATACCAAAAAGGTCAACAAAACCCCTTGCCCTAGTTAATAGGTCACTTTAGAAGGGGCTGAAGACACTCTTCATGATACAGCCTTTAAACACTTCACTCAGCTTTAGTCAAACTCGACAATGGTGAGGGGGGGCTTGGGGGCAGCTCTTCTACGGGCATCTACTGCAGCTCAGATAACCTTCAGTCCCCAGCTATCAGCTTACTGTCCAAAAAGTTCTTTTTCTTAGGGTTATCTGAGGCCTTACTAAGACACACAAAATCCGTCCCTGTGGTCCAGACAGGTAGCACTGAAAGCCCTGAAAGAAAGAACGTTCAATGATCACATACCTCTCCACAGCTGAGAGCAGTTCACAGTCACGACAGAACAGGCTTTAACAGTTGCAATTCACCAGTTTTGTACGGATTCTCATGTAGCAGTTCCAGGACACAGAGCATATCTCGGGGGACACTGGCCTCGTTAAGTATGCCCGAGCTAACTTTTATCTCCTGACATATAAAGAAAAGAAAATGGAGAACCAGTTTTTCCAAGTGTAATTAAAGCACAAATCAGCCACCTGGGCAAGGATGACCCACACTTACCCAGGTGAACAGCAGCTTATGGAAAGGCTTCACAAAGGAAAAGTTCGGGTGGGCACTGGCCTCCTCGGTACTCCCCAGGCCGAACGGCATCCTACCTAGTCCGGAGGCACGTAGGCAGAGCGACTCACCCCGTCAAAGAACTCGCAACAGCAGCCAGCAGCGAGGAAGCGCTAGAGACCTGCCTGCCCTGCAACGGTGCTTGAAGGCGCAGGCACTCAGACAGGGCCCAGCCGCGGCTGCCTGAGGCTCCATAGGACCGCGCTGCGAGCGAGCGGGCGAACGAGCGGACGCCCGAAGAGCCCCGGGCCCGCCGCTCGTTCCTAGGCAGAGCGGAGGCTTCCCCGGCCCAGAGCTAACAGCTGGAGCGCCCGGAGCTGGCGCGCAGCCCGCACGCGACCCCACTGGGGAACCCGCCGAGGCATCCCGAAGAGGGAAGGGCTCAGCAGCGCGGCCCCGAGAACACGTGAACAGGAAGCGCCTTTTTAGGCGCTCGGAAGCGCCATAAAAGGCGCGGAGGAAACGCCAAATACGGTGCCACAGTTCCGGCCGCCGTGGGAGTGGTGTTTCCGCTCGGCCTTGGGCGCCCTGCGCCGCGTGATGCGGCCCCGCCCTCCGGCGCGCTCCCGTCCTGGCGCGGTGCCATGCGGCCCGGCTGGCGCGGGGGGAGCGGCCGCGCGCGTACCCACGGCGTCCCCCGGGGCTGACCGGGCTACGGCCCGTGGTGACGCACGGCTTTTCCTGCCGCTAGCGGTCAGATCTGCAGCTCGGCTTTAAATCACAAACAGCTGAGATTGAAGTCGGACAAATGGATGCCCTGCCGATGACTGGAAAAGCAAGAGGCCTGCCTTTTCTCGGCTGCGTTTCCTGTGAGGCTTTGGGCCTCTATCTGCAGAGAAAGCAAGGGTTTTCCCGGGGCAGTGGCAGTTTCCCTGGGAACAGGATCACCAGGCGTTGTTTGAGAGCCCCTTTGGTCAGTTTTTAGCACAAGCACAAGACCAGAAGCTAGCAGAGACTAGCTTGAAAACACAGCAAGATCTACAGCTTCGTGAGGAGGGGGCATGAAGAAGAGGAGGTGCTGACCTCTTCTCCCTGGTATCCAGTGACAGCACAAGACATGCAGGAATGTGTCCATATAGGGGATGTACAGATTAGACATTAGGAAGCATTTGTTTAATGAGAGGTGGTCTAACCCCGAAACAGGCTTCCTTCAGGGGTGGTCCCCGCCCTGTACCAGTCAGTGTTTAGGAGACATTTGGACAGTGCCCTAGCCCAAGCTCTGTTAGTCAGCCCTGAAGCGGTCAGGCAGTTGGACTCGATGATTGTCGTAGGGCCTAGGGCCCTTCCAACTGAACTAGTCTATCCTATTTGAAACATCTGAACAGAGCTGTGCCACAAATCAGAATGGGCTTGGTCTGACTCCAACTGTTTATTTTGTTGTCGACTTTGGGAACTGGAGGTGGGAAAAAAAAATTGTGGTTAGATTTACATAATGCTACTTGCTTCCTTCTTTGAAGCATCACATTTGAAGGGCCTTCTTTATTGTTTCATCTTCCATAAGTGGATTTCTGTGGCCTCTGATGTGGATTACATGCCCAGACAGGGTGAAACCACATAGTCACCTTGCCCAGTCCTTTCACCTTGGCCAGTGTCCTTCGGGTTGAAATGGGCTAGTGCTTTTTTCTGAAAAACATGGGCAGGACTAGCTGCAAAGTCACTGGTAGCAGCTCACAGACCTCACTAGGTACAAACCAGCATAGAGACAAAGCTGCACAGGCCCTTGCCCACAGCTTGTCTCAACCCGCTGAGGCCAGTCTTGCCTGAGAGGTGAGAGACTGGGATTTAGCAACTGCTTAGCTCAGGTAGCATCCAGAATTGCTGCAGTTTCCCAGAGATGGGCTGCATCTCCAAGAAGAAGGACTTGGGAAAAGAAGACTAAGAGGCGCTACTAACCTTTATAAAGATCTTAAGGGGGGGGGGGTGGGGGGGAATAACCAGCCTCTTTTCAGTTGCCCATGGAGACAGGACAAGGGGCGATGGCCTCAAGTTGGAGCAGAGGAAGTTCCACACCAATATGCAAAAGAATTTTTTCTCAGTAGGGGTGACAGAGCCCTGGGACAGGCTGCCTGGGGGGTGTGGCGTCTCCTTCTCTGGAGTTATTCAAGACCCATCTGGATGCCAACATGTGTGATGTGTCCTAGGGAACCTGCTTTGGCGGGGGAAGGGGGGCAGGGAGGGCAGGGTTGGACTCGATAATCTCTTGAGGTCTATTCTAACCCTTACAATTCTGTGACTCTGACTAGCCTCGGGCTTACACAGGTTGCCCTTCTTAGCCAGCACGGGTGATTTTTGGCAAGCAGTAAGGCATACTGTGTCGGACAGAGGCTGCTTGCCAGTTTACTCTGTGCTGGATCCACTCATCTGCATGCCAGGTCCTCACATTAGTGACTTGCAGAGAGCCAACTGACAGGACTGACACCAGAAGCCTCCTCTGTACTTGCACTTCCATTTCTCATGAATGCAAACATCTCCAAATCCACTCTGCAGAGAGACCACATGCCCCCACCATGTAAGAAAGTGCTTTCTTCCCATAAATGCTGAAACAGCTGTACTAAAGGCTATCAGGCCTACATGCTTATATGCCCGATGCTGTGTTAAGGAAGAATTTATGACAGCCCTCAGCTGTGTGGGACTACCATCTGTCAACCGGCCATTTGGACTGAGGTGGTGTATTTCCAGCCTAGAAACTGTTCTGTTTTCTTGCCATCTGGTAAGATTTCTGGCTATCCATGAAAAACAGTTGAAATTCTGATTTTCAGCATTGCTTTTCTTCCTAAAATCAGCTCACATGTTTCTGGAGAAGCCAGAAAACAGGAATCATGGCTACTTCAGGAGGACTGATTGGTCTCCCCTCCTTTTCTTTATGTGGGTCTTGTTCCAGCAGCCAAGCAGCACTTGGTACATTCCAGGCACTCAGGGAGTGAGGATTGTTGCTTCTTATGTAGGAACTGAAAGGAAAATATGGAAGTCCACACAATTTGCTATTTTATTTATTTTTTTCTGAAGAGTATTGTACACCAAATATCCCATTGGCAGGAAAGCGCATTCAATGTGTTTAGAAGCCAGTCACTTTCATTTTAAACAGACACAATTACAGAGTAAAAATAAACCACAAAAAAAATGAACCGCATGTTCATAACATACAAAAATTGCTGCCTACTCAGTAGGTAACTACAACATTCCAACTCCTGAATATATATATAAATTTACATTTTTGTAACAAAAATAGACTTTGAGAGGTGTGGGGTGGTTTTTTTGTTTTTTTTTTTTTTGCTTACATTCTGTCCCCCAGGGCTTTCTCGTGCTCCCCTCCCCACCTGTTCCCTCTTCTCCCTTACATTCTTTGAGTAACATCCCTTTCACTTTTAAGGCAAGATGCAAAGCATCCATTCACACAAATGCATGATATCAGCAAGGCTTCACAAAAAGGCACCAAGACTTGTAACTTTAAAAACAAAATTTCTGCCACATGTGAGTGTCTCCTCAGGTGATATTTACATAGCATCACTCTAACATGCTCAAATACAGTAAGTGCTGTTCCCAAAGAAGTTTGAAACTTATTACAGCATTGTCACTGAAACAGAATTAACATTTACAAAATATGGCCCTGCAAACTCCAAATAATGCAATATGGATATGCAAAGATTGTTCACATCAATAGTACCTAAAGGAAAGCAAAACCATGGCACATGTACAATTTACATCAGCTACATACTTAAAAGTCCTTTCTTCCTAATAAAAGACTATTGTTACGGGGGGTGGGGGGGGGGGGGAGTTAGACTGAACTTATAGCCACAGTCCATGCAAATTAATTCATTCAACAGAGGTGGAAAACTTAAACGGCAGTTGTTTCAGGCAGCTGAAGTTTAAGGAAAAATTAAATGGCCTTGCAATGTATGGTGCTGTTGGAGTAATTGGAGACTCTGTCTGATAGTACCAATGGAAAAGATTAATTCTCCCATCCAGAAGGTAATCTCAGCAAATCTCAATTGTCCTTGGAGAAAAGGCTGATGTCATGTCTGAAAGTGCAGAGGTGACCTGCGAGCTGAAATTGTTGGTGACTCCTGGAGATGAGAAGGAGGTAGCCACTTGGGTCTGAAAAGTGGCAGTGCCAGAAGGGTAAGTGGTTGCTATAGAAGGAGATGGGAATGTGGTGTGTGCAGGGGAGGGATAGGAGGAAGGAGCAGGGGAGGGATAGGAGGAAGGAGCAGGGGAGGAATATGCTGTGCGGACTGGAGAGGGGTAAGTGGTGGCAATGGAGGAAGGGTAGGATGTAGTCACAGAGGACGAGTAGGCAGGAACTGGGGAAGCAGTTGAGACTGGAGCTGCCTTTTCCACTTTCTTGTCCTTCTGCCTAAGGTGGATTTTAGTGTGTCTCTTCCTCTCATCACTTCTGGCAAACTTTCTGCCACAAATGTCACAGGCAAATGGCTTCTCTCCTGTATGTGTGCGGATATGTGTAGTCAAGTGGTCACTCCTGCTGAAGTTCCGCATGCAAATGCGGCACTGGAAAGGTTTCTGTCCTGTGTGGATGCGGATGTGCCGCGTTAGCTCATCAGACCGTGAAAACCTTCGGTCACAGGACTCCACTGGGCAGGCATAGGGGCGCTCATGAGGAGGAGTCTTGCTGGGACGGTTTGGATATTTCCTCATCCTGCTGGGCTTGATCAGCTGGGACTGATAGTTACTGTTGAGGGTCTTCAACTCTTGGGAGCCAGTCTGAGTAGCAAATGCCTTAATTGTGGACAGTGGTGTGAGGGAAGGCTGCTGTGCTCTGGTCTCAAGGGCTGGAAAGGGCTTCTGATCAGCTGGAACAAGACTGAGCTCACCCTGTTGCTGAGGGAACAGGTAATCCGGGATCATTGGCACCTGAAAGTTGGTTTTTGCAGTCGGATAAGCTGGAGGTGGATACTGGATGGGGGCTCCAGAGGGGTTGGGAAAGGACTGAGTCTGCGGTTCAGGGAAAATGTCAGAGCTGGAATTTGGAAAAGTTGGTGCAGCCGAATAAATTGGACTGTTCTCGCTGGCTTGGACAGAACAGCTCAGAGGAGGGCTCTGTGAGGAAGAGGATGGCGATGATGAAGGAGTAGAGGTGGAAGGTGCATTAGCCATGCCCACCAGCCCACTGACAAGGCTGAAGAGGGGCTCTGGCCATAAGGTGTTGCTACTGTTGGGGGCGGGCTCTAGGGAAAAGCGCCCCGTGTAGGTTATCGGTGGCAGTCGCGTCGTTTGGTTGGGATAGCTGGTTTCTGGCAGGGTTTTCTCGTTGTTCAGGGAAATCTCGGGAAAAGTGTCTGAAAAGAGAGGAATAGCGATTACTTCTGGCAGCTACTGCAGCTGCTGCCAGCGCTTCGCGAGCCATCCCCTCACAGCGCAGTCCCAGATCCTTGCTTCTGGTTAATTAATAATTGAGCGCAACATATTGCAGCGCCGCTGGCAGGTCTCCAGCAGCTGCTAGCCCGGAGCTGCTGACGCACACAGGAGAATCCCCCCGCGCAGCCGCTGGGACAGGGGCGCCGCTGCAGCGCGGAGCCCCGCAGGCGCCGCTGCCCCCGCGGCAGACCGGGACTCCCCGCCCGCCCGGGCGAGGCAAGCGCGCTTACCTGCCGCGAGGTGCTCGAAGTGCTGCTCCCCGGGCTCCCCGGCGGCGCCGAAGCCCGCGCTCTCGGGCGCCCCGGGGGGGGCAAGGAACTGCGGGCCGCCGCCGTTGAGCAGCATCATCTCCTCCAGCTTGGGATAGTGAGTGTCCATGGCAGGGGGCGAGTGCGGGAAGGCGCCGAAGGGGTCGGAGATCTGCAGCGGGGGCAGGAGCTGCATCTCTGCTTTGGCCGCGGCCATGAGGGCGCCGGGCTTGGGCTCTGACGGGTGGTGGCGCCGCCGCCGCGGGCCCGGCGGGCGGGCCGGCTGCGGCGAGGCGGCCGTCGCCTGCTGCGTGCCCTGCGCCGCGGTCGCCCCGGCGCTGCCCGCTGGAAGTGCTCGGCTCCCCGCCCGCCCGCCCGGGGCTCCCCTCGGCTCTGCCCGCTGGAAGCGCTCAGCTCCCCGCCCGCCCCGGAGCCGCCTCTATATATCGGGTCCCACCGGCCGCAGCCCGCCCCAGCCCTGACGTACATGGCCATATATGGAAAGCAGGAAGCCCTTATATGGATGCGGGCTGGAGGACCCCGCCTGGCGTCAGCGCTTGGCACCGGGGAAAGCCGGGCCAGGGGTCCCCGCCCGACCTGCGCTGGGAGCCCCGCGCCCGTTGCGGGACGATCCCCCGCCACGGGCAGCGCCGACGATGCACTGGCGCAGCGTCGCCAGCCCCGAAGCGCGGGGTCTCCAGCCCCCGTCCGCCTAGGCCAGCCCGCCGGAAGCCCCCCGCCGCACTTTCCATATTAGGCAACACCCTTATAAGTCTCGGTTCCGGCGGAGGCTTCCCGTTCCTTATATGGCGATTCCGGCCCCGGGTGGAGGGAGGGGGGCGGGTGGCGCGAGGAGCCTGCTTGCTGTCGGGCCGCGCGCCCGCCCCCGGGCCGCGAGAACGCGCGGAGGCCCCGGGCCGCGAGAGCGCGAGGCTGCTGCGCGGGCAGGCGGCACAGTCGTCTCGTGGAGCGCACAGCAGACTATAACGCCGCTTCCACGGACAGAGCTCCCACTCGCTCCCACCCCGTTTGCTCGGTTCGCACTGCTCGCCTCCCCCGTCTCCGCGGAGGGGCCGCGCGCCGGCGGCTCACGGTCAGCAGCACCGCGCGCTCGGCAGTCTGGATGCGGAGGAGTTCTCTGGGAGCTGGCGGCATGCCTCGGACGGGGGCTGCCTGCTCTCGGAGAAGGGGAATCTCTGGGACTCCCGAGGCTTGACGGGAGCGCCCTGCTCCGCCCGCTCCTGCGAGAGCGGAGATGCGGCCGCAGCGCCAAACCAGGTCAGAGCCAGGCTCTGCGCTTCCCTCGCACCGCGGAGAATGAGGCACCGCTAAATTGGAGTCCCGGGTACCCCACACCCGCAGGCGCCAATTACTTCGGCGCGACTGAAAGCGACAGCGCTCGGGACTCTGCTTTACCGCCCTTAGGGTTCTCTGTTGACGCAGCTCCTGCCCGGCCTTCCCGCAGACTCGGGCTGCTCTCAGCACCGGCTCCGAACGGAACCGGGCCCGCCCGAGGCAGCACGTACAGTGCGGCGCCGCAAGAGAATACCTCCCGGGCCAGGGCTTGCCTCCCGCGCTATAAATAGGCGTTCGACGAGGCCGCCGCCCCGCCCCGCCCGGGCGGCCCTGCTGCCGGCGCGGGGCTTCCCTGGCGCCGGGCCAGACGGTACCGGCGACGCAGTGCGGCCGCAGTGCGCGTGCGCGGCAGCCGCGGTGAGGGCTTCCCCGCAGTGCGCGGAGTTCGGTGGGCGGGGCCAGGAGCAACGGTTGCAGGTCTTGTTGCGGCGCGGGGTCGGCGCGTTGCTCGGCTGCGCGATGCTGGCGGAGGCTATGCCGTGGCTCTTGCGGCACTGTGCTTCGGCGGGCCCGATGCAGTTGAGCCGCCCCTGCTCGGCTGCGGCCTGGAGCTTGCCGACTCCCCCCTCCCGCGGCTCCGTGCTCTGCTGCAGAGAGCTAGGGGGAGAATAGGCGCCTTTGTTCCTTGTCGCGGCGCAGTCGGTCTCCGGGCCGGCCCCGCTCGCGGGGTAGGGCTCTGGTCTGACCGACCACTCTTACAGGAGACACTTGCCGCTGGCGTGTGCGCTGTTTGAACCGAGTCGCTATATTTAGCGCTGTGTCTAGTTCAGCAACGCTGAGCCTGTGCCGTGCCTCCTGCACTGATGCGTTTCCACCCTAAAATCAGTTATGGGCTGCAGTTGCACAATTCCTCCAGGAAAAATAGAGAAAGCTCCTGCTTACAGGCAGCCTGCGCCAGCCAGTGCCAGGCAGCACAGATCTGTTCTTCGGTACTTTATGGAGATAAATCATACTGGTTTTTCAAATGTCAGTGCGCTAGGCTGAAGCTCTCCTTTGAAAATGTGATTAGCAATGAAAAGATGTACTGCAGGTTTTGAGAAGTCCCATACATAATGAGTACTGATAATCTTTCACTTTCACAAGCCTGTCCTGGTTTGGAACCCTGTTAGAAAGGGCAGAATAGCAGAAACTGGACTTTTGTCATAACAAACACCATACTTTGTTTTGCCTCCTAAGCATCCCACTGATGTTGCACAATCCACTGCTTCCTCCTCTACCACTTTTCTTTTTTCTCTTCTATTTCAAGACTTTATTTCAACTAGTATCTGATTCCCAGAGAATTTCACTGGCCTGATAGTACTTTTTACCTGAAGCATGTGATTCAGAAAAGCTGTTTTTTTTTTTAACCTAAAATTGCTTACCTTAACAATCCATACGAGAGAAAGCAAGAGATCTGCTCCAGTACTGCAGACAGAGCAGTATAGCTAGTTGAGGGGCAACATAAATCACAGTAATAACTGTTATGTAACACAACTTCCACCATTCCAGTGAGGCTTCCTGGATTCAGTGAAGTACTGGAGAGGCAGCAGAATACACAGATGACTTACAACCTGAACACTGAGCTAGGAAATCGCCTGTTGTCATTTACCGACGGGGATATACAAAGTCTGCTACTTTTCCGACTCATGTTCTGTGTGCTATCTAGTAATTGTTTTTGAAATAACTTTTCATTTTTATGCACTTCTCTGTTGAAACGTGCCTTCCCTGTAAATTTCCCAACTATTTTCTTCAGTGCCAGGAATTTATTAATGGTTTTTGAGGCTCCAGTGATGTTGCTGAATATATCTGATTTCTGCTTGCTCATACTAACTGTAATCAGGTCATGATCTGTAACTGTAAATTCAGCTCCTGCAGGTAAATTACTTGTTTCCCCTTGGCACAAGGTGATTCACCTATGGAATACATTATCTTTTCTCTTAAAACACACAACAAAACCAACAAACAGTTACACCTTTAAATTTTAGTAGTTTTAAGTACTGGCAGCATGAGACATCCTAAATTGCGCTCAATGATAGCACCAGATGTGGATTTAGCAGAGAGACCAAATGAGCTGTGACTTTTCTGTCTACAAGCGCTACCTCAAACAAAATGCCCATTGCAATGTACAGCACCTCAAGGAATGCACAGTCCCATGCTCAGATACATGAGAGCTGTACCTGTCTATGATTACACAAATTTCCATTCACTACAGGTATGAGATTGAACAAAAATTTAGTCCTTTTTGTTTGTTTGACAGAGTTGGCTGTAGTAGACCTTGTATACCTTGCCCTAGTTTTTACTGTGTACCACACTAAACCATAGGCATTCCATTCACATAATTTACCAGTCGTAAGTAACTTGTAGCACTTACTTTTTTGATAGGCTGGACACTTCGGGCTCTAGCTCTTTTATATACATTGATCTTCCTGAATGAGTAGTACTTGTGAGCTTAGCATTCTTAAGATACAGGAATAACATTTCCATTAAAAGCTGCTTATGAACTGAAATTAGGAAGATCACAGTTCAGTAGATAGCTGTGCTTAGTTGGTTCTGTTATTAAAGAATTTCAACAGTGCCTGATTGAGGGGAAAAAACCCAAACCAAACCTGTTTGTTTATTTTACTAGAAGGTAAACAAAAAGTGAAGTCACATGATCTGAGTTTATCTGGCTGGAAACCAAGCATCTTAAGTCAGTATTTGAGGTTTTCATTATTGTCAGTGGAACAAAGCAGGACATGCAGAAGCCAATTCATCCTACTTCATTTATATACTTGCCCTGAATGAGCTGGATCCCTCTTTGTAGATGTGTCACACAGATGACTACAGAAAGATTCTCCACATTTTTTTCTGCATCTATATGTAATCTTTTTGACTGCTAAAAATTTGCTGAGAAATCCTGGGTTTCGATTTGCTTGCTTTCTTAGTAGATGCTGATACAAGTTGTTTTATATTCAGCTCCAGTGTAACTTTCAGTGTTTTAGGGTGGTTTTTTTTTTCAGTTGTTTCATTAAAACTATGTTTTCCTGTTCTTGTGCTAGTAAAACATCTTGGTGCCCTAACAAAGTATGTTTCCACACAGTCACAGCTTAGTGTCGCTGTTATTTTTCAGAACTGCTGCTTTCACAACTGCAGCTTACTTCCAGATCTTGCCAACCTGTGCTGTAACTAAAAGTAAAGTCATTGCCATTACTGCTGGCGCTAGATATAACTGAGTTCAACTCTGAATGCAAGAAAAGTTAATCAACTTTCCTATCTTTGTAATTTGTCTAAAATTTTAATATGAATTCTGTTTTAATTAGATGCACTTTTCACTTTATCCACAAACGTAGTTTCCATATGTCTTCAATGCCCATTGACTTTGGCAAAATTTGGTCATTTTCTTTCAGAGATGTTGGTTTTGTCTGGATATGTAACAGTAACAACAGTAATCATAGTATTTCCAGGTCTCTCGCTTAGTTCAAACACACGTCTTTCTATCGTCTTTACCGCAGACCTTCAGTTAGCCCCGTTCTGTTTCCACCTCTATTTTCCCAGGTACTGTTTTTAATACTCCAGACTGTAAAACAAGTTTACATAGATATTCCTTTAGAAAGTTTTATTATTCTCTAATTTTATCATTCGCTGTTTATTGTGTTGTATTACTTTATAACCCTGAAGAATCAGAAAAAAGAGAGGAGGCTATTGCAGGTTTTAAAGGAAATGCTGTAGAACTCTTTCCTCTTCCCCTCAAATCAAGCCATTTGATTTTAAAGCTGTGACATTTTAATGTATTATACTGTAGGACGTTCGACAGCTATTTTAAACTTAGTTCTCATTAGCTTTGCTTTCTGAGGAGTTACATTCATTATCACGAAAGTCTCTTTTAGGTGGGGGCATGGATACAAATGCGCTCAAAATTAAAAAATACTGCAATTTAAGCAGCCTTTTCAGTCCTATGAGGATCCAGAAACAGGTTTTTATCAGCGCTGTTTGAATTCATGGCTTTGCTATGAAGACTGAGGTAGACGTTCCCGGTTTTACTGCAAAATCCCTTCCCCACTCCGGCACCGGACTGGGTTCTGCAGCCGTGCCAGCCGCCGCACACCGCGCTTGTAGCCGCCAGAGGGAACCGTGCCCTGCGGCTGCCTCGGGAGCTGGGCGCGGCCAGCGAACACTCAGCGGATCACTGGTTGTGTAAGAATCAGGCTGCTGCTTGTTTTTCCTTGATCTCAGACGTTATAGATGAGCAGAAAGGTGACGTCACCGATATTCCTCAGCAATCTAAGGCCGCTGAGGGTCTTTCCCTCAGATTTCATACTCTGCCTCAAAACATACTTTAAAAACAGTTCTTTTGTGATGCACAGACCTGAAAAGCCCGTTAAGGTTGTGTCATTGCAAAGCAGAGTGGCTATGCACTAGAAGTATTCAAATATTTCCCCTAGTGCCTGAGTACTTCTGCTCTGGTGATCTCTCATCTGCAGTTCAGATAATCTGGCTGCAGTTGCTACGAGACAGTGCTTACCTTGGTTCATTGTTAGCCCTGTGACAAATGGTATTATTTGGTCTCCTGTGGATGAGTAAGACAATTAACCATGTAAAAGGCTGTCCTCTATTAACCCTGCAGAATTATTATACAAGAAACATCAGAAAGGCAGACATAAGTAATGGAAGAAAGATAAACAAGGTGATAACTGTGAGCATACAATGGATGATACCAACAAGCAACACAACAGATGCCTCTACGAGGCTGCGATCTCAATGCTGCAGTGACACAAGCACTCATTTTCCTCCTTCAGTAGTAATAACTTCACAAGTTTGCCTTCTTAAGAACAAAAATCACTGATGTCATCTACTGTATGCGTATCTATCTTTAGAGATGAAGAGTTGTTTGAGATGCCAGTCAGACTAAAGCTAAGGAAAAAGAAGCAGCCTTCTGACCTTAGAGCAACATTTCATTGGCTGGGGGGGGGCGGGGGTGGGAGGGACAGGGAGAGGTGGGGAAAGTAAAGGAAATAAAAGTTCTAAGCAGATCTTGTCTTGCTGAAGACAACTGAGACCTAGCGAGACCATCAGTATCTCTACCATAGCACCCTGGATGAACTTATATGTGGAACTGCTATTTACGTGAAAGCAAAGACTATAGGGATTTTATTACTCAGTAGGACTATAAACAACCTTCACAGACATTAGTTATTTTCTGAATGAATTCTGGCTCTGTACTCTGACTTAGCAAGGAAAATACCCCAATAAACCAAAAAGAAAAAAATAATCACAAGGTTGATTTCAAAGTCAGATCGGACAAACTATTGTGATTCTGTAATCAGATCCTTTGTGTACCAGCAGCCAGAGATCTTTATCCAACACTTACATAAAAAATATAAACTTTATACATGAGCATGATCTGCCCTATAAAGATTAGCTGAATGTAATGTAAGGCTTCCATAAGATCACTGGACATATTGTTTGGAAGCAAGGGACCAAGAAAATCAGCAAGAGCATTGGTGCCTTTTGTTGAGGTTTGTTATTTGCATCAGGGTATCAGTAACGATAGCTAGTATCAAGGTAATGATTGGCACTTCAATTACTCATAGCTTTAATGGCAGAAAAGACTGATTTTCAGTCTGACACTCCTCATTAGACAGAAAGCCCTACTTGAATATGAACTATTCTAGATTAGCTCGGTTAGATGAAAAGCATCACAATAGATTACTGTAGAAACAAGACTTCTGTAAGCCATTTTGCTCATTTGTACTTTTGTTTGGTCCTCTTAGCCATCATGGAAAGCTTCGTTTCTAACAGGCTTCCATATATGAAGTCACGTACAGATGTACTGGGCACAGAGGGGCTGCAAGCACTTCCTTGGATAGCTGCGATCCTGAGTTCTCAAAACATTATATTCCTTACAGCTCTGGAGTAGCATCCAGAGTGTAAAGGCTGCTTAGAAACAGTTACTGAAGCCTAGAAGCACCTTCTCTGGAGGTGGCAAGAGATGAAAAACTCTCAGTTGAAAGAAAAGCTTTGTGTAGGGATAAGGGGCTGTGAGGGGATATTTGTGTAACCAAAATGAGTAGAGGAGATGCCTGCTGGAACATCCAATCATAACTGACCAGAGTAGGAGGCCATTGAAGGAAGAGTGCTCTTCAAAGTATGCAAGAGTGAAGAGATAGCAGTGGCATCTCAGCCTTCAGCAGCACCAGAACACAGAGACAAACCAGGCTGATAGCAAAAGATTTGGGAGTAAGACAGCAAAACACTGACAGTTCACAATGGAAAAACCTATGAGCTCTTAACTATGATGCTTTTCTGCTTAACCTGGAATACCTACACAGCATACTCTCTCTCGCTATAATGGCCTGCTAACAGAACAGAAACAATCCAGTGCTGCGTGCTCAGGATGTTATAGCAAGGATGGAGGCTTATTGTTCTGATTCATCTTACAATTCTCAAACCCCATGGTTGGGTTTTTTTCCCCAACTCTCACTGCAGTGCTGGATACGAAGTAGCTTGAAAAAATATGATGGTGTTATTACAGTAATTTATTTCACATTCTCTCCTGTAATAACATTTCAGAAGGTGGGAGCTGCTTCTTGGGTGACTCTTAGTACTGAAGGGAGATTCTACCTCCTTCTGCAGAGACAATTAGCTTCCAATTCACAACAGCAACCCCACAGCCACAGCACTCTCCAACATGCACTTGTGTTCAAAAATGGTCTCTTGCTTGTACTTGTGCACAGGTATCTTTTCCATTAGTCAGCTTCCTATCTCATGCTAGCACATGCTCAGTTGCTGTAGGTGCAATGAGGCACACATATGCATACGCCACAGCATGTAATCTTTAAGTTTTTGGTTTTTTTATTGACTAAACATAGTAAAAGCACCTGAAGAATTCAAAAGCAGATTTCCAACCTACTCTGTGGTGGCAAAGGGCAGCAGAGAACTGCAGGACACCATGCAGGGATTGCAATAGCCACAGTCACTCTGGCACAGAAAGTAGGCCAAGGTCCCTCTTCTCTCTGGAGAGCAAGTGGCATGGTGCTTGGTATGCTCCTTTCACATCCACTCTCTGTTTTCCCTCTAAAGGAAAACAAGATGGGTTTGTCCAGACAGTCCCAGGGCTGCTTGACTCACCTGAGCTTTGCCTGGACTCACAGGAACACTCTGAGGAGCCAGCTAGCAACTTTGAAGTATGGACAGCCAGAGACCTGTGCCAAGTGCATGTAGCTAATAATTCCTAACAATGCTGGCATACTGAGCCTTTTTTGTAGAATCTAGAAAGTGAAGAAAAGGAATAATTTTTTTTAATCCATTTAAAGTTCCTGGATGCATTTCCTAAGAGATTAAGTATGTCATGTAGCAAATAGTCCCTTTCAATTCCTAAAAATAGCAGGTTTTTTTCCTTCATTTTTGGCCCTTGACAAAACAAATAGTTTTTATTTGCTGCATTTGCAGAATATACTTTGTGTATTGTACAGCATACTTTGGGTTATTCCTAATTGTAGCTTAAGGTTGTGCAAATCCCTTGCATTTCCTACACACAATTTTCTAGAAGAGAGGATAGTATTATTTTTTTCTTCACCCATTCCTCAAATATGCATTTGGTTCTTTTCCTTTAAAAATACAGAATAGAGCGTGCTGGGAGTGTGTGTGCGTGGAAGGAGAGAGAACACTACTTAGGAAGGCAGGCTTGCATTGCCTGTGAGTGTTAGTGCTGCTTCTGGCTCGGTATCCATGGAAACCTGATTTCCCATCCTGCTGCAGAAATTGACAATCCTAACCCAGTTGCTCAGGGGATCACTATAATATTAATTCACATCAGGCTGTCCAGGCTCACTTTATTATCTCAGCTACTCTCTTCATTACTTTTAATCAGAACAAAGGGTTGAATTGAACTTACCAGAAAAAGTGTATCTAAATCTTTACCTCTCCAAAAATAGGGCACAGCACACAGAGATTACAATTTGGAAAACAGTGATTTCAAATGGATCTTGCCAAAATGTCAACAACAGGAGACGGTGCAGAGTTGGGAGTACTCTATGCAAATCTCCTTTCCCACATCATATACTCAGCTCTATTTTTCACCTCTGCCACTATCTGGATTATCTTGGGGGTGGGTGGGGGGGCAGAAAGAAAGTCTCTCTATCTTCAGTATCACAACATACCTTCCTCTTCACAGTTCATTCTGTTCTAGGATATAATGTGCAAAGCTTCAAAGTGAAAAACCCCAAACAGACTTTTGCTAGGGAATGTTGTTTCTAGATTTCTCTTTGAAGACTTTTCATTAATTAAACATATAAGCATGCCAAGTTCCCATGGGGTCTGGTCCCAGACAACCTGTTTCTGGATATCTACATTTGAACAAACTTTCTTCTTGCTTTCATTCCTTGCTTAATTCCCTAATTGTTGTCCCCTTCCCCTTCATTTCTCTCTGACCTCCACAAATCGTCTTATCTTCTCTGCCTTTTCTGCTTGACATTGATTTTCTCATACTTTCTGATTCTTTGTATTTAGCAGCTGGTCCTTTTGTAACCACGACAACTACATCATGATGTCACAGCAAAAGAGCTCACTACTGTCTGAGGAACTAGATCTCATTAAATGCCAAGGAAGCTGCTTGAGCTGATGCTTAGTGTCCTGTACCCAAGGGAGGAGTGTTGTTTGACTCTTTTATATTTTTTCTGTGATCCAGGAAAGGCAAATTTCATGTTAGCCAGCATCAGCATCCTTCAGACAATGCCCTTCTCCATCTCTAGTCTGCACTATAGAGACATAATTACTCCCACAGATGTGGGCTGTTCAAAAAGCATTATCATGGGAAAAATGGCAGGGATGTTATCACAAATCCATCAAACAGCCCTTGGATTAATTCCAAGAAGTTACGCTGTTTTGTTGTGTCACATCTCAAACACTGACAGTGTATGAGAATAAACTGCCTGGCCTCTAGCCATAATCCCAGGTGTGGCAAAAGCTGCACATACATGCTACAGAAGAGCTTTGGATTCATGAACAACACTAAGCAACATTGTTTTTTCTGACTGATAAACACAGACAGGGGAAAAAGTGAAGTTAATACCTTGAACTTATTTAGTGGCAACTCAAGACACATTAGACAAATATTTAGGAGGATGAAATAGTATCAGACCAGTGAAAGATTGTACTGAAGTACAAGGACACCAGTATTATTAAGAGAAATAATTTTCCCTTCTAGCTGTATCTACAAACTACATGTTGTATTATATTGTTACCATTAAGACTGTGAACCCCAACTAGGATTAACTACTCAGGCTCCAACTTCCCAGTATCAGAGTCTTTAAGCATCTATGGATGCAAACGCTGTCAAAGATAAATGTTACACAAATACATACTTCAAGGGAAAAGAGAAAGTAGTATTCAAGCACCTACTATCCACCCATAGCAAACCCAGAACTTCACTCTGTTCCTTTTCTCCCACTGTAAAAAACACCAACTCATTTGTGCTTCCCTCATCTTTCTCCTCACAGAATAAAGGCCATCAAGCTGCTGTGAATCTGAAGTGCTGGGATAAAGTAACAGCTCAGTGACTACACCTGCTTTCTGTTCAACAGCAGGAAGAATATCAGTTGTTTTACTTAAAGTGTTAACAGAAACCATAATTAACATGACAGAGATTCATTTTACAACCTCTTCTGTCGAAGGGGAAGGGAAAGGGAAGGGGAAGGAGCTTGCAAATAGACTTTAATGTGAGCTTAGAAGGGCGGGCAAACACAATGAAGCAATGGAGCAGCAAGTCTAGAACAAATAAGCAGAAGTACTTTTCTGTAGTAAAAAATGAAACTCAACCCTGGATGATACTGTAACAGGCTCTAAGCATAAATGATTACAAAATGGACTACATAAACTAATGAATAATAGATCTATTGGTGGCTATTAAATATAATGTTGAGAAGCAACCTGTGACTCAGGGATCACCTGAGTGATACTTGATAATGGGGGCATGAGAAAGAAAAAAAAAAATTACTCTGAGCTTTTTTTGTTTGTTATATATTATCAGCACCCACTACTGGAAATTCACAGCCAAGATTTAGATGGATTCTGGAGGCCTGATCCATCAGTTTTTCCAAAGGGAAAGGTCACTGAAGTACAGAAAAAATCTCAAAAAGTTCAGAAGTATTGGTTTTACAAAAGGAACAATTAGGATACAACACAACTGTAAAACTAAAGAGAGAGCTACATATGTAATCCCTCACAATATGAGATGTGAAACACCATAAACCAAAAAGGAAATACATTTTTGCACAGTACTTAACCAATGGAACTGTCATGAAATGCCAAGGAGACATATATTCAGCAGATGCAGAAAACAATGAGCACTATATCTGGTTAAAAACGTGTCAACCTGGATTTATTTATAAGCAAGACTCTTCCTGCTCCCACAATCACTGCTTCTTCACAGCAAATAGAAGCACCATTAACCAGATTGAGACAGTTAACATTCCTTGCAATCATCTACTTGAATCACTCAGTACTGTTAAGAGACCTGAACCTGGGTTGGCTAGACCACCTATTTGATGCAATTCAGCAGTGGTGTCCTGAGGTTTTTTAAGGGAAGGCTTCAAGTTTGCCATCCGAACAACATCAACATGAAATGGAAACTCTGTGCATTTCAGATCAAAGGGTAATTGAATCATTTTTATAAGAGGCCTTAAGAAGAAGAAGAAAAAGAAACCTGTTCTGCGACAAAAATTTCAAACCAAAATCCTCAAATCTGAAATGCTAACGAGAAACTCTTATTGCTACTACATATTACATGTAACATTCTGTTTTGGCTTGTTTTCCACAAACAGTTACAGTTTTGTACATTAATTATGTATCACCAACTCCCCCTCGTTTCTACATTCGTCTTTTTTTGCTGCCCTTAAGAAAACAGAATTTAGCACTTCTCAAAAAAGTATGTACTAGTTCAAATTCAGGTGCTATTCAGGAGCTCTATTTAGCTGTATTTATCTAGCAGATCAGATAATGTTATCAGTAAGGTTCCTTCTGGCCTTCGGATCTTTTATAAAAACCCTTCGTGCTTCAACCTGCCTTCTGCTGTTTGCCTCCTTAGACTTTCATTTTTTTTGCTTCTCTGCAACCTCTTAACGGCTTCACCCACAAGTCAGACATAGTGGCCATTAATTTGCTTTTGCTTGGCAATGTTTTAATGTAGCAAAGTGTAATGTACCAGTTCTACCAAAAGGATTTAACATTTTCTTTATCTCACCGCAGACAGCTTCCCCCACCTTTGTCCCCAGCTTGTTTCTCCCTATATTTGCGGTGTTGAAAGTGAAAATGCAATTTGCTACAACAGGACCAACACCTGAAAATGGACAGGAGAACTTCAGCCACTAATCTAGTGGCTAAAACCGAAGTCTCAATGTTATTAAGTGTATTTTTTTCCTCACTTTAGCAAATGAAATCTTATTTTGGCAAGGATTTCTTAGTCTCACATTCATTCTCCTTTTCTGAAAAAAAAT
The DNA here is from genome assembly GCF_964237585.1 of Gallinula chloropus. Lineage (NCBI taxonomy): Eukaryota > Metazoa > Chordata > Aves > Gruiformes > Rallidae > Gallinula > Gallinula chloropus. The sequence goes on along the minus strand of NC_140095.1, from coordinate 23,089,476 downwards.
CAAACATCTAGTTTTTTCCAGTATTTTGCATGGTTTCAAAAAGAAACTTTGAGAAAAACAGTAGAAAAAAGACCCAAGATGATTAAGAATCTCACAAATGGAGCAAGATGAGCGCTACCAATTTTCTTCTGCTTGTCAATGTGGGGTTTTTTGCTACACAAAACCACAAAAGTAACTGAAGTGAGGGGAAAAAAATAACATTAAACCCAAAACCCAACACATTTTTCCAGTCTGTGAAGCACAATACCTCTGTTTCTGCTTTTGTGGTTTTCCTGAAGGTCAACTTAATCAGGAGTTAATGTATTAGAGGTTGCAGAGGAGGAGGAAACTTGGGGAGTTCTTTTTTGAGAATAGAAGTTTCAGATAATGCAGGGACTGGTGCATCCCTTTAGAGAAGGAAATCCAGAACAAACCAATTCTAGTTTCTTATAATATTTTTGTTAGGAATAATACTAGTAATCTAATTAAGCTTGTCAAGTCAAGAGTAGGTTCTCAAATTTCCCTTATATATACGGCTGGCACACAATGAGTGTTTCAGAATATATCTACTAGCATTTTCCCTCTTATTAGACAGAAAAGTTTATTCCAATCTATACTTTCACAGAATGAACTGTGATTGTAAAAAGAAAATAAAAAAGCTGATAATCAGCAGCTTCCATTTCAGATTGCTTGTTGAGAAATATAGTTGAACTACAGGGTGTAGAGAACATTAAAAGTCCATTGATACTCAGGAACTAAAATTGTGGAAATGTAGCACATTTCTCCTCCCCTACTAAATGCAAGAGGCCAGGCCCCTGCCTTGCTCTTTCCATTCTTTCTATACTGCTATTAGTTTTATTTTGGCAGTTTTGCCTTGTGAAGATCCAACGGATCCCTATGAGAGACTAATGGAATACAATCATACAATTAACAAAAGCGGTACCACAACAGAAATGTCTTCCTATCTTTCATGAAGATTAAAAAATATCTTTAGCAATGGTTTCACGTATTTAATTATATATGGACACATATTTAATTATACATGACATTTAACAGACATTTTCCATTTTTTTCTTGCACATCTTTAAAATATACCTGTCTGCATTTATACTTGGCAATGTAAACACTTGGTCAGTTATCCCTAGCTCACTTCTCAGATCCCAAAAAAACAGACAATTGCTTTCAAGCACCGCTGCTTTGAGTTAATTTGATGCTGCAGCAGTCCTAAAAGTTATTGCAAGTTTCCAGAGGCAATCAGTACCTCCTGATTCCTACATACTCTAAATTCTCTAGATGCTTTCCTTTGTAAAAAATAAACTTACTAAATATTCCTAAAAACCGTTTCTTGCTTATGAGATATGCTTCCCTTTATATTCAGTATGGTTACATGAAAGTAATTTTAAGGGATTAACACATAAGTTTTCATATATGTTTTCTTATCTCTTCCTCTAGCAACATATTACTCCTGGATAGCACATGCCTTTTAAATTCATTTGTTAACTGCTTTGGGTAACCTTCAGAGAACAACAGATGCAGCATCTGTCTACAATACATAATTATGAGTCTATTGTTGCCTACTGCTAAATTTTTAAGATGCACAGAAAGAGTTCATGGGTGTACTTCTCAGTAACATAGAGGTTTTATTATATTAGATTAATACACTCTTGAAGTTAAAAACTGGACATATTCTTTGTTTCATATTACATAAACAAATCACATTATAGACAAATGGATTGATTATAGTTGCCCTGAGAATTCCAGATTAATTTTGTTGTTGACACAGACTCCAAACATCACATTAACACTTATTTTCTTAGTAGAAATTATATTAATTTATGTTCAAACATCTAGGCCTTACACTGTCACTGTAAAAAGAATATTGCATTTGAACACTTTCATATTGTCAGAAAAATAAAATATATTACAAGACATAATTATTAACAAAAAGGATCAGTTTCTCAGTAGGCAGGAAAAGAGCTGGGGAAAAATAAATTCTCTCTCTTACCTTTGGGTCTTGTTCAAGCTTACATTTGATATCAGAATTTATCTGTCTTCTAGTAAGCCATACAGAAATAGAAACAGTCCAGCTTTATACTTTTTTCAAGTCCTACATGGCAAGTGACTTGGAAAAAAAAAGGGTAACTAGAAAGTCTCTTCTATTAATGTACATGCTTCAACTCAGCTTCAGTTTCTTCCACAATTAAAGGATCAAGCCAAAATCAGACAATCCAGAGATCTAGACATCATCACAAAAATGCAGTTGTAGCTATGCAGCTTAGAAAGCAAGCAAGAATTAAAGAGTTCAATTTTTGACTGAAGTTAAATTAGGTGCTTTTGTTTTTTTTTTCCCTCCCCCAAAATAAGCACTGGGTAATCCTGTCCTTGTCCATGGCTACTCCTAAGCTAGTGAAAAGAGATTGAATGCACTTTGCTGTTATGGACTAACCCGCTACTGAAGAAGTCTCTCTCATAGTTTTCATTAGCAAGTTGATGTTGTCTGAGGCAAAACGGTTTGCAGCATATTACACTATAGCTGTACCTATGCCATATCCAAACTGTATTGAATATTTGCCCTGAAATTTCCCACTCACCTCATGAATGCTGTGCTATTTCTGTTTCCTGAATTGCTGTGGGATAGAAAACATTGGCCTCTGCAGCAGTCTTCAGGAACCAGTCATTCTGCTGTTACTGGTTGTGACCTCACAGTATCACTGCACTTGTTCTTACTTGATGCCTTTGACACAATCCCACACAGCATCCTTGTCTCTAAATTGGAGAGATATGAGTTCGATGAATAGACTAGTCAATGTCCAAACAGTTACAGTCAAGCTGCAGAGTAGTAAACACACATTGGGCCTGGTCTTTGTCCTAGTCTAGGTAACATTGCTTCTATAATTCTTGAAATTTGCAGGTGGGTGGGGAAGGGAGGGAAGAGCAGTAGTAGTAACTGAATTTTCATGTACGCTAGAAGACAAATATTTTAATTTAAATCTGATAAACTCCTTAATTTTAGGTATGTTGCAGCAATTAATTCCACAAGTTAACAATTTTAGTGTTAGAAACTCTTAAGTATTAGAGACAAACCCTAGGTTGTTGCAATGAAAGGCACCAGATTCACATTTTCTTATACTCAGACTAACCAAGGAATTAATTTTCATATTATATGAGGGTTTAACAATGCCTCATCGTGTACTTTTAAAGTAGTAGAACAGGAGTAAATATAACGTGGCTGCAGTACACTTACCTCCCCATTTGCATTTCCTGACTGTTATTTTTAGATATTCAACTTCAATGATATGTGAACAGGAGTCTTCTTGCATTGTATTCAATAACATTTTAAGTACTTTGAAAAAAATTTTAAATTTTACAGACATTTTTGCTAGCTGATATCCTGCCCTACCTCTCAGCAGGTCATTGTTTCTGAAGGTCTATTAATTATCTTTTGTTTACATCTTAAGTTCAATCTGTGCCAAAAATTCCAAAAAAAAAGCACAAGTCTTCCTCCAAGGAAAACTTGAAAGCAAAAATTACTTTAGAATATTAAAAGATAAACCAATGCTTCAGTATATAGTACTTAAAAAAATATCACTAACTCCTGATAGGAAAAGCCTTATAGTAGTTAGAATAGTAGCAACTTATGGGTTTTACTAAGTCCAGTTTGTAAAAGGGGAGTAAAGTGTGACGTAATAAAACACAGCACAAACACTTCACTACAGGCAAGGTTCCTCTTCGCCTCATGGCTGCAATAGCCCAAGGCTGGACTGTATCCTTATCTTAATCTTGGGTTTCCTTAAACTGTTCTATTACTGAATGCTAATTTGTTGATTTTTTTATTTTTTTTTTTTTTTATCTCAAGCTGAGCAAGGGATAAAACAAAAAAAATATCAGCCTGACTGAAGGCTTATTGCTGCTTCCTGATTAATATGCCAGAAGGTCTGTGTGACATTTCTATGGAATGTCTCCGTGCTCTTGGGACTGATGATTCAGTGCAGAGCTGCTTGGAATTTCTAAAAAACTTCAGCCCTCCTCACTTCTCAAATGGCTTCCTTTTTGCCAGCCTGTCAAGGTAAACTAAAAATAATTGCTTTGTGTGTAATAATCAGGGGAAGGATGGAAACTTCACAGTGCAATGTACTCGGCAGCTCTCTAGAAAGAGGAAGCCACATTCTCAAGACCAGTGTGAAATCTCTCTCCCATGTTTAATTCTTTCTTCTGCAGTTAGAAAAAAACCTGGCACATTTAAAAGTGCATACTGAGTAGCATTCAAGCTAAAGAAGTATGCAATTAAAATCTCTGAGGTCAATTTGGTTAAATCTGTTCCTGACGTATCATATTTGTATGAAAGAGATCAAGAAAGAGCCGTGTTTAGAACAGGCTGGTACCTGGCAGCACAGACTTGTGAAGGAACTGGTAGTCTCAAAATAAGTATAAAACCACAAACTAATTTGGGTTTTCACAACACTGCAGAGCTGAGAGAATAGCCCCACCACAAATTAAATGGTATTCAAACAAAAGATCCATTTCAAGAAAATGAATGCCTCAGAATACCTCTCAAAATGCAGCAACTGTCCCCACCAGCCTAGAGATGGGAAGTTACCAGACTGCGGGCTGCATGTAGATGATGCTGCTACAAGTCATCCTTCAATTCACAGCAAAATATAACAGACAGGTAAGCAGCAGGCAAGGACCTTACAGGCATTCTTCCCACGTGAGCAATTTCTTTGCAAATGTATTTTAAATGTATAAACATATTTATGAATGTAACTTGAGAGAGGGAGTCCTCTGTATTTAATACAGGCAAATAAGAACAAATTGACAGAATGTACTGCATAAGAGAGGCCGGCAATACTCTCACAGACAGCATGAAAGGTATGGTGTTGACTTCAAAGCTTTAGTCACATAATAAGCACCTACTACCTGAAAAAAACCCCTATTTTTGGGAATGCTGAGATACATGCATGGTACACACAGTATGTATGACAAAATTACACAGTTTAAGTTCCCTCCCAGGCAATTTCAAATGACCTAGAAATAAAAGAGAAATGTTGTTGAAAAGGAATTGAGTAGAATACTTTAAAACCTGATACACTTCGGCATCATTTGTGAATCATGTATTAAATCCACAAATAATGCAAGTTAAGATGCACTGTAAAAGCTGTTGAACAGAAATATGAAAACCAAAAGGAACCTACGATATCTAACAGTGAAATTCCTTTTCATTTCAGGGGTACAGGATGACATCATCAGAGGGTTAAAGGAAAATCATGGCAATAAATTAATTGAAAAAATAAATTTAAAAAAAGACAAAAGCGCAACTGAAAGAACTGTCTTCCGAGAAAAAATGATAGGTGTTGGAAGGGACCTCTGGAGATCATCATTAAATGTCTTTCATCACCTGGAAAGAACTACAGAAAACAAGACCTACTGAGGAGTAAGAAATTGTTGTATCAATATTTGATATACATTATGGCAGCAAGAAAAGAACACTGTATGATATCTTCATTTGCATAGCCTTGCATGCAGGGAGAAGGTCATTCTACTTTTAAGTGTACATTCTTTGATGAACACTTCTGCAGAAAAAAAAAATCAGGGAAAACACAAAATTCAAATTAGAGTGTATTTCGTAGGACAATATGTAAAGGTTTAGTTATATAAAGCTTAGTAAAATACAAACTTTTATGTCCACAAATCCATCTGAGATGCACAGTTGAGATGCATGTACTATAGGAATGATAGCGTCAAATTAGAATTAAATTAATAGCAAACTAAATAATGCATTCAATTGCTTCTTTCTTCTATTTTGAACTAGTTCTAAACAGAACAGGATATTTCTGATTTCAGAGTTCTAATTGTTTAACATCTTCCTTTAAGTCGCTGCTTCTGAGTGGGTGTCTCCTACCACACATGAACAATGACGTCATTCAACTGATGTATGCTGCTCTTGGTCACTGCCTTTGTTGTACCTACATGCTGATTGATAAGGTCATCTTTCCCTGCTTCTGGCTTTTGCTTTCTTGTTGCATGGAAATTTACCATAAATCCAGCCACATGAGTTAGCTAACTTTCTGAAATTTCTCCAAATTACTTTGGAGGGACTGTTTCTTTTATTCCACTGCTAGAACATATAATTTATCAATGATATAAAAATCAATTAAGATTATGACTTCTTTTTCTGCAAGCTGAGTATGGCAGCATTTACAGTGTCTTTTACTATGATGATGACAGGAGCTCCATAGTAACAGCATGTTTGCATTCCTAATGGAACCACATTGCTCCTGTACTATCAGGAAAATTGTTTTGATATGTGTAATCACTGTTGTTTAGTTTGTGTGCTGAATAATTTATTCTGATTAAGAGAATAAAGTTTTAACTAAAACCCTGTGTTTATTTGTACATAGCACAAGTTTCATTGTTCCACACTTCTTGAAATTTAGCGTGTCCATATTTCTTTGGTGTTAAGGAACTGGAAGTTTTACACAAACATGCAAAAGGCATTTAGAGGGTTTCAACAGACTTCTCTGAAGTAGCTCTTATTTTTTCTCATAGAATCTCTAACCTTTTTCTTTACATGTACCCATTTCAAAAGGATTGTCACCCACTCAACACTGTCCAAGAAAAGCTTTTCATAAAGTACACACAAGCAAACCAAAACAGATAAAAAGCAGCCAAATGGCTGGGCACAGTTAGATGAAATGTAACAACTTATACGCCTTTTAAAGGCTAAAAACGGTACCCCATGAATATACCATTGTACCCCTGACACTACCACACAGCCACTAAACTAAGAGGGTGTAAAATGAAAGTCTTTCATGGATCACTGCTTGTGCTGCGGTCCATTAGAAAGAACACAAGGCCTGGTTTCACATGTAAAATCAAAGGCAGAAGCACAAATAGAACATCCTCAAAACACTTCACTGCTTTGTATCCTTGTTTTCAGGTAGATCCCTGTCTTATGTAGCCAACTAACATTTATGATTTGGAAACAAGTTTGATCGTTTCTATATGTTAGAACATAAATTACCCCCCTCTCCCCTCCAGCTGGTAGAAAAAAGCATGCCAGCTCAGGGTGGATAGCTGTAATCTTACCCCATGGGAAGTTAGGCTGATGAGAGTTGCACAAATCTCCTACCAAATGCCTAGAACAGTTCCAAAGCCTCATGTTTATCCACATTATTAAATAATGACAGCTCTGGTAAGTCAACATCATGAACCAGAACGAATGCTCCTGACCAGATCATCTCTGGGATCCAACAAGATTAACTCCATCACTGTGCTAGCAGATTAAGTTGCTTGCCAATCAACTCTAACCTATTACCAACAACCCAGAAAGTCAGTGGTACTTTAAACTTGAGCCTGCTAGTCCACAGGAGGAGATGTATTGCCAGTAATCTAACAAACAGGGAAATTCAAAGTTCGTGCAACTCATTAACTAGTCCTGTGATCATTCTGCACTGGTCAGGTGGTTATACCATACTTGAGTGTACAACAAATACATGCATATACACTTATCCTCTGGGAAAAGTGGGGATATAAAACATCAGAGACACATAGAGAACAAAATAACCTTGTAAGATTTTTTGCATATGCCCAGAAATACAGACAAACACTGACTCTATTTGCCATGTAGGTATTTTAACTTCTGACTGCTGAGGTTGGGAATGTCAGCTCTGAGCTGTCTGAAACAGAAGCAGCATCAAATCTGCCTCTTTCATGAGGACATCCATAGAGACAGAAGGCTGACAGGTTTAACAGTCATAGCATTGGCAGGAAAAACTGACAGCACGGGGGCTAGGAAGAGAAAGCTCCACCTACACAACAGTCCCAAAGGAAAACCACAATATTTAGAGGAAGCATGTGAGAAGCTAGGATCAAATTCTAATTCAAAAAGGTTTTCAACTAAATCAAAGCCAGAAACTCACTCCACTGCTGCCAGTCCATCAGTTTGAGACCTCGGTACCATCCAAAACACCAAATAAAAAAATGCCATCAGAGCCCTGCTAGCTGAATTCCTTATTCCCAGTCACTGCAACTGCTAGCCCTGACCACCCACTTTAGTCACTAGCAGGGCCTGTGGAGGACTAACTTGATGATAACCACTGAAAAGTCTTCTCACAGCCCTTTTTTCTTCTTGTAATTTCACACACCTTCTGTGTCTGTTGTCTGCACTACAGGCTTTTCAGTAAGTAATCTGAGTTCATGCTACCTGCCCTGCAAGACTGCAATTATTTCCTTACCAATCTAATATTTTATATCTAGGTATAGTAGCTATGTAGTACTGACTAAAGGTTCATGCTTCTGCACACGCACCTAGAAACAGATATTCACCATTCTATAACTTCACACACATAAGTTCTTTCCACCCCTATGGCCTCTCCAGAAGTCATTTGCAGTAGCAATTTAGGTAGATCTCCCAGATGTGTAAAAAGAACAGTATTAGATTCTACAGAGATCTGTACCTGCAATAGCGAGAAGGCCACTTAACAGTATACTGATTCCTCAGTTAACTCTGAAGTGGACACAACCTAATTGAGATGCAACATGTAAGTGAGAAAACAAAGTCAGGACAAGCCAGATTCTCAAAGTTTTCCTTGATTTTTACATGGCAGAAATAGCAGGACTCTGTATTAATTTTCATATCTTTATTCAACAATGGGGGGGGGGGGGGAAGGAAGAAGAGACTAGACACATAAGAAATAAATAAATTAAAACCATTTAGGAGCACAGTTTGAGAAGATAACAGAACAGCAGCCTTTTAAAGAAAAATATTCACAGGGATAGATAGCAAGAAACTGGGACGGGATGGGAGGAAACCACAGAAATTCAGAAACAAAGAACAAAAGGCTATACCTGCAAATCATAAACCTATCCTAATGACATATGGAGATTTCAGTCCAAATTGTTGGAGGTGAAATCTGTGAAAATCAACTGGAAATAAAAAAAAAAAAAAAAAACAGACCTTGTAGAACCTCTCTCCCAAACCCACATCAATAACTAAGCCTCTATCAAAGCAACTTTTGCCTAGAGGTGCACCATATACTTGTGTTCAGTTACACTTGGAGCACCACTTACAAGAGAGACCCACATAAAACAGCAACAATATGTAATATTCAAAACTTCGTTCTTGGATGATGCTTTTTTTTTTTTTGGTCAGTTACTACAGTCTTCAGGAAGTTGATACAGTCTGAACAGACACAAGATGATAAGCTTTTCCAAACTTTTTAACCCCAGAAGGTGGTCTGTATTTACAGATTACTTTAAGGGTTGATGATCCTTATGCCTCGGAGAGCACCTTGGCCAGGAAATCTGCTTCTTGCAGTGATTTTGAAATAACTGAGAGGGAAATAAGGATTAGCTGCCACCTTGTGGAATGAAAGCCCATCTGCATCGATAAAGCCTTATGTATCATACTGTGGTGAGAAATGGAAAAAAAACAAGACGTCCGTTGAGACAAGAGAAAAATAAGAGCAAAATAGCAAGATATCAAAGAGATAACGTACAATTTTCTTTAATAGTCTTCACAAAAGAGAATGTAAAAAGGTACCTAGAAAGAATCTGAGTAACAAAGCAAGCAAGACACAAGATTAGGATACCTTAGGGTTTTTAAATCATTATACAGCAGCAGGTAACCAAACTTTTAAGGATTCTACAAAAAAAAAAAAACAAAAAACCCAAACTAGTGAAACAATTCAAACAACTTCTCCCAGAAAAAAAAAAATGTCAGTAATGCAATCACTGAGCATCACCATGCATCAGAGCATGGGTAAAACGGTGTCAGCGTCAGGAAAAGGCATTTCCAAAGCATGTGTTAACTCCAGACTGCCCACTGGTTATCCAACAGACTGAGCACTGTCAGTTAAAAAAGACTGGACTAGTTGAACCAATTCAGTTTGGGCTGGCTGCTTCTCTTTTCCTTTTTCTGAGGCAATAGCCTTGGAGCACTACAGTGTCTCCACTGATTAGTTACCGTATTCTTGTGGCAAATACAGAATAGTCACAACAGCTGGCTTTTGCAGAACCTGGCTTCTAAATGCAGTTCGGACTCTTCGTAAATCAAGCTATTTGTTGCCCCAAATTAGCAAGTGAGAGCAGCAATGCTGTAATTTACGTGCAATAGCTTGATTCCCTGATAAAAGCCGAGGAAAAAGAGGAAGCTTGGAAAAATCTGTGATTTGGCTTTCGCTAAACTTATATGCAGCACATCTCCTTACAAAATTGGCATCAAATGTTGCTAGTTGAGTGCCTTTACATTATCTCAGTGCTGTCAGAGAGCACCTCTCCCTAAAAACTGCCTGGTGCAGTTGACACCCTGGGAGAGGAATGCCATCCAGGGGGATCCTGACAGGCTTGAGAGGTGGGCACATGCAAACTGCATCAAGTTCAAGAAGTGCAAGCTCCTGCACGTGGGTTGGGGCAATCCCAAGCACAACTGGAGGCTGGGTTGGGAATGGACTGAAAGCAGCTCTGAGAAGGATTTGGGGTTTTGATTGATGAAAAGCTCGACATGAGCCGCCAATGCACACTTGCAGCCCAGAAAGCCAACCGTGTCCTCAGCTGCAACAAAAAAAGCACGACCGGCAGGTTGAGGGAGGTGATTCTGCCCCTCTGGTCTGGTGAGACCCCACCTGGAGTACTGTGTCCGGCTCTGGGACCCCCAACATAAGAAAGTAAAACTGTTGGAGCGAGTCCAGAGGCCAGGAAGATGATCAGAGGGCTGGAACATCTCTCCTATGAAGACAGACTGAGTTGGGGGCTGTGCTTCCTGGAGAAGCAAAGGCTCCAGGGAGACATTATTGCAGCCTTCCAGTACCTAAAGGGGCCTTCAAGAAAGCTGGGGACTGTTTACAAAAGCATGGAGTCACAGGACAAGGGGTAATGGTTTTAAACAGAAAGAGGACAGATTCAGATTACATATTAGGAAGAAATGCTTCACTGTGATGGGGGAGGCATTGGAACATGTTGCCCAGAAAAGCTGCCTGGCAGTGTTCAAGGGCAGGTTGGATGGGGCTTTGGGCAACCTGGGCTAGTGGAGGGTGTCCCTACCCATGTCAGGGAGGCTGGAACTGGATGGGCTTTGAGGCCCCTTCCAAACCAGACTGGTCTATGGTTCTAAATATGAGGCTTAGTCATATACATGCTCTTTGGGTTTCAATTACATCAGGGCAATCTACTACTCATAGTTGAAATTTAGCACCTGCATGAAAACACCATGTTGCTTATTTAACTCTGATTATATGATGGAAAAATAGAACAGAAATACATCAATTCTCTTTTCTTCTCAAAGTCTGACAATAAAGAAACCCCAGCCCTATTCTAAATTCTGTTTCTCTTTCCTGCAGTATACTTTCCCACAGTATACTTTCCTGGTACGTCCCCATCCTTTCTTCAGTCTGTCATTCTCTATATATGATGTTCCAGATAAAAGATCTCTTTCTCAATAACAGGAAGAACCTTAGACTGTCTCCTTATATTCCTATTAGGATTTCCATATATTTTGAGATGCAAGGTCAGATACTCTATCTCTGTCTCCTGCACAATCTTCTGGCGTATCAGCCACGTCTCCCAGTTTTATCAGCAGACTGGCTGAGGGTACACTGTGCCCCATCATCTAGATCATTAATGAAGATGTTAAATAGTACTAGATAACAGTACGGAGCCCTGGGGCATGCTGCTATCTGCTGGTATCCTGTAAGACTTTGAGGGACTGATCACCATGCTCTGGGCTGGTTTTTTATCCACCTCACTGGATAAAAAGTACAGGCTCTTCCAGCCTGTACTTCACCAGCTTTTCTGTAAAAATCTTGCGTGAGACAATGTTAAAAACCTTTGCACCCATATGATCTTGTATGGTTAAGAAATAAAAATGTGACTGCTTGTTCGTGAAATGCTTGCACTGTTAGTTAGGTTTTTGATTAAAATGAAAAGAAAAAACAAGGGGGCGGGAGGAAAAGAAAAGGGAAACAAGGAGGAGAGAAAAAGAAAAAAGGATGAGGGAAAAGAAAAAAAAACACAGAAAGAAAAGAGAAAGGAGAGAAAAAGAACTGCCTGTTCTTCAGAATGCTCTCTGTTGCCATGGCCACAAATTACCATAGTAACCATTAAATACATCTGTATTTCTAGATTAAAATTGCTTTTCTTTTCACAGAATATAGATTCAATTGAAAGAAACTACTCATTCTTACCAGGAGATCATACAAAATTCAGAGTATAAATTAGGGCAACACAAACAACTGGCAAATTGCAGATTTGGGGAATAAATCACAAACATTGCCATTTACAGAGCTACTTTCTGCAGCTAGAAAAGGGTTTCAGTGGACAACAAAAAGATTTGAGGACAGTTATTCTCTAACACTATTGTCTCACCGAGCCTCACTGAAAAGAGGCTCAATCAGAAAGCCTAGCAAGCTTAAATAGCTTTTTTAGTCAGGGATTAACTGCAGTACTAGTTCATATTTCTCCATTAGAGCCTCGGTTGGTCCTTGCCCTCCTTTTCTAAGCAGGACCTTCACTCTCATACACAGGGAATACTGATGTTCAACCCTTCCACTCAACCAATACTCTCTCATATACAGCTCAACATGCCTGAATTTAAACATGAATTCATGGCCACACGTCAAAATAAAAGAATTATGTGACACTCAAAACATTTGAGAAACAATCTAAGAGAGAAGTCAAAAGCGAGGAATCCATCAACTCAGTGCTTTCCTGAAAAGGCACCAGCATGAATACGAAAGGTATTCAATACTAGGTTTGATGATCATGGTAATTTACTTCCTCATACTATAAAGTCACACAAAAATTAAACTTGTTTTCATTACAAATGCTAAAAACTTAGTTGCCTTATGTAAAAAAATTACATGCCTGCATTTAGTCTGATTCTCATCCTTGACCCGCTGCAAAGAACATGATTGAATGTCCCATCTTCGGTAAGTCTGCATAGCGATGCACTTCTGCTGCTGCCACAAATCTGTTAGATAAATCTCAGACAATTAAATATTACAGAAGACTTGAACTCTTGCTCCTTAAGGGGTCACTCACTTTTGCATTCTTCCCACAAACATCACTTCTAATATTATCTGTCTACATACAGACAGAATGCCCTTGTCCAAAGGGTCTGCAGTAAGCGTATTTCAGCTAGAACCTGCTGCAAGAAAAGGGAAATACAGCAAACTATGCTACTGGCAATAGATGTCCAGATTCCGCTTGGGAATCCAGCCAGGGGCTTTGCTGTATGATTATAGGTCTCTGTAAAAAGACTGTATTTCAGCTCTGTAAGACAGTACTTCTCATGTCTCCACAGTCAACAAAATGGAAGCCCTTCCTTGCTTAATAAGAGAAAACATAAGAAACACAACCGAGTCATGAAAAGATAGGAACTAAGAAATGGTGCAAGGAAGTAGTGGTTTGCTTACAAGGGGGTTACATAAAGATTTTAGGCCAACAAAAAAAAAAAAAAAGCATCAGACATCTAAATTTACCTGCAAAATTGCAGAAAAACACCCCACCAATTTTCCACTGCTTCTTTTCGCTTAATAGTATTTTGATTTAACTTCGCATCAGAAATAGAGCACAGGCAATTATGTCACTGAATTATGGGATGCTACACATTGCTGCACTAGTATACACAGCTAAGTCCAGCATTTGGTTCACCCAAAAACAGGTTTTGGGGTTGAGTCACAGGAGTAATTTCCCAGATGAATGCATCCTCGTATTACAGCATAACCCATCTACCACAAATTATCATACTTGGTATTTATCGGGGCCTCACTGCAGATCAGCTGAGGTAAAATTCGAGCTTTATTGTTCTGAATTGATGAAAGGTTCAGGAATTTCAATGCATATAGCTCAAACCCAGCTTAGACATAGAGAAAGAGGTGCTCTAATTGAAATCAGACTTTAATCTGTAGAGCACAGAGTTTAAGAATTGCTTGAGGATCAGAAAGTCAAAAATGTTTCCTGGACAACTCTATACCGTGCACAGACCATTTTCCACTCTATCTCAAAAGACAGGTTCATAGGTAGTATGCAGGTTTATTATCTTCATTTAGTGTTCAAACCAGTTGTTCTCCTAAGTTACTCTGCACACCTCTTAAGAACTCTTCTGATGCCTCTATGCTTCTTAGCAATATGTATAAAAAACTTAAGACTGAGTTAATGTTTATTGCATCTTCTAATAGTGCCAAATTCCAGATGAAAGGTGACCAGGAATACTTTCTCCTCAGTAACACTAAAGCATATCCTCATACACCATATAAATTTCTGCACATACCAGCTCTTTAATATTAAATTGTAGGTTCCTGGGCAACTGGCTCTAGGTGGCCCTGCTTCAGCAGGGAGGTTGAACTAGATGACCTCCAGAGGTCCCTTCCAACTCCAACAACTCTGGTTCCATGAGCTCATATAGCTTCAGAATACTTTGCTGGTTTCCCACATATCTCATTTTACAGAGCAACTCAGGAAGCAGCCAGATGGCACGTTACAGATTCTTAGTGGGTAAAAGAAAAAAAGCTGTAGTACTAACTAGTTACATACAGAGATGTGATTCAGCATCTACCCAGCAAGTAACGGAGTAATGTGACAATAGTGTCCCATCAAAAAGAAGGATAAGAATAATTCCATTCACACAAGCCCTCCTCCCATTTCTCTTTTAGGCAATAAGCCACATTTTCCAGCATTACATGCAAGTTAGGAAGACAAGAAAAGTCGGCTTACTTCAACAGCTGCTCTCAAGCGTACAATGACACTTCACAGTTAACATGCAAGTCTCCTTGATACAATGCTATGTGTAGATCAGAGAACCAGCAGAGTATTCCATAAGCTATCCCACTTTCCTCCTAAGGCACTGTATTTCCTGCTGATTAAGATGAAGGAAAAAAAAATAATCTGGAAAGTTTGGGTCCTCTAGAAATCTTGCTTTTCAAGGCAAAAATGACTTGGCTATATATTGCGAGGGAGTCATACTTTGAAGAGGGATGTAAAAAAACCCGAAGTCCAGCACTACAAAAGGACAGTTCACTAAAACAGGGGAAAGTGTAGATTCCCCAGAATAAGCTTTTCAATTTTAAGAACACCAGCATCCCTTTCTTGAACACACCCTCTACCTACCAAGTAAGTTAATCTACTCTAAAAGAAATCAGAGCTTGACTCAGAAAGTAAGGCTGGAGCAGAAATTTGAGAAAGAACATCAAAGAAATTAAGATGTTCAGTTGAAGCATAGGGTTTAAAATCTGGCAGTAGTCTCCTCTGTATTTTCCTCTGTTTTACCTGGGTACTTGGATGCTGCCAAGCAAGAAAGCATTTTTCCTTTTTATGCAGCAAATCATTAAGTTTCTCAGAAGGGAAACCACATTTCACTTTTTCTTTTCCAGCACCAGAAAACTGACTCATAGTATTAGAAAGTGTGGAGGAACAACATTTCTTTCCAAAAGGCAGCCATGGCTTCACTTTGTATCTTGTGGTACAGATCTGTTAGGATAATTTTTAGGCACACTTTGATGCACACGTAGCATCCCCAGCAGTCCCCCCAGCTTCAGGAAACATTTTCTTTTACTGTGTTTCTCTCTGCCCAGACATATTAGAAAAGGGGTATAAGCACTTACTGAACAGTGAATTTTACAGCTAGGTGGTGATTTAACCATTTGCGTATTTGCACACTGAAGCCCACAGATGATACTGAAGAGAAACTACATTCCAGCATTTCCTGCTGAAAACACTGAACAACAGCTGATAAAAGCATTTTATCAAACAGCACACTCAGCATTCTCATTAACAAGAGAATTTCTATGCAAGACCATGCCATCCAATGCAGAACTGTATCTAGAAACTCACTAAGAGATCACGTGGGTGGTGACAGATCTGCGGAGGCTTTGATCAAGCAGAGCACAATCTAGCAGTCACTAGAAGAAGAAAAGAGCATCCATTCCACGACATTGTTCTTGCTCTGGGTAAGTTCTGCTGCTTGGCATCATAAGCTTCATATAACATGCTAGATGATAGTCCCTGACTCTACTAGACTTTCTTACATCCAGAAGCCATTTAATTCCCCTGTACTACAAAAGTCACAGTAAGACCCACCCATACTTACCTACAGGCTAATGACATCAAGCATCAATGCTAAGTTAAAGATATCTAGCATAGGACCTAGCTCAGGAAGACAAAGGTAAATCCAAATGCCAGAAATGAGTCTTCAGAAATTCTTCCTGTGATTCAAAGCAGGAAGAGCTACTACAAATGAAAGGATTCTAGAAAACATTCTGGAAAGTCACCGTATGAAAGCTGAATAATGTACAAGTAAAAGGCATGAAGATCAGCCTAAGGGGAGACTAACCAATCCTTGGCTTTCAAATCAGGTCCCCCACAACACTTTACATAAATAATTTGCTATGGAAAATTTTAGTTTAAAAAAAAAATAAATCAAGAAATGTGGTCATGGAGATACTTGATATATAGAGAATAATAGGTCTATCTTGTTCTGTACAGTAAAATCCAGGACAGTGATTCCTCACAACTGACTTCCATACAAACTGTAAAGATTTTTATCCCTCATATGGACAGGGGAATTTCCTTAGGAAACAAAAAGAATTCCTACTTCAGGACACAACTTTGCATGTACTAGTAAGACATGTATGCAATGCTTGCAAACAAACCAATGGGGAACAAAATAATTATGGGTTGGGTTTGGTTTTTTTTTTTTGTGAAACTCAAAGCCAAATCAAGGATTTTCTACTGGCTTGCGAATAAGGTCTTGTGGATAATTTAGGACAGGTATTTCTGTCAAGATGCAAGTTTCTGACGTGGTCTGTCAAGATTTCAAATTTTAAAAGCTACAAATTGAAGTAAAACCAAATGAATTGGTTTCCTAAAATAACTAGTCAATTCATAACAATTTGCCATAAAGACAATAGGAAACAAGAAAAAAATTCAGTCTGAATCTTCAACTTTACAAACTTCTGAAGGGCTATTTTTCAGGACAGAAATACTTGTGGAACTTGACCTGCAGAAGTGCTTCTATACATTATCAATCATCAACAGCAGAATATTAGGCTCTGAGAAAAATTCACTGTAATTTCAGAAATGTGACAGCAAAAGACATTGGCAAATACAAATGCCTGCACCTAGAGCTAAGAATGGTCTTCAGTAGGGGAGCAAATACCAGATTCCTTTGGTAACTAATTTCTGTAAATACTACATTTGTCAAGCATTTGGACAGCCACATCTATAATGGGGAAGCACCATTATAGATCTCAACACCTGGAGCCTCACTCATCTAATAAGGTCCCACTGACTCTGTTGGCATGTATATGAGGGTTCGCCCCTTAGCAATGTTCAACTAATCAGATTCCAGCATGGCTTGGCACGATGCAAGTTTTCCCAGCAGCGCTGCACTTTCACTCCCACAATGCATATTCTACATTCAATGTAGTTCTGTCCCAGATGTTACATATTGCTTAAGTCTCAGGACATTGATAAACATGGCACATGGTCAGACAGAAAATTTGTACCAGGGCTGCAGCAGGATAAAGCAAGAGGACTGATTAATCACAGTATTGTGCCCTACTCCTGCATTTTATCCTCCATACATGGAATCCTGGAATTAGTGAAATTCATACATCGGCTATTTATTAGTTCTCATGTCCTGAGAATTGGATCTGCCAAAGCCAAGTGAGATAAGCGCTTCTGAACTTCTCAAGTATGCCCCCAAACTATATTGAGCCCGAACTTCCCCAGACATCTGCTAGAATGAAAGACTTTGTAGTAACAAGCATCAGGATGACAAGGAGTTCAACCACTAAATAGCAAAGCAACAGTCTCCCTGTCAACTTTTCCCACTATATGGGGCTTGCCTGACTCTGGTGTTCTCCCAGGAGTCAAAGTAAACAACAGAACTTGAAATAAAATTCAAGTAGCTTCAAAAGGAACCAAAATCCTTCAGATGCCAAACTTTCTTTCTCAATAGTTAACGCTTACAGATCCCTCTACCTACTCTATCACATGTGCATATAATAGCACATTGCCTTCATTACTCCATTTTTCAACTATCTTCCCTTCACCTTCTAGAAAAAAATAAAATAAAACCCAATCTCTTCATCTTCCAGTACTAGTAACAGGAATCCAACATACTCCTCCCATGAGATCGTCCTTTATGTTCAAATCCACTCAGCATTTATCATTTCAGTCACCTTCTCAAA
Source organism: Gallinula chloropus (assembly GCF_964237585.1). Lineage (NCBI taxonomy): Eukaryota > Metazoa > Chordata > Aves > Gruiformes > Rallidae > Gallinula > Gallinula chloropus. The sequence goes on along the minus strand of NC_140095.1, from coordinate 23,071,312 downwards.
GGGGGTGGACATGACAAGTAGTCCATTCTTTCATCAGGAGAATGAATCACAATGGGCACTTCTTAACAACACACAGCTGCAGAAGAATACCCAGAGCAAGATAAGACATTTTAGGGAGCCACCCACCCCGTGGAACTCCAGTGGCTAATATTTTTCCAGCTTCTGAGCAACAGATGTCTCTAACCCTAGTCAGTTCTTCCAGCAAAGATTCCCAACAACTAGGGTTAAACAGTGGGAATTCCAAAGCTATGTACAAACATATCAGCATTCCCTCCAACAGAGAGATGAAAAGGAGAAAATTCCTGAGGATGTGCATCCTCTACTCTATTTTCTGAATCCTAGCCTCCCCCTTGCCTTGGAATGAGCTCTACAAAGCAGTATCTGTTATGTACATGGACCTCAGCTCCCTTCCTTTGGGGAGTTTCCCTTCAAAAGTGACAGGCAAATCCCAGGACAGAGACAGGTGCTGAGATGGGAGAGGTCTTATGATGACTCGCCAGAAGCAAGAGAGCCTGCAGCTTTCTTCTTAGGCCTGGCTTTCACACTTCTCACTGGAAGCTGAGGAGAAAGAAGAAAAAAGGCATCTTTTTTTAAAGGTTAGTTTACTTTAACACTTACATGTTAAACAGAAAGATACAAGAATACAGAATGAAAATAGGACAAAATGACAACACCACAATGACCCTATTTATGTCATCCATTATTTCAAAAACCTTATTTAACCTTTCCATTTGGTTTTGGTTATTAAACAAATCACTCTGAACATATCCATCAAAGATCAACCAGGAGAGGAATACATTCTAAAACAGGAAGAGTGTGATAAAAAATAAAATAAAATCAAAGGCAGCTGTCTCAACAAAAGATTAGGCATATCAGTATTTCAAACTGGTAACATTCAGATAACACTTCACTGCTAGAACTTTTCTGCTTCTTGACTGCCATCCCCAGTGCTGTTCTCTGAAAGATGTAGAAACGTCTTGAACCAGTTTGCACACTTTACTCCAGTATCTTTCATTCTAGGTACTGGCAAGAAGAGCGCATTTATGATCTAAGATGCATTCAGCCCTTCTGGGCAATCTCACAGATTGGTCAAAACTTCCTGCAATTCCTTTATCTGAAACCAAAGTTCCAAACAGACTGAGCATAAAACCCAATATGCCCAAAAAGGTCTTTATCAGAATTTCTGTAGTCATTACTGTGTTTTCATGACTTCACTTTAGGCAGCCTGGAAGCAAATTATGTTCCTCCTTTCTTTGCTACTACCTAATAAGCTAGAGAAGAAAACAGGAGTCAACTCAGAAGCCTTGGGATAAAAATACAAAAGCTAGAGACTAGTACAGTAAGTAGATGCCAAGTTCTGTGATGTAGGACTGTTGTGGTTTTGCCCCAGCTGGCAGCTGAGTACCACACAGCTGCTCTCTTGGTGGGGAGGGAAAAAGAAAACCAAAGGCAAACCTTGTGTGTTGGGATAAGGATAGTTTACTGGGAGAGCAAAGGGAGGGAGAAATAACAAGACTTTATAGCAAAATATCTCAAACTGATGATATACAATGCAGCTTCTCATCTAACTGCACAACGCAGACTGTACAGCTCAGAGCTGTCCCAAAGCTGGACCATCCCCAAAACTGTGCACACTGGAGCCGTGCACTCCTCCCCTCTCCAGCTCCCCTTTATGCTGAGCACAGCATCATGGTATGGAATAGCCCTTTGGCCAGTTTAGGTCACCTGTCCAGGCTGTGTCCTCCCCCAGCTTCCTAGGTGCCCCCCCCACCTTCTCATTAGTAGGGCAGCATGAGAAGCTGAAAAGTCCTTGACTGCTTGGCAAGAACTAAAATCATTCCTGTTACCAACATTGTTCTCATCTTAATCCCAAACACAGCACCAGCTACTAGAGAGAAAATTAATTCTACCCCAGCCGAACCCAGGACAAGAACTCAGCTAGCAAAGATCTAGTCCAACAAAGTTTATATGAACAGCTTTTAAATGACTGAGACTACTGAGCCAGAGGCTTCCAACAAAGCACACAAATCAACTTCCGTGCTGGAAATAATTTACACACCAGCTCACCTCAGCTTTCATCATCTTCTTAGGAGTTTTGAGACTCTGGGTACGTTTAGGAAGTTTATCTCCTGCATCTTCATCTAATGGGTCTGTTCTAGTCTCTAATGGGGTTCCATTAGACCTCTGTGCCACACTGCTTTCTTCTCCTGAGGAGCAACAGGAAGCTATGGAATAAAAGAGAAAGTTTTACCAAATACTTTTGAGTAAAATCACATTAAGTCTAAAAGTGCCCATCCTGAAGGGCCACATGAAAGGGAGATGCCAACAATCCTTAGGAATAACCACCAAGGAACTACAGAGATATGTTAGTAGAAGAGAAGGGACAAGGGAGGACAACACACCTTCTGCCATCTGGTCTGGAATCTTGAATTCCTTCTGAGAATGTATGAAAAGTCCAGGGAACACTTGCACACCCTCCCCCCCCCCAGGTCATTGTATGAGGACTCATAAAATGGCCCAGGAGAGGTGCTCTGTACCTGAATCCTCAATGGTTTCAAGAAGACTCCCACCAGAAGGGTGCAGCGGTGGCTCATGACTTCGAATATGCACAGTATCTTCATCCCGGATCAGAGTGAGATCCTGCATGCTGAAACTTCGCAGCTTCTCAGACAAAACTCCCTGGCCCTAAAAGGACACTAATATTAGGGTCAAAGGCACTTTGCCTTCACCAAGATCATCTCACATGGAATCATTCAGAAGAAGAGGAAATATGGCCTCTTCCCCACTATGGAAATAAACAGAAAAGGGGAAAAAGTACTTTCCCAAGACCAGCAGGGAAGAGATTAAAGCAAAATCCATTCCACTCTCCCTCCACTTTTTGTAAATCAAAGGATGGGATTAACAGCAAGGCACCCAGAAGAAAGGAAAAGTAGAATGGTGCCAACAAGTACCAGTGTCCCTAACAGACCCATAGCACTAATTGCTGGCACACAAAACTAAACTGCCGGGGAATTCCTAAATGTTACAGAAGGTGTTGCATTACCTTTGCAGCTGCAGTAACTGCTGCATTGGCAGCAAGGTTTAACCCTCTCTTGCCAACTCGCATCATGGTTTCATAGCTCTTGTCACGAGCCTGAGTAATGTATTCATCAATTTCCTAGGAAGGCAATGTGGAACATGGAATTTAGCTCCTTGTTACAAACATGGTCAAAGTCTCCCCACCATCACCCTTAAAAACCCAAAGCTCACACCTGGATACTTTTTTCCAGGCTACCAGCATCTGCTGTCATTGATCACATAACTGCAGTCTCTTGATTACTTACAGAAAGTTTGTAAATACAACTTTTACTTAAAGCATGTTATCTCCAAATTGTAACAACTGAAACAAAGCAGTTTCTTATGCTGACAGTGTGAAAAAACGCATGGCTACAGAACATGCTGCTCCTATCTTGATTCAAAGAGCTTAACTACTGGCAGTGACTATAAGGGCTCACAACACCAGGTTAGCCAAACACGGCCTCTAAGCATTAGGCAAACTACTGGCTACATTACAATCTTCAGTAAGCTGCAGTATGACATTGTTGTCAGGAACAAAGTCATCCTACATCCACTAGCGTCAGCACAAGCATGATTCACACATTTCAGTTTTTATTGTGGCATAACTGAACCAGAAGTCAGTTAGCTCCCAGACAGGTCGTTATCTTCTAACAACAAGCAAGTACCTTCTCCTTATTGGAGAGCGTTGGGTGCACAAACTTCCTGTAGAGGACACTGGAGCCCTTGGTGTAAGGGGAGAGCAGCCAAATCACAAATGCGATTTTCAGCTCGAAATAAAAGGGAAACCTGAGGGAAAGAGGGAAGGAGAAAAAAAAAAAAGAGAGAGAGAAAGAAAGATGGAGAACTGGAATCAAGATCAGCACAGAGATAGATGGAGATAACTGGTAGACAGCAGCATAGGCAGAAAGAGCAAAAGCAAGATAAAGGCTCAGAAACAAGAATCAATACATCAGGTCAGAATAGCAGAACCCTCTTTGAAATCCTAGGACATACCTTCTTCGAGTCTCATTTAGTCTTTCATCCATAGCCATGAAAACTCCATAAACAGGGCATCTCTCAGCCCTGCAAACACACCGAATTACAATCTGATAGCTACTCTCATGGTTCTGAAGTTTGTTTAGACTATCTACTGGATGTTAATACGTAATTAGTTTTCCTCTCATTTTGCAAAGTTCTCTACTAGGTATCTCAATGAATCTTAAGTTCCTGCTAAAGCTCATGGCTCAGTTTCTGACACAAAATGAGAGAGCAGGCAGCATGTCTTTCAACTCTTAACACCTCCTCAGTAAAGTCTCTGTGAAGATACAGTAGCAGAGACCGAAACAACTGAATGCAAAGTTTCTACTGTATCAGTAGTAAGAGACTTGCTTTCAGTGGTCCACTTTAACTACCTGAACAAGCCAAAGCTCTTGTACTCTACTAGATCTTTGTCTACTGTCCAATGTTTATGCACGAAGAGGGGAAACTGCACATTTTTGTAAGGCATGTGTAGCCATTTCACATTTCTAAGAGATGCAACTCTTGACTAATATTGTTTCAGAGATGTATGCAAAGCTCAAACACTAAAGCAAGGAAGAAATTGAAGATACCCTGTTCCAAGTGTTCAGCTAAAGACATGAAAAACCTAGATAGGCACGGTTTATAAGGTTATGTAATAACAGGACATGGGGTAATGGTTTTAAGCTGTAAGGAGAGTAGATTTATACTAGATATTAGTAAGAAATTCTTCCCTGTGAGGGCAGCAAGGCACTGGAACACACCGCCCAGAGAGGTTGTGGGTGCCTCAACCCCACGAGTGTTCAAGGACAGGTTGGATGGGGCTTTGGGCAACCTGGGCTAGTGGAGTGTGTCCTTGCCCAGTGCAGGGGGGTTGGAACTAGACAGTATTCCAGGTCCCTTCTCACCCAAACCAGTCTGTGGTTCTATGTAACAATGATTAGCCACATTTGGAGACCTCCATTTTGGCAAGCATGACACACAGCACCAAAAGGATGAAGAGCCTGTTCCCCTGGACTCCACTCCATCCCACCCCACTAATGGAAGACAATTTCATAATACAAAACACCACAAAGAAGTGTATCTGATATGCTTCTCCACACAACTGGCTTAGAAAGCAAAACAGGTCCATCCCTTCCTTCTACCACTTATAAAATATAAGTGTCTTTTAGAACAGCATTTTTCAAACTTCACCAGTTCACATTAACAGCTGCTCAAAAATAGTTTGCGTTATGAATGGATAAGCTCCTCTTACAGATACTGTGTATTTATCCTGTTTGCAAGTACAGATGAAACAGCCAAGACAGCAGCTACTACCCACAGTATCTACAAACCTGCAGACTCTTCATAAGAATTGAAAAACTCCTGAAGGAATGACAGTTTATTCTTAGCAACCCAACAACACTACTCCCTCTCTCCTTTTACAACAAATTATTGTGTACAAACACAATAAAACCCCCTATGCCACAAAGGAACTCACCAAGAAAGAACAATGTCTGTGAGTGTTTCTGCAGTGGTGAAAAAGGCAAATACAATCCAGTACATCATCCACTTCACCTGCAAAAGAACAGTCACTCAATCGAGATTCATCAGAACCCCCCCCAAACAAGCAAAATGTCTTCTCAGTAAAAATGACTCATCATGTCGACACGTTAAGGTGAATTCAGCAATAAGGTGGTGTATATAACCAGTAATGGGGATGGTCACACACCAGATGTTACATTACAGTTTGGGAAAGCATGTAGGATTAATGTGCTCTACATTGATAAACACACACAGATATACTGATGAGTGCAGGCCCTGAAGCAGTATCATCATGCGACAGTGCTAAAGTCTCAAATAAGCTATCTAAAAAGACTAAGCAGTTCACTTTAAGAAGTTATAGTCCTTGGTGTTATCGTTATTATTGTAATTAAACACACAAACATATGCAAGACTATAAATAAAGAAAATCTAAGGCTACCATTGAAACTGAAGTTTTTTTCTTGGCAAGAAAAAACCTGCACCCAAACTAACAGACACAGTATTTTGTTCTAACTCAGTAGTAGGTATTCTTTGCCTTGATCATTACTCCCAGAAATTACTTGTGTACTTCTCTTTAAATAAAGGCTCAGTAAGAGCTTATCATCTATCTCTCTGCTTCTCACACCTTTGTTTGGAGCTGTAGGCATTTCTTTCAAAGCAAACATAAAATAATTTCCCCCTAACACACACACTCATTCACACTCTACTGTTTTAATGACAAGTCTCTCAGCTACAGGCCAATTATTCCTAAAGAGGAATCAGCTGAATTATAAAAACCTGATACACAGAAAAGTTGATACCTTAAAAGGGAAATTGCCAGTTTTCTATGCTGTTAAAAGAAAATAGATGTAAGTGGCAGATAAATGGAAAGGATTGGTCACCTTTCCTAAAAGCAACTTTAGACTATTAGTGTCATCAAGATTGGGACAGGAGAAGTAAACTGAATCAAGGAAAATCCACATATTAAATCTACACATTAATTCATACGTTAAAACTACATTAACTGTTTAGTGACAGTCTTTGTTACAGCAAACTAAGTTATAAAATCAGGTATTTTTCCTATTTTTGCACGTATTGGAAAATTTGGTTATCATGTGGTTATTCAGATAGTTTCATGCTTTCTTTTCAGTTTATAATGTTATTACAAATAAAGTTTAGCAAGGGTCATCTTATTTCTGACTGTATCTCAAAACACTGTATCAGTTACCAATGCCTCCTGAGCATTCACATTTGAACTTCTCTGCTGAGACCAGCATTAAAAAAACCTAACCAAAACAACAATCCAAACCTAAAAAACCTCAGCCAGACGTTGTGATTTGTAACGCTGTCCACTATGAGGGAGACCGTCAACTCAGCTGGCACCTCCTTCAAAAACCAGTGGGCTGAATTTTAAGCAAACACCTAAGAAAGGCCCATGGAATTCTGGAGGAGATTGAAGCAGCATGAAGCAAAAAGGACAATATGCTGCAAGATTTATTGCTGATGTGTCATTTTGTAAGGAGCAGAGTCAGTTGGATGAAGAGTCACAGACTGCACCGCAAAGCAATAGCTACCCTATTCACACATTACCTCTCTTCCACCAGATTATTCCTTGCTTTAGATAAACATAAACTCATCCCACCCATATATTAAATAGCTCTTGCCTCCACTGATCAACTTAAAATACTCCTTCTCTAAGAAAACAATACACGACATCACTAAAAAGCATTTGGCATTTTAAAGATGGCAATTGTCACAATGGTGTAGACAGCGATGGTGGCACAATTCTGGAAAGGAAGATGAAGTCTTGACCAACAGAAAGCACCAATTCACAAGTCAGGTTGATGGGAAGATGCAAGCCAAGCAAAATTATTCCTTTTTTTTTTTTTTTTAAGAAAAAAAAAAAGTGGCACCAGAACATAATAAAAGGACACAGAGAAAGGATAAAATTAGAGGAAAAAAACTGGTCCGGGACTTTCAGATGCTTCTGGACTGCAGTGTTTCCCCTGCTTTCCCTTCCTCACTCAGCCCACGTTTATGGGTTGAAGCCTCCTATTTTAGTGAGAACCTTTCCTCGGCAGCTTCTCCAGAGACGGTCGGGGCTGCTGCTCAGGCGGCCTGGCCGATCCCGCACCCCTGCGGAGCCGGAGGGCCCTCGCCTCGGGAACAGGCCGGGGGCCGGCGGGGCTGCTATGAGGGGCAAGGGCAGGCGCTGCGCCAGCACGGCGAGCCCATACTCACATATTCCTTCACGTTTTTCGTCTTTACGGCCTTGTAGGAGGAGTACGCGGGATAGAGGGTGCCGAAGATCAGCCTGCGAGAAGAACAGAGCCCTCAGTGCCTTGCAGCTTCCTGCAGTCAGCTGCCTCGGCCCACCACAGGCAGCTGCTCGGCGGCTCCCGCAGGATGCCGGTCCCCCACGACCGCCCTAGGCGGGGCTCAGCCTCACCGCCCCCCATCCCCCGCCCTCAACCGCCGCACCGCCCTTGGGCCGCGGCAGCCTGCGCGTACCCGCCGGTATTCGGCCGCTGCCGCCTCCGCTACAGCACCGTCCCCACAGCCACCCCTCCGAGGCGCGGGGTCCCACGGTGCAGAACCTGCGGCACCGCTGCAGCCGCGGTCCGGGCAGCGCCCGGGTCCCCCAGGCCGCCCCTGTCGCGGAAGGGCCCTGCGCGGCGGCCCATACATCCCTCCGGCCCGGCCGTTCACACTCACACCACGAGGCGGGAGATGATCCAGGAGACCATGGCGGCGGCGGCGGCGATGCAAGGCGGGCTCGGGCGGCGGCTGGAGGCTCAGCAGCTGCGGGAGGCGCCTCTTCAGGGGCAGATTCCTGCAGCAAGCGCAGCCCCGCCCCGGGTACTCGAAGGGGAGGAGCCGACGCGTCGGAGGGAAAGGGCCGCAGCGCGTCCCGCGCATCCCGCCCTTCGCTGCTGCGGAGTCCCCGGCGGCTCGGGGCGCCCGCCCCGCACAGGAGACGCGCCCAGCGACGGCACCGGAGGGGCCCCCGCACCCACCCGAGCCCTGGAGGAATAGTACGCGCCGGGGGCCGGAGCCCCGCCAGCGGGGAGACGAGGCTAACAACAGCAGAGCCGGCAAGGGGGGCGCCTGGAACGAGGGCAGGAGAGTAATGCCGACTGAGACGAGGAAGTGCTGAACGAGATCACGGATACTTGGGGGGGGCGGGGGGCAGCGGCCGCGGCGGAAGCCATCTCCCGTGACGCTGGCGGCTCTAGGGAGTTCAAGACAGCAGCGACTAAATGCTGCAAACAGGTTAGTTAGGTTTAAAAGCATTTCAAAGCCCCACGGCACCTGGCTCACCCCAAACCACATATAAATCAAAACCAACTTGTGCACACAGAGGTTGGGGCTTATCAAACCAAAGGGATGAAGGCAGTTAGTTGTAGTTTTCTGGATAATTCAGTGCTACCTATAGCTCCTGTTCCACCTGAGGGGCTGATGAACGCATACCAGAGTACCAGAAACTGGAACAACTTACCAAAGATCATTGTGAAGAGAATCCTCCTCAGTCAAAGCCAGAGGTAGTTAGTGGGCCCTCCCCTCTCCTCAGCCTCTACATGCACACTGCAGTCAAGGATTGATAAGGCCTGCTGTGCAGACCTCTGGATCACACTAAGATGACCATTACATCAGCTGGTTTTTAATTACTAAAAAAAAAAAAAAATAGGGAAAACTATTGAGGTTCTTCAGCTAACACAAAACCAACCCACAAGCCCTGAAGCATGGCACTATGGCAGTTTCATTACTTGCCAAATAGCCTTTATTCAAAGTAAAGACACCAAAGAAAAGAGTCAGAGCAAAAACAAAGAGCCACTGGGGAAGAATTTTCTCATGAGTGCATGAACTTCAGAATAATGAGCAATGACAACAAAATACAAAACATTAGCATCTTTCCATTACATGCAAGAGTTGAAATCACAAATGCCTCTACAATCAGTGACAAAGAACATCTTGTCATAGTCTGCTTTTGGATACAAATGGCCATGACTGCAAAAGGGACTGTACAACTCACACAAATGACAGTGTAACTGACCTACAAACAGGGTAAGAGGAATCTGCTCTTTCACGTCCAAATAATACACAAGAACACCCTCAAATGAATTTATTCTATTTCGAACCACACCAGTTTACTATCAGGGACCAGCATGGCAGCAGCTCTGGTACTTGAATAATGTGTTCACTCAGCTGAGTGGAAGATGCAGATAGAAGAGAGAAAATTCAGAGACCTGGTGAGTGTAACATATGAAGAACATGGGAGTGCTAAATGACTGCAGCATGGGTAAGTGGCACCTAAATAAAACATGCATTAGTGTTTTAATCTGTTTAATGTGCTGCAGAGCAGTATGAAAATTCACAATGCATAGAAATAATGGTGGTAAGAGCAACAGAATATGAACATTAGTAGAGCAGATGGTCTTGTGAATATCCTAAGTGGCAGCTCATTGTTGAGCAGCTCATTAGGCTTCAGAACAACTTCAGGAAAAGTAATTTAAGTTGGCAATTTACAGTTAGCAATAAGTAGCTCAATTTATTTCCATATCATAAAGAAATTAATTCATTAACTTACCTTCCCACAAGGAGAAACTACTGGTACTGAAAGGCTATTTTTGTTCCAAAGTCAATTGCAGGTCAAATTAAAATAGAATGCTTTATTAGTATTTTTTACTAAGTTATTACTAATATTTTGTAATATAATTAAGATCTTAATATCTACCTAGGAAAGTAATCCATTGATAGTTTTCAAATTAAGGCTATTTATCAAGCAGATACTGTTGAAATAACTTGTGTAACAAATTTGTGTTCTACAAATAGGTGAGCAAGTGTCTATCAATTTATTATGGCCTAAACAATAAGGCACAGGAACCAAAACTAACTGTTCCTTGAGCAGAACAGCTTAAGCAAAGCTACCTTTAGAACAACACCAGGTCAGATCTAAATATCCTATTGAAGCTGAGGTACAGGAGGAAGTTGCTGTGATGAAGAGGAAGAGCAATTAGTCAGGGCTCAAGAACAGAAAAGTGATTCTGGAATTCTTTTGAAGAATAAATAAGGGTCTTAGGAAGAAATATGACATGGAAGAACATAATGGAAACCATCTCTGATGCTTAAAGGTGCAGGTTATAGCATATCAAACACCGAAAGGGATAAGGGAAACGTGGCAAAAATGTGAGCTGACAGTTGAAACAGCTTGTGGGAGGTCAGGCCCTAGGAATTTATTCTCAGAACATTTTCCTTCTTTACCTGTTTTGCTTTGTGATTGTGAGGTCTTTAGTTATAAGAGAACTTCGTAGGAGAAGCAGGTGTATTTTGTTATATCTAGCTCTTCAAACTCACCTTACCATTTTTGTATTAGCTCAGATAAAGGCAGAGAAAGAGCTGGGGGATGAGCGAGAGAAGGTGATTTCTGCCTAGTTATTGTTCAAATGCCCGGTGGGAGCATGCAGCTCTTTTTCAAAGGTTGAGAAGAGGGATCTTAAAGACACTGCCAGTTAAGAGGAAAGGAAGCTGTGGGCTGGTTTCAGATCCTGAGATGCACTGGGAGAGAGTGACCACAAGCAAGCCTATGCACTGAAGTTCACTATCAGATTACATACCAGTTACCAGAGCCTGTAAGATGCATTATCCCCAGGTGCTTCAACCGCATGCTTCACTCAAATACTGTGTAGCTTCACACTCCTGTTTCACCAAGGCAATACTTGCAAGGTATGCTTGATGCATGAAGAAGTCACTAGCACGTGTCATTCAGCTCAATCAATACCTCTTAACTGCAGAAGGTCTGAGAGCTATCGAAGGGCTAAGAGAACTAAGGAAGGAGAGGGCAGTCATATATAGGGACAGTAATTTTGAAGAGTACCTGACCTGGCAATGTCTTTCATCCTATTTGTATTGCAGGTAAATTCAAGTTACTGTTTGACATTTAACTTCTCCAATCCTTCAGAAATCCAGCAAATGGATCACAACCTTTGATGTATTAAGTAGTTAATTTTCCTCACATTTATGTTGCCTGGTTCAGTTTGCTACTGGCAGATTGTTACATTTTTAATCAAGAAAAGGAAGCTGTTGAGTTGAAAAGGAGTGAAATGCAGTCCAAATTCACTTAGGCAGGCCAACAGCCATATAATCCTGAATTCCTGCTTCCACTTGTCTGCAGTTCCAAGGACGCTGTCTAAAAGACAGCCAGAACTTAAACCCAATACTAAAATATTGGACTTGCCCACTATCTTGTGCAGCTCCATTAAGACATTTAGCAAGACAGCATTCAGTAGAACACGTCATGACTGCAGTGAAATAAATTTTAGGATGTGCAACTGAAGCTTTTTATTTTCCCTCCCTGATTTAAGTCTCCTTTAATCTGTTTATGTTCCAGCTAACATATCAGCTGCCCCTTTAAAATTTGCAACCAGAAAATACCATTGTACATCTTGAAACAGATTTTATAATCACTTTGGCTGCTTTTGCTATAAGCTCTGTATGAAGTATGGCAGAGGATGAGCACTTATACTAACCCTTCACATAAACTCTACCCCTGAGAGGACCCTAACCATACATGTATAAAGGTATGTGTGACAGCCCCCAAATTAGCTGTCACTACTCGGGAAAGTCAATACAGCCATCACTACTGGAAATCTCAATGCTTAGCATTAGTAAGAAACACAGCAACAGGAATGTTTCAGAAATTAATGATGAGAAATGCGTGGTAAATAAACATTAAAAGCCTGCATGTAGCTCGACCCATCTTATGTCTGAAACTGGTTAGCTGAACAAAAAGGAGGCACAAGAAAGTCAATAGGAACAATGAGAAGCACTGAGCTGAGTCTGTGCAAATATTCTATAGTCCAAAATTGTTCATCTTGGAAGACAGATGCATCAAGAAAGTGAAATGGCACACGAGAGAACGACAAAGCTAGGAAAATGGTTAAAAGCGTAATTAGAGAACAAACTTCTTGAGGAAAAAAAAAGGCTCTGGAGCCTAGTTAGATTGAAAGCTAACAAAGGGACATACTTTCAAATGAAACATAATTAAATCTTGCAGCTTCTGTCAAAGAAAGTAGTAGAAGCTCCAAATACAATTATTTCCAGCACCAACACGGCAGACCTGCAGTGAACTTCACAGTCTAATCACAAGTACCATAAAATATTCCTGACTACAGGGTACAGCAGACAGCAGAAGCTAAGTATATTTGAAAGAAAACAAAAGCAAAACCAGACCCCTGCAGTTGTCTAGGTTTTCTATAGATACACATATAAAATGTAGGACATAATACATGCAATATACACATCCATAAACATATGAATATTGTATTGCTGTGCAGTAACAGCTACATTTTAATTAGTTGGACAGAATTCTAAAAGCTGACACTTAGAGCTTTCAATGAACTGAAGGCCTTAGGTGGGAATCAGGCAAGAATTAAGAAGTGTATTCTGAATTTATATAAATGCAAGTTTGTCCCCCATATCAAAACATTACTTACTTGGAAAATCTCACCAAAAGGAAGTGGTAGTCTCCATCTCCTGATGCCTACGATCCAGATGAACGATGGAAGTTTTCAAATGTAAGGTACTGGAACCAATTTGCCAGATCACATTACAAATTCTTCCTGTCCTCATCTGGTCTAAAATCTGGACTGCTATATATTTCTTAATTTTAATCTGTAAATTTTGTGCAAATCATTCCTCTGATTTTGCCTGAACATTGCTTTAGTTTGATTGTACTCTATGACTAATAAACAAGGAAATGTAAGAGGCAGACAACATTTGATAGACACATGCCACAGGTTCAGCATAAGATGCAGAACTCCGTGTATGTCACCACGCTGGAAATGACCAAACTACTGCATTACACGTAGCCAAGTCTTTGTCCTCTTGATCCTTATCTAGTTGCTGATATACATGTACACACAAAGGAGGAAACATCTCAGCTACAATCAGCCATGCAGAATGCACCCAGTACCACAGAAGTGCACAAGAAATTCTGCACAACAGGAATATGGTGAAGTTGAATCATTCATGGATCTGAGACCATCATTTTCCACTGAATCAGATGGAATTAACCCATATTCACAGAATAGCTGCAAGGGTATGAAGGCAACAAAAGCCCAGAGGCAAACTACTTGTACCTGTTAACCAACTTGAAAGGCTGCCAGATGCCACTGGACAAAACTGCTGTTGCCATCACAACTTCCAAGGTCAAGAAACAGAGAACCTTTAGCACCCCACCCACATCTCTAGTGGGGAGGGGAGGTCTGAACCCCAATCTGTTATGAAGAGAGTGAGAGGTTGTGAGTGCAGCACAAAAGATGTTGTTTATGACAAGATAGCGCCTTGAATCAAGCATCTGCTGATAGCTTGGTACATTACTTAGGAGACCAGGTGTAAAACACCCAAATCCCCTTGTCAGACACAAGACAAGAAATTAACAGGCAGCCTACACTGGAGACAGAAGCTAAGACAAACTCAAAAGTACGACAAGTCTGAAATAAACCGCTCAGGCTGTTACAGTAAATGACTTTTATTTTTTAAAAAATGAAATAACCGTGAACATATTAACAGGCCTGCAGGTGGCTCTACAGTACAGCTGGATATAAGGTAGATACATTTCCCCATGTACCCGGACAATGAAATCCATTGCATCAATGCTGACATTATTAAGTTCTGAATACAGTTCTATCAAGCAGGAACATTTTACTTAAAATAGTTCTGGACAAAGTTGACACTGAAAGTTAACTTTTCCTTCACTTTGGAAAGGATAGATGTTTGCAGCTAGCACTGGTGTCGGATGAACTATTGCCTGCAGTCACCAGTGCACTGAGAGATGTACAACATCTCCACGTGAGAACAGAGTTTATACTCCTTTTCACTTCTCATTCTGAGGAATTAGGGTGGCACGGGGAGAGGGAAGAAGATGGGTGAGGAATACGGGCAAGGGAAGTGGGGTGTTAATTTCTATTCACTCTCCTTTGGCTGTTTTTTGTGCTATTTTGGACTGCTTTCTAAAAATCACTTCTTGATTTTATTGAAAGGAAGACTAAATGTAATGCGCCTTTCCTTGAAAATCCAAGAACAGTTGTGGTACTTCAAAAATACTAAAAATATCTACTTTCATGAAATATTAACTGTTTCACTACAAACCTAGTTTTTCACTAAATACACAATTCTCCTATTTCTGGAGTCTCCTGGGGAAAAAAGTGGGTTCTCCCTTTATTTCTGCAACTCTACCGTGTATAGAGAAACAGCTACAAGAAGGGGAGTGCAGAGAATAGCTTTATTCTTTCCTTGGCCTGTATCTCACATAGGAAGTTTGTTTAAATTTCCGCAGTTGGGCTACTGTTGGTCACACTCCTTCAGCAGCTATCAACTAAGTCTGCAGTAGGACAACCCACCTCCAACACATTCCTTCTAACTTTGTGGAGACTAATTAGGCATGAGGAAAAAAACCAAAAACCATCCACACTCTTTATACCATTTCTAATCATAATATTCAGGAACACCAAGAGGCTTCCACATTCTTCCAATTTGCAAAAGGCCACAGGAAAGGGACATGGCACCTTCTGATAGAATCTGGAATTCTGCATGTGACAGTGCGACCTTCCATTAGACCTTCAGTGTTGAGGCAGCATAGAAAACAGTGGCTGAAGAGTGTGTGTAATACTGACCACACCAGCTCTTAGTGAGAAGCCCCTGCTCCTGCAGAGGCAGTCATGTGCAGTCCCTGTATATAACGTGAGCAAAAGGCTTACTTCACAGGGCATTTGGAATTAGCAATTCCTATGATCTAGCTAGTTTGGATTCATGAGCTTTCAGTGTGCCAACAGCATCTTTCACTGCATGATAGATAATGTTCTTCACCTGTAACAGAAAAAAAAAAATCAACTTCTACAGACTTAGGAGGAGAGTCTTACACATCTATGCAATCAACTCTGAATCGCTAATAGTTGGCAAGCATACAACACAGTATACACAATCACTGCATCAGGATATTAGATGACATATTTTAGACACCTGTACTGATTTAACAACTCATTTTCTGGTCACCCTTGCAACATGCATTTATTTAGGTTATTTTAAGATAAAGTCTCTTCTTCACAACAGCTAGGGATAATCACATGATGAAGTCATGCATAGGAATTTATTTTCAAAAGTCCTTGTGTTCCCAGTCACTCACAGGTTCACATAATCAAGCCCAAAAGGGGCAAGAGAATCATATAGTTTAACCCTATGTAGATTAAGATGATGCAACAAATCATCCTGTTGACTTTGTATAGAGGCTAGAAATTCTTCTAACTTGTGCATCTTTTAGAAAGGCAAGCAAGATCAGAGATGAAGAATCCACTAGTACTCACAAAAACCTGTTCTATGCTTAGCTGTTTAACACAGCTCTGTCTTGTTTCTGACTTTTCTGATCTCAGTTTATTTAAATTCAGTTTCTAGGATTGAATAGGACAGTTTCACCTCTAAGTGAGTAGCTTAATATGGACTTGCTCAACTAACTGCCAAACACCATCATTTTTTCCTGATATACGTATGATCTCAGTGTTTTCTACCATTTATGCAACAGTTATTGTCCCTGTGTATTTTTGTATCTACATAAAAGCAGAGATACAGATGCTTTTATAAAAATACTATTAAAATATACATGAAAAGAAAAACAATAAAGTTTGGCTGCGAGGCAAAACCACAACCATTTCCTCCATTCCTTAGGAGTACTGAGTTTACTTTGCCAGCAGTTGCTTTCTTTTTTCTTTTCTTTTTTTTAAATTTTAAAATACTAAGCATTATTTATTTGTAACCTATTAATTTACAGAAACGCTTCCACATCTGTATCACTACAACTGAAGAGGTGAAGTGTTAGATCCCCACAATGAAAGTGGATCCTACTTCTGCTTCTCTTTAAAATCCTGTGCAAATTCACAGAGAAACTTACAGCAACCTTTCACATTATAAGTTCTGACATTCCTGGGTGACATACTGGAGAATGGCTACACATCGAGTACTCACTTTTCAGCCATTCTGCAGATCCCCTTCCTTCATTTTACATGCCTGAGATTACCAATATACAAGAAATGCTGACAAAATTTGCACACTAACTCTTCAGAAGCATACAGAGGTGGAATCAAGAAAGGTTTCCCATGGTCTTCTCTCCT
Source organism: Gallinula chloropus (assembly GCF_964237585.1). Lineage (NCBI taxonomy): Eukaryota > Metazoa > Chordata > Aves > Gruiformes > Rallidae > Gallinula > Gallinula chloropus. The sequence goes on along the minus strand of NC_140095.1, from coordinate 23,054,594 downwards.
GTAGAGCTTACTGTCTTATACACAGTGTACTACTAGAGTGCATAATGTTCTTTGCATAGTTACTAGTTTAAGCAGTCACATTTTTTCAAACCAAAAACACGTCATTTTCTTGTTTGGGACTAATTTAAAATCAAAGATTCATTTAGGTTAGAAAGACCTTTAGGATCAAGTCCAACCATAAACCAGCACTGCCAAGTCTACCACCGAACCATATCCCTGCTTTAAATAAGCAAGCCTTCACTTTCAAAGCAGTTTTCCTTTAGGGTATAAAGAAACCGATACTTTGGTCAAATAAATGTATCTCTTCAAAACAAAGCACTGCTTTTACCTTTTTAATAGGGTTTTCTGTTTTGGTGGGGTTTCTTTTCTGCTATACTTCACTCTCAGTCAGCATACAGCCATTTAAAAATCTACCAATACCAACACATGCACTAGTCCCATAATGGGAAAGTTGTCTAGAAATCCGTAAGATTGTAACCATTTCTTGTTTACATAACACTGTTGACACAGGAGCATTAGTTATTTTTAAAACTTATCAAATGCAAACCTCCAAAGCTGTGGTAAGTTGTTATTTTTTTTTCTTAAATCATTAGCCACACATAACTAGTACTGAACAAGTCTGGCAAAACACAGGATGTATTTAATGATTCCTGTCATAAAATAGTTACCTGAAGTTTATCTTCATGGTTTGTATGTGTATTAGACAGATGCCTGAACTCCTGGGTCAAACGGAAGCAGTGCTTGACATGTTCTGGTGATACAAAATCTTCTGCCACTTTAATGCAGCTATACAAATTATGGACCTAAAAAAAACCCACATCAAATGATAGATAATCAAGATTGAGTGAACCAAACAAAATTAAAAATACTACCCATCTCCATGTATGTTTGTTTATTCCACAGGGACTTATCAGAAACAGGAACCAAAGCCCATTTGATCTCAGACAGAATTGCATCTAGTGGTAAAACCAGAACAAATTAGCTGACATCTCATATGTTCCCAGTTCTCCCACATACACCAGTGTTCCCTAACATGTGTTCTCCACTGTCCTCCACAGTTTTTTTGAATTATGTTCCTGTGGTTGAAGTTTCACTACACAGAAATGTTTTCCTACCATACACCCCATTTTTTTTTCTTAATTCCATCACTGGGTATTTATATAAATTTTTACCAACATAATGACTAAGATCCAGTACAAATAGTTCCTCTAAGAACGGCATATGTAGAAAAAGGAACCTAAGCCAGCAATATTAACTAACAGTTATTTTGAAGTTGCAGTTATGTTGCACCTCAAATTCAGTTCTGTTTTCTATGTGGCCTACAGTTGTCATACTTACCTGATGGGGAGCACCTGCAGGAATGAACACAGCATCTCCAAGGAACTGCACTATTGCCCAGCCTTGTACACCATACTCATCATACAATCGCTTACGTAAGGTCTGGTCCAGGTACCAACTTTGGTCATGAATGGGGTCATGATCTGGGGGATTTTCTTGTCCTTGTTCTTCTCCAACCTAGGGCCAAGATATAGGGGGGAGGAGGGGAAACACAGGAACCATGACACATCCTCTTCATATTGCTGGCTCACAAAAAGCTCTGTACCAAAAACCAAACTATTTCGAGGTAGGACATGACTTTCATTAAGCTCATTAATTGTGACCTGTGCATTAGTATGCAGATTCTAGACCAGGCTGCTACTGTCCTCAAAGGCACCATTAGATTACCTATGCACTTGATGCTGATAGCAGTTTCTATCATTCAGCTGCTGTAAAAGCAAGCTAGTCAAGGAATCCTGTAGGCTCAAACCTCACTTGTAACCAACATACCTTCCGAAGAAGCTCCCGTATCTTTTCAGCATCCTTGGCAGCATAGATGTGCCATAATGCTCCAGGTTTCTCTCTTCCTTCATGGATTCGCTGCTTTGTTACATCATCAGCGTCTCCCTCATCAATTGTTTTCAGAACCTCTGCGAGGGGAATCCACGTAAGAGTGGTATGATTACAAAGTTTCTGAGTTTTGACACATACAAGAGGAAAGAGCATACTGAGCTGCTAAATTCAGTCACACTGAAACTGCTGTGCCCTTTCTAAGCACATCAAGCTTCAGGTTAACAAAATTCAGGAAATTAAGAGGTACTCACAAAGCTCTTTATTAATTCAAATACAAGGAGAAGAAAGAGTAACTTATCACCCCTTCTCCTTTTTTCAGGGACATACCTAATCCCTAGCAAAAATTGCTTAGAGTTGGGAATCAATGAAACATTATTGCACTTCTGAAGGTTTTCTGCAGACATAGAAGACTACCTTTCATTGTTTAAGCTTGTCACATCTGTGAGATATAACCCAAGGCAGTTTGCTTTCTCACACACACAGTTGATTTTCAGTGGACAGAAAACAGCTTTCCTCAGACATTACCATCATCATGGGTCCCTTCCCCAATGGGAATCCCAACGTACACCATGACATTAACAGCATCAGATACATCCAAGTGCAGGTTTGTGGTACCAACTCGTCTGTCTTCTGCAGTAATTAAGCCTACAATAGAGTGTTAAATAAAATCATATTCTATTCAAACTCTTAAAGAAACAACCTGCATGAATGCAACCTTTACACAGCAATGAGAGCAGAAATCAGTGTCAAAGGGCTGCTGAAGTAGTTAATTTTTATATCATACGTGGTATAAGTAAAAACTTGTGATATGTACGGATGGCATACCTGTAACTACTATTTTTATCTTGCAGGAGGTGGAAGCAGCAAATAGAGTTCACCCAAGTAATGAGAAAATAAGCATTTTAAAAACGAAGCCTGAACTTGTACTTTACAATTTGGTCTCTCTTGGGGCCATTTACAGAGTCTGCAGCAAGGAACTTAGCTGCCATAATAGAAAGTCACTAGGCATTCTTTGTCACTCTTTTCCTTTGCTTGAAGGTACCAGAGAAACACTGGCTGCTCTACGTGCCATTAGCATCATACTGAGTGCAGCAAGTTATTGGACAGTTAGAAGTATAAGCCTCCAGCAGTTCAGCTCTAAAAATCCATGTGATCAGTTGAATTCACAGCAGTTGCTCACTTATCACTAACAATTCAGATCACAACTGCATAACGAAAACCACCTGCAGATTCTTAAGAATTTATACCTTTATACACTTTACACCCTAATGCTCTTACCCCTCTCAAGTGGCTACGAGTAATGGAGAAAGATATTTAAAATATTTGCAGCTTAGTTGTTTCCCCTTCTCATATAACACATTTGTCTCTCTTCCTCTGACCCTTCAATAGCAGTCACTCACTCTACTTTTGATTTAATATTTTCTCTATCAAGTAACACGGGGGAAAAAAAATCAAAGATTGGAAAATCTTTGTATCAGCACACGCTAACATAAGTATGACCACAAGACTAGTGGTCGTGTTTTACGATCACCATTGCAGACGTGCATTAATTGTTCATATATCCTCCACACTATTATACTGATAATCATTTGAAAGTTTAATGCTTCATGGCCCCATAATACAGGGTATGTGCTCAGACAAGGCTTTCCTCCATTTCCGTGCTATTTGCCTACTATATAATTACAGGCTTAAGACAAAACTACTCAGGTAGCTGAATATGGTGACAGGTTTGTCTTGCCTGTTGTCTGTGGTCTGTGCTATTAAACATGGATGAGGAAAATTACAGTTCTAGTTGGAAACATGAACACACAGATCAAAGTACTCAGAAGCTGGCTACTTTTCCTCTCAAATACATCAAGTGGTCTCAAAAATACATTAAATTTTTATTATGCTTATTATATGTATTAAATAATAATTGTTTTCAAACTTATCATATGTACATCTATTAAACAGTATTAAACACCAGCTGACCAAGCTGGCAGCAAAGTCTTGGGGCTTTTTTTTTTTTTGGTTTTCTTGATTTTAAATCAGTTGGAAGCAGCAGCGCTGAGGTACTGACAGGCTGGCTCCTGTTCTTACATCTGCCATCAGAGTGGTTCCAAAGAATGTTTATCAATATGGTGACAGGCACTTTATATAAACATAAATATATATTGATATATATATAAATATAAAAATATAAATATATATATATAAAACAAGGCAAAAAAGGGCACATGTGACAGAGAGGATTCGCATAGGAACAGATCACAGGACCAATTAAGAAATAATGACGGTGTGATCTAGGATAAGGGCTGAGTTTAGATTAATGCCACAGCCTTGCATATGCCCTAAGTGTAACAGTGTAAGAAGGGTCACATAAATTAACACCTGCAGAACTGTTCTCACATACCGTAGGCATTGTACATTTTGGGACCCAAGTCAGGCCGGACAAAGTAGCTTGGCAGTCTAGAAGCCAAATTCAGTCTGCCATCCCTCTTGGTATATTCAGGAAGAGGAAGATTTTCCATCAAGTCCTCAAACCTAGAGAGCGAAAGAGAAAAAAGGCATATTTCCCACCTGTAGTGCCTACAGGAGTCCTGTAAGCACAAATACTAAGGTTTACTTACCTTGTAGGCATCATATCTCTGAAGTCCTCTCCCGGAGGCCAATCCTTTAACTTCAGTACCATTGGCTGACCATCATCTGACCTGAGCCGCTCTGCAAGAAACAAATCAAGGCTTCTTCAGGTAGGATCTTTTTACCACAGGCCATTACCTCGGTAAGTCTTTTGTACCAAGACATCTTACGTTGCACAGCAAAAAGGATCCTGATTTTAATTTGGGTGTTCAACATTACTACAATATAACCAAACATCAGTTTAACAATTTTATATATATATAAATTACCTACAGCAGAAGTTTGACTGATCTTGCATAGCTGCTAAGTGTTAAAATAGTTTTTATTCAACTTGGAAAGCTAGCCTTTCCAAAGCGTTCTGCCTCACTACATTTACCAAAGTCGGCTGCAGTTTCATCTTTCATTTCAAGAAGAGTGGTGCTTCTATAAAATTGAAGTTACTGTTTCATGCTCAGAAATCAAGCCTAACCTCAGTATAAAGCAAGAAACCATGGTACACCACACTCAAAAAAAATCTAAATAGCGGATGGTTACTGAGGAAAAGAGCCTTTTGGTTTTTAAATTCTTTGCTGGAGGCACTCAAATTCAGGGTATGAATTCAAACATTTGTTCTTCACTTCAAGACTCACACATTGAGTCCTGACTAGTAACAGGAAAAAGCTGGTAGCAAGAAAAATGAAATTACAACTACAACAGTGGATGTGTGATATGACAGCACTAACCACAGCAACTGCTGTTGTGCCTCAGAGGTTACAATGGCTGAGCGAGTATATGCAGAGATTGTACAAGCAGGAGTTTAGAAGACTCAGCGTAATACTTAGGAACAAAGTTCACTCTTCTATCAGATTCTTCAAAACAACATGAATCCATCAGTTGGAAAAAGGGATGTACTGCAGTCTGACACCTCCACATCCCCTTTTGCCCAGAAAGCAACATCCTTCACCACTTCCTACTTCATCAAGGATTGTCAGCCAAATAAAAAGCAACTGATCTTACACAAATCTAACAGAGCTGCTGACAGCACCAAAAGAGAAAGCGTATCTAGGAAACCAGGACTTGGAAGACCTGTGAACTGCATCTGCATTACGCATCAACAGGCTACAGAAGACAGCCTTAGTTTGCAATATAAAAAAACCCAAAAAAACATTTTATTGAAATTAAAAGGAATTAAGAACTGCAGATATGTAATTCAAAGTGACTGGTTTAAAGATAGTAAATTTTGATAAGCTGTGGACTTTAGAGCAGCGAGTTGAGAATCTCAAAGACTTGAATTAAAGATGTTTGAAAACTTCCTGTAGTCAAGATTTTGACCTCATCGAGGATCATTGTATCAAGCAAGGAAAAGAAACGTGTAGGAAGGCTGTTCAGAAAGGACACAGTGAAGAGCTACCTGGAGGAAATCACATGAAACTGGCAAAGAAAAACAGGTCTAAGAAGGATCAAAACAAAAAGTTTGACCTGTCAAAAGTCCACTTATAGCTCAAAGTCATCAGAAGAAAGCAGCACAAGATTTAAATTAACTAAAGTATCATATAGAATAATTAAGAGATTATCTCAATATCACCTCCAAATTCAGTGGCTGTTCTACATCTCTTCAATAGCTTAATGCAAGGGTGCGTAAGGGCAGAGAAGTCAGTCATTACGTTATTTGCAGTATTCATGTGTGGTAAGTGTGTGAAAACCCAGGACTAGCAGCAAATAATACTCTTCTAAATTGAGGATTGCACATGGCTGAAAGAACATTAAACAAAATTTATTTAAAAAAAAAAAAAAAACTAGCAAAAGCGATCAGGTTTTCCAACGTAGGTCACCAGCATTTCTCACATAATGTGTAATAAAGGCATTGTTGAAAAGGCAGGACATTTTGCTAAAGAAGCAGATCTGTTTGTTGACAAACTACAAGTAACATTTCTCAAAGATATCTTGGCCCATACAAATTTACTGTTGCCATGAATGACTCCAGCACAGGAGCGAAGACTTTATTACATTTCCCAATTACAGCTGATACACAGAAAGACCACACAGTTATATCCTTCCAGACCATTTATTTTTTAGTGATAACAGAAATGGTAAGAAATTTAACAGTGTAAAATACAAGACACTGTATTTGGAACCATATAAAAACGAGTCAAAAGTTGAGAGCTCTTTGAAGGGAAGGAAATATTCTAGGTCTACAAATTTATAGTTTTCTTCACTGTTGAACAAACATTCCATTAAGTCATCCAATACTTCACCATTTCTGCTATGTGCACGTAGCAATAAAAACATAAAACATTTTATATACACTAAATTCAGCAACGTTGCAATGAACCATTACAACTCTAATATCCATAAGTGTAAGACCACTCTGATCTAGGTATATAAAATCTAAAACAGAGCACTCTGCTTTTCAGAAGTTCTATAATCTGACCGGTTATATCCCCAGTAATTCTAATAGGCTAGCTTCCACAGCCACACTTGACAGGAGGTTCTCTCAAAGAACTGAAGTATTAGTCAATGTGTTATCACGAGGCATACATACAGCATTACTATTAATAATACACATACACATGTATTTGTACTTGCAGCTGATCTACTATAATTGGCAATGTCAAGTTTACTTAGTTGATGCATTCTGAATTTTAGGATCAAAAGCCTGTCTGTTTTAGTTCTTCAGGTTGCCTTTAGTTTTACAATCAACGCTCAGGTTGGAAGGTGAGTAAGGGCAGTCAAATCACTTACTGTCTTAACAAAAACTGATGCTTAATTTCATTGAGGAAAGCTTAAAAAGAATTCCGTTAAATGGATCATCTTTTGACATATGAAAATAACACACACCAACACAGTGTAAGTACAGACGAAGTTTTCTTGGACAGCCCTACCCTAATTTTCACCAATAAGTTATTTTCTAAAATGTGCTACATCTAGGGAGCAACAGCCTCCTTGGGAGAGCCTAACAGTATTGGGAGTTTTTTATTTATTATTGGGTTTGGGTTTTTTTTGAGAAAATAGGTGGAAAAGGAGGAGTTGAAAGTAGCAAGACAGACTGCTCAGTTAAACTAGTCAGCCATAGATATTACTTACTAGATATTATCTCAAAGCCATCCCAGAAGTCACGCACTTTCACGTCTGAAATTATGGCACAGTTCCTGCAGTTCACCAAATCTACATCTTGATCTCCAAATTCCAGGCTGAAAGCTTCTGGTTTCCAAAGCTCTGACTTCAACTTCTTATGGACACCAGATACCAGCACGGGCTGAGAATACAAAGATGAATGCTTACTCCACCATAACCAAATTTCTTACACATGCAGCCAAACTTTTGTAACAGCGGAGGCTCCTGGCTACCATAATACAAAAGACACCACAATTCTGTTTCCATCAATGTCTGGTTTTTGCACATCAAACAAATAACCAGAGTCAAAGCGAACTTCAGTCTCAGCCCATGTGCAGTTGCCTTGGTAAGTCTAATACAATACCACTTCTAAGGCAAGCATACAAGGTCTACATGGCAAGGTGCTAGCAGCAGGGATGGGCTCAGTGAGGTGAGGCTGGGAACTGCCCCTGTGCTAGACACAGATGTTTCCACCTGGCTCCAACAGACCTTTGCTGGCCAAAGCTGAGCCCATAACTGACACTGGTGGCACCTCTGTGACAATATGAAAGGATAAAAAGTGCTCTGCAGTGCTAGGAGAGGGGGGAAGGCAGGGGAGAGGAAGTGAAACAACTTTGCAGGCACCAAGGTCAGTGAAGGAGGAGGTGCTCCAGAGATTCCCTTGCAGCATGTGGAAGAGACCATGGGAAAAGCAGGCTTCCTCCTGCAGCCTGTGGAGGACCATAGTAGAGCAGATATCCACCTGCAGCCTGTGTGGAGGACCATGGTAGAGCAGATATCCACTGCAGCCTGTGGAGGACCATGATAGAGCAGATATCCACACTGCAGCCTGTGGAAGATGCTGCACTGCAGCAGAGAGATGCCCTGAAGGAAGCTGCAGCCCACGGAGAGCCCACGCTGGAGCAGGCTCCTGGCAGGAGATATGGCCCCTGGAGAGAAGCCCACGCAGGAGCAAGTTTTCCAGCATAAACTGTGGCCCACTGAGATCAGGAGCAGTCTATTCCTGAGGGATTGCAGCCCATGGAGAGGGCCCAAGATGGAACAGTTCATGAAGGATGGTGTCCTGTGGGAGGGACTCCACAGTGGAGCAGGGGAAAAGCATGAGGAGGAAGGAGCAGCAGAAACAAAGTGTTATGAACTGACCACAAGCTCCACCATTCTCCATCCCCTGCATGCCACTCAGGGCGAGGTGGGTAGCAGGGCAAGGATGTAGCAGAGGCATGGATGAAGAAGTAAAGTTGAGCCATTACAAAGGAGGAGGAAGGGGTGGATGGGGGCAAGATGTCCTTGTTCCTCACCATCCTACTCTGTTTTTAATTGGCAATAAATTAAATACTTTTTCTAAAGTTTAATTTGTTTTGCCTGTGACAGCAATTGCCAAATGATCTCCTGTTTTTACCATGACCCACAAACTTTTCCACCTTGTTTTCTCCCCCTGTTCTACTGAGATGTGGTAGCAAGAGAGCAGCTGGGTAGGGGTCTATGGAAGTACAGTGGGTGTCCAGTCTCATCACCTCTCCTTTTTTTAAGCACAAATGTAACTAACATTAGAAACAGCATTTGTAGTAAAGACTTCTCACATTAAATTTTTATATTCACCTACGAAATTTTTTGCTATTCCACTAATTCTTTATGTATAATTATGGAGAATCATTAATTAACTAGAAAAAAAACCAAAACAAAACACCAAGAAGCAGAAAAGTGACTGATCCCTTGCAAAAGGCATTTTAAGGTGTTTAAGATGTTTAGGCTAACTACATACATACATTGCACACCAAGATTAGAGTGGCATCTCCCCATAAATGCTCAAAGCACTTACTAAACTAAGAATACAAGGAAAAGGTATACCGGATAATCCTCCCAACGCTGGCCAAGACCTTGTCATCAGTTCCTTTCACTCTGCAATCTCTAGAGAGTTACAAGATTGGAGAGAAGAGGGTTTAAAGGGAACTTGCACATGGACTCTTCCACCTGAAAAACTCTACATTCAGTAACTGCTACTTATGTTCACGTGACAGTTCACATGTCTCCGCAAGTCTGAATCAATTCCACGCTGTGCCCTAACAACAACCTGAAGGCGGATCTTGTGTTTATTCACACAAACAGCTCAGTACAACCCTGAGTGGGGGGCACAGCCCCTAGATGTTCTAGCAGTATCAGCATCCTTAGGCAAAATTACCTCTCACCTCTCACGTAGCTATAGGCCCAAAGTTAGGTTGTTTAAAAACACTCCAGTAACTAACCACTGCTTCACCTGAGTTGCCCGATGGCCTCCAACAGGACCAATATCCATTTTAGCTCAAGTGAGGACAACTATTCTCTCAAAAGAGGGAAAAAACCCCAACAAAACATGACTTTGCAGATAACAGAAATGACCTTGGTTTTCAAATATAACATAACCTAGCCCTTATGTTCTAGAAGGCAGCAATGAAATATTAACTCCAGAGAGTGAGGTTTCAGCAAACAAAAAGGGGTTATTTTACTCCTCTGAACCTCAGAAAAAAAAATAGAAAACAAAACCCCTAAACCCCTCACAGAACCATTTAGAGTGGAAAGGGACATACTCAGACAGAAAGAAAGTGTTTTCTTTTGTTGAGGTTGAACTTCCTGGTTTTAATTTGTGCCCTTTGCCTCTTGTCCTGTCAGTGAGCACTGCTTAGAAGAGTCTGGTTCCTTCCTCATTCCCTCTCATCAGGTATTTATACTTTTTGGTAAGGTTTCCTACACACACTCTCCTAAGCCTTCTCTTCTCCAGGCTGAACAGTCCCAGCTCTCAGCCTCACTTCATATGAAGTATGTTCCAGTCCCTTAGTCATCTTTGTGGCCCTTCGCTGGACTTGCTCCAATAAGACCGCATCTTTCTTGCGGTGGGGGGGCCACAGAACTGGACATAGTCCTTCAGGTGAGGCCCCTGCTCATGCCAAGCAGAAGGGAAGGATCACTTCCCTTGATGTGCTGAAAACGCTCCTCCTAATGCAGCCCAGAATGCTACTGCCCTTTTTTGTCATGAGGGTGCATTCTTTGCTCAGTCACCTCCTTGTCCAAAGGGACCCCAAGGTTCTTCCAGACAAAGCTGCTTTCTAACCAGCTGCTCCCTCCTCCTCCCAGCATGTACTACTGCAAGCTGTTAGGCTTCATGAGGTGCCTTACTTGACATTTTCCCTTGCTGAACACCACAAGATTCCTCTCAGTCCAGTGTTCCAGCCTGTCTAGGTCCCTCTGAATAGCAGCACAACCATCTGGTCTATCAGCCCTTCCCCACAGTTCTCTGTATATGTAAACTGGCTGAGGGTGTATGAACTCTGACCAACCTAGATCATTAATGAGGATGTTAAACAGTCCTTGGCCCCATAATGACCCCTTAGGGTACACCACCAGTGACCGACCTCCAGCTACACTTTGTTCTAGTGATCACAACCCTCTGAGCATGGCATTTCGGTCAATTTTAAATGCACCACACTGTACACTTCTCCAGTCCGTACTTTATCACTTTGATGACATTATGATAGTGTCAAAAGCCTTATTAAAAATAAAAACATCCGGTATTCTCCCTTCATCCACCAAATCAGTTATCACAGAAGGCTGTGAAACAGGTTAAGCATGACTCAAACAGCATTTCTGAGCCTCTTCTTCAGACCATATCCCACAGGATTCTTCCAAGTAGATATCTGAATGGTGAAAGGCTGCTCTTCTGGAGCCCATGCTTCTAATATTGCTTTTTTGTTTTGTTTCCTCCTCTCATATTCCTGAACCTATCCCCACCATCTGATAGCCACTGTAGTCAAAGTTGCCCCTTACCTTCACATCAACAGCCAGCTCTTCCTTGTGTGCTAGCATGATCTTTAGCAGAGTACCCTTCCTGAGTTGACTCCTTGGCAAACTGTGTCACAAAACTACAGGAGTGCTTGTTACCTGTTGTGCTGGTCCTCCAGCATGTATCGGGGTGGCCCCATGAGGCCCAGGAAACATTAACATCGGGCTTTCTCCAGTTGTCTCAAGAAGGCCTTATCGCTTCTTCATCACGTAGTATGTAGCAGTTACTCGCCACAACGTTGCCCACACTAGTCTGCTTGCTAATCCTGGCCCACAAACTCTCAAATGGCTCATCATCCGTTCCCATATAGTTTCAAGCATTCCAGCTGCTCTTCATGTAAACCACAATGCTACCTCCTCACCCTCCTGTCCTGTCATTCCTGAACAGCCTATACCCATCCCCTGCCATACTACAGATGCATGAGCTATCGCACCACTTCCGTCACACCAGTGAGACTGTGGCCATGCAACTGCAGACCAGCTCCTGTTTGCTCCTTGTGTTTTATGCATTAGTGTACAGCCACTTCAGAAACGCACATACGTCATGCTGATTTCCCAGAATCAGTATGAGCAGGTCCCTCACAGTGCTGTCAGGTACATGGTTCCTTGCTTACGTGCATATGCTTGAAGAGGACATTCTTTCATCCCTGTTTTCTCAAGAGTGAGATTTCTCCTGTTCATATCATCCAACCCCATTGCTTGCCAACCCAATGAACTAAATCTTTTCTTGATCACGAGTCATACTCTCCTTCCCTTGTAGTTCTTGCCTTATAGTTCTCCAAGTCATGCTAGTCAGCCTATTGCATCATATACATGGATCTGACCTCTTCCAAGCAATCCTCAATCCTCAGAGGGTCCCATAATCATAAAACCTAAACCCCTGTTGTGGAAACCAGCTGTGCAAACAATGGCTAACATAAGGAAGCAGGTCATCCTTCTACCCCTTACCAGCAGCATTAAGAAAACCACATGGGCACCATGGCCTTGACCACTATTCACAGAGCCATACAGTCACTCTTGACACTGTCTGGGTCTCCCTGATAGTTCTGTTCAGGAGGACACAGAAGAGCAGCAGGGGGTAAATGTCTGAGTGACAGAAAAGCTTTGGCAGTCTTCCTAGCATTTACTGTGCTGGGGAGGGTAGCTAGGAGCTTTCCAACTAATCTTTTCCAGCCCACAAAATGGGAGAGGGAAGACCATCTGGTAGACAATGGCCAAATTAATGTTCTTTGACTTCACTTTTAAAGGTGCATCTGGGATGTACACGAGGATAGCAGCCAAGGGAGAACTATGACAGAGCGAAGGATGTTGAAAAGAATATCTGCTTGAAGAAATTCTCTTTAGAACAGCCTTGTCAAGATAGCAATGCCTGCCTGGGTCACCTGCTCTCTCTCATGCAGGAATGACAAAGGTTCAGTTAGAATGCTTTCCCCAAGTCATCAGGAAACACAAGTGAGTGCAAAAGCACTGGAGAATCCTTGAATAAGCAAGGGACTCACCCAGTCTGTTGCTATACAAGGGGTCCTCTGAATGACAAAGTCATCCAAAAGCATCAATAGCAAATCTTGGGACAAAGCCTAAAATAAGAGGGTCACAAATAGTATATGAACATGACAGTTGCGTTCAGAGCCTGAGTGTGCATCAACTTGGAAGGCAATGCATACTGAAAACTACACATCTGTCAGAAGACTGGTAATCACATCTCTGGACTGCATAAGGAGCCTCATAGGATTCATTAACAGTTAAGAACCCCAGGGCCAAGTGCAGCATCTTGCACCTGATGACTAACCAGTCTCATCTGCAGAGAAACTGACAAGCACATCTCTTCTAAATAGCTCCCAAAATATTTAGGATCCTTCTCAGTGAGACAGTATTATTTGATGACAGAGAGGGTTGAGAAAATTATCAGAGTATACTGCCCAGAAACTAAGGAACTCTTTACCAAGTCAGGCAGATGACTGATACCACAGCACTGCGTAAGAACAATCTGAAATCCTTCATAAATCAGAAAGACAGAATCACAGACTGGGGTGGGTTGGAAGGCACCTTAAAAGACCATCTAGTTCCAACTCCCCTCCACTGGGCCAGGACACCCTCCACTAGACCAGGTTGCCCAAAGCTCCATCCAACCTGCCCTTGAACAATGCCAAGGATGGGACATACACAATTGCCCTAGGCAACCTGTTGCAGTGCCTCACCACCCTCACAGTAAAGAATTTCTTCCTAATACCCAAGCTAAATATACCCTTTCTCAATACTCAATACTCTTACCCCTCACCCTATCAGCACACTCCCTGAAACACAGTCTCTCCCCATCTTTCCTGAAGGTCCCCCTCTTTAGGCACTGGAATGCTGGTATAAGGTCTCCCTGGAGCCTTCTCTTCTCCAGGAAGAACAACCTCAACTCTTTCAGCCTGTCTTCACAGGAGAGATGCTCCAGCCCTCTGATCATCTTCAAAGATGCAACAGGTTAAAAAAACCCAAAACAAAACTCACAACAAGAAGAACAACCCCCTGTGCACTCAAAAGATACAGCAGTAAGACAAATGCAGTTAGATCGAAAGCTGGCAATACCAGCAGCAAGCTAAGTTTCTAGTCAAACAAGCCAGGGTGTGCTGCACAGTAGTAACCTCTTCCACCCACTAGAAGCTGGCTAGGGGAGTCAGAAACAGGGACTGTTAACCCTGTGGTTGGTGATGCCACAACCCTCTCCACAGTTCTCAAGGCTACGTGTTAGTTATGTTTGTGCCCAGTGGACTCAGAGAATGTGCAGTCCCACGAACATGCTAAACTTAACTGAAAACCTCTCTCCTTCTGGCAGGAACAGACCCTGAATGCCAGAAGAGGAACATATAGACTGATCTGTTCTTCCACCACAGTGTGGCACTCTGAATGTTTTGTGAGCAAGCACAAATAAGTATGGAATGTGACTGCCAAAAGCATCGGCACAATGACAACAGAACAGCTGACAACAAGGTCTTCTCCAGAAAAGGTGATGAAGGACATAACTGTCTAGCACCCCTGGCCACAATTCTGAGTACTCAGTGAAGGTAATGGTTCTGCAGTTACTTCTGACACCAAGTGCCAAGAACAATTTGAATGCTGAAGGACATCATATTCTGTTAAGTTATGTGTGCACTTACTCCGCAGAAACAGCAGCTACCTATCTTGTAAGATTCAGCTTGTCTAACTACACCGATCTTTATGAATCTCTGGAGAAGCCGAAGTTGTAGCACTCTGGACTGAGATTTGAAAAAGTGGCTACACTGGCAGCTGGTCTAAAGTCCAGTCTCTCTTGACTGAAAGTCTAATTGGTTGATGACCCCTCAGAGAAGCCAGAAGAGTGCTTAATACATGAGATGCTGGGTTCAAAACAAAACAATACTTGGGTTCACACAGGTTGTAGGCTCTGAATGAGACAATGCATCAAGCACATGCAAAAATTTCAGCAGCAATTCATCAGCAATTACTGCATTCAGCAGTTTTATTCCTTACATGCTGCATCTGGAAGGAATGGATCTTTTCTTTAAGGATATAAGGCACCGAGTACAGGGTAGATGCTAGGATGCATGCAGGAAATCATAGTGGATTCACTACTAGGCTGTAGTACAGAAGCTTCAGCACCAACCACACAACTAAAAAGGCTGTGACAGAAAACACCCTCATACTGGTAAGCTGGGAAAAGCTCAGTGTGCAAGAGACATGGGCTTGAGTCAGCAGATCATGGAGCGGACAGGGACACTACATCCCCTGTTTATAGCGCTACACTGAGATCTTTGTCATATTCATGCAGGAGCAACTGGCCAAACTTTGAATGGACTTGTCAGTAACCATGGTACAAGTTAAAACTTCAGGAGACTTAAAAGCAGTAAGTGTTGTCATCACCCACCTGGCCTTGTTTCCAGCACTCCCTGAAGATTTTCCAGTTGTTTTTGTTGCTAGGATCATGAAGGCAAAGGAGTCTACCATCACACAGCCATGAGTGGGAAGTGTGTGGATCCAGCACATTTAGGCCCATTACCATTTCCTTCACCTCTCTCTGTGTGTCAGCTAAATTACTAGCTCGTTTTGCAGCATCAGAAGTCTTCTTGTTTTCCACCACAGAAGCAATGATATGGTCTAAGAAGTTAGGCAGGCTGGCTTTACCTTTGGCACCCTGGAAGATGCAAATTCAGAGGTTAGTGTAGTCCTGCAACGGCATACATGTTAATGCATATCTGCTGTCATTCAGATTTTCGTCACAGACACCTTGCTATCAGAAGAACATGCAACAGTAAACAAATCAGCTCAGAGACCTGCACACATCCAGTGAGAACAGAAACAGCTGTGCCCCTGATTTATAGCAGTAAAATTTAAAACCACCTGCTACAGACTATCCAGAAAAACACCACAGAGGCAATCATGGAATAGGAAACCTAAGTGATCTGTTACTGTAATGGTAAAAATGGTTCAAAGTTTTTCTTAATTTCATTAATATCTCAACTTTATTTACCCATTTCCCTCATTCAGTTACTAAGGAAGTGAATTCAACCCCAGCATGAGTAAGCTGACAAATACGGGAACTTTAAGTAAACACTGACAGAGGACAAAGTGCTTCCTACATGTATAACATTATACATAGAACCATTAGTACACAGCCTCTCTGGATGTAGCATCCATGCTCCTCAAAGGATATTTAAAACTCCTCAAGGGATGTTTAAAGTCCACAAGAGATTCACAATGCAATCTTAAATTGTGCTCTTAACAATAAAAAAAAACATGTTTGCCTGTAGCAAGACAGTGAAGAGAATAATGTATACAGTCAACGAAAGATAAACACTAACTGGATAATTATTCACAAGATATCTATGGAGGGGCAAGGGTATGATGATTTCTGGTAACAAGAAGCTTCTCATTCTAGCCAAAAAAAAAAAAAAAAAATCAACAAACCCAAATCTCCACCCCAAAATAAATCCAAAATACCCAAACCAAACCCAAGGACTGGATACAAGTTGAGACAAGCCCTCTCAAGCCTTAAAGGAATAACCTGCTTTAAAAACAAGTGATCAAGATTTCTTTGCCTGTTCCCAGTGATGGGGGGGCGAAGTATTATTGTATTCATTTCCCTATAGCAGCAACATATTTTCCTATACAGTTCCCTCTAGTGAAAACAAACAACATGAACTATTATTAAGGTTTCACCTGACAGAGATGAAAAAAAAACCTGTTAGAAGAGAAACCATCTCATGATCTTCATTCTATCTGCCTAAGCTTTTGGAGAAAATATTCTCCAAGAGTAGCTAAGCCTTGATAAATTTCACAGAAGTTATCCTTCTCTTAAACTAAATGCTCTTAGCTATTTCAAGTATCATTGATTTGTCCAGGGTTTGGGGTTTTTTAAGGTTATTTCCTCCATAAGGGATTAAAGAGAAACAAAGTATTGTTATTCCAGAAAATGTGTCCAGAAATAGCAACTACACCTTACATTTTTAAATTCATATTTTATCTTAAATACCTTTCAAGTATAAGTAAGCTTTTTTAAGGAGCTGTTTGTCTTTTTCTGTGGTATGTCTCTTTCAATGTTTTTAAAGGTGTTGAATTTAAATTGAACTTTTACAGGGATGCTGATTATCAATTATCTGTCAAAAGGCTTGCCTTCTTGGTCTCTTGCAAGGAATAGCTTTTCCACAGCAGTAGAAAACCAAACTACAAACTAACGATTAGCATTAAATCCCTGGAGATATTCAAGACCCGTCTGGACGCCTGAGAGATATGACCTAGGGAGCCTGCTTTGGCAGGGGGGTTGGACCCGATGATCTCTTGAGGTCCCTTCCAACCCCTACAATTCTATGATTCTGTGATTAAAATTCTCTACAACTTTGTGGTATTGTGAGTTTTGGTGAGATGTTGCAAGAAATGCAACATTCAAGGACACAATACAACAAAAACAGTTAGATGAAAACTGTTAGATTGTAATAATTATTTTCTCTAGAAGAGATATCATTGCAAGAATACCCAATTATTTACCGTAGAAGCTGCAGAAAAGACTGGAGGAAAAGGGACTCCCGTGTCTAACGGAACCTGAGGAAGCTTTCCTGGCCCTGTGTGTAGCAGATCTCTGAGGCTGGAGCCTTCGGCTTTGTTGCTGGATGTCACTGGGCCCAACAAGAGGCTATTAAACAGTTTTGGGGTTAGTGGGGAAACCTTTGTATTAGAGTTGAAGGAATCCAATCCAAAGGGTGAATGGGATTCTTTATTGAGCACTGACCGCAGTGATCCTGATTCTGCAAGATAAATAACAATATTGTGGGGAAAAAGTTAAAATGATCACAAAGATCTCTGACATTATTTGCTTTTGCATTAAATGGGATACCGACAGGATCTCATGATACAGATAAATTATCACTGCAACACTGAATGAGGCAACTCAAAGAGGATCAAAGACACAAGGAACATTGATTTTACCCTTAGTATGCTGTCAGTTAACGTTTTTGACTACATCTGATCTGAAAGCCCTTGATACCACAACTTTGTAATAGACTCGATTAAAAAACATTTCATTGACTTTTTGAACTAGCATTTCAATATGAAATAATTCAACTTTCAACTCTAGTCAAAATATTAAAGTGGCTAAGGCCCGTAAAACTAGTGAAAAATTAACAAACATTTAACATTTACACGGAGTGGCTCATGCTAAATATACAGAAAAGAATAAAATCCTGTGTTAGTCATGCTACCTCTGACAACTGAGGAGGAGTATTCTATAAGCAGTTATTTCAATTGAGAATCACACTCAAACTATTGAGTATTAAAGAAGTTCTAAGCTTTCATCTGACCCTCCAAGTAGGCTCTACCTTCTCAATTCTTTGGAAATGTACTCTTCACATAGCACACAAACTGACTTTACTTACTTCAATAATTATAAAGTGGCAAAGCTGTACCTGAAATTAATTAAAATAATTAGTTTACATTAGGATATGAGATACTTATTAGAAAATAAATACAAGAACTGGTACTGAAACAAACTGGGAATGACAAGACAGTATTTTAATTTTCAGCTGTATCATCACCTTTCTAGCTTTGCATATTCCTATTCTGTAAAAAGAGAACTGGTTCTAAGAGGCAGAAGAAGAAAAACAACCACATTCTTTTCAATTTAGAGCTAGGCGCTCTCAAAGAACAGCAACCGAGCAGTATGTTGTTATTTAATCCCAATCCCAGAGGGCATGTCTTCTGCTCACCTTTTGTTTCTTCTTTTGCTTTTTGTGTTGCTAAATCTGCAAGCCAGTGCAAGGCTGATGATGGAGCTGTTTCTGGACAAAGTGGTCTGTTAGTCTTTATTTCACCAGTGTTATTGTTTGGTAATGTCTCTGTTTTTGCAGATTCTTCTATCCTGCTATCAGTTGTTTCAGATTTTGGAACACTGTCCATTTCTAGTTGCCCCATTCCTGCTCCAGTGGTAAAGGTGCTCTCATTTCCAGAGACTGATGCACTAGGATTTACAGTTGGAAGCTTAAATAAAAATAAAAATACAACTGATAAATGTTGATTAAAGAGAAGAGTTAAACTTGGGAGATATTGTAGTTATCCAATCCATTAAGCTTGTTTATTTGCTTTAAGCACACAGTACAGCTCCTTTAAGCTTAGCACAGGAGTTTCTTCTCTGTGTACATTAGGCCTTGCATTGTGGTGTAAACTCTTGGCAAGCAGTCTTTTAATCATGTTCACCACAGGCCCAGGCTTTTTGATTTCATTTTTTACAGGAGGACATTTTGTGTGAACAGAACTGCTCCAGATTGAGCATAACATTTAGGAACTGTAATACAATAAATGCATACACTGTAATCTACTCACAGTGGTTTGTTTTAGAAGTACAGTATCAGCATGAATGGCTTCCTACCAATTTCTACGTAAGAGTATTTGCCCAAATATCCACGTGGTAAATAAAAGCTGCAGCTCACGTCCTCAAAAACTGTCCCAGAAGATTTTTAAGCTAAAACACTCTGAATATATACAGAGAAAATAGTTTGTTTTCCACAGATTAATCTGAAGGATCTACTATTTAAATAGAACTTTAAAAAGTCATGTCAAACAAGGCAAGTTCAGCCTCAAATTGCATACCTGCGATATTCCATTAGTGACAGCCGGTCTCAACACTGATTTATTCTGCCGGTTAATACATGGACAATTTGCTTTAATACCCCATTTGCCTCGTGCTGCATGAACCATATCTCCAATATTGTAAAGCGCTGGAAATAAAGTTAAAATCTTTAATAACCCATGTAAAGAAATCTAAAAATGAGGCGTTAACTATAGATATTTAGTATTACTGTTAAGTATCTTTATTATCACATGCTACAAGACAATCTTCTCTGAATAGTGTGGAGAGCTGTGTCTGCATTGGGACTGGTACTCTTCACTATCTTTATTAATTACACAGACAGTAGGATTGAGTACACCCACAGCAAGTTTGCAGGTGACACCAAGCTAGACCCACTAGAGGGAAAGGATGCTGTCCAGAGGGACCCTGACAGGCCTAAGGAGCAGCCCCACATGAAGCTCATGAAGTTCAACAGGGCCAAGTGCAAGGTCCCACATCTGGGTTGGGACAACCCCTAATATCAATACAGACTGGGTCATGAATGAGTCAAGAGCAGCCCTGTGGAAACAGACTGGGGTGTACTGGTAGATGAAAACTTGAACACGAGCTGGTAACATGCCCTTCAGCCCAGAAAGCCATGTCGTATCCTGGGCTGCACAAAAAGAAGCATGGCCAGCATGTCGAGAGAGATGACTCTCCCCCTCTACTCTCACCCTCCTTGGAGCCTTGTGTCTAGCTCTGGGGTGCCCAGGACAAGCCAGACATGGGCCTGTTACCATGGGTCCAGAGGAGGGCCACAAAAATGAGAGGACAGGAGCACCTCTCTGATGAAAACTGAGAGAGTTGGTGTGGTGCAGCCTGGAGAAGGGAAGGCTCTGGGGAGACCTTACTGTGGCTTGTTGATATTTAAAGGAGGATCACAAGAAAGGCAGAGAGAGACTTTTTATCAGGGCCTATAGAGACAGGACAAGGGGCAATGGCTTTAAACTGAAAGGGGGTAGGTTTAGATTAGACATAAGGAAGATATTTTTTATGATGAGGGTGGTGAAACTCCAGAGCACATTGCCCAGAGAAGTTGTGGATATCCCAACCCTGGCAGCGTACAAGGTCATGGTGACTGGAGTTTTGAACAACCTAGTCTAGTGGTTGGATTCAATGATCTTTAAAGATCCCTTCCAACCCAAACCCTTCTATAATTCTGTGATTTTTCATTTTGTGACCAGTCATGTAAAAAAAAAAAAAAAAAAAAAAGAATCAAGTAAATGGTCAGCACTGACCACTCTTTTTCCCTTTCCTAACAAAAAAGATGTCCGTCTGGCAGGGTGGTTGGATCTGATCATCTCCTGAGGTCCTTTCCAACCCCTACGATTCGATGGTCTCATAACTTAACCAAATTTACTGATACAACTAAAAACAACTAAGTACAAGTAGTCATATCTAGTATCAGAAGGGTGTTCACTTCAAACCCACAGCTTGACTTCTCTTCAACCCTTCCACTGAACCAAGTGAAAGTCCATGCTAGAACATAGCCCATCAACAATCTTAGTATTTTTTTTTCACTTGCTTGCTCAAAATCGAGGGGTGGAAAAAAACCCCAACCCTCAACCCATGGAATTCTTCCTTTCAGGTTTCAGGCATTACCTGTACCAGGAATGATCTGTGTTGGCATAAGATTCTCTGGTTCGTGAGACTGACCCTTTGCACACTTCAGCCATGAGAAGACCTCCTCATCACCAATCTCTTCTGTCTCTGGAATAAAGACACCAAAAAAGTAAAATTGTGAACAGAAGTCACTGGAACTTTACAGTACAGAATGTTTCTGTATCAATATTGTTTCTTTAGATCCTGTACAATACAGGGAATTAACCTGGTGATCTCAGAAATAAACTAGAAATACAGGATCTACAACAATTTTTTTCCCTCCAGGTTATAAAACTATCAGTGTCATTTTCCCTTCATATCTACTAGCTTGCTATTTTCATCACCTAAAAATCTCAACTTCTAGCCTCCATTTTTGAATATCATACTCTTGTTCTCATTATATTTCCATTTCTTATCATCTCCTAAGCTTTTTCAACAGTAAGCATCAGCAGATCAGTTTCAGGAAGAGAAAACTAAGCTCTCCTTCTAGCATATCTACTTAAACAGTTAACAAGCAGCACAGTAACAGTTTGAAAAGTAGCCTGATCGATTTATACTTCTTCAGATTTTAAATCCAGTTGGGCCTACAAGCTATGTGACATTCTCTTTGTTTAAAAAGGAAGGGGGGAGGAGGATGAGTGGAGTACAATATGAGAAGGATCATATAAAACTTAATTTCAGGGTGCTTTAGAGCTGGTATCTGCATAGATTGTTTCTATAGCACAAAGTTCAGAAGCCTCTTGAGGCAAGTAATTGTATTTAAGTAATGCCTTGGTTCTACATCCCATTCCAAAATTTCAGACTGGACTAATAATTCATAATTACAATATCATTTTCAGAAAGACATCACTGATAAGCAATTCACACACACTTCAGTAGCATTTGACATTGTAAAATACCAATCTTTTCACTATTGACCCTCCTCTGTACACCAGTGAGTAAAAACTCATATGCCCAGGACATCTCTTAACTTTACCTATGCAAGGTTAAAACTATCATATTTATTTCCTTGATGTGAGAAGAAAATGGGTGAAGAGACTACTGCCCTTGACTCATGAACATCTTGATACTATATTCTGTCAGCGATATATTCAGTCTCAAATGATTTTATCAAACACATCGTGTGCTACAGTGTGTAGCGCACACTCCAGTGTGGTAAGGAATAAAAAAACCCCAAAAAACCAAAACCAAACAAACTTTCTGATCTACCTCCTTCCTACAGAAAGGAGTTCTCTATGATGTCTGCTAGCTCTTCTTGTGATGGCTCCAAACTGTTAAGAAGTCTTTTATATACTCAGAGGAAAAGATAGAACTATATGATAGTCTATCTCAGTACACAGCCTGTGCCTGCTGATGTTGTAATTCTAACATAAAAATTTTAACCAAACAGATAAAACACAGGTATCTGGGGGGACAAAGAACAGAACAGTAGCATGAAAGGCAACAATGACAAAATTTCAACCTCCAGCCTCCCATACTGACACTTGCTAACTCTCCCACAAAATGTTCAACTCCCCAGGAAATATCCCCGCTGAAAGCCAGCCAGTGCAAAGACCACAGCAGTGGGAAAGAAAAACCCAGGACTAACCACTACGTGGACGACTTTTCCTCAGCCGGTAACAGTCCAGACAGACCCCAAAGCCACACTTGCGACAAACCCAGTGGATATTGAAGAGTGTTGTTTCACACACGTCACACATTTCCCTCACGCCACGCACTGCTCGTTTCCATGCCACTTTCTCTATAAACAGAAGCAAAATCAGGAATTATTGCTTTGACATTCTGCATTTCTCCTACCTGGTAATGTCACAATAACATTGATAAAGAAACAATCCACAGAAACATGACTTGAGGGCAGAATATAGAGAAACATACTTTGTATATCCAGAGATACGTTGCTTAAGTTGCCGGTCGTGTGACACTATTAAAATCCCCACTTCTAGAAGTGGGTAAGATCAAGTCCCAAAATGCACACACTACAAGGAAATGGAGCACCCCAGAGAGCTTTGTAGTAACTGAATTTTTGGAATTGAGTGCACCCTCAGCAAGTTTGCGGATGACACCAAGCTGAGTGGTGTGGTCGACACCCCAGAAGGAAAGGAAGCCATCCAGAGGGATCTTGACAGGCTGGAAAGATGGGCCCGGGGGAACCTAATGAGGTTCAACACTGCCCAGTGTCAGGTGTTGCACTTGGGCCGGAAGAATCCCAGACACAGATACAGACTGGGAGAAGAGCTTCTTGAGAGTAGCCCTGCTGAGAAGGACTTGGGGATTGTGGTGGATGAGAAGCTTGACATGAGCCAGCAGTGTGCTCTGGCAGCTCGTAGGGCCAATGGTATCCTGGGCTCCATCAGGAGAGGAGTGGCAGCAGGGACAGGGAGGTGATTGTCCCTCTCTACTCTGCCCTCGTGAGGCCCCATCTGGAGTACTGTGTCCAGATCTGGGGCCCCCAATACAAGAAGGATGTGGAACTGTTGGAGAGGGTTCAGAGGAGGGCCACAAGGATGATTAGAGGGCTGGAGCACCTGCCCTACAAAGAGAGGCTGAGGGAACTGGGCTTGTTCAGCCTAGAGAAGAGAAGGCTGCGGGGGGACCTCATTGCAGCCTTCCAGTCCCTGAAGGGAGCTTATAGGCAGGAGGGGAAAGAGCAGATAATGGCAGGACAAGGGGGAATGGACTAAAGCTAAAGGAGGGAAGGTTTAGATTAGATATTAGGGGGAAGTTTTTTACAGAAAGAGTGGTGAGGTGCTGGAACAGGCTGCCCAGAGAGGTAGTGGATTCCCCGTCCCTGGAGGTGTTCAAGGCCAGGTTGGATGGGGCCCTGGGCAGCTCCAGGCCTGGAGGTTGGTGTCCCTGCCTGTGGCAGGGGGGTTGGAGCTCTATGATCCTTGGGGTCCCTTCCAACCCAGACCATTCTATGATTCTATGAATTTCAAGAAGCATTTATGGAACTTAGAGCAAAATGAAAAAACTTCTGCTAACAAATAACATGACCTTATAAAACTGTAAAGAGGGCATATTTAGTTTTCTCAATTGCATGCTTGTAAACTCTCTGGATTCTAAATCAACACATCCACTGAGGAAGGGGAAATCCTCTCCAGATGGCTACCCCTGAACATTCCAGAAGCTAAAGGGTAAAACCAGACAGTCAGAGCTATCCACATGATAAAGCTGAACTGGATACCTTTAGAAAATTCCTTCCAAACCCACTCCTCTTGTAGTGGCAATGCTGTAAACTAGTCCCTCAGCTGAGTCCTTGAAGACTGAATGCAGGTGCTGCTCCCTCCCTAGAAAACCCCGAGCTTTTGGATGATGTCCCTTTGAGCATAACAGGAGAGCAATATGTAAGAAGAGCTGCTCATTAAAGCATGCTGGACTTAATTATATTTTTCTGAGGAGCCTGGGTCAGCTATATTTATTGAAAAAATAATTGAATCACACCTGGGAAAGTTACTGTTAGCTTCCTTGGCAGTAATATTGCACTGATACAAAATAAAAATCCCAAACACTGGTCTCCCAGTTATACACACCCCAAAGAAGTGAATATAGCCTTCTCCTCAGAAGAAAGGGAAAAGCATTTTAACAAGGAATTCTATTACACTTTCCACTCTACTCCACTGCATTGTACACACATTACGCAGAGAAGATAGACAAAAAAAGAAAACACATCAAAAGCCCAGCTTACGATGTGGCTCCACCATCATCATTGCCTCCTTCTCTGACATGACAAGCTGGCAGAACTGGTCCCCAACATTGGCCAAGATGTATTTGGAAGTTTCCAGATCAATCCCCTCTGCAGGGGAGGAGGAAGGAATCCACAGACTCATGGCATCAGGGTCACTCTGTTGTGGGTTCAAGAAACCCTCTACTCGTAGAATACCTTTCCGGGTAAATACCAGCCTGCAGAAAACAGGATGGAGTAATTGAGAAGCTGCTCAACTGCATCTGATCAACTTAAAAAGCCATCTATGTCAGAACATAAATGCAGAAAGGGGAAAAAAAGGCTTGAGCTAGAGAGCTGTACTCCACAGTTCGTACTATGATTATGCAAATCCAAATAACACAGAAAATAAAGTAAACTAAAGCAATGGCTGCAAAATCCACTAGAGTGAATCCCTGCATCCCAGTAAGCATTGGTGGGAAATTCCAGATACAGAAAACTGCTACAGCTTGGTAGGTCACATCTCTCTGTACTATCAATAGAAGGAGATGACAAAATTCAAATTATTTAGGCTGCTGTATGATGCTGCTTGTAATACTGTGCACAGTTCTCATTCTCTATAACTCCCCAACTAAGTAATTCCCCAACTGTTAGGAAACTGGTATTTCAGTTCTGGCTAGGCTGCTAGCACTGGGCAACTCTTCTAACAGTTCACATTACAAGACACACAAAATTCCTTATTGTACCTACTATCCTTGCCACTGTCCTCCAGAGAAGAGTCAAAATTGTTTTATCAGCAGCTGCTGAGCCTCCAAGTCTTTGTGTGGTAAAAAACCATAAGCTACGAAACCCTGAATGTCTCCCGCCAATATTAAGATAACTTCATTTTCAAGCAAAACCAATCTTGTCTTTAATCTCAAAGCTGGATTAATTTTTCACAAGGTCAGGAGGAAAAGCAGCTATAAGCCTTACTGAATTGGTGGCACATACTAAAAATTCACTTCATATTTTATGTGCCAGAAAGTGAACAAACATCTTTTTGGAAAAAGATGCAGAGCACTTGCTAGAAAACAGGCAGTTAAGGAAGATGAAGGGAAGCACAACAGGTCAGAGAACTTAGACGTGTACACAACACAGAGAAAACACAGGTGGTGTTCTACTCCTAGAAATCAGCTCTGTACTCAACAAAACCTAGTCAAACATTAGCCTCATGCTGGCAACGTTTAGTTACTTGTTGACAGAATAAAAATTTTATCTCTATTCCAAGCTCCTTATGAAAGGGGGAGAGAACAGTTATGAGATACAAACTGCTCTCCAGTGGTAACGTTCTACTCAAAGAAAATTCAATCTCCCGTAGTTGGACCCAGAGGCTTATTTATTATAGGGCTGTGTCTTCCAACTACAGCTCTTCCCACCCCAGTGAGAGAAATCCAGTCAGGTGACACAGGGAAATGCAGGACACTACAAACCTTCATAATGGTACACAAGCAGGTTAAATAAGTAAAACAATTCCTTTGTGCTTGGACATGGTCCAAGTTTTGCACACAGACTACATATGAAGGAAGGAAGGATCTGAGCACCTCCGGAAATGGAAGAAGCGACATGCCACAGTTGAGTCATCCTGTTCTTGCTCCTTAAATTTGCGGTATCTCTCCAGACGGCACTCCCGGCACTTGTGCAGATGTGGAGCTACATTGATGCAAGAGCCATCCTGGAGAAAAGGCTCACCTGATTGTTTCAGCTTCCTCACCTTACTCATATCTTTCAGCACAGACTGGCCAACTGGGTGACGCAAAGTAGAATTAAAAATTCATTAGTTAACTGCAACCGCAAAAGGATACTGGCCCCAGTATACATGTTGTCAGAGATCTGTATGCTTGCACACATGCAAAATCAGTAAGACTGTTCAAACCTGTAGCATACCACACTTTTGTCCTGACACATATATGCTTAAACATTTCTCAAAGTGAACATTTTAATTCACATACAAGATGGTTTAAGTTTTAGCCTTGTAAATATCCCATGTACTGCATAAATGCTGTTTACACCTATGGTTAGTTCACATAGTTCATCACACAGGACATATCCCAGTATCCCACCTCCTTGTGCTTCCAAGACACCCTGCATTCAAATCATCACCTTTTAGGGGAGCTGTGCGAGGCCGGCCCTTTGGGGCTTGTTTCCCTTTTCCTTTCCCCAGCAGCAATTCAGCATTGCGCTCTGCATTGGGGCCCAGCTTTGCCATCAAGTGGTCTGGGATTCCCTTCATACAAGCCTTGGCCTGCAACTGGTCTTCAGAGTCACTCAAATCTGACAGGTCACTATTGGTACTAGAATCTGAGTCCTGTTTAGATGTTAGGCTCCGCTCATCTAGAGAGAACCTTTTCACAGCTTCAAAAGGGGCTTTGTTCTCCTGTGGAAACTCTGCCTGTGAAGAGAAAAAGCCAGGTGGATGTCTGCCAAACACGTTAGAAAAAGTTTTCAGAAGAGGATTGTCCTGCTGCCCAGGCCCAACAGATGGTTTTTCTTCTGTTGGACTGGAAGAAAGCGTGGGCATCTCAATAGGCTGTGTCAGGTTGCTGGTCGGTGAGGTGGAACGGCCATTCCCTACAGTGGAATGGCTCTGAACACCAACAGTAACTGCTGAACCAGGAGTACCAGAGATCATCTTTGAGGAATCCGTTGTTATAAACAAGGCTTTCTTCTTAGCTAGCGAAGAGTCTGTAGAGGTGAGTGATTCTGGCCAGGCAGAATTGGCTTTATGACCCACAGGTGTAGAGGGAGTAGAAACCCCTGCCTGAGATGAAGATGCAAAGCCACTGAAAGGACTAAGTTCTACTTTCTCAGCAAATGCCAGGAAAGGGTTTGAGGGCTCCTCTCTTGATAGTTTTGGGGGCTGCAGAAACAGGTTTTCATGACTATCTGTGGGGCGAGTATTCAAGAGACTTCGTGAAAAGGCTGGAGTAAGGGTAGGCATAGATTCCACAGGCAGTTTCCGCTCTGCAGAGCTGCCAGGCTGGGTTCCTGGTTTAGTGTCCGCTGAAAGAATTTTACCTTTACAGGTCCCAGCTCCTACACTCTCTGTACACTGCTTGAATGAGTCCCGACTAGAGGCATCTTCAGTCAAGCTCTCTGAAATGACTGTGAAGTAGTTACTGGAAGGTAGATTTTGCGACATGCATTGAAAAAACAAGTTCTTTGACAGATCAGAATCTTTCTGAGCCTCTTGTCCAGTACTATAGCCAAAAGGAAATCCAGAAGGTTTGCTTTCTGGAGTCACTACTCCATTTGATTGGCTTCTTCCACCCCCAAATACCAAGGGCTGAGAAGCACTTGGGAGAGAGACTCCAAATCCAGAAGCAGCCGAAAGTGAATTTCGGGAATTCTGAAACAAAATTAAAAAACATTAGCCTATTAATGGATTCTTGTTTGATTCAGCAGTGCTCTGGTTCACCTAATTGTACAATTAGCATTCTACTTATGCACCTGTAATAGAAACTTTCAGCAGAATTATTTACAATGAAGAAACTTTTTTTAAGGTTCTGCTAGACTAATTTTTCCTACCTACAAGGTACTGAAACTAATGAGCTATCAGTGACCATTACATACTAAAGACGGATGGAGAAGATGAACGCAATGTCTTTTGCTTTAGAACAGATGTGAGACACAAGACAAGGTGACCTAAGTCACAGAAAATTATTTAAACTGCTGACTGTTTTACTTCAAATCAGCAAGAAGAGAACCTTGGTAGAAACTGCTTTTCAATAATCTCCCATCCCTCATCTTCTCTCCAAGATCACCGAATCTCCTGAGTTGGAAGGGATCCATAGGGATTATCAGTCCAACTCCTGGCTCCACACAGGCCCAGCCAGTCAGAAAATGGGACTGAGTGCATTGTCCAGATGCTTCTTGCCCTCAGCCCAGCCTGGGACTGTGATGCCTTCCCTGGGGAGCCTGTGCCAGCACACGACCCCCCTCCCAGCACAGAATCTCTTCCTTAACATTCAACCTAAACCTCCCTTGCCGCGTATTCTTGCTGTTCCCTCTGGTCCTATCCCTGGTTCCTAGAGAGAGATGACCTGTGATCATCCTGACAAGCTTCTCCTACCCAACCAGCACCCCAATTAACTTAGTCAGAAAAGTTAATTAAACAAAGAAAGCCTTCTATCAGTTAGTGAAGAAACTGTTCCTTATCACAGCATGTCACATCTGCTGACAGATGCCTAAGTAGTGGTGCCTTCCAGGGGATTACTCAATAGAAGTTAAGCACCAAGGGCTTAATTCTTCTTATCTTCAAATACTAGAAATTTTTCTGACTTGCAGACTTCTACTAGACCCATAACTGTGACATGGAATATTCACTTGCTCTCTTATCAATTTATACTTAATGAGATTTTCCAATTTTCTGTCCTACTGTAGCTGGTTAGACTGTGACTAACCCATCAATTCTATTCCTTAAGAGTTTCCACTTAGAAATCTTCTCATGAAGAATACTCATGATTAATATACTTGTATTTCAGTGTCATGTTAAATACAGCCACAATCTCTGTGCAACACGTTTTCCTGGTCCTTAGTGTCACTGCACACCTACTACACCACAAACTAATGGTTAGCTTGCTCCTCATTATCACCTTCCAGCTGTAACAACTTTAACAACATAATCATGTCCCCCATGATAGGTTTTCCAGATATTAGAATTTCAGATAATTCTTTTTAGAGCCAAAGTAATTCTCATTAACTGAGTTCTAATGGCTTTAAAAAGCATATGCCTATGAATGCAAACCATGTGTGTTAAGTAATCTCAAGGACCAAATCACACTACGATAAAGTGGACGGTCTGAAGCAGTAACACATGTGAACTATCTAGAACACTTACGGATTTATGACAGGTTCCCTCCTTCAAGGAAAATACAGTTTTCCACCTGCAAATTCTGAAGCCAGTTTATTAAAAAACTATTTTTAAGAAGTGATGTGGGCTTGCAGAGAGGAAGAGATGGAAAGGTGGTACCAAAACTTCTCAGTACAATTTGTTCTTCCTTAATACAATTGATGAGAGACATAATTTTGATGGTTTACCTAAACAATTTGCAGTTGTTGCTGACTTGACTCTTTTTTTTTTTTGAGGTGAAGTGAGAGAGAGAGCAGGTTATATCATACAACGTTATATAACATTATATAACAATTTCATTATGTAACACACTCCTTTCTTCCACAATTCTATTTCTCCTTTACACCTTACCATCTAGGAATCCTTATCCCAAGGAAAACATCCTGCCTTCTCTCCTGTTCCACTAGCTACACAAAAGACAGGGATGAAAGTAATCAGTTTACTTTCCCAGCAATCACCTTGGACTCTCTAACATATCTCCCATTTTCTCCACTTCTTTTTATAAACAGTAAACTAAAAGTTTATTAATTTTTGCTGTAGTTATTGAGGTGAGACTTTGTTTTTATTAGCCTTTATTAGCCTTTTTGATTACTTGAGTTTTCTATTTTAACAGATTTTCCCTTCTGCTTTTTCCATTGAAAACAGAGACACAACTAAAAGGTCGTCTTTACTAAAATTTGTTCTAAAGGCACTCATCTCAAATGTATTAATTATTTCATCGTTTTCAGCCCTATATAGTATATGATACAAGTGGCTTATTTTTTCCACTAAGGAGATATCCCGGCTGTAACAGACAAGCTGGGCATCTATAAAAGGCCCTTGAAATATATCTTCATTGTTTTCTGGTTTTGATGCTGGTTTTGTTTTTTAAAGTAACTTAAATGCTCAAATCAGTGTACTTTCTTATGCATATTTAATTATACAAAGACAAGAGATATTAAGGAGGTTATCTTCTATCATAGAATGTATAACGTTGGAAGGGACCTTTAAAAGTCATTTAGTCCAAACTCCTGCAGTAAGCAGGGACACCTTCACTAGATCAGGTTGCTCAGAGCCCCATCCAGCCTGACCATCTGAAGGGATGGGACCTCCACTACCTCTCTGGGCAACCTGTTCCAGCGATCCCCCACCCTCACGCATATTGAGGAATTTAATATCCAACCTAAAGCTTTTCTAGTTTAAAACCATCACCCCTCGCCTTGTTCATCCATGTCCTTGTGAGCGGCTCTCCCCCAGCTTTCTTACAGGCACCTTTCAGGGACTGGAAGGCCACTGTGAGGTCCCCCCAGAGCCGTCTCTTCCCCAAGCTGAAAAAGCCCAACTCTGACACAACATAATGATTGATATTAATACATAGTGCTTGTACTGACAAGGCTGCATTTCTCAGATTACGGCTGAATAAAGTAAGAGCTGTGTCTTAGAACTTTCCTTCAGGAGAGGAGGGATTCAACAGAGTAAGAGTAGTTTTCTCAATTACATGGACACACTTTGTAACTGGAACATGTCGCAGAACATCTGTTGTAAATACACGTCTTGAATATGCTGGATCTCGAGCTACTCACCTCTCCCTGGGCTTGTGATCGCCCTGTTTTCAGTTTCTCTTGTCCAGTAAGAGCTGGCAAACTTGTGTCAGAGATTCTCATAGTTGTTGGTGTCAAAGCAGTTGTAGTAACTGCAGCTGCAGAAGTCACTGTGCCTTGGCCAACTTGTTCCAGTGATTTTCCTGCCTCTTTACATCCAGATCCAGCTAGTAACACTTGTCCAGCCACAGAGGAAAATGGTGCGAAGGACAATGGTGTGTCACCACCAACTGGCTCATCTTGGACTACAAGTGTTCGGCCATTCTCTTTGGTGTAAGTGGCAAAGCGAATATTGCGGTTAATCTGAGGAATGAATGAAGGCAACTGTTTGGCCCTTGAATCCTGTCCTGTTTCACTATTGGAGCCTCCTTTCCAAGGTCCTCTGCTTGCCTCACCTCCATCACTACCATTGCTATCCACCTCACCCCTCTCCTTTAGCTTCTTTGTTACAGGATCACACCCAGAATCCGAAGCATTTTTCCTCCTCCGTCCATCCTTTCCCTCCACGCTTTCTTTCTTCTTTTTCCCTTTAGATGATTTCGCTGCTTTTATTCCCCCTCCCTATAATAGACAAAACCATGCAATCACTAAACAGAACACTCAGGAAGGCCCACTCAAAGAACATTTTTCTCTTAGAACACAGAATACGTTGCACTACTCTTAAGCTTAATAACATTTCTTTTAACCACAAATTGAGACAGATTATCTAAGGAAAAACACTATGTGAATATAGAACACAAGCCTAAGTGCATTCTTGTCTTTTTTGTATGAGGATAGAATCTGCACAGTCAGATTTTTATTGGAGCTACACGCAACAGCCATACTGCAACAGTCTTCATACACTTGTAAGAACTATATTTACACACTAATTTTCACTGTAAGTCTAATGCCCACGTTTCTCTTGAAGGGCCCACTTTCTGTCCACAATCCAAAGCTTGCAATATTTAACTACAGGAGATAGCTTGCCCTTCAGCCTGGGGTAAAACACAGGTTCAGATGTTATCACTGAACCTCTCAACTGAAGCAATGAAGTGTCATAAGCATACAAGCCTGCTTCAGAAAAGCCAGATGGTAAGCTTTAGAAATGCTTAAGACAACTGCTGAAGCAGCACAGAGCAATCTTGTTATATAAAGGCACTGAGCACAGAGACATTCTTTGTCAGAGCACTATGCTTTAATATGGAGCACAACCACATTTATTGAGCCCACCCGCAAGAGCCATGCTGAACTCAACAGAACCAGCCTGAACGAAAAGGGAATATATTGTTTAAAGAAAGCTATGACCAACTCTCAAAGTGGGAAAGAAAATTTCCCTCTTCTATTTACATTATCAAGAGCTCCCAGTTAAGAGAGCATTGCCTTTTAGTTGTTTCCACGTTTTAGATTGCTTACATCTAAATCTATGAAGTTTCACACTGTATATACAAGACCTGAACCGTTGCAGTACCTCGCTGGGAGAAGTGTTATCCATCACCACATGAATCAGTCGAGGATCCACCGACTTTATTTCACCACTCTAGTTTTTATGCAGATTGATATTGAGGAGGTAAGAGGAAGAAAAGAGGTTAGTTTTTAATTTAGAGCATACAGAATCAACAGAAGAGACCATAAACACAGGGTTACTCTTCTGCCTCTCTCCCATTTGCATCTTCTTTCTGCTCCACTTCCTTAGTAAGACTATACCCTTCCAGTTTACCTTCTATCTTTCTGTATCCTCTCTATTTCAAAAAACTTTCAAATTTGATTCACACTACTGTTTCCTTGTATGCTTGTTCTACTGAGCATCTCTAGATTTATTCACTGCATTAAACACAGCTTTGCTTAAATTTGATTCACTGTTGTTCTAACTTGCTGTACATTCACTCTGCTAGATGTGGAAAAGACTACAGGAAGGAAGCACACCAATTTACGCTAACTATGCTCATCCGCGTCTCCTCAGAAGTAGGAATGAATACCTAATCTCTGTAACTGTACTTGGAGATTCTTATTTCACAGTAGACACACAGTAAGTTGGATGCTTCTGGCATGTATCTGCTGAAAACATACACTCTAAAACATCAAAGCCTCTCCTAAGTACTATACTTATTTACCATACACAGTTGTTTTTTTTTTTCCTCAGCATCAGCAACATACCTAGTAGTCAAAGAGTGCAGGGTTTACTGTACACAGAACTCACTGGGCACATATTTTATGGGACATGGAAAAGGTTATGAAAGCAAGGGGCATGGGACAGGCCCCAAAAAAATGAGAAGAGTACTGCTATTACAGTAATTTACATACAGCACCACAAACCTGTTCCTAGTTGTTCCGGAAGGAGAAAGTCATTAGCAGCAAGCTGCTGGTAAGACTAAACTACCTGTTCAGGTCTCATGGAAGCTTGTAATACAAACCAGGTAACTCTAGCAGTGCACAGACTTTCTCTGCTGTTTCCAGGACTTACTAGGTTAGCTGACAGTAGCAGGGCAAAAGTAAACAACGCAAGCTAAAATACATTTAGACTAAGCCACATTGAGACTAAAACTTCATCTTCTATGCTACACTTCCTTCAAACCACCCATATAACCTGTCAGATAGAAGCTGACAGGAGGCATAGGAAGACCACAGCGTAACAGATTCAGAAGGCAGCTTTCTGTACACCAGCACACTCTCTCCTTCAGACAGCTACTCCCAGTATTTTTTCATGTAGCCTCATGTCCACTGAAATTTTTCTAGCTTGTTTTATAAAAGTGGCTTGTCTATCACTAATTATTGTGGAAAGTCACCATAACAGGAAAAATAAATAAATATACTGCAAATCACAACATGGATAATTACATTTTAAAGCATAAAATAAAGAACCAAATGTTCAAATTCTGTTGAAGTTGAGATTCTCTGCAAGATATTGAGGAATAGTATTTTAGGAATACCAAAACAGTGCTTCATATTTTTACCTCAGTAATAGACACTTCCATAAGGCGAGTTATCGGGTCTTGATGGCTCACAACACCACAGAGCCAGCTATTTTCATCCTCTGGTTGGTAAATCTTAACTCTTTGGCCTTGGACACTGTAAGGACCTGGAAAAAGGAGGACTCTGAGTGCATTTTCCAGACAAGGTTTATGTCATACTAGTTCAGTCATACAATAAGTAAAAGGGGGGAGGCGGGGAACCTCCAAACTCATACACACCACCACCAAAAGAGAAACGCCAACCAACCGATCCTCCCCCCAACACACACACACACACACACACACACACACACACAAAGAGATCTGTGCACAGAATAAGGGCTTAAAGTGTCATCTTTCAGGTGGAAAGAAATTAAAACGTTAAGGCTTCTGCTGCGCATCCTGCATAGGCCAAACATGCTATTGTAAAAAGTCAGTAAGCCCTCATTGCTGTAACTCAAAAGTACTGTAAAGACAAGTTTAAAAAAAAAGTTTACAAGTTAAAAAAAAAAAAAGAAAAAAATCAAAGCTTCACAGAGGCTCCTTGCTAGCTTAGCTTTTTTGCTTTCTAACCTATGGCTCAGTAATTATGAAGCATCAGTCCACTGGGCAATTATAGCACTCTGACTCAGTCCAGTGATCCTGCCCTCACTCTCCACATCAGCATGCAGAGCTTTCCTCCTACCCTAAGTCCTGACAAAAACAACTTTGTTAATATTAGATCATCTAAATCCACATGATGCAATAGCCTGTATCTGACCCAAGTCACACTATGTGCTTCAGAAGGCAGCTCCACACTGGACAATTCTCTGAAGCTACCTGCTCACATAAAAAGTATTGTCCTCAAAGCATTTTTATCAATCAACATTTTGTTTAACCAAAACGCACCAAATCCACATTAAGAATTGTATCATCCTTTAAATGCTATACAGTGGTCTACCTCTAGGGTGGTCACCCAACCCATAAACCCAAACTCTGGACAGAAAAACTGTTCTAGCAGTTGAACTAGAAGATGCCAATCTGACAACAAAAGCTGCAATCAGGCTTAATTGTAATGCACAATTCAGACAACACTTAAGATACTAATCCTGTGCTGAGCACCCATGGCCACACCATATTTTCAACTTAAACTATTACTGTATTAATCATCAAAATGCCAAAATTTGAATTTGATATAGCAAGAGAAATTATTCTAAAGATCAGTAACTACAGCGTAACCTCACTTCAACTATAGAACAAAACCACAGGACAGGACCAAAACTTTAAAATTCCAACCTTAAAATAAAAAAAAAATTGTAAATACATGGACATTA
The DNA here is from genome assembly GCF_964237585.1 of Gallinula chloropus. Taxonomy (NCBI): domain Eukaryota; kingdom Metazoa; phylum Chordata; class Aves; order Gruiformes; family Rallidae; genus Gallinula; species Gallinula chloropus. The sequence goes on along the minus strand of NC_140095.1, from coordinate 23,019,089 downwards.
TCAATAATATGTTGTCCTACTTCAACCACATCTCCAGTGATCACTCACAGTAGGTATTTCTGGTTCTATCTCAGCATCCACTTACCTGCATCTTGACAAAATAATGCTTCTTTGTAAAGAATGTGCAAAACAATACAGAAAATTCACCTTCCAAATCAAACAGTAACATATAGTATTACTATTCTCCTTCACAAATCCCAGCATAGTCTAATTGTTCCACGATAAAGTAGCTCTGAGACGGAAAAACAGTCTCACCTCTACTAAATATCTCCTGAAGCTTCTGGTCACTGATCAATGTGTTGACAGATTCTCTTAGTAAAGGCTGGTCCTGCAGAATCTGATTTTGACTCTCTGTTCCCACCTGCCAAGAATGAACAGTTTTAACACACAAATATAGTCTTTTAAGGTAACCAAATAATTAGTTTTTAAGGGACAGATTTGCTTTGTCTGCTCTCAGAGACTGACAAACAAAGTAAAATTAAGAAAAGCAGTGCCAAACAAGCCAGGAGGGGTAAAAAAAAAAAGAACAGAACAGAACTAACTATGCAAAAGCTGTTGCAAATCTTCCATTGCAACTATCAGGGACAAGATGCTTGATGGCTAGCTCTTCACCTGCAGAGAGCAACTAGGACTTTTTCAAATGCAGATGGAGGTTAGTGTAAGCACCTGGAAAAGCAGGGGGGGTGGAAAACACAAATAACATTAAAGGGTAGTGAAACAAAGACTGCAATGATATGGAAGTGGAATAGTGTAAAAAAAAAAAATTGACAATCATAGCATAAAGATAAATTTGCACTTTAACTGAATACAGTTCAAATACCTGAAACAAACGTAATCCACTGGCATCAGACAGGAAACGTAAATGTCTGTCCAGAAGAAACTCCACTGGGACGACAGAGCCTAAACCCAGCTTATCTACTAGGGGAGTGAAGGTCTGTGATGAACAAAACACAAAGGTTATAAAAGTGACTGAGCACACATACAGGCCAATGACAGTTTACTCCTAGTACTGTTCACATTGCCCATAGGTACTGGTGCTTTGGCAGTCTGTATTCCCATGCAGTCATTTGAGCTTGAGTGATAATGTGGCTGTCCAAAGTTCAGGAGATGGAAACTTCTTTCAGCAAGTCCACAGATAAAAGCTTGAGTTATAGTGGAAATACTCAGTATTTGCTTCCAACAGTCTCTAACAAAGTTCTGACACAACTCATTACACAACCGGTGTGTGTGCAGACTATGGTAACACCTCCAAATCACTGAGATAAAGATACTTGAAAATAATCTAAGAGAAATTATATAAAACAGCTTGTCAGGTGAACTGGAGTTCAATCTTGGAGACAAGGTGGAAATACACTAAAGAAAAACTCCACCTATGGGAAAAGCACTCTATACAGAATTCTCTGCTGTAAAATCCTGGGTTTCTTCTGCTTTATGGTAAAACTAAAAGAATCTCTCAGAAAAAGATGCAGTGCTGAATTTGTTGCTTTGAACCCAACTGTCAATTTAAAACACTACTTTCAAATCCTACCAAGTCGCAAGGTCCTTGATTGGAAAAAAACATTTCAATGTGCCCATGCACAAAGTGTGTTATTAAAAAGCAGACTCCAAGGACTGCAGGAGAAGAAACAAAAGGGTAAATCAATAATTAGCATGAAAACAAGGGTAATATTTCTTACATAGAATGACCTTTCCTCATTATATCATGTCATTATATTAGGTAACAACTATTCCTCTTCAGAAAAGGAAATAGAAGGATGCAAGGAAGTTTTTGCTGACATCATCACTGAAATTGAATTTTTTGTTTATATTAGGAGTGGCCAACTTATGGCTTACAGGTAAGGCAAAGCAAACAGTCTGTTCTCTCCCCAACGTGCCTTCAGAAATACCTGTTAATATGATGCAGTAACCTTCTACTGTAGAGAGCTCTAGAGGATCCATAAGACCAAAAGGCTTATTGTCACAATTCAGAAAAGTCCAACACAAAGTTAAAAGACATGAAAAAACAATCTTTTCAGATACATACCACATTTCTTCAGAGACCCATTGGTAAACAATATCTCATCTCTGTGGGGTAACGGCTCTCAATTTCTGAGACAGGAACCAGCCTTTCATGCCTTTCCAAAGATACTGGAACACCCAGTTAACCGCTCTCCTATTTACCATCATAAAAAAACCAACATCCCCAAGCAATTTTTCAGACCTGCATAATGGTACCCTGCATGACATCCAAGCCTTGTGTTTCACAGTAGAGCTGATGCAAATCTCTGAGGATATGAAGATACTCACCAATGCAGGCCACTGTGCCAGTGAGACTCGAGTCCCCTGAAGCACAACTGGATCATTTCGAGGTGCCCAAACTAATGATCCTTCCAGCAGTAATACTATAACCTCTTCAGCGTGGACTTTCACCCAAGCATGTTGTTTCCAGTTACAGCCATCAAATTCCACAAAGATCTGATTAAAAAAGAAAAAATAAAATAAGGCATTTCAGCACTTCTCCTACACCAAATAGAAAAAACCAAAGACATTCTTACAATCCCTATGATCCCTGTGATTCTAAGATGGGAATTTTCTAGAGAATTTAGACACTCTTACTTGGCACTTCAACAGATGGCCTGTATCAGTACAGTTAAGTGACATTCAGAGAATTAAATCCTTCAGCCCAGAAAGCTTGCATCTGTGAAATGGACTCTAAATCAGAATTTTTGTGCTGTATTGTACACTATTAAACTCCCTGGCCAAATGCAAACATTTTGGATAGCACGAGATCATGCAGAAATAGCCACTCAATAGATTTCTTTCATTACTTTATTTCCAAGCACGACAATATAAACCACACTACAATTCTCAATCTCTATTCTAAGTATCCTCTTTAATTCTGTCACAAATGACAAGTGCTACAGTTGCCTGAAATAATGTAGCAATAATACTAAGAACAGACCACAAGTTACAAGTCTCATTCCACATCCTAACAACTAGGGCTATTAAACATTAGAACACAGTTGCATCCCAACCTCTCATCTACAGAACTTATCTACTATGCATGGCAAGAAATCCCTCAAAAGTTAGGAAAAACCTTGGACAGTCAAAACAGACTTTTGTAATGTAGTTACAAAATCGCTGAGGATAACAGAGCATTAACCACAGACAGACAGCTCTCTGCTTTACCAGCATCTTTATTAAAAGAGGTATCAGAGACCACTCATACACTCCTCTTTCCCACTCCTCCTCTCGACTCAAAAGCTTCAAGGGGAAAGGGAAGAATATGAAGCAACACTCCTGATGAATTCTTGAACTCCATTACTGCTTAAGCTCCCCCACAGAGAAAGACCACTGGACCTCTCAAGATATCATTCCTCCAATTCATCAATGTCGGCAATATAGCAGAAATGGGACAGAACACATTTTTCCATTCCAGAGGCCCTCTCTCACAGGAAAAGAGACTTTGTAGAGGAATTTAGATGGATTGTAGCACTGGGCAATCATCAATAGTATAAAACCTAACAAAAACAAATGCTCAGTTCTGCAATGGGGACAGAGTAATATCAGACACAAGTGTAAACAGGGAGAGAAGTGGCTGGAGGGCAGCCCGTTAGAATGGAGCCTGAGGTCCTGGAGGCAACAGGCTCAACAGGAGCCCACAGTGTACCCTGGCAGCCCAGAAGGCAAACCACATCCTGGGGGCATCAACCACGGACAGTCCAGAGAGGGGACTGGCTCACTGCCTTCAGTGGTGCAGCCTCACCTGGAATATCATGTGTAGTGATGGGGCCTGCTGCTCAAGGAGGTCAAGAAGGCCCTCAATGGGCCTAGAGGAGGGCAACCAAGCTGGCAAAAGGCCGGCAGGCCATGTCCTGTGAACAGCAGCTGAGTGCTCAGGGTTTGTCTGGTTTGCAGAGGGAGAGGCTGAGGGCCGACATCACGCTCTGCAGCTTCCTCAGGAGGAGACACGGAGAGGGCGGTGCTGAGCTCTTCCCCCTTGGATCCAGGGACAGAACACCTGGGAATGGCTCAAAGCTGGGTCCATCAGGGGAGCTCAGACTGGACATGAGGGAGCATTTCTTTACCGAGAGGGTGGTCAAATCCTGGAGCAGGCTTCCAGAGAGGTGGCCCAGGCCCCGGGCCTGTCAGCGTTTAGGAGGCGTTTGGACAGTGCCCTTAACACATGCTAGCTTTTGGTCAGCCCTGAAGTGGTCAGGCAGTTGGATTAGAAGATCGCTGTAGGTCCCTTTCAACTGAAATACTCCATTTCATCACTGAACTCACAAAACCTTACAGTTTTCCATTCTAAAACCCCAGACTCACAAAGTGGGTCAAAAGGAGAGAAAATACTTACAATGTTAAGATCATCTCTCTCCCCTGCTAAACAGAGAAGTCGTGGCAAATTTGTTTTATACACTTGACATCCAGTTTTCTTCCATCTTTGCATAACCAGCAACAGAGTCCAGCCAAACTTTGATTTACAACCATTAAAAAAGGTGCTACTAATTCTAAGTCAATACCCAACAGAGTATTTTCCTACACAGAGACATGTAGGGCAGCCGTTCCAGATCCAGGCCCCACCACACTTAACACTGTCAGAACTGTCAGTAGTTTCCAACAGATCGCACAGCAACACAAAGGACGAAAGCCTCAACATAAGCAGCTATGTTCTCAGTTTCACTTTGTGTCCTGGGTGTGCAAGAAGCAGAAGCTGACTTGCAGAGCACACGAAGTGTTTGTGCAGATACTACTCTGTATAATTACAGAAAATAACTACAGCATATTCATGACCTGATGCCAAATCTGCTTAGATTCTCCGAGAAAACAGGTAATCCTGAAATAGATGCCTCAAGGCAAGGAAAGATGAAACAGACTTGAGAGTAAACATATTTCCTGTAGATACTTAAAGTGGTAAAAGAAATATTCTACCTTTTTTGAAAAACCCAGAAGCCTTAAGCAAAGGAGCTGCATTATAAGTGAGAATTCCCTGAGGTTTTTTCCTCATCTTAATTTGAAAATTGTGTAGTTTTGAGTCAAAAGGGAAATGTCTGTATGCTAAATCCTTGGCTACATCAGAAAAAATTACCTCTCAAAAATATCAATGGCCCTACAATTATTAGAGTCACATCAACCAACTATATTTTCTGCCAATCCAGTAACATCGCTCAAAATCAGTTTAGACAAGCTATTAATAACAGCAATGGTGCTTTTTCAATATCAACATTTTTGAACAGTGGTATGGACGACAGCAACTAGTTAGATACTTAGTGCAGATATGTCTATCATATTAAAAAATGATGATGCTTTGACAAAAACATACCTGCGGGATTTCCCAAGTTCTCCTATAAGAAAAAAAACCTCCAATTCCCTAAGTAATATCTAACTGTAAACAATATTTTAAAAATATATATTTTGGTGGTCTCAGGGTTTTTTTCCAACACAAAATATAGAGGGTGGATACACACCTGTAATTTTCCCCTCTCACTCCCACCCCTTTTTTTCTTTTTTTTGCTTGTCACAATAAAAAGCAACACTGGAAAGCAGAACTGTTGCTCTGCTATATTTGATATACAGACAGTCTGAAGCATTTTTCCCAGTAGATAACATTCTTGTCGAACTACTACCCTAAAATTCAGGCCTTAATACACTACAGAAAATTATAGTCTGGTTCAAATGGAACTTCCTCTACAGTTTTCCAACGTCAGTTCCAATATAAAACCAACAACAATAGGAAGACCATAGTGTAGGTAAGACAGATACATCTGTCTTTCTCACCACATGACACACAGGCTCTAAACACGATTTATAATAGAAAAAAAAAATACTACAATTGCATTAGAACTCGCACAAAGGTCTAATTTAGATGCCATCTACGAAGAATATAAAATGTTTACTTTTTAGTGTTTTATATATTATAAAAAGCAGAGATGGCAAAAAATCCAAGTGCAAAGATATCCCTTAAAATGGTCTTAAATTTTAGCTAGTTCTGAAAGGAAGGATGGTCCATCAGTTGCTAGAGAGTAGCCAGAGACCCAGGTTCAATTCCCTGCTTCATCAGAGGCTTCCTGCATGACCTTGGTCAAGCCATTTAATCTCACTGGCTGAGTTTCCCATCTGTAAATTGGAATAATAGTACTTATGCCCAGAAAGGAGGCACTGATAGGAATCTGTTGCAGACTGCCAAGTAAAACTGGGTAACAAACTGGTCCATGACCTCTTACTCATGTTGAAAGAAGGGATGGTAGATACTGATATTTCAACTTGGGAGATACACATCTGAGACTTCATGCAGCTAGTACCACCCTTAAATGAGATTTGAGAACTACTGTAGCTTAATGTTTTTTTCTAATGCATTCTAAGTATTATTTTGGAATCCACTGTGTGACAAACACACCAATGCTTAGAAAACGTTTAGCTTCCAAGCCAGCAATCATGTTTCAAACTTCCTTCCAAGTAAAGGCAAAAAAACCCTTAAATATATACATGCACAGTAGGTGTTTTACTCCAGCTGATTCCTGAAGCCACAAAAATTTGGGGGTGGGAAGGAGGAGGGGGAAGAGAAAAAAATCCTCCTATGAAATAATGTCTATCAAGCCAGACAAAAAGGTAGATTTCATCATATAAGGAAGAAACCACAGTTATTAGGCAGAAAATTATGCTTAAAGGCTGATCTGATTAAGCATTCAATGAAGACACTAAATAAATTACTAAAAATTAGAAAATATATATAGTTTTTGAATTTCCTTGGCACTTTACTATGCTTATAACAAATAATGATAATTAAGCAAAACAATCAAAACCACTCTGACAGAATCTAGAGCAGAAATAGTACTAAAGCAGCAGGAGTTAGAGAAATCATAACTCTGCTAAAGCCATTACTTTTAGTAGAATAAGCTGCTCATAAATGGTCACAAATAGTTATCATAAGTATTTCTGTCTTGCAACTGAATATGTGCATTGGAGCATTGGTATCACATGAGTCAATATTTAACAAGCACAGTAATCTACAACAATATTTAACAATTTTAATAAAAATGAACATGTTTATGAATCATCAGATTCCAGGTAACAGCCCTACCTCATTTTTTCTGGTTGGCTGATGGCATCACAAAATACATTTTTAGCACTATCGGTGCCAGTCAGAAATCAGTAGCCTATTTCTTTGTTATAAAATATTAAACATAGTCAGAACAAACCCTAAGAAGCAATGCATCTGTAGTATTCAACAGATGTGAGCAATTCACTTTAAATGAACAGAACTTTTTTCTTGCAAAATACAGTTTTAATAATCTTCATTTACATACAACACAAATAACAATTTCACATCACTTTACTATTGAAGCTTTGTTACTCCACTGCTGTGAAGAAAGAGCAGTAACTTGTAACTTTCCTACATAAAAGTTAATTAAAAACATTCATGGGCAGATAGAGATCATGTATTTAAAAGGCCTGCACTCTCTGAAGAAAGAATATCAGGGTCTTCCAAGAAGAGAAATACACAGCTTTCACCTTGAATTTAGACTTGTAACACTTGCTTCAAGTCTTGCATAGAGAGAGCAGGAGGAATGTATAATTATTATTCAAAGGCGATCACTTACACCAAAAAAAAGTGACATAATACAGTATGATATGGAGACTCAAACCAACGTTGGGCGCCTTTCCGGGACACTCTTTATACAACCAAGTTGTTGGGGCCAATACAGAAATAAGTTGTACAGCTATGTCAAACAACTATTGAATCAAAATAGCTTCCTCGAGTTTAGATCTGTCTTGGCTGGCATTATGATTAATGCATTTGAAGTTTGTGTGATGGTCTGACACCACACTGAAATACAGCAAACTCTACAGTAAAATCTGGAACTTGAAGTACCCAGATACAGTGTATCTGAAAAATAGGAGTTTGTTTAGTTTATTCATTTGACACTACATTGATGATATAGGTTTTATGTTTGTTTCTTGTTTGGTTTGGGATGATTTGGTTTGCAAGATTACTAAGTAAAAGAACTATAGAGGCAATCAGGAACAACTGCAGAACAAGAACTCCATAGTTAAATTCTGTAATTCTCCTAAAATTCTTGACAGCTCCAGGCAGGACCTGGCTTAATAAGCTCTTTAAAAGAGGAAAAAAACCTCTCTCCACAGCACAAAGTATTTAACAGAAAAAAAAAAAAAAAAGCCGAGAAAGCTACTCCTGAAAATACTGACATGCCAGCATTGTATGTATGTATTCAGATGAGTTGGGTTAAGGAGGTAGGAGAGCAAGAACAACAAAGTGCCAAAGCAAACAGAATCCACCACAGCGCTCAGTATCCTGTTTCTTTCAGTATTACAGCATTTCCAGCTTCAGTATCACTACTGACCCTAGCGCTGGCCACACATGCATCATATGACCATCGCAGCTCAAGAGCAGTGCTGGAAGCTCCACACAAACCACAGGAGGCAAGGAAAGAAGTCTCATCTTTGGAAAGGCCCTGCCCCATTTTGCACCAAACTCCAGTCGTTTTACAGCACTGCAGCCACCACACTCCTGCTGTAACACAAAGGAGGAACACTCTGAGCCCTGCACAATCAGCCCCAATGGTGCCTCTGTGGCACAGAGGCAGTTCGTAACCTTAGTTACACAGGTATGGATGCGACAGCAATCTAGTTTGGCCTTGCTCAGTGCTACACCATCCTTGTAACAAGACAGATGTACAGTTTTGTTTACAAAGTACAGGCAGATTTACATTGAGTCTGTAATGTCAAACACTCCACTTAACCCAAATGCAAAAGACAGGTGGAGAGTGGCCTCGATGCTTCTGCCCCTTTCCTGTGAGATTCAGCCACCATGCAAACTAGATCATTACTTGAAGCAAAGCAATAATCCAAAATCCCTGATATACACTGCAAGTAACAAAAACATGCCTTTTAATTCTGCATACAAAGTATCTTTGAGATGCTACTTTCAAAACAGCACTCTGAGAAAATGCTGGAGATTCTTTGTGGTCAGGCAATGCAGTAAGTGTTTCAGAAAAAGCCCTTAGATCAGTACAGACCTGATCAAATCACCCTCTAGCAGCTCGCTTTCACTGAAAGCACCAGGATGTTGCCTCACCACTGTCTTTACACAGTCCCATTGCTGTCCCTTGAACAACCAACCCAGCTGACACTGTGGTGGGTACATCTAGGGAATACTTGGCCTGAAAACTGTTAATTTCCTGCAATCTTCCTGCATGTTGCTCGCTTAAGGGTCCAATGAAGCAAAGCACCATGCACAAGAGATAGGAAGGGAATTTTGGGTGGGGGTTTTTTTGACAGTAACAGCTACTATCTTGACTTACAGACCAAATTCTTCTACTGAAGTCTTTATCAACAAGTTTCTTCTTACACACAAAGAGCAGAAACATATAGTTGGATTATCATCTCTCTCACATGTTGCGCTGCTTTTTTTCCACTTTATCCAGTAAGGTAACAATCAAGCAGCTGAATACTTCCAGACATGAGCTGATTTGGACAGCTTTGGTTTATGCCAAGCAAGAAAATGCCTGTGCCGTGTATCTCTCTAGGATAACAAATGCTATCCAAGTCAAATTTGGGATCTAACAGTGACTTCATAGCCCTGCGCCTGCAGCATAAACATGAGTCTCCGACACCAAGTGAATCACAACCTCCAATGCCATGTGTATTAGACACAGTACCTTTTTATGCAAGCTGTATCTCAAGCCAGTGAGGAAACATCCCTCACGCTCTGAAATCCAGTAACTGTGGTGTACTTCACACCACACAGAGCCAAACACCTTAAATCGCTATGCTTTGTTTTTAAGAGGAAGGTTGTTTCAGAAAATATTGAAACTATACAGGAAAAACTTCCCCACCTTTGTGTTTTGCAATCGGAGCAATCACCACCTTGTCTAGGTGAGATACTAAAACAGGACTCCAACAGTGAGTACTAGCAACAAGGCAGTTGCTACCAAGCTGCACTACCTCAGAAGAGCATGATCAGTTAATCAACGATAACGAGACAGAAGTAGTAAGATTCTTCCCAACTGCAGATAAGCCTGCAATAAGAACAGTTTAAAAACAAAACATACTTAGAAACTACAGAAGAAAATTAATATGCCACAGATTGAAAAGTTAGCTGCCTTGATAAGAGTATCTAACCAAGACATGGTAGCACAACTTGTTAGATACAGACACCACTGGCTTCACAGGAAAAGCATGAAGCATTGCTCAAGTAACTGGAGTCACAGTGACCTCTGGACAATAACTACATAGAGATTTTTGTTTTGGTTCAGTAATCAGCAGTTCAAACTGGAAGCATTAAGACTATTCAAAAAGCACTCTAACACTATCAAGGAAAGCAACTAACTGTATGACCGAGTGCATTTTATGACCCCACAAAAGAGCTATTCAACAACCAAACGAACATGATACACTTTCATTACACTGGCTAAGTCTCATTGGGAAGACAAAATGTTTCTCCAAATGTGTTACACGTGTTTATATAGAAATATTTGTGAAGCCACCATCAACTTGCAAGTTGGTTATAAGAAAGGGGGAGCGATGTAAAAAAAGTCCTGCATGTGATGGCAACATGGAAAAGTCAAAATATGTGCACAGAAAAAAACCCTCAGAAATGTGAACAATCATAAGACAGACCTTGAAGAAGAAAAAGAATGGCCACTCTAATCAATACAGAATTCACTGAAGCACAGACAAGATCAGCCAAAAAACACCCCAGATACTCAGCTCACACAGCTCGCCCAAGTAATATGTATATACCTACTGCATGCAGAAGATTGTTTTCCTACAGAAAAAACTAAGTGCCTTGTACCTTAACAAGTGAAAACTACAAAACATTTCTTGCAGTAGTTGCTGGGTCAAAATACTGGCCTACCTTTTTCACTCAAAATGTTTAGGAAATGTACTGCCATCAAAGCGGAGATATAAAACAGTAATAACTCAATACAAAAACCCTGAACAACTTTGTCATAATCATATATACACAAGTTCACGTGTTTTCACCTCCTACAAAACTGTCAGTCTTCCATTTGAAACCTGATACAAAAAAGCATGCAACTGCCAGCACTGCAAGGGAACTTCTGCATCAGGCATGGCCCAGCGGTCACACTTAGAAACAAAACAAACCTTTCAAGCTTCTAGCATCTCTACTGAAAATGGAGAAAACATCTTAGTACACATTACAGAAACCTGACTTTCTGCAACCGTTTGGATGACAAAAGGGACTCCCAGCTGCCAACCTGTGGCTCAAACACCGTCCCAGTCACAGCGCTGAACTACTGCCCTTACCAGCACATGATTCAGTCTTTCCTTTTTCATTTGAAGTGTGACACACACAACTGTCATACAGAAAAACACACCAACAAATGTGTCAAGACAGGGACCTAGATTAAATAAACTGTATTCAGCTTGCTAAATTTTACTCTAAATGCACAGCTGTTACTGAGACGATGGCATTCTGCAGCCATAACTAAAAATTCAGGGTATATATTCACCAGTCAGAATAAAAGCATATGATTTCTACTTCCCTGGCTTATGGCATTTTATTTGGTAAAAAGAAAGTCCTGTACATACTACGTCAGCACTGTCCTCCCAAGAAAATAAATTGCCAAAGGAAAAATATGCTATGCTTTGACAATTATAGGGAAAAAACTACTCTTAAGGTCTTGTCAAAGTACATTTTATTTTTCTAGCCTTTTTTTCTTGATTCAGTAGCTATACTTCAACTCTACAAAACAATGTTCAAAAAGGTAAAAATAACTAATTTTAATGAAAACTCTTCATCTCTTCTACCTGTAATTGGAACATTCAAGATCTTCAAAGGCAAACAGTTTGATTTATGAAGGCAAACACCAAGGAGCTTCCTGCCGACTGACTTTGCAGCACACAGTAGCTTTCACAGTTTTCACATGCAAGAACACTACAATGTTTTGCATCGCATATATCCAATAAAATTTGTCGACACAATTACCACTAAACATGAAGAAGATGGGTTAACTCTAGTAAAATATTCCTCAAACATACATTTCAAGGAGTAAGCCTATTTGAGTAGGAATTGTCCAAAGTCAAATAAGCATGGCTCACTAGCTCTGAACTTGGGAATCTGAACTTTTTGATTCTGCTGCATCAAACACCACAGAGAAGGAGGAAGAGACTGACCCTCCAAAGTCAGTGAGCTCTACAGAGCACCCACTATCAGATGAGCAAAACTTTATTTCATAGCCCTTCCCTGATGCGAATAGACAGCAGCCATGTTGTATGTGACTCCACAGACAAGCAGCATTTCAGAAAACTCCTGCCAGGCAGCTGACGGGTGGAAGGCCTAACAATATGACTCCTTCAACATCTGTGTAGGGACACCCACATCTGACCAGAGCAGGACAGGATGAAGGCATGGATGGATGGAGACAGGAGACTAGGTGGACCTTTGACCTTGTCCAGTACAGCTGTTTTTACTGACACAAGTGGAAAATACTTGGAGTGGTGCATTAAAGGCAGCATTTCTCTCTCAGAAGCTTACCTGCTCAATCTAGCACTTCCATATTTCTACTTTGACCTGCCCAAAATGTATTTTACTCAAGTCCAATAAGTTTAAAACATATTGAAATTACTGTACACGTGCAGATCAGCATAGCACACGTTCAACAGCATGACACTTCCTAAAATATCAGAAACACTGCATACATGTAGGCACAGTGAACAAAGGTGGCATTTCCATAATCCCCAGGAATAAAGCAGTTTAACTGAAGCTCCTACACGTGTACAGTCATTGCTACCAAGTGTTAAGAAATTAAAACAAGTATCCTCAAAGAAGGAAAAGGGAGGAAAAGATAGAAACTTGGGAGTGTCTTGGTTAACAGAAACAGAGAAGTCAGAAGGGTGAGAAGATCCCCATCAGCGTTGTGTAAGGACGGATCTGCAAAAGGTTTAACCAAACACATGCAGGTTAATAACCCTCCCTCTCATACTACTACACAAATTTTGCTACTGTTATTTCTCCATAACCTGTATTTTGGAGGAAGGGCCCTTCACCTCCCAGTGCCATTGTCATCCCTGAAAACACCACTGCTGAGATCAGTCCTACCAATTCCTTCCATGGCCACCACCAGCCCTGCCCCTTACTACTGGGTGAGCATGACACAGGGACACCAGAGATGGCACAAGACTGGGAAGGCTCATTAGCCTGAGTCTCCATCCTATTCCTCACCTATAACTTGATAGCCACTTTAGACCTGCCAAGATCCTTTTGAGAATTTTGCAAATCACAATTTCCTCTACTGCAGTTACACCACCAAAGCCAACAAGACTTTTTTTTTTTTTTATTTAAACAAATCACGTAAAAACTTAGATGTACATAAGCTACAAAACCAGATGTATTCCATCCCCCTCCTGCCATCCCCACTCCATGTCCCTCAGCAGTAGAAACGGTTACAGAATCCCTCATGACCCTGTTGAGCCCTGAGAAAAGTAATCAGTGGAGCCACAGAAGATACTGCTCACTGTATGAATCCAAATTTGTCAGTGTGAATGTCTGTCTTTCATGAATTGGAAGGCAGAAAGGATTAAAAATGAAAACCAAACTGTGGCATAACTAACATTCATAGTACTTTGTACTTCGGCCACAAATCAATTATCACAGTGTTAAGTGCAGAAATGTACTTCCACTAGTTTTACAGTCAGATCTCTGTCAAAGAAAAGTTTTACTTGCAAAGTAAGTAAAAAATTATTTGAAAAAAATGTTCAACATTCTATTTGCTCTTAGTATCTCCTTTACAACAAGATGATGTACGTTTACTGGCCTTACCCCCATCCATCCATCCTAGTATTCTGCTTTCAAGAGCAGCAATAGGACTCACTTAGGGTGTGAGACAAAGCCTAGACCACTTTCTGTGGTCCATTTCTCTTAGACACGCGTTCAACATGCAAATGCACACGAGTGTCTTGTAGACAGGTAGAGTAATTGAAGAATATGATCACCTCTGCACGTCAGATGGTAATGAAGACAAGCAGAGCTGCACAGAAAGCAGTCTGGATATCCCAGGCTCATACAGCCTCAGCTTGTTGTGAACCTTCCTACAACTTCCACAGCTACCAGTTTCATCTCCCTGACTGGAAACTCCTCTTTCCAAGTCTACTGCTCTTCGAAAGCATCTACATAACCTCCATTGAGTTCTAACCAGAGATAACTTCAATTCTGCCGCAGACACATACGCACAGCTAGCAAGAACCTCCAAACACCCTATCCCAAACAGACAGTATATGCACATTTTCCCACATCTACTGTCAAGGTGACTTTCAAGCGGCATCCAAAAACTGCCTGGTGAGTCTAAGTCAAAATCAAATCTCATAGGGTTCTAGCACCCTTTTCTACTACATCCACACTCCAGACAGGAAGATGTTCTTTTCCAATGGGACCTAGCTGGAAAAACTAGCTAAAATACCCTGAAATTTATTAACTCACACAGTTCTGATTCCACAATTCAGATATTTAGAAATCATCAACTTCATTCAATTAAATCCCTTATGAATAATTTATGTAGATTATCACCTTAACAAAAAGCTGCATCAATCTGAAGTATCATGCTCAAGTGAAAACATTTTCAGAATACACTGAATTATACATGTAGATTGCTGTAGGAAATATATTAAAAACTCAGACATAAAAAAACTTGTGTGTGACACACCTTACTATCCATAAAGGGGAGGAAAGAAACACCCCAAAACAAAAACACCAACAACCCTTTTTCTACCATAAAGAGGTATGTGTGGACTATTCTAAAACAGTCCTACTCAAAATACCTTGTGTCCCAAGCCTCCTAACTTCCATGGTACTCATACAGTTTGTCCATGCGTTAGTCATCTCATGTAAACAAGAGCACTGTCCTGCAAACAACACACTTTGACGTTAACCTCTAACGTTTCCTTTTACAATATTATGACAATACGGATCTAAAGCTTGACAGGTCTCTTACGATTCTGTCCTGATAGACACTTTGAGAAAAAGGGTAAGATCTGTTTCTAGTTAGAAGGGGCAAAACTGCTCTCTTAACATAGTTGGGTATTTTCTCCCATGGGATTGCCTCTAGGCACGCTGAAGATGGCACAACAAGGACAGACCATTACATGTATTTTGTGTGGACTAATCATAATTTGGTAGTGCCACATTTTACCAAAAGAAGACTAACAGCTACTGTCTGTAAGCAAATTTACACGTGGAAAAAAGCAAAACCTTCATTTTCAGACGCTTTACCCCACCAGAAAAAGTAAGTCTCCTAGAATTTCAATATTTAACAAAAAACCCAAAAATAAAAGCAGCAACCTATTTCAGCTGCTTTCTGAAACACTTTAAGGCCTATACTTCTTGTCTATTTTTCAGTTTTCTGCCTCAGGAAGGTGCAGACACTGGACTGCAGTTTTGTATTCCTAACATCAGATTATGGGCTAGTAAATGAAACAAACCATCCTTACAGGAGACAACTAGAAAGCACAGACTTCCAAACAGACTTTTTTTCTAGCCTTTTCCAGACCTAGTCCACAGTATTACTTTACCTTAGATGAGTATTTTCTCAACTGTGGTTGACTGCCTGGTGCCGACCCAGCACTTCTGGCAGAATGAGTTTAAAAACACTTATTTTTCTGATAGTATATCATTACAATTGTAAAAGCAGTGTTCATCATGCGTGGAAGGTTCCATGACAACACTAAGTATTCCACATTACAGGACTCTGACAAAATCTGCCTTGAGTATTTTAAACAGTTCACACTTAAGAGTTCTTGTGGATATTTGGAAAATATACCATTTAGAGACAGCTGCAACACTGAAACTGTGCTAAGTGGAAGGTTATCGATGAAAGGACCTGGGGTGAGAACCACAGTGCTGAGCAAAGGTGATTACTACACACACACACAAAAATATTCCTATTCTTCCCACACTACCAAACACAGAAGTTTCCTTTTACTTTGTTAGTCTATCAGGTGTCATGGTTGGACAGTAACAGTAGCAAGGAAAAAAGTGACTACCTTCTACTGGACAAAGATCTACCAAAAAAATCCCCAAAACCCAAACCAAAAAACCCAAAGCAACACTCCACCAGTTCTACCACCAAAATAGCATTAAGATGAGGCACATGCCAAAAATTTTTTACATTATACTCATATTTGAGGTGGGGGATTTCACAATGCAAGGTACAAGGTGATGATATACGTGTCAAAAGCAGTCTGCTACAAGTGTAGCTCTCCACGTAAGGTCTTAGATGGCCCCAGTGCACTGCCATGTTTCAGATAAGAGTCTCAAAGACTTGTTCTGTTTTCCTTTTGAAGATGCCCTTTCTGTGTGTTGTTGGTTTTGGTTTATTTTTCCTCCTCCTCACACAAATAAGGGAGAAGCTAGAGTGCATCACCACAGGTCTCAACTGCAGACACGGGGTGCCAGGGCACCTGGGTTTGCAAAGCTAAAACCAGCACGCTACTTTATACTGTCAGTGCCAGTTGCAGTTCTACAGCAAGGCCAAAGAAAGCAGCATCACTGTGCAGGAAACTTCTCAAAGTTGGAACTCTGCAAAGAAGCCCCAAGAATTTATCATAGCAACAATATCTTTTTTAAAAAGCTATTAGTAAGAGAACTAACAAAACTCTTCACCAATACAGAAACTTACTCTCTGTAACATGGGTCCTTTTAACAGTAGCCGTTCTCAGAAACATGCCATCAGTTCCCCAGGGTGCAATTACTTACGGCGAACACTTGCAGAACTGATACGTGCAAAGAGAAACAGCACAGGTATCTTTCAGGAGCTCTTTCTAAGATCTCCACCCGAGCATCTCGCTAACCTGTACTATAAATAAACCAAACAAATACTAAATGGTGTTTAAACACGGAGCACAGATTCCTACAGCTGAACCCAAAATCGAAACCAGAATAAAATCGGCAATCCCCGCTCGGAATCACGCCTTCCAACCGGGGCACCCCTCAACTGACTGGGAACAGTTCACATCTTCCCAGAAAACACCTAACGCACTCGGAGTTCTACACCGACGCATCAGCGCCGGGAAGCTGACACGTCCCGCAAGCGTTAGTTTCACACCTGAGTTATTCCCAGCGGCCGCGCCTCCGGCTGCAGACCCCGAAGAGCCCTGCCCCGGCAGCTCGCGGGCCGCTCCTGCACCGCACTCGCCGCAGGCCAGGCCCGCCACCCATCGGCCCGGAGCGCGTCCCGGCAGGCCCAGCGGCGGACAGCGCGCTGCGGGGAGGGCGCGGGTGGCTCACACGACGCTGCCGCGACCCGCCCGGGCCAGGCGGCGCCCCGCAGCCCCCGCCGCCCCGCAACCCTGCCCGGCAGCGGCCCGCACCGGAGGCCGCGGCCCACGCGGGCGACTAGACTCGCGGCGCCCACGTCCCCGGCTCCCCGCCGCCCCCGTCCAGCCCCCGACCCCTCTTCCCGCCACCGGGGCCTCACCGCCAGGTCTTGGGGCACGGCTCCACTCATGGCCCGCACCGTGCCGCTCCGCCAGGCCCGGGAGGGCAGCGCAGGCCCCGGCTCCGGCCCCGCCGCCTCGCCCTCGCCCGGCCCCGCCGCCAGTAGCAGCAGAAGCCGCTTCCCCACGGGGGAGGCCGCCGCGTCCGCCATCCCCGACGGGCAGGAGCCTCTGCCGCCGGCCCGAGCCCACCGGTCGCCGTCGACGCCCCGAGATACCGAGCAAGCGACTGCCCCGCGCTGGGCCTCCGAGCGGCGCCCGCCCCGATCCCGGCATGCACCTCGTCGCACAGTCTGCCCCCACCTTCCTCTGCCCCACAATGCCCCGCACCGCCCGTCCCGCCTGGCACCGTGAGCAGCGGAGGCGCGGGCAGGAGGGGAGCGGTACGGCACCGGCCCTGGGGCACGACAGCGACGGGCCTGGGAGGGCTGCAGCCCCGGGACGAGCCTCGCGGCGGCCGCGAAGGGAAGCCGGAGCAGTCGCACAGCCGAGGGGCCGCCGGGAGGGACAGGCCCCGCGACGGGGCAGGGAAGCCGGTCGGTGGGGGGAGAACGGGAGCAGAAGGGCCTCCCGTGGCAGGGCTCGTGATTGACGCCGAGCTCAAGATCTGAAATCATCGCCAAGAGTAAGGAGTTCTGACCTGAATGTCGAGGTAGACACACACAGAGCAGCGCAGTGGCAGCTTGAGCTGTGCAGGATCAGAGCGGTGGTTTTCAGTGCCGTGCTGAAAGGAGGGGACGCAGGGCGCAGGTGTAGGTGCTCTGCTTGTCAGCGAGGCGGATCTGAGGCGGCGTTTAGGTAGGGGGTAGGACACACGGTCATTGTGCTCACAGAACGCCACTGTCACGATTAATTGATACACCTGAGTGGTTCTCGTGTAGAGCGGTGCAGTGCCCTCAACCTGCTCCTGTGCACTGTGCTGGAACAACCACAAAGCTCTTCAGAATCCTACACTGCTAGAGAAATGAAGTGTGCAGTAAAGACACTGTGTAACTGGTAGAACCTCAAATGAGGAGCAGATTCTACCCAGAAAATAAAGATATTCTTGTGGAAATAAGGGGTTTTTCTTCTTGTGCATGTACTGTTTGCTCTGAGGGAGTAGGATTTGACCAGCAGCAGCCAAGGCACATTACTTGCTTTCACTTTCATTTATTCAAAATGACTGTGCTAGGTTGTTTTGAATAGGTGACATCATTTAATCTGTTACTTTCTAGTTAGATGCATGCAATTTACTGGACTTGGAGATGGGTAGGGCAATGCCTAAGACCAGTTTGTACAATATGCCTTGTCCTCAAAAGTGCATTTCATTTCATTCCCTTATCTCTGCTCTTTTGGGTGGGATTTTAGTCCCAAGGTGGCACACAAAATACTGAACAGATTATTACATCCAGATGCTCAAGATTTTTTCTTTTCTTTTTGCAGGCAGGCTTTGCCTTTTGAACACAGAACTTGAGAATATTAGTGGCATTAGAACTCTGTTCTTTCCTCTGCTGTGCAGCCTCTGTGACTTTTGATTCACTATACACCACTGGCTTTACTAATCCCTCCCTCACGTTTGTTTTTCTTAAAAGGTCCACGAGCCAGTATCTGCATGAAACATTACTGAAGGGTAGCAGAGCTGTTACATCTTGTGTTTGATTCCCAAAGTAAATCCCAGATGATTAGTACATTCTTTGAAGACCAGGGTTTGCTCTAATGTCTTAAATTCCTTTACTGAAACAGTAAGGTTATCAAATGTGAATTAGAAATAGTACCATGATGTGAAAGGGTCCAATAGGGTCCTACAGCCCCTTCCCATTCCATCAGCTCCAAGACTGAAAGTGCCATGATAAAGCAGGCCATCAGTTCCCAGCTCCTGACCATGCTGCTAGATGTGCCAAACGTGTGCAGCACTAGCTCTGCAAGCAGTGACATAATGCACCAAGAATACAAGGGTTTTTCCTGACTTTCCTTAGTGATCGACATAGGGAACACAGGGCATGAAACATGAATTAACTTTCCTATGCTAATTCTATTGCACTGACTTTTACTATGTTAAATTAGTTTCACAGGCTAATTTTGTGTGTAATTTGAATTACTGTTTTACTGTAAAAAGGCAAAGACAGTTAATGCTTTTTTCACATTTAAACTACCCATTTAAAAGGCTGCAAAACCAGTTACCACCATTTCAACTTGTGAGAAGTCACACGAGTAAAGGCCAGGCTACATCCCAAGCTGCCCCTTGAAAACAGCATTTCTGCCAGTCTGCCACCTTCACAGCCTTGACTGAGGGTCAGTGCTGCAGAATCCAAAGTAACTTGCCAGAGTGGCTGATCCAGGGACTGAATGTGTGGAAGATGCAACTTACCCGATAAGCAGAACGGACGCAGACGCTCACCTGTACAGTTTTTCAACCCTCCCCTTCAATGTTTGATCTAAAGCCACCCCTTCCATAAACAGCAGCCATGTTCTTAGGAGAACTTTATTAAAATATATCCAAGTAGTAATCAAACATTTTAGAATGAGTGAGGAGAGAACTTAAGTGAGAAAAACACCTGTACAGAGGACAGTGCTTTAAGTTTTTGTTTACATGCTTTATTTCAATGTTTCACAGTTTAGTCATCGTCTACAAAAATATATTTCTGAAACTCTGAATCCTCTATTAAAAAAAGCTGGTCAGCAGCAGCGACCCTGACAAACAGAATGTACCTTGGGACAGTGTAAGCACCTCCTGTAAGCAGATTAGTGCAGCTAGGGCACTCCTGCCTCACCCTGGGAGACTTCTGTTCTTTGGGATTAAAGCTCTGCACTAGTTCTGAAGGAAGGCATTAAAAAAAAAAATCCTTCCACTTCTGTATACTGCACTAAGCTTGGGAGGGGGAGATGCAAGTCAGTGTATCACACAGAAGAGAGTGCTAACAAAGGACTTGGCACTCAAGGGATGAAGACCACAGGGTACTTTAGTACTGGTAATTTTTTCTTTGAGCTGTTTAGAACAGCCTTCATCTGGTAATAACAGGTTCAGTCTATAAGCAGAGATACAAATGGCATACAAGCAGAGTAATCCTATAAGCACAAAGAGAGTCCTTCTTTGGGGTCATGATAAGGGTTCTGCTCACTTTTACATCAACAGTTTTTGCTGTGGCTTTAAATCAAGGGGAAAATTGCCTAAATATCCAATCAGGAGCAGTATTGGAGAGAACAGAGCCACTACCAATGCCATAAGCTTCAACTCCTTAGTACCCGTAACTGACGATAGCAGTTTAATTCCTATGCTTACTAGTCACCCGTGTATCTAGGCACCAAAATAAGAACTGAGAAACTGAAATATCCCCCCCAAAGGAGACCCTTCCACTCATCCTCTGCTCAGGTAGAGACACAGAGATACCTGCAGTTACGAAGAAAAAAAAATTGCTTCCTCTTTTAAAAAAATAAATCTATCTTGCATCGTGTTCTAGAAGAGACAAGGTCAATGCACTCTGATCCTCTGTATTCACAAAGCTCAGAACAAGAAACCCCTTACCGCAAAATCATCTCAGACCTGAACCTCTAAGCAGGGCAAGAGTTTTCAGCAGCACGTAAGAGTAGTTATTGACAGACTGCTTCCTCAACATGGCAACAGACAGAAAATGAACTCTCAGTCTCTGAAACTACCTGTCAGAACACCAGCTTTCTGAGAAGCATGTAAAATTTAGGTTTCCTAGAGATTAGAGAACTCTGGAAAGTGCTGCTGGTTATTTTAGGTACAGCTGCAGTCAAAGTCCTTCCAAGCTCTAGGGCTTTGTTCAGAAAAAGTTCTCCTGTAACTTGTGCCTACCACCAGTCCCAGTCTGATCTGCTAAACCTGAGCAGCCAAGGAGGTATATGAATTTTAATCAGCATCATCCATGAAAACACAGAAGCCAAGAACCTTCACCAAGACAAATAACTTACCAAAAGACACTCAGCACTGGAAAACTAACATCATCTTACTAATGCTAAACAGTTGAAGTGTAAAATCTGTAAGAAAACACCTGAAGTTTACTTCTCGCCTATTTTCCTTTCTTGAATCGCTGGGGAAGAGGGGTGGGGAGGAGGCCAGGACAGGCAGGGGAAGGAAAGGAATGAATCACTTCACTGTATCAGTAGTAAGCCATTACATGAAGGCAGGATTGGAGAAAAGCTTTCCTCAGCTTCCCAGCAAACAGCCTAATCAGAAGATTTTGTCCACACCTCTAGGTGTACTTCCAGTCTGTTCCCAGCTGTTCAACTTCCAGTCACAGACACATAACAGAAGGAAGAGTGGAGGCAGGCAGACAAACCCACACATAGGATGTGCCTCCGACATAGCACCTACTTTAATATATCCACACAACATAGATCAACAAGGAATCGTTGCATCTTGTGCATGGAAAGGTTCTAACTGAAGTGCAACCAGATTAAAGGAACATTTGGGATTAAGGAAGGTGTGTGGAACCCATTTTGCTGAAGACTCCACACCCCTTCAAAGCAGCGATTCATATTCAGTCACTTGGAGAATGGGAAATGACTTGAGAGCAACAAGCGCGTCTTGGCTTCAGGTGACAAGCTAAGAATGTTCTTTCTCCTTTAGTATCACAAAGCTTATTCATGTAAAAAGCCACTGCCTTGCCCTGCCCACTACTGGAGATGCAGTATATGCTCGCAGAGCAAAAGTACAGTAATTTGGTCAACTGTTGAAAGCTGCCTTCTCCATCAGGACAGACAAGTCCCTGCACTGGTGTGCCACCTCTGGTTGATGCAGTTAGAAAAAAAAAAATAATTCTGCAGCACAAAGCTTACAATTCTAACATGACAGATACCTTGTAGATAACACCACCATCAGACTATGAGGTACACGTGTGAGGAACCAGCAACTGCCTCGGCAAGTTACTGCTACTTGCTGTCCCTAAGTTACAGAGACTCCGGGTGACTGTTCCAAATCCTCACACACACAGTGGCCACCAGAACACATCTGATGACATCTGAACCCCTTCTGAATTATTTACAAAGCTGGCTTTGAGACTTACTTTTACCTTCAGGTCTAGTACTGCATAGACAAAACTTTGTATGGTCAAGAACTAGCAATGCCTGTGCTACGTCTGTTCTCATAGGAAACCTTAATAACAAGGAAAATAATACACAGAGCTGAGCCTGGGCTGCATTCCACCAGGGGCATATTAAGGACAACAGTCACAACTTCTCCAGTTCACTAATGTTTTTCAAATATTCCCCATGGCCACACTAGAAAGGTTCAGCCAAATTAAATTTAAGCTACAAGTCACAACTGAAAAGTGTGCACTGAAGTCTTGTGTTAGGAACATTGAGGGCCATCCCTGATCAGGCAGCACTTCTGTTTGCAAGTGCACAAGGACAGTTCCTTGTCACACACACCCAAGGCAGATATATGGGAAAAGTCACTGGTTAAACCAAGTATTTCTGAGGGGAGGCAAGGTGACCACTGCCCTGCCCCGGAGGAGAAAGATTCATTGAGAGATTAAAACTAAAGGGTTACAAAATAAAGGCAAGAGCTAAAGTTTGCCCGTAATGAAATGCATTCTCCCATCCTGTATGAACAGGAAACAGTCTTTGTAGGGTGTTAAAGAAGGTCCTAGGAGGAGATACCCTTCCTTTATCTGCTGCCAGAGGAAAGAAAGATGCTGCTATTGGTCAGCGGGAATCTCTCTGTCTGCATCCAGTTTGCTCGTCTCTCCTGGGGAAGGGGTACGTGGTGCAGAGTGAGAAACAGAAGGGATCCCATGAGCTACAATCCCTTCCACTACTGGTGGCTCTGGTAGCCCAGGGGTGGCTACTCCCACTACTCCTGGAGGAAACCTAAAACCAACAGAAACACAGAAATTAAAAGCTTGTCCAAAAGCATTAGGCAAGGGGAAGGGAGCCCCTTAGGTACCTGACAAATCCCTCTTTCTGACAGAAATGCTCTGAGACAGAACACAGGCAAAGTGTCCAGAATTGAAGAGCAGCAGTTATATCCCAAAACCAAATAGCAGGTGTTCTCAGACTGCCAGAGAGTGTCTCAGGTCACGTACTGAGCACTTGGATAAAAGGCACAAAGTTATCTCCAGTGGGAAGCAGTGGGAGGCACTGTATGGAGATACCCTGAAGGACTGGAAACTCCCTCCACATCAGCAGGAGGAATGCAAGCTGCCAATTATGAGGAATGCAAGCTGCCAATTATCCTTCACTGGGCTCTAAGACAGAGAAAGTTAAGGAGCTCAACTAATAAAACAGCTACGTGTAAGATGAAAAACAGGAGAGCAATGCTCATCAATTGCTAATGAACCATTCTTCCATTACTTCCATTCTGTCCCCCAGTGCCTTCTCCATAAAGAGATCTGAATCTCTGTAGATCTCCCAGAGGGGGAAGAGAAGGTATTTCCTACTTTGCAAACGGGAGAAAAACACAAGGGAAGCAACCTGACCACAGTCACTTGGCAGGTCTGTACCTGACACATAAACTGAAATATACCCTATTTATGCCACTGCCTAAATCCACTGGACACTGTCTCTTTAATAGCCCATACTTGGGCTACAGATAGGAACTGTGCTTTGTTTATACAGCTCTAATCATACTCACAACTTCTAAATGTTAAGATCCAACTTCTCAGGCACCCAGCAGACTCTTTATATTATCTCTTGGGCAGGTCTTGCAAGGATTTGGAAAAAAATAACCAGAATGCAGCTGGAACTAAGCATGACCAAGTAAATGCTAAATCCTAGTACATCTTCAGCAGTGCTGCAGTTAAGTTCCTGTAAAGAGCTTGTATACAGATGTCCTGGTCCTGGCCAAGCCAGAGTTAACATCCCCAAGCAGTCAGTGCAGGGGAGCTGAGTTAGCACAGGTGAGTATGTAGGAACAGAAACATCTGCTTGCAGGTACAGGCAGATCTCAAACCTAAAGAGGGATGCTGGCCTACTTCAGTAGGAAGATAGGCTTGGAAGCAGTAACATGGACAACCTACATATCTCACCTGTATGCTGCAGCTCCATTGAGTTCTGGGTGGACAGTTGCAGGATCAATACTGGACCACTGAGCTGCTAACAGCAAGTACTCCTTGTTGACACAGTTCCTCAAAGCATCAGGTATGTGGCCTGCAAGAGTGACAAGAATGACAAAAAACACCCCAGGACACAAGTAGGAGGGGCTAGTTCCATGAAGCATTTACAAGGGAAGCACAACACCTTTCCATCTACCTCCATGATAACACTGCATAGGGGAGACACTCCCCTGACCAACTGATCTTTGTAGAAGACAAGAAACTGATCGTTCTTCTCCACTTCTGTCATCCTGTGCAAATTACTGGCCACAAACTGCAATTGCTATGCATCACCTTCCACAAGAGACAGCATGTACTACTCCAGAAAAATGTGTACAATATAACTGTCAAAAGAATTATTGCAAAGGATTTGGAAGATGTTGCAGGTACAAGACTTTCCCAGGGAGGAAAAGTGCCACTCTAGCATTAGTTACAAGATTCTCAGAGAGCAATTATCAACTTACACTCCAGTTCCAGAAACCAGCTACTAAGTTTTCAGAATAATCAGCATAATCCTTGCAGTGAACTAACAACAGAATACTAATTCTGCAACAGCTGCAGAGCACACAGTCTTCCTCATTACCTGTAATAGCTCTGCGGATCTCTTTAGCTGCATCTTCTCTGGATTCAATGGAAGCCTGCTCACTGTACCAGGCAGTGTGAGGGGTGCAGATCACATTGGGTGCATCTTTTAAGGGCCCCTGAGCAAAGCTGTGGGGAGGGGGGAGGAGGGAAAAACATTATTTCTCTCTAGAAGAGATAATTTCATTGGTCCTGTGAGATATCACTGTAACTCTGATAACGAAACAAAAAACAACCCCAAAACAAAGAATCACTCCAAATAGGAGCAGACATGCAGGTGCAACATTACCTGAAAGGCTCAGACTCATGCACATCCAATGCTGTTCCTCTGATTCTCCCCTCTTTCAGGGCTTGTGCTAAGGCTTTCTCATCTACCAGCCCTCCTCGGGCTGTGTTCACTAAGAAGCAGCCCTGGCGCATCTAGAAGAAGAAAAACATTAAGTGGGTTGAGAATGAGACTTTTCATGGAGGCTAAGTGAATCTTGGGAAGTCTACTGGAAATAAGCAGGAGCCTGCAGTGATTAGATGAGGCCTGGACGAACTAGGAGTGCTCTCACTGCAAAGCTAACCACAGGGGAAATGCCTGCAAGTGATGCTTGAGAAATTGCTTTAAAAATGAACAAACAAAACCACAAGACAACAAGGGCAAAAGTGGAACTCTCAAGTTCTGCACTCCATATTCATCCTACTATATTAAAAAAGAAAGAGGACATGAACCAAGTATCCAGCTATACAAAACTGGACTACAACGTCCAGATGTCTCTAACGAAAGCACTGAAAAGTATTCATAGACTAGCAGAGTACAGCCCGAGACTGACTTTGCAGTGGGCTTGGGCAGAGAGGTTTTGGCAGAGCTGTGTAAAGAATCTTACACAGCCTCAGCCACACCACACCTGGCTTTAACCAGCAGAGTCAATTATGCATTTTAAGGCAATTTGACATTACTGAATCACTTACAACATTCTTTATAAATGAAATTACTTGGCAAAAAGAGCCAATCCTACTCTTCTCTCAACATGAAATTCTATACAGCACAAAGCGCAGGCACCCGGATCCACACGCTCCCAGCCTCCAAAGGCAGCAGGAGGCACACGACAGAGGCAGCAGGATTCACACGCTCTCAGCCTCTGTGAAAGCAGCAGTTCTGTTTGCATTCATTTC
The DNA here is from genome assembly GCF_964237585.1 of Gallinula chloropus. Classification (NCBI taxonomy): domain Eukaryota; kingdom Metazoa; phylum Chordata; class Aves; order Gruiformes; family Rallidae; genus Gallinula; species Gallinula chloropus. The sequence goes on along the minus strand of NC_140095.1, from coordinate 22,992,858 downwards.
CACAGTGCTCTGTGGGGGAAATCAAGCTCCTGCTGCACCTGTTTAATAGTGAAGTCATTGATGAGGTGATGGTTATGTTCATTCAGGCTGCAGTGCAATGTGATGCAATCGCTGTGCATTAGTAGATCCTGCAGGGTTCCTACTCGTTGTAAACCCAAGGATCGCTCCACTCCATCCGGCAGATAGGGATCATAGAAAATCACGTTGAAGCCAAAGGACTTGGCTCGCAGAGCCACTGCCTGTCCAACTCGGCCTTCACAAAAGAAAACCCACAATCATCAAGGAAAGGTAAAACAAACTTTAAAGACAAGATACTGGGGTAGACTGGGAGCCTACACTGGTGTTACTGCCAGGGCCCAAGGTACTGCAGCCCTCGAAACCCCTGGGATTGCCATAGGGATCCAGAGGAGGTTATTCAATGCTGATCCCACGTTCCTAATTCTAGTCCTTCCCCATGCAATAGACAGAGCTTAGCCTAGAAGGAGCTCTGCTTTTTCAAATGAAATCTGGATCCTGAGTCAGAGGCAGTAATAATCTGATTATGAGAACTTGGGAGAAGGAATTTGTATGTTTCAGGCGGCTTTGTTACTGATACAGAGCCTAGCACACAGGGCAACAGTCACCAAGAAGAGCTGTCTGAATGTTCCAATTCTTCTAGCTACTTGAATATGGAAAAAAAGTCCCCAATCCCATGACATAAACCCAACTCCTGAAGATATCCAGCATCACAGAATAGGGCACTAGCACTCCTTATGAGTCAGTGTGTTTCACAATGTACAGCTGTAAAGTTATCGCTGTTTTCAGCCTGTGACACTTATGCTCCCAGTTTACTTTTCAGTTTAGCAATTCCCACCACTTACCGAGCCCAATGATGCCCAAAGTCTCCCCACGGATACGCACAGCGCCTCCAGCCACCTCCCGAATCTGCTCTACGCTGGAGGCGCGGTTCCCCTCCCGCATAGCCTGATGGAGCCAAGTAACACGGCGGTAAAGGTTCAAGATGTGGCAGAGGGTGGAGTCAGCAGTCTCCTCTACCGAAGAGGAAGGGATGTTGCAAACTGCAATGCCTACAAAGCCATAGAGGTCATAGAAGATTTTTAGCATCACAACGTTAAACCAACATAGATCTTCAGTTGCATAAATACCCATTTGATTGACATACTACATGGAAGGGGAAAAAAAAGGCTGAAATGAGAAAACTGGGTCATACCAGTGATCCAAGAAACTGACTGGTTTAGAATATCTGCATCAAAAAAAAAAAAAAGCAAACCCACCAACCAACCACTCATCCCAGAGATACTCCTGACAGATTAACTGGCAGACTGTAAAAGAATTAAGACAGATGGTTGAGCTCTTTCATACCTCACAGTCCAGATGCTCACTGCAAGCATCAGCTTTCCCAGGAGCAACAATAAGTAATTAACTCATTGAACACAAAGAGAAGCCACGGAAGCCTCTCTAAATCCATCTGAAGTTACACTTTAAAATAACAACACATAAACAGTCCCACTCTAGAATAACGGGCAACCACTAAGGGACTATAAAACCCTGGGCTAGAATTCTCAGGTATAGTGCCCATGCAAACAGAGCTGAAGTCCTGGAAGCACAAATTACTGTCAGGAAAAAGATGAAACACTGTAGTAAATCTGGTAATTCCTGATCAGCCCATTATTAAAAACAAAATAAAGGGAGTGGGGGGGCAAGCGGGCTGGGAATATACCTTTTCAGTGCTGCTTTCTGTCAGTCAACAAACCAGCCAAGAAGTAAGAGTAACAAGATGGAAAATTGGTCTCTTCCTAAATGTAACCCTAAGCCACTTGCAAAACCAAGGAAAACTTTCCTCCTATCAGAAAACTAGAAAAAAAAATCTAAGCAATGGTTGAAAGCAATAAAATTCAGCAACGCATTACTCTTGTAAGAGGCATTCAACTAAACTCAGAGAGCTAGGAGAGCAATGGCCACACACAATCCCAGATACCTTAGTCCTTTTCTCCACCAAATCCTTTGCAATTGTGCCACAATGCCACACACAACTCAAAGATGTGAGATGGGAAGACAAGGGAACCTAACTTCATTTCATCTCACAGGTTACCATCTCGTTCAACTTCAGACAAGCCACATGTATTCATCTTTGACACAACTAGGCACAAATTTGTGTATACACGCAGTATTGTGCCTAAATGTAAGAAAACACAAACCCACACAACAGCCCTTTGGTCTGATTTGAACACTTGGAACATCTAAGAAACAGTATCTTACCTCAAAATTAAAGAGCCTGGCTAAGCATGAAAATAGTAATTAATTGTCCATGAAAAAGCACATCTGGCCATGTGTGAGGGTCATCCTACTATTACTCTAAAGCAAAAGCTGCAAGCAGCAGCCTGATGGTTAACCTCCTTGGGTTAATGAGTATGGAGTGGGAGGGAAAGGGAAAGGGAAAGAAAGGGAAAGGGAAAGCTTTGAGTCAAAGCCATGGATGGTGACTATGTGGAGAACCCTAGAGTAGAGTAGTTTCCAATTCAGCCCAAAAATGCAATGACTGAATGAGAGCCAAGGACCTTGCCAGGAACTCTTGAGACTATCCTGTTGAATCATTCAGATGAGAAGACTCTTTAGACCCAATTCAAACACCAGATAAATATGCACTCTTCATTTATTTGCACTGTTTCTGTTCTTACAGATCTGGAAATTGTGATGACTATTTAAATTTTATATATAAATACTTGCATTTGATTTAAACTTCATCAACAACAACAAAGGGGAGAGCACTTGGATGATCCACCTCACCTAGGAGACTCCAAGGTCCAAAAAATCTCCCTGTTATATATTTAATAAAGAGCAGCTTGTGGTAACCTGATCCAGAGACTCTTCACACACCTAGGGCTCTAAAGGAATCAATAAAGTGTTGAATGACAACCTAACTGTACATAAAAAAAAAATAACAAGAAAAACTTATCATTTTCAGTGAGTTTATCCTGCATCAGCATTTGCAAGCTACTTTCAGACATCAGTCGGCTCAATTCTTTCCCCACGAACAACTCACAGTCGCCTCACCAAAAGTTAGACACCACGTTCAGGTTTCTGAATCCCAAACAATAGCAAAGACACTGACACCTATAGCAGAGTAACGTGAGAACTGAGAATCAAGCCACATACCAGCTCCCATATCACTCAGCTTCCTAAAGATGCCTGATACTAAGCAGCTCCAGATCTTTTTACTTAAAAGGTTTTAACAGCACTTAGGTATGCAACAGAAAAACATGTGCAGTGTTCCACTTCACATTCAGTTCTCATCGCAACAAAGCCTTAACGGCATCATCATACCTAATTCTGCAGCAGATTTGATGTCAACATTGTCATAGCCACTGCCAATACGCACAATGACCCTGAGGGCTTTGAATTTCTCCAGGTCCTGACGAGAAAGGGTAATGGTGTGATACATCAGGGCTCCTACTGCCTCATTCAGCACCTACAACAAAAAAACCACCCAAAACCAGTCCAAATCAATCTCTGCTTTGGTTACTCTAAGAGGCAGAACTCTGTGTTCAAGTGCCTGCATGTTTTCTTGCCTACCTTTTCATGGATTTCCTGAGTTGACTGAGCATCACAAAATGCCACTGTAGCAACATCCTTCAGGATGGGCATCTCCACAGTGCAATCCCGTCCATCCAGGAGCGCAACCAGCGGCCGTGCTGGCATCGGGCCATTCACAATAGGAGGACGTATGCCTAGTAAGGAAGTCACCATGAGCAATTAAATGAAAGACAAGAATTCTGGACCCTCATTTGTTAGTTCAACAAGCCACTAGTTCTGTTAGAGTTCTACAGCATTTAGGATGGAATTAGTCAAATCAGAAACAAACAGGAAACAAACACAGAGAAATGAAGCTGGGGGAAAAAGCTCCTCTCTGCCACCACTACGTAAAGAAAAATAAAGCTCGTTGTAAATAACGAAACAATAGATGCGGTCTATTCAGAAGCGTACCGGCTGGCCACGGGCTGCTCAGACGAGTTCTAAAGCCACTTCAGGCCTATCTGCCCCCGCCCCCCGCGCCGAGATACGAAGCCTATTTCCTCCTTAAGCGACCAGGGAGCTCGCACCCCCACAGGGCTCCTGCTAGTCTCCGCCAGCGGCCCTTTCCGGACGAACGAGCCCCCAGCAACAGGGCCGCGGGCGGCGTGCCGCAGGAGCTGGGTGGAAGCCCAGGGCGGGCTGCGGCGGGTGCGCTCGCAGCCGGCTGGACGGGCGCCTTGGCTCGGCCGGGCGAGCAGCGGCCGGCCCGGAGTCCCCGCCGCGCGAGGGCACGCTGCCGCGGCGGGCGCCGCTGGCCGCCGCCCGGGCGCTGGGCCGCTGCTGGGCGCGGCCTCGCGCGGCGCGGCCGAGGGGCGCGCGCCCCGCCTCACCTTCGCAGATCCGGTCCAGCCGCTGCCGCTTCACTTTGTGCCGGTCCATGGGCCGCGCCGCGCCGCCCCTCAGCGCTGCGGAGGGACACGCCGTCACTCGCCGCCGCCGGCTCCCGGAGGAAGCGGAAGGGCCGGGCTGCAGCCCCGCGCCGAGCGGGCCAGCCGCCACCGAGCAGCCGCAGCTTGGGACGCCGCTCGTTTCCGCTTCCGCCCAGCCCCACAAGCCTTTGCGGCGCGGCAGGGAGCGAGGCCCGGCAGCGGTTGCTGGCGGGGAGTCGGACAGCCGGAGGCCGCCGCCCTGGGGCCTCTCGATCCTCCCGTGGGCCGCCGGGCCCCAGCTCGCCTTGGCCGTAGCCGGATCCGGGCAGTCTGGGTCCTGCGGGAGTGGCGTGCCCTTGCAGGCGCCGCGCCGGGCTCTGCGCTCCTCCGCAGGGCTGCCGGGCAGCGAGGGGGCACGGAGCTGGGCCGAACGCGCCGGCCCAGCGGTGAGACAGGGTGCATCCCCCGTGCCCCGGGGGTCTCTCCAGGGCATGGTGTGAGGAGGGGACACACTGGGTGCCACTCCTGCAGCACCACCAGGCACCAAGGCCACAGCCTGGTACTACAAGCTGCTTTTCCAGCACATCTGTATCCGAGGAAAAGGGGATTAGGACAGGTCTCCCCTGAGGGGTGGCACGAACAGACACTGCAGAGTATCTAATGGTCCTGAGCTTTCTTACGCCTGCATGAAGGTTTCTTTTTATCACCCCAGGGTATTAGGTGGGCCATAGACTCAGTACGGTAGCCCCTTTGTCTATGACTTTATCGCAGAGAGATGATGCTGTACTCCTTTGTGTAACTCCCAGCCATTCTGCCTCCCCAACCACGTGACCTACCACAGAGCAGGGCCTGGGGATCTAGCTAGAACATCTTGCTTTTTATTACAAATTATCTCAATCATGATCTCATCTCAGAAGAGGTGCATGAGCACACCTGTGAGGTGCCTCTGCTGTTGGCAAAGCTTCCCTTAAGCATGAGTTATGAAAATTGGGAGAAACCACCACAGCAGTGTCTGTACACTGCTACTTAAAAAACCAAACCTAAACAAAACCAAAACACCAAACTGGAGGCAGCTTTACCCATTTGTCTTGCATGCAAAATCTCAGAGGCAAGTTTTACCTTCCCATCTATTAGCCAAACAGCCTTAGTGTTACAGAGCACAACTCTGGGTGGCACATGGAGTCTCCCTTTACGTTTATGGCAACTGACCTTAATGTCTGTATAAAAGCCTCAGTTAAAACCTCTCTAAGCACAGTGAGGTATCCTGGACAGTCAACAGTATCTTCCTGATGGCTTTTAAGGCAAGTACTTTGTTGGATGCTTAAAAAGAACAGGAAGAGAAGGTTATTCTGAGGACAAAGAAACTGGAAATCCTAGAAACCTTGTTGCCAGGGGCAGAAGCAGCAGAGAAAGCCTCATCCATCTGGATACAGAAGCTCTATGCTTTGGTCCAAAGTCCTGCCATGTGGGAGCAGCTCGTACCTGGGTCTTTCCTGTTAGTCTCTAAAGCACCTCATGCTGCTGATAAGATGTAAAGTAAACAGCCCCTATGCTGCTGCCCAGCCATGTGCCCATCTCTTTTACAAGCAAACAGGAGAAAATGTACAAGGAGGGGATTAAAATAAAAAACTACTGCAAGCAGCTGGAGCCTACTGCCTCCAGCTCTGTCTTCCATAGCACTGAAAGGTAGTGAAGGTGGCAGCAGGGACCACTGATTTTTGCTGCCCAGTGTGCCCCAGAGACCTCTGTATCATGGGTTGAATGAAGGGAAACCCACCCCATTTCACTGTGGAGAACAGCTTTAGGGCTGCTGCAGAATCAAAGGGAAATAATCTGATGCACGTTCTGTAACTGGATTGCTCTCAGACCTGTTCAAGCACCTTGCCAACCTTCAGGAACAGTAGGGTCTTGTTTTCTGTTTCATAGGTTTTATGTCTGTTACCACGTTCAGTGTAGTACCTGCCTCTGAACAGCTGCTACCCCTAAGGCCTGGGGCTGTCTTGCCACTGCCAGACCCACTGTCCTGCATGCCAATTCAGCTTCATGTGACAAGGAGAGAGCAAGTAGCTGCTCTGACAGTATGCATCATAGGTACACCAGGATCAGAACAATGTGCTCACATCACTTCAATGTCTTTGAATCAAAATCTAATGTTCATGCATTATTAAAGCTACTTTTGCTATGTTCTTGTGTCTGAAAAAAACTAGACTTGAGGTAGTAGAGCAGCGCTGTTGTAAGGAGCTCCTCCTTTCTCATCTTCAAGAAATATTTTGGCTTTCCTTTTCCAAATAACTTTTCTTCTAAGCCGCTTGTGACTCGGATTGCTTCTGAAGCTGTCATCCAAGCATGGGCACGCTAACCATTGCCTTGACTAGTTGGTGGGAAGAGAGAGTCTCTAACGTGAAACCTGACTGGTAGGCAGTACTACCACCAACACAAAAGTGGGTCAACTGTGGCTTTCTAAAAGTTTGGATACAGACTCCAACACGTGTCTGGATTACCTGTTCTAGCACTGCACCCACTTCTTAGTGAAACTGTTTTCATAGTCTCCAACCTGAACAACCCAAGGCAGAAATTGTGGCCATCATCACTTTTCATGTCATCTGCCATTGCCAACGTGAGCTTGGATTTGTCGTCTTTGCAACTCATTTTCAGGTAGCTCTAAACTGGTAAGAGGTGGTAAGAGGTTGCCTCTGAACGTTCTCTTTGCCAAGCAACCAAGCCCAGCTCTGTTAATTTCTTTGTAGACCACGTGCTGCCCTCTTGGTAGCCCTCCACTGGATCCTCTTTAGTTCCTCCACATCCCCCTTGAACTTCAGGGGCAGGAGCTGCACGCAGCAGCCCAGGTGTGGCTACACCACTGCTAAGTAGACAGGAATAACGTCCTTCACTGGCTGGCCATGTTCTTCCTAATACGGTGGGGTGTGTGGGTTGTCTTATCCATGATTAGAGTTTGCTGGTATCCACAGCAACTTCCAGGTCCTTTCAGTGGGGCTGCTCCTCAGCCAGTCAGCCCCCAGCCAGAACAGATGCCTGGGGCCACTTTGCCTTGTTACAGAACTCCACTCTCCTCCTTAAACTTCATAAAGTGCCTGTTGACCGAGTCCTGTCATTTCTTAGAGTCCCTCTGGATTGAAGCTCTTCAGCATGTCAATTGCTCACCCTAAATTTTCACCATTATAAATTTACTAGTTCCTTTTTTCTGTAGGATGACTTACAGTTATTCTTACCAAAGATACAGTCTATTCATTAAGCTATATGACTGTACCTATCCAGACACCTAAATGTCTCTGATCCTCCTGTTGCAAACCACACTGAGGCTAAAATACAAGAGCAGGCTTAATCATAGGAACAGAGGAATAAAACTGAGCCAGAAGTAGCCAAATATTATGGGAAGCTGCTATGGCAATGAGCAGCCAGAGCTGTTCAGGGCACTAGCACTCATGCTAGGAAATGAAAGAGGGTTTTGTTTGGTTTTCTGTGAATATAGACATTAACTTCTGCTGGGCTGTTTGCATTAGGTTAATATTTCTGTAGTGTACAGGTGTTAATATGAGGCATGAGTGTCCGCTGTCTGTCTCCAGCCCTGTAAAGAGCGGAGTGTGGCGCTGTAAATATTAGCCCAGGCAGGGAAGTGTTTGCACAGTCCTCCTCTGTGCTGCCTCCTGCAGTAGTACTCTGATAGTACTCCTTACAAATGACCCAGGCGCAGCAGTAACAGCCTCAGAACCTTCTGCATTGCTCAATAACGTGCTGTGGTTTTGACTTAGGAAGGGTTGTAGTGATCAAATCCTGAAAAAAGCAGCAGAAGCACTAGTGTGCTATAATCTTCATAAGCTCAGTACTACTCAAGATAAGGTACAAATGAGTAACAGCACATACTGCAAACAAAATCCTTGCTTGGTCAAACCTACTCCTCACTGGCTGTGGCAGTCACAGGTGTAGAGAAGTGCCTAGAACATCACTGGAACCATTCCTTGCTTTAATACAGTGACATACAATCGTTTCAGAGAGAAACTAATGCTTTGGGCTCTTGGTTTGTTCTGAAAGGCTCCACAGTAATGGAAATGACTATCCATTGCTGTTGATTGGAACAGAAGAGGAAACTGAAACCATCCTCCTGCAGATACTGTAGGGATCTTCCTTCCACCAAAGAGCAGAACAACGTATGATGAAAGAGCACCATCATGGTAAAGGATTTCTTATTTCACAGAGGACTCCGCATACTCCTCCCACACCAGCTCTGCTAAGACATCGCACAGATGTGGCCTGCCATGTGTCCAAACCTGGCCAGTGAATTATTAATGTGCTAGAGGAAAAAACTGGCATGCACTGTATCAAGTCCTTCCTAGCTTGAAAGCAATATGAACTGCAATGGCTCTGGTGAGTTTCAAGACCATCTGGTTTGGTGCCAGTCTTTTTCATTAGAGGCAGCTGGGTTGCACTCTGCATTGCAAGGACCAGAAGAGTTAGACTGATGAATGATAGAACAAAAAGTAAAGGCCATCTTCCATGGGTGGGGAGGGGGGAGCAGTGAGGGGAGGAAGTGTACAAATCTGTACTGGTCATGCTGCTTGTAATGTACTGGGAGGAAGAGACTGTTCCTATGGCTGCTGCAGAAGCAGTTGCTCCCTTCGGCTGATGAGTCTTAGCATACCTGTCAAAACTACACGACAAGGATGAAATAATGAAGCAGACAATGCAAACCTGATGCCTGATCACCTTGCACACAGCTGCTTTTGTCAATGAATGCACATCAGGCAGAGCAGCATTTAGCTCAGGGAATAAAAGCAGAGGAATATGGTTCACACCAGAATGAAAGCGCAGGTTCTATCTTCATGCGATTCAGCAGGAAGGAAGGGCAGCTCTGTAATAACATTGGCTCTGGTTCTGTGAGGTAACTGCATACTTGACCATGACAGACTACTTTACTGAATGTCTCCCTCAGCTGTTTTGAGGGAACAAACATCATACATGTGCAGGAGTGACACCCTCCAACCAGTTGCTGTGGAGGAAACTCTCTTTAGATGCTAGGCAAAGAGTGTGGTCACATAATGTGACTGCAGAGCTGTGGACTCAGAAAATCTGCATGCAAATTGACTTCCTTGATGAGACTGGGAAACTCTGTGCCTCAAGATCCCACATGTAAATGGTAACGGTTCTCAGGAGCTTGTGTTTAAGTAATAAATGGTGATGCAGGTGCTGCTTAGCCTTGTGAATAGAATGGTGCTGACTGCAGTAGGTGTCGACAAGAAGCTATGGACACATCTGTCAGGGCAGGGAGGAAAGGAAAAAGGTGTCCAATTTTTGTATGTGTTTACACTCCATGCAACCTTCATGCACAAGGTTAACACTTCAATTTTGGGTAAAACAAGGTACTGACAAAATATCTGTCAAGAATTTAGTCACATATCTATTTCATCACAGAACCTGCTGACAACACTAACCCCAAATCAGCCAGGATCTGTATGAACCTGCAAAGAGCAACAAAGCCAACACAGACCACAGATCTGGTGCTAAAAGCTGAGGAAATCAGATCAGAGTTGATCACAGTTTCTGCAGCTGTTAGAGAAGGTCAAAGGCCTGGACCCTGCATGGAATTAGAGAAACTGATTCCTGAGATCTCATACATGACACTGGTAGATGATCTCCACAGGTCAGAGTTGGCCTATACAATTTCAAATGGAAAGAGTGATGAAAGCTCTGTGAGAGTCTGGTAATTATCCAACTCTGAGACATGTAATGAGGTTACAGTGCTCCTCTGCCTGTGTGGGGGGAGGGGAAATAACCAGATAACCTTGTATTCCATGGGTCCCAGGCAAAGATACAGACTAGTATGCAAAAATCGAGAAAGGGACCATTCCACTGCATTTGTTGGCTCTGCTGGCTAGTGAAGTGTAATGAGTTGGCCAGCCCCTCATTAATGGCCATGTGCCAGGCAGCCTGCACACACTGCTACAGCATTCAGCCTCAACATGGAAGAGTTTTACTTTTTTTCAATCTGCAGCAAAGCATAATTCAAAGCTGAGTTAATGAATAATTTCAGTGGGGTTTGGGTAAAGTTTTCTAATCACAAAACCAGAAAAAAAGAGCGTAAAAGAAGTTGGAAGATGCTCTAAACTGTTCTCTCATAGCAAGCTGGACTGACCTGTGTAGAGCTGTTCTTCCAGATTCCCAGTACATATGAGCTTTTTTTTTTTTCCTCTCCCCACAGAAGCTGCAATCCTGTTGTAGAATAAATTGTGCTGGTTCTTGAAAAATCCATCTGGGAGACAAATAGCAGGCCTGCTATTTTCCACACAGTAACAGTTTATGCGTTCCAGAATTTTCCTAGAGCTTGAAGTTAAGATTACTTGTTTACACTCTTTCTCAAGGCACACACACTTTTTTCTCTTCTCCAGGCTTTTCTGTGAGATGTTGCCTGTCAGTTCACGGAGTTTGGTGAAATCTGTCTTTGCTTAGGAGCAGCAGAATAAGGATCACAGACTGACAACCACTACCATCCAAATCACCCTTTAATATTCTCAAAGAGCTATAGCTGTCAGCTACCATCAGGTCTAGTGGAGCTTCCCTTCCTGTGGTTGTCATCATCTTCTGTACTGAGACAGTCAGCACTGTGTTCCACAAACTTCCCACAGCACCAGTACTCCTGTAGCAAGGGATGCTGGGGCAGTTGCAATCTCCCACCACTGTGCACTGGATGATCCTTGAGAGCAGCCCTGCTGAGAAGGATGAGGAACTCAACATGAGGCAGCAGTGTGCTCTTGCAGCTCAGAAAGGTGATGGGATCCTGGGCTTCATCAGCAGAGGGGTGGCAGCAGGGACAGGGAGGGGATTGTCCCTCTCTGCTCTGCCCTCCCCAGCTGGAGTCCTGTGTCCAGAGCTGGGGCCCAACACAAGGAAGATGTGGGGCTGTTGGAGAGGGGTCAGAGGAGCCACAAAGATGATCAGAGGGCTGGAGCAGCTCCCCTGTGAGGAGAGGCTGAGGGAGCTGGGCTGGTTCAGCCTGCAGAAGAGAAGGCTGTGGGGGGACCTCATTGAAGCCTCCCATCCCTGAAGGGAGCAGAGGAACAGGAGGGGAATCAGCTTGTTAAAGGGCAGAGACTGGAAGGACAAGGGGGATGGAGTGAAGCTGGAGGAGGGAAGGGTGAGATGAGATATTAGGGGGAAGCTCTTTACAGAGAGAGAGATGAAGGACTGGAATAGGCTGCTCAGAGAGGGGGTGGGTGCCCCATCCCTGGGGGTGTTCAAGGCCAGGTTGGAAGGGGCCCTGGGCAACCTTGTGTAGCTCCAGGCCGGGAGGTTGGTGTCCCTGTCTGTGGCAGGGGGTTGGAGCGCTGGGACCCTTGGGGTCCCTTCCAACCCAGACCGGTCTGTGATTCTATTCTATTCTATGATTCTATGATCCTGGATGATTCTGCTTGGTTTTACTGCCAGGCAGCCTGGAACATAAACAGTTTTCTTCCCCTTAAACAGTCACTCAAATTGCTTAGAAAAGATCCTCCTACAGTCTCAAAGACAGTATACAAATCCATGACATAGAAGGCCACATCTCTTCTTCTTCTGCCGGATGTTTCTTGCAAATTGTACATTACTGTATTAATATTCTGGACATAGTGATAATCCAATCAGGTCTCTACTGTGCCATTTCTTTGTTCTTGTAATTTCTCACAAAACCAGAGAAGTTCACAGGATCAAGACACTTCTTGTTTTTTCATGTCTTCATTATAAGCAAACCTTTTTGGTCCTTTATTTTCTTCAATCTAACTATGTCTCTTCCTCCCAAATGGTGCATCCCATCCACCATTTCCCTTAAACTCCTCTGAATATTAAACTTTGATTAGACTTTGAGTCATGGTAAGAATTATTTTTCTCTCCTCATTAAGTATGAAGAACCTCTGGTGTTCATGAACAATTTGTTCCCAATCAGAGTTCCCTCACGGCAGCTCCCTGCAGTAAGCTGAAGGAGTGCTGGTTTTTAAACCCCAACAAGAGGAGGGCACCACTGAATTGGATTGTGAATACTCAATGTGTTTGCAGTTATTACCCTTTCTGTTGGGCTTTCTGGGCGGATGGGGTAGGTGGCCCAACTTGTGCAAACAACCACCCTACAGCAGGTTTGCCCCGTTGTCATGGACTGAGGTTTGATGTGCATGTCAGGCTGTTATTTTTTTGCATTTGTTAATTTGACCTTAGGATGCAAATGAAAAAGAAGGGTCTGTTCGAAAAGAAGCTGAGCTGCTTAAATGCTGGACGGGCTCTCAGAAACGCCAGCCTAGTGTGGATACAGCCAATAGCTCAACCGAGGCGGAGCCAGCAACAGGGAAGATACTGAAATAAGACCTTTCACAACAAAGTCAATAGGAAGAAGCCAGAAGCTCGCTCATCCCTCCTGCAGACGAAAGAAGCACCAAGGGAATTTCTTCAAAAGCCGTTCAGCACCTGTTCCCTAGAGAACACCCCCTGTTTAAGGCTTCCTTTCTTTCACCAAAGCGCGCCTCCGCGGGTGCTCCTCACGGAGCAGTCGCCGCCTTGCCCTCCGAGACAGCCAACTCCTCTACGACCCCTTTCGACAGCGCCCTTTTTGAAGCGCCCTCACAAACCTTTCCTGGGCAGCGTGTCCCTGCACCGCGGGGAGCAGCCGCTCCCTCGGACACCCCGGGGACAGCCGCCCCGCCGCCGCACCCCATCCCGCCACCGGCCCGACGGCCGTGACCCCTCCCCGCCCGCCGCGGCCAGGAGTGCGACCGCGGCCCCGCAGGCGGGAGCACCGAGCGCTCGGCGGGGCAGCGCGGCCCCCGCAGCCGGCTCCCGGGGGTGGGCGGAGCCGCGGGGCGGCGCTCGCCACCCGCACCTCGACGGGGCGGGCCGGCCGGGGCCGCGCCGGGCCGGGGCGGCGGCCGCTCACACGCCGGCGGGCAGCGCGCAGTATGTGAGCCGCCGTCCCAGAGCACGGAGCGACCGACCGACGGCCGGCGCTGGGCTGCAGCATGGGGCTCGCCCTGCTCCTGGGGCTCCTCCTCTCCCGAGCCGGTAACAGCGCCCGGAGCGCGGGGCGGCGGACGGGGCAGGCGCTGGGGTCGGGACGGGTGGGGGGTGCGGCGGGGCAGGGTGGCGCGTCCTCCCTCCCCGTCCCTCTCTCGCAGGGCGGCACCCGCACCGCCGCCCCCAGGGAACGCCCGCGACCCGTGCCCGCCGCGGCACGACAGCGGAGGGCAGAGGCGGCGCCGGGGTCGCGGGTCGGCGCCCCTCGCGTCCGGCCGGCCGGCGCTTTCCCGCGGTGCCGGGCGGGCCCAGCTGCGTCCCGAGCTCGGGCTCCCGGCCGCTGCCCGCGTCTCCCGGCTGCCCCGGGCGCGCGCGGCGGGGCGACCCCGCTGTTCAGACCGGGGTGCTGGTGCCGCTTCGCCCTAGAACGCGAACGGCAGCCGTGGCTACGAGCAAACCGGGGGACGCGCTGGGGAGGGGAACCGATTGTCCTGGAGGCTCAAGGAGGTGACCCCTCACCCTGACTCGGGGGAGCTTGGTTCGGCACCTGCCTTCCACGCGTTCACCCCTCCGGGATGCTTCAGGCTGAGGTGTTCCTGAGGCTCAGTTTGCAGAGACGAACCCAAGAAACTCCTGCAAAGATGCAGCTGATTGTCCTCCTCTGCCATCCACGCCTGCTAAGTCACAAGAGCCGAGGTTAGAAACCCCTCCTTTCCCCAGTTCACCTCTGCTCAGTCTTCATGGCCGATGTGACTAGAGATGCAAAAACGGCACAACCGGGCTGAAGCACTCACAGACCCTGGCTGTGGGATGTCAGTGCTTTACATTCCAAATGCTGCCGCTGCTGAATGTTGCAGTGACTGCTACAAAAACAGACCACTGCACTGAGACCTCAGGAGCTCTGGCAGCCACGTTTCCCACAATTACCCACGTCCAAATACTAATGCCTCTTTGATAACTGTGCTTAATAAAGGTTTCCTTTTTGCAGTCATCCTCTCCATAATTGCTTGGTGCACCAGGGCATCAAAATAATATGTATACTTTATATATATATATATATATATACACATATGGAGGACATGGAGTGAAAAGGGAGGATGAAGGGGTATTGTATTATCTATGTCTTTTTTTTTCTAATGTGTAAATAATCATAGTCTGGATTATTTTAACCTTCATTTTTACACTACAGAAGGGACTCCCAACACATGCACCTTTAACATGTTCTGCATCTCAGGCCATAGGTCTAGGAAGGAATTAGCTTTCTCATTCCTTCACATTAGCATCTGGAATACTAGGACAAGGTTTTTAAAACAAAAGAACATGTCAAGTATTAGGGCTTAAGACAGTGCAAAGCTATTAAATGATATCTGTAGAGGAGGACTGTCTTAAATTTGAGATTTACAGAAGCTTCACTTGAAGCATCTGGTACAGAGATGTGGCAGAGACACACACCCAGCTCTCCTCTATCCTGGCTATTAACATATCACTTTGAAATTCTTTAAATGTCACTTCAATCTCAGGTGCTTGCTGAGCTGAATTCTTAAGGTTAGGAAGCTACGTCCTGTCCTTGTATGAACTTCCTACAGCAGCTGCTGCAAGCCTCCACTGGGGATGGGATACTGGAGAGATGGTACTCTGGTCTGGCCTGGTGGGGTAGAACAGTTTGCTCAGTTTAGGGTTCCAGAAACACCTGGAGAGAATAGAACAATTTGCTGTGGAACTTGCACTGGTTGTAACCTTACACCAGTGCAAATGTAATCATGCTTGGGAGTGTTCATTAAGGTTGTGCCTAGGTGTGATGGATAACCAAACCCCACTGTGCTGGGGACAAAGCATTTCTGATTTTCAGTCTCCAGGTAACAGAAGAACAACAAAGTACAGTAAACTGTTAGAAAAGCAAAGACCTTTGTACAAGCGAGACAGAGACACACAGGTGGTATTACTGGGCTGTATGAAAAGTAGGAAGTTTGAGAAGCAGAGTAGCATAGAATCATGGAAGCTACTGCTTACAGCAAGTAATCTGATAAGTGAAGGAAGCAAGAGAACAGATCAGATGCTGAAGATGGTGTACCAGGTAATATGAGCTGTCACAAGATTTTTTCCTAATCTGCACTGAAGGCAGACTGAAACAGTACTTCTGCTGAACAAGAGAGTGATAGATACCATCATGACATTGAAGGCAGAAGTAAGGCTCAGCATAGTCATTTCCTAAAACCAGCCAAGTCATATTGTCCTGAAGGGAACATACTAGCTTATATATATACACTTTGTTAGCAAACAGTCCTGTGCCAGGTCTTCATTGTAATTGTACTGTAAACATAAATTCACATACTACAGAAATGAAAATAAATTACAGACTGAATTCATCTACCTGTGACACACAATGATAGGCATTGTGCCTGTATTACCCTTACAAGACAACAGTCCATAGAAAAATATTAAAAAGCTGAAGAAAAGTCTAGTTTTAAAGATTATATTGTTAAATCAGATTATTTAACACTTCCACATGGGGGTGTGTGTATGTGTACATACATATATATATATATATATAAAATCAGTGGATATGTTATGCAAATACAGACACACAGATACAGTCAGAGTTTACAATCAACCAACAGATGAAGCTGGCAGGCCAAGCCTGCATCCCAGCATTTTTGGCAGGGATTTCAGAAACTGGTTTCTATATACTTAAATTGGCTGCATACCAGCACTTCTAAATGAAACTACTTGCATCTTATGTTAAGGTTTTCTATTATGCAAAAAACACGCGTTCTTAAGTTTCCAGGCTCAGTGAAGTGGTTGTTTTTACACCCTACAAATGGCTTTCTCAGTACATCTCCTAATGATCAGCATATACTTCAGCAGCACTGACTCACAGCACACAGTACGGTGCTGCTTTGTGCTTACTGCACTGTGGTTTTCACTACCCAGACAGAAGAGCTTCAACACAGGCTTCAGCAACACCAACATTTCCACAGGGATTTACTCCTCCATGAAATATGGAGCCATCTCTGATCCTGACCAACTTCAGAGTTAAGGATGATAAAAAAAGGCTTTATTAAACAGAATTACTTTTTAGACTTTAACATTTTGTTCCCTCTTTCTCACATTAATACTCATCCTTTTGTTTCTACATAGAGACAGCTCTGGTTCCTTGCTACTCCAAGCAAGGACCCCAACCAGTTCTGCCTCTTGAGAGGGGTCCTTACTGATTATAGGGTGCCTGCAGGACAGTAACAAGGTGTTGTAATGGCATTCATTGTGACTGCAATCCTAACAACCTTTTCTCGCCTTGACCAGGAGACCTCCTGGCTCTGCCAAGGAGCGACTGCATCGCAGCAGAACAGCTGTGCCTCTCAGATCCCACCTGCAATGCCACCTACAGAACCCTGGAAAACTGTGCCCTTGCCAAGACTCGCTTTCTTCCACTGGATCAAGATAGCAGGGTCAGATGTCTGAATGCAGAGCTAGACCTAGGAAACAGCTCTTTGCTGCACTGCAAGTGTCAGCGGCGCATGAGGAGGCAGGAGCACTGCTTACGTGTGTTCTGGACCGTTCACTCCAGCATGACAGATGGTGAGATGAAATAATACGAATTTACAAGGTTCTAAGTAAGGCTCAGCCCTGCCCCTCACCTGAAAACAACCATGAAAGGCCACCTCCCAACACTGCAGGCATTGCTTTGGAAACGCATCTCCTAATGAAGAGGAGTCATTACTGCTCTGTTTGATAAACAGAAAACTGATCTGGTTTGGGACCAGCCCATATACACCAGGGACCCTAAGAAACAAAGATAGATACTCCTAGATGGTTAGTGCTGTGAGGGGAAACTGCTGTGAAAGTTACCTTGAAATGGTCTGTCCATCACTGAAAACAGACATGTGATTATTAGACACATTGCAATGGCATCCTTGAGCATGCTGGTCCTTTCCAGCTTTAGTGGGATGCTTCTACTTGGCTTCCCACTAAAGACGACCTGTGCTACCCTTCTTGTCACTAGTACTGATGCTAAAAAACCCCAAATGACAACATATACCAAGTTCCAGCGAGAGGAAATCTGATGACAAAGTGTAATGTCTTTGTACAGTAATACCTTTGCATCTCCAGCAGAACCATTCCTGGCATTGGCTTTGAGCAAGACAGAGCATCTCTGAACTCCCATCCTGAGGAAACAGCCAGGCACAAATAAGAAAAAAAAAAATCAATTAAAAGAAAAAAACCTGGTCACAAAGCATTTCTGCCACTGCATAAAATACCTTGTGTCTTGCACAGGTTATTTAAATTTGGAGACCTCTCCCTATGAGAATCCAGCAAATGAAGAACACTGGAAGACAGATTATAATAAACTGGCAGCTCTGTTATCAGGTAAGGATTATAATGGTTACATGACATAATGCTGCCCTTTCTGATCTTTTCAGGGGCTGAAAATTATTAAGAACAAATTGGGGTAATGGCCCCTTTAATGGGAGGAATGCCTGCTCTGGATACCTGCCTGTATTTGTCCCCTGAACCAAGCCACAGATCCAGGCCCAGGAAACAGGGAGTAACCCACAACAATGCACTCTCTGAAACAAACACCTTAACATGAGGCAATAAAAAATACAGTTTTGTAACTAATGTAACTGCAGTGTCATACTACAGGCAGATAGTGGGACTGTTTTGCTTTGTTCTTTTAGACAAATCTGACCATCAAGTAAAGGCTATGCCTGTTTCCACACAAAATCTCTTCTGGAGGCTCGTTTCATTGTTTTCTGGTTTTCTTTTGGCTTTTTAGGCTCACAGTTAGCAGCAGATGCAACAAATCCATGCTTGAAAGCAACTCACGTCTGTAATCTGAGCAAGAAGTGTGTCCGTCTGCGCACCGACTACGCCTCTATCTGCACCAGGGGAGCAGGGAATGAGGACACCTGTGACCGCCGCAAATGCCACCGAGGGCTAAGAAATTTCTTTGAGAAAGTGCCTGAGGATTTCACCAAAAGGATCCTGTTCTGTCCCTGTCAAGATGAACTTTGTGGAGAACGCCGCCGGAAAACTATTGTTCCCGACTGTTCCTTTCAGTCTAACACCAAACCAAACTGCCTCTGGCTTCTGGACTCCTGCTTAGAAGACCATATCTGCAAGTAGGTCTGGCAGCAGCGGGCATGAGCCGAAAGAAGAGAGCAGTATAGACACTGATAGTCTCATTTTCCTTCCTACAGATCCCGACTGGCTGACTTCCAACAAAACTGTCAACCTGCAGACATGTCTCCAGATGGTTGCTCTCAGCACAACCATGCTGCGTGCCTGCAGGCTTACATGGGGATGATCGGTAAGTGACGTGATGCTTTCAGGCCACAAGCTCGCAGGCATACTCTGATGCTGTGAAGGACTGTCTTGCTCTCCTGCACGAGACAGTGCTCAGTATACCAAGGATTATGCCTTAGCCTAATTGATGCTAGTGCTCACCCTTGCTTCTGAGGTAAATGCAGCTCAAAGGCAACTCTTCCATGGCATTTATCACTATACTTTGTCCCGTTATCTGCTGTCAATTCAGCAGCACTTGCTTGAGATTTCTGAACACACATTTGCATCATCAACTGCTGCAAAGTGCTCTAAATACCAGACCAGCTGGGTGCTCTGGGTTTGTATGCACCGAGTCATGGAAACATCATAGAATGCTACGGGTTGGAAGGGATCTCCAAGATCATCTAGTTCCAACCCTCCCATGGGCAGGGTCACCTTCCCTAGATCAGGTTGCCCAAAGCCCCATCTAACCTGGCCTTGAACAAGTGCCCAGGGATGGGGCTTTCACAGCCTCTCTGGGCAACCTGTCATTCTTGCTGCAGGAACTACATTCCAGTCACAGCAGGGATGAAACACATTCCCTCTGCCTGACCTCTGGCCTCCTGATAGTCTGTTAGCATTGTGCACACTATGTTCTCAGAGCCACTACCAGCTGTTGGAAGGAAGGTTGGTTTTGTTTTAGGCATTCACTTCCAACCTACTAGTACTTTCTCAGAGCAGCTCAAAAGAGGAGCTGTCAAGCAGAGCAAAAGCTCAGCAGCTGCAAATCCAGACTGTGCCCTCTGGTTTTCCAGAGGTCTGTGCTGGTTTTGTGCTCAATGGACTCTGGCTGCATGTTACACTGCAGGTGTGCAGCACTCACTTGGCAGAAGGCATTTGGCCACACAGTGTTTCCAACTGCACAGGAAAGAGCGCTTTTTGCTGCCATATGCCAGTACAGTCCCAGCAGATGCTTCACATTCTTCAATCTAATGCTTGCACCAGCTTCAGTTACCAGCATACCTCACCATCAGATGGCCTGAGTCAGGGGTAGCAATCTAAGCACTTTCTCACAGCCAGCAGACTTCACTTAGATTCACCAGGCCTAGGTCACCTTGCAGGTGCTCCTGACCTCCCCTGTGTAAGATGCATGTCACAGTCAAAGGCTTCTGCCTCCATGACAGTGTTCCCTTCAGTGTAACAGGACTCATTATGCTTCTTTCATTTGGTGAAGTAAATCCTGATTCCAGTTTCTGGGGATTTGGGACAGGCACACCCATGACACCCAACTATATCAGTAACTCGAGCGTGGAGATCTCCCTGTGGTGTACATGTGAGAGCAGCGGCAACCAGAAGGAGAAGTGTGACCAGATACTTGGCATGTTTGAGAGCAACAAATGCCTTGGTAAGCATCAATCATATCACAGAATCAGAGAAACAGCTCAGCACAGGGAAACTCAAATCCTGTTGATTTGAAGACCCTACTTTGCATTGTTCTTACATATAGTTCTGTCATCTTCTGCAGTGTCTCCACAACCTCTTATCCAACCTGTAGGACCAGCCTGGATCTGCTCTCAGAAGTGTTTCTGTATCTTTTGCCAACACTTCTGTTCTTCTCAAACACAGTGAAGCTATTTCCAAACAGCCTTAAAATGAAGGTGTTGAAAAAACTTTACAAGGGGAGATCAGACATGCTGCACCCATAGGCTGCTCAGTAACCCTATCGATACACCAGGATTATGGAGCTTGGGGTCCCCTTCTGCCCCTCCTCTCTTATGCTCACCTTCGTCCCTCACTTACTTGGTCAAGATAAGTAATGCCTGACACAGCCGCTGTTAGTAGATTCAGCAGCATGAGCAGCTAGAGAAGTACTGCTACATGCAACTATGTAATCCTAAATCTGTATTTATTTTATCTTCCTAGCATTTTACTGACAGACTTGAAGAAGATTTAAATGGTTTCTATTTGTTAAAGCTTGCAAAAGATACGTAAGAAACCAGTATAATTAGATTATTAGTATTTCAACCTACTTTCTGCTGTATAGAAAAGCCTCACACCCAGCACTATAGATACCCCTACAATCTAAACACCCCATCTGAGATGCTACATACCTGCCCCTTTCAAAATAGGCAGCTGGGAAAGTCCCAGACGGACCCAAAGGTCCTCAAGTGCAGTGTGAATAGGCTTTGCAGTTTGCCCAGTCTCACAAATAAGCCCACAAACTAACAGGCCACTCCCTGAACAGAGAATATGTATTTTCCAAATCGCAGCCATACAGCCTGTGGGTGCATTTCTTAAAACAGACTCCCTGTACTCCAAGGTGTGCTTAAGAAAAGCACAGTTAAAACTCTTGCTCTACTTCTTGTTTACAGAAAATACCATTTGGTCTCAAATGCACCTGAAGCAGACAGCTCTAGAGAGACAGGAAGACTTATTTTATTCATCTTCCTTAAGCTTCCAAGGAGACAGTGCCAGCACATCTCTTGCTTCAGAAATGTCTCAGGTATGCATTGATTTACTGCCTTCACAAAAAGCGAGTCAGGTGACCTACTTGAAAAATCTTGGACATGAAAACATGTGATTTTGGACATCAAAGCAAGGGATGCCACATGCATGCAGAACCCTGGACCACTTTATCTTGAACTATTTCTTCCACAGACAAGCAGAAATAGTAGGCTGTGTTGTGTGGCCACCGGAGCTTCCCACGGTCTCATGTTAGTGCTCAGAACTGGAGGCTCTGTAGCAAGGTGTTTGAGCATGAGTGTCTAACTGAGATTCATTCCTCCTTCTCATTTCTTAGGTGGCTGAAGGGAAGACACAGCGAGACATCTCTGAGCACAGCAGTATGCCTATGGCCTCCTCTGTATATTCTGGAGCTGCTATTTCCTGGCCATCTCTGTCTCTGTTCCTGCCCCTGCTGCTGAGCCCGTGTTAACTTGACATAAATGGTATCCTTCCTTCCTATGTTATTATTCTTATTCCATAGCCAGGTACCTCCCAGTAGTGATTTACCTTTGGGAAACAGAAGGCTTCCAGAAAAGAGGAATTTAAGAGCCTTAACCTAGAATGGCAATCACTGAAAACCTCCCCGCAACTTGCACCCCAGCTTCCCCCAATCAGTCTGCACTGAGCTCTGCAGATATGGTGCCCACCATCACTTCTGGCATGTTCATATTTTGAGTTAGTCAGGCTAATATTCCAGCTCAATATTTTAAAACAAAGGTCTACGTTCTGTCAGAATTTGTGCAGGGTTTAGTTTCTGACTGCAGGGAGGGACCTGACTCGGTGTGCCCTACCACTCCACCTTCTGGAGCTATTCCTCAGGCATACAATTATAGACTGGGCTGGAAGGGACCTTGAAGACCATCTAGTCCCACCCAATGCCATGGGCAGGGACATGCCTCAATGTCCCAGGATGCCCAAAGCCCCATCCAACCTGGCCTCAAACCCTGCCAGGGATCCAGAAGCAGCCACAACTTCTCTGGGCAGCCTGTTCCAAAGCCTCACCACCCTCATTGTAAAAAGATTCCTTCCTTATGTTTAATCTAAACCTACCCCCTTTCAGTTTAAAGCCATTGCCCCTTGTCCTGTCTCTATAGGCCCTGATAAAAAGTCTCTCTCTGCCTTTCTTGTGATCCTCCTTTAAATATCAACAAGCCACAGTAAGGTCTCCCCAGAGCCTTCCCTTCTCCAGGCTGCACCACACCAACTCTCTCAGTTTTCATCAGAGAGGTGCTCCTGTCCTCTCATTTTTGTGGCCCTCCTCTGGACCCATGGTAACAGGCCCATGTCTGGCTTGTCCTGGGCACCCCAGAGCTAGACACAAGGCTCCAAGGAGGGTGAGAGTAGAGGGGGAGAGTCATCTCTCTCGACATGCTGGCCATGCTTCTTTTTGTGCAGCCCAGGATATGACATGGCTTTCTGGGCTGAAGGGCATGTTACCAGCTCGTGTTCAAGTTTTCATCTACCAGTACACCCCAGTCTGTTTCCACAGGGCTGCTCTTGACTCATTCATGACCCAGTCTGTATTGATATTAGGGGTTGTCCCAACCCAGATGTGGGACCTTGCACTTGGCCCTGTTGAACTTCATGAGCTTCTTGCAGGTCCACTCGTCAAGCCTGTCAAGGCACAGAGTACAGCATGCCATCCTAAAGACTGTAAGTCCATGCTCCAGGGTGGTTGCAAATAAAGCTTAATAAACATACACATGAAGTCCCTGGAAAACAGCAGTTCTGGATTACTTTCAGTTCCCTTTTCAAATTAATTCTTTGAAGTATATGAAAAATCCCAGCCCAGATCAAGAACACTGTACTACAGTTTATATTCCTGCTCCTTTCTGTTTTGCTCCTTGCAACATGTGTTGTCTAGTAATCACAGCTAGCAGCAGATTTGTTTTTTGTGGGGTAAAATGGGAGTTGTGTGCTCAATCCCAGGAAGTTTAGTTTTACGTAGCTAATGATGACCTTGCCTGGCCTCAGGATGATCCTTAGTAATGCTTAAAGAATACATGTAGCTCACTGAATCTGTATTGACCACAAAACTCATGGGGCATTCAGTTACAAAAATCTCTAGGAGCTACCTCTTCATATACTCAAGCTGTCACTGTCCCCTGCCCAATCTCATCCTCCTCTGCCAAGCTCTATTCCCTGACTTGTTTATTCTCAGCATAAATATGTGCACTGTGTAACTGCTGTTATTTTGTACTGCGTTTGCCTGTTAAAATGTTGTGTTAAGTGAGTATTGATTTCTGAGCATAGGTTAATAGTCCACAATCAATTTCGTGCAGAAGTTGCTTCATCAGCCAGCCTTCGCTTTCAGGATAGCTAGAAACTCTGCTCAAAGCAGCTCCTCTACACACACATCGTGCCCCTTGCTTGTCCTACCAGATACAGCAGATCTGAACAATATTATACACAGCCAAATAATACTCAAATCCCGAACAGATGCAGAACAGGTGGGTGCTTCTTTGTACCCTGTGCTTTATCTGTTGGAAGGAAAGCACCAGCTAGGTAATATGATGTGGTTCCCAGTCACTGTCAGACACCTGCTTATCACAGAGTCTTACACTGTTGCATGTATCTGAGTAGCTGTCCTTCTGCAGTTGTAATATTGCCATTTCAAATTCCAACCTTCTCGTTCCTTCCTGGGCAGGTAGGGCAAGGAGATCACCCTACGGAGCAGAACCTTCTCCTCCGTTGCAGAGGAGCAACACCTTATTTCCACGCAGTAGCAACAAGTATCATGCTTCTTAGTTAAGAGGAGTGTGAATCCTGGTATTTCCCATCCCCTGTGTCCATCTGGATCACGACAGCTTTGTTTCCAGACATTTGCTACCATTCTTAAATTAAAAGAGAGGTCATGTTACCATATTCTACTATCTGTACTAGACCATCCTCCACATGGTGGGACTAAAAATGTGTCAAGACTCTTGATTGTAGTGTAACAGTGTCTGTCATCTCCAGAATTTAGTGGAGAGTGACAGGGAAGAAGAGAATGTTCTTTCTGATATTCCACAAATCAGTGAAAGTATTTGTGAGAGTAATGGAGCAGATCTCCCTGAGCCAGCTGTACAGTGTACTGCATTCATTTCCCACTCATCTGTGCTACGGCCTTCCTCTTTCCCCACTTTAGTGCTTTAAGACAAGTTGATAGGAAAAAAGGTATTAGCATTTTTTTTTGTTCATACTGACAGCACTGAGGACCTTTAGCCCCTTACCCCTACTAAGAAGATTTTTATTGCAATTTTAGCCTCCTGTCATGTCCTGGGCTACACAAGAAAATACTTGACACTCAGACAAATTCTGGTCTAGACTGAAATTAAAGCAAAACATGTCAGTTTGTGTTGTTCTCCAAGTGGCCTATCTCCCTTTTGCATGTACATATGCATCTTATATACACAGCTGTCTCTCAGGCTTGTCCATCAATAACTGCAAACAACATTCACCTCTAAATACACCTACAGGTACTCACACTGCTATGAGTACAAGCCCTTTTTCACTCGAACTTCTGTAACAACAGATCTCCAAATGTCAGTTATTCAGCTACACAGCACAGGTGCATGCAGAAGCATAGCTAGCACTAAGAAATGTTATGCTTATATTGCTGCCAGTCCAACTCTGATAGCACCACTGATGTTCAAAGACAGGCAGTTACCCAGACCCATTCAGAACAGTTACTAACCACACTACAGGGCAGTTCACAAAACCCCCTCAGCTCCTGTTCCCCAGAAAATGGAACACAACATCCTGTGAGTACCTTTGCTCTAAACACAAAAATTCTCTAGCTTTGGTATCAAGCTCTCAGCAAGCATATAAAAGGAGTGAACCTTCTAATTGCAATGTAGATTATTTTTAAAAGTGTAAAATAATGCCAAATCTCACTAATAAAATTTATGTTGCAACTCTAGAAGTCTCCTGCTTTCCTTTGCATTTAATAGAGCCTACACCCCTTGTCTGCTCCTCCTCCTACTTGTCAACTCCTCCTACTGCTGGAGGCATTACAAGAAAGAAATTTAAAGAACAGAGTTAGACTCTTACAAAGTGATCCTCACATCAGCTTGTACAGGCATCACTGTCAGGTACCTTGGATGTGGCTTCTAGAACTCCACCAGAGCTCTAGGTCCCTTAACATTTCTTCTACTGTAGCATTTACAAAGGGCATTCATATAGTCCTTCTCCAGCACTGAGCTCAGTCGCTGCCTTAGACAAGCTCTGCCTTGGATGAGAAGCAATACACGTTTCTTACCAGAGGTCACAGCGATGGCAAAGCTAAGCCTTGAATTTGGAAGTGCAGTTATTGCACCCCTGCCTCACTGCAGCCATTCCACTGCTCCCAACGATGGGTGTTCCGTAGGAATCGAGTGCAGTTTTCCTTTTAACAGTGGGCACAGATGTATGGCAGATGAGCAGAGCATAGCTCTACTGCAAACAGTAATTCCTGGCTACAGATGCCTGGCATGCCTCTTCAAATCTGCTGACAAAAAAAGGGTAACTTTAAGCTGGCAACACTACGGGGTCATCACTACCTATGAAGCATGAGTCAACACATCCAAAACACACAAGTCACTGTATTTTCTAAACTGAGACAAATTTACAGAAGAACAAGGAGTGAAACTGTCAAGGAGTCTAGGAAGCAGACAAAGCTTTGGGGCACAACAGTGAAGGAACAGAAAGCCAACCAGCAGCACTGAGCTCAACAGGGTCGTTCAGCACTGCTATGGAATCAAAACCAGCCGCTACTCTACAGTTGCTTCCCCCCTCGGAACACATACTGGTAAATACAATCAGAGGCTAATCACTTCTACCTCGGGGATTTTGTGGCTGAACCTTTTTTTCAGGGGAGGGAGGGAGGGAGGGTTGAAGCTGAGCTTAGTTTAGTCTCTAATGGAAGCTCTTCTTATAGGTGATTAGCTCTGCTCCAGGAAGTGACTTGGTGTTTGGGTTTCTTGCAAACCCCAGGGTTAGCAGAGGTCAGGGGATGCAGCACTTTCTCCAAGTGCCTTCATGAAAATAGCCCCACATACTTTCCATTTACAGCTGATCACCTCCATTATCCCCAGGCTAGGAGGAGATGATCAGCAATTGTTAAGTGCTTGAATCAGACTAATAGCTCACTGCTAATTCCCCCAGTAATGTGAATCTAAATTCCTGGTAAACAAACTGACTGCTTTTCACACACAGGGATGAATGCCAAAAGCCTAATATTAGAGCTCTGGAGCTAAAGCTTTTAGAGCAATCCTGTCCACTCAAAGACATTTAATGACATTATATTATGTACTAAATAATTAGAAAATGAAGGCCCACTTGGAATCTGTCTGATTAAGATGAAAAAGGGTCTCTACCCTGTTTTAAACAAGTTTATACTAAAACTGTGCACCTGATAAATGGTGCTGATAACTATGCCTTTACCTTTGGGCAGAACAAGGCATCCCCATTAAGCTAGCATAAAATAATTGTGTGATTTGGGGCTCATCTTTCTTCTCACTGGTCCCATATGTTTTCCTGTAAGGCACGAGATTCAGCTGTCCTCCCTCTCCCCCCCATCAGATGACAAAATTTATTAAGCAACATTCAAATAGCTTATCCTGATACAGGGAAAAATCACCTTTGCCTCTTGTTTTATTGTGTGACCAGAATCACTGAGTTCACACCATGAGATGCTTGAAGAGCTAAGGGATGCAGACTGGAGCCTCTAGAAGCACTTTGCAAGAAGAGTAATTGAGCTTGAGAACATGGGAGAGAATTACTGTTATCTCTGTGTGTAGATAAAAAGACTGAGAGATATTATACTAATTATCTGACTGAATTAAAATTAATTAGTAAATTAGTCTTCAAGTGAATTGCATCTCAACAACCTCTGAGCAAAATAAAGAGCAGAATTATAGAAAAGCACAAGCAGAGTGAAAGCAACTGGAACTATGTATCTAATGATTTTTATTCCACTTTCATTACACAACACACAGATGCTTTGTTACCTTTAACATCCCTTCAAAGACAGTGCAAGAATAAAACAGTTGCACGAGACTTCAGTTTACCTTCTCCTGCCACAACCATACAGGATTCCACATTCACATCCAAAATTAACTTAAAGATTTTGATCTGTATCTTCCCCTTTCTATAATATACTGCCCAGGTAAGGAAAGCAAAGTGTTTTCCTGTGACAATGCTTCTTGTTCTAAGCTGTGTCCATTCCTACTCCTAACTTCCTGGCATTTGGTCAGTGGAACATTATTACATGGACACATCTGCATTTCAACACATACAGAGAGCCTAAATTAAACCTTTGTTTTACAGTGACATATTCAGCATGAGAAACCTGCAAGCTGTTATAGAACAGCCAGCGCAGGGCTACAAGGATGCTTAAGGACCAGGAGCATCTCCCCTGTGAGGAAAGGCTGAGCGAGCTGGGGCTGTTCAGCCTTGAGAAAGGAAGCCTGAGAAGGGATCTGATCAATGGTTATCAATATCTGAAGGGTGGAACACAGGGAGACATGGGCAGCCTCTTCTCAGTGTCTCTGGGGACAGGACAAGGGGCGATGGGCTCAAGCTGGAGCACAGGGAGTTCCCCCCCAATCTGGGGAAGAACTTCTTCTCAGTGAGGGTGAGGGAGCCCTGGGACAGGCTGCCCAGGGGGTGTGGAGTCTCCTTCTCTGGAGAGATTCCAGCCCCGTCTGGACACCGACCTGTGTGCCCTGTCCTAGGGACCCTGCTTGGGCAGGGGGTTGGACCCCATGGGCTCTGGGGTCCCTTCCAACCCCTACAGCTCTGTGATTGATGTTGCAGGTAAATTCCACTGGCATCCATCACTGCCTAATTTAAACTCCACTGAAATAAAAATATTTATTGTTATGTGAGACATAAATCATCCAGAAAAAGTTTATATGCATGGACTTGTGCCTGTGTTAACAGGAGATTGGACCTGATGACATAGGAGGTTCCTTGCAGTCTTAAGTTCCTAAACAAAGCAAATGGCATTTTCCAGAACTGTTTCCCACAACGTTTGTGCTATTTTAGTTATTCTGGCTTTGTTCTTAGTATCAGTCATTCTGATGGACTACAGAAAGGGTGACACCCCAGTTTCTCTTAAAATATCTAGCACTCAACAGTTAAAAGCAGAATGTAACAGAATGTGTTTTCTCCTAAGAAACAGATGCTATAAAGCCCAAGATGACTTCAAACTTGGCGCCAGTTGAGAATTCTGCATCAGAGATTTCACCATGGGCTCTTCAAAAAACGCCAAGGACTTTGAAGACCTGTGGGGCACCAGTTATAATTCAGGGCTTCCTCTTACCAAGGACTACAGGAAAATGGCTTGAGTCAGAATAATAGCAAATGCTTCTTCGTAATGGGGTGTATTAACATTCCATATCATGCATGCTGAATAATTCTGTTCTCTTTGCACCTATTATTCCTGTAGTCTCTTATGTGCTTGCATATTCACACACAACTTGCTCAAGAAATGCTTTAATAAAGGGTGTGCAAAGTGCTACCATACTCTCCTCCCTTTCACTTGCCTCCCCACCATCCCCAGTCCAGCATTTAAATTACTTCTACTTCTATTTAAGTTTGCCTGTTAGATATTGTCATTATGGGTCACAGCCCCACTGCAAGGAAGTGAAATTTCTTGAACCATCTACACACAGTTTCTTGTTCTGCAGCTTTCCAAACCATCAGCTTTTTTTTTGCCTTTTTTTCCCCCTCTCCCTAAAGAATCTTTTGATTAACTGAAGTCAATTTTGCTAAGTGCTAGTGGCTCTCAGAAGCTTGTTGTGTCAGTGATGCCCAAGGCTCCATTATGTTTTCAGGGCTATAAAACAGGAATTGCTGAGTCTTTTTGTAGAAACATGAGATTAGCAGCTAATTCTTCCAGCCTTAAACTGTTTGGATTTCACTCCCGTCATTCCAAATCAGAACATGTGTCTTCATGACAGTTCTAGCAGATATTAGTGATGAGATTTCCCATTTATTTTTTCATCAATTTCAATCCAGCCTTGTGCAAAATTTTTAATGCACCAGTAGTCCAGGTCTTTAAATACACTACCCAACTGATGGCTATTCTACATCCAATTTAGAGCTGTAGTGGTATCACATCAGAAGCATTCTCAGTGCACTGAACACTTCACTCTTAAAATGTAAATACAAATCATAGTGCAAACAGAACCAGTCAGGCACCACAAACCACAGTGCAAAGGCAAGTTTTTGTGCAAAGATCCCTAGGCAGAGAGAGATGATGATGTGCCATGAAGGAATTTACTAAAAAGTTGGAAGTAAAATTTCAGTTGTTTTATTGATATTACATAGAACTTCTCAAGCATCACCATCTGATAAATCAGGCACAATAAAATGGTAAGGAAAGGGAAAAGATGAATAATTGATCAATTTACTAGATTATTCATTTATTTTGGATCAATCTCAGTTTTGTTAACAGATCTCACCAGAAATCTTATTATAATTCATGATAGCATAGTATTACTTAGGTATCCACTTGAGTCCGTATTTTGACTCAGATTTTCAAGCATGAACTTTTCTGTTCAAAATCCAGTTGCCTATTGTAAGGCAAAACTTTTATGAGACTTAGTCTAACACCATAAGACCCAAGTAATTTCAGATTATGGCTTCAATCTGCAGTGCCACACAGACACAAGTAAAAATGGTCTGCACACTTGCTCATCTAATAATTCAATTCTGGTTTTGAGATAAAGTTTATGTAACCTGGTAAGTTCTAAAAACTGAACACAACTTTTCAAGCTCAACTCAATCACATTACATCCTGCTGTCACAGACCTCGGCTAACTAAGGTACATGTTCTGTTAAGGTTACACAACTTTCTACAACAGGGTATGGCTACTCTTCAGTCCTGCTCAAGTACAAAAATCTCACAAGACTTTCTTGCGTGTCAGGCCACCTCTCCAGCAAAAGCTGCAAAGCTTCCTGAAGGAGCAGATCAAACCTCGGTCCCAAGAAGGCACTTCTCGTGCATTCTTATGTTCCCAGCTCCTGGATAAACAAGAGATGCTGAAGAGATGAGGGAGGAATGAAAATGTCCCCCCTCCTAAATGTGATTTATCGAGTAATGATTTTTGGAGAAAAGGCAAACTGAGCTTTCTATCAATTACTCAGTGTTGTGCTCCTTTTAGGCTGTCAGTGCCACCTCTACCCAGCTGTCCTCATCCCCAGCAGAGGCTGGGTTTTCTATCTACAGGAGACTGCACAAATTCCCTATGAGAACTGTCTTTTGCTCCCAGCTGCGCAGTGCCAACTGCGGCAAGTTGTCTTTAAGATTCAGTACACTGCTGTGCCCAGTATCAGCCAGGATCACAAAGATGGAAACCCCAACTCAGACACTCTTTCTGGCTTGTTCCATTTAATACTCATCTCCAATTTGCTTTTTCTCTTCACCCTTGAATAGAACAATTAATAAGAGAAAGGCAAAGGACATGTAGTAGGGCCTAGCTGTTTGGAGGGCCCAGAGGTGGGACCACAAAGCAAAAAATGCTTTTAACCAAAAATCTTAAGAAGGGTATTTCTCTTCTGACCACTACAACTGTTCACTGAGCTGAAGTCTTTACTGTCCTGGCCACAGGATATCTGTATCTTTTTAATTGGTTGTAAGCAATACAGAGCCCCGTAAGGATGAGTGTTCCAATCCTTCCTTCTGGTATGCATTCTCTAACGTCTGCCAGCGCCAAAGTTCATCTATAACCATGTTGTCTACTCCTTCAGTTTCATTAGATCCCTTTGATGACCACATATCTCACACACCCTGTCTAAGTTTGGGTATTGATCATCTGCTTGCCAATTAACTATTCTTTGAAAACTGCTGATAAACCTGCCTCGCAGGACTCACTCATGTTAACCTCTTGCCACACTGAAAAACTGTTTACTGTTCCTCTATTTCCAGGATTGTGCTCTTTTGTCATTTCTCTGTCATTCACCCCAACTGGCTGGGACGAAAGCCGATGCTATGATCTAGCAGCATATATCATCACTGCTACTATGACATGTACAGACTTTCTATTAACAGAAGGTGACAGCACTAATTACACATACAATTCTCTGGCAAATGAAAAGTGATGGATCGAGAATTAAATCAGGACTAGCTGCACTGCTTCAAGTAAAATTAATTACTCAACACATACCTGAGAGCATAACTAGGAATCAACAAGACTTAAAAGATAAAAAGAGGTATATGCCAGGTGGTAAGCACAGCTTCCTGAGCTCTACTTGCCAGAAATAAAAATCAGCAGTCTAGGAAATTCACTTCTGCTCTCTGTCACCAATATTTAGGCACATATTTTGTTATTAGTGTAATTTAAAAGCTGTCCTAGTTGACCCCTCCACACTGAATAACAACCAGACACTTCACTGTGTATTATTTTTTCAGCACTGAAGCATTGTTCCATTAATGCCTCAAGGGGAGAAAAAAACCCAAAACAAACCAACCTTGCCTTGGAAAGGAAAATGTCTGCTTTCTAATCAAAGGACTCCAGTTCTCAGACAAGATGGTGACCTTCAGATCCTCATATACTCACAAAGTACAAGCTACTCAGCTTCTGTTGAGATGTTTTTGGGAAGACAAAAATCTTTCAGGCCTGAAGTTGGAATGCAATACTGTTGCATCCAGTAATTCTCAGTTCGTGTAAAGTGAAAATTCCATAGCAAGACTGATGCATTACGTACTACTGAACCTAAAGTTTCCTGGTTTTACATTATCAGTATACTGAACTTCAGGTACTTATTGCATTTCTGCTCTAGCAACTTTTGTGAAAGACTAGGTGTACTGCGCAATAAGGTAATTAATTAATAAAGAGGAACTAAAGAGAAAGAAGGGCAAAGGCTTAGAATCTGCAGAGTACTGAGGAAGAGAAAAACTACTTAATTATTACTTTCTGTACTTCTCTTCCTGGAAATGCAATCATACATACCTCTTTTTCTTAGCAGATGGTCTAACCCCACAAACAACACAGAAAAGCAAGCAGCTCAAGTCCTATCCAAAGAAGAAAACCTAACAACACTTCACACACTGAGCAAGAGAAGCACACTTCCTGAAGTGCCACCACTGAGCACAAGGGTTCCACAGATGTAAAAACATGAGGGAATACTGACCCCACACCATCTTCACTACCCAGACCCACCGCTTTCTCCCAAAGCAAACGTGTGAACACATACACGGCAACCGCACATGTAAAACAAAACATCTGCTTGCAATGAGCTTCTGCAAACTAGTGGCTTTAGCTTGTTCAGTCCTGTAAAAACATTTTTGCACTAAAAGCCCACGTTATTTTTCAAATGCCAAAGTAAAAATTCCCCAATTTGAGATGGAACAGTTGTAAATTTGGCAATATGCTTTCGTAAGGAGATTACTTCTTCCAACCTAGCAAAGTTTTATGCTTCAGTCATTTACATCTGATGGTTGCTTCATGATCCAAGACACAGAAAATGACACATTCATCCCCCAGTCTTCATACCCCAAATTTACACCTTTCTTGGCAGCCTCAACTCAGTCAAAGGAGCAAATAATCCATTGAGAAGATTTAGGAAAGCATCCAGCCAGTGAACCAGCTCTGGCCAAGCTCACCATCAGCATAAACAGCAGGCAAGAATGCAGACTGGAAAAACAAACTTGCTTTACAAGATACTCAAAAGAAAAGTCAATCCTTAAAATGATCTGTTTTGCACAGGCTGAGCTAATCTACACAATATCTAACATAAAAGGAGGACGCATTTCATAACACAAACAAGTGGACAGCTTCAAGCAGGGGGCTCTTGTTCAACCTAATGCAGCTGTCAGTTAATTAGAGTAGAAGGTTATATCATTAGCAGCCAAATCAATATAAAAGGAATTAAGAGCTCGGACAGCAAGCTCCCCTGCTTTCCAGCACAGCACCCGGGGCTGTATTTAGCTAAAATTCAATACACATTAGCAGACAATCAATGTAGTCTTGTATGGGGATGTCTTCTTGAAATACTTTAATTGGACTCTCTAGTGTTATCAGTGCTAAACAAGATGTCAGATTAATGTAGAAGCCTTCCCAAATGGGACTGGCAGCCCACAGTCTGGAGAACCATGCTCACGTCTATTAAAACCTCACTGGCTTTCCAACATGTATTAATAGTAGTATTTTCACAGTTATCTTAAGAGTGACTGAAAAGCGTCTTTACATACAGGTGCTGCATCCTGTAAAACTCAGCCATGTCTATACAGCAACAGCAGATCCACCCTGTTCTGCAAGTTCAGTCCTGGGCTTCATTACTCAAGAGTACATCAATCACACCAAAACCTGACGGTTTTTACCCTGAATTTATAACCTCTGCAGGGAGTACAGATTGATACTGAAAGCACCAAGAATAAAATACTCAACTGACAACTTCTGTAAGGGTGTGAGATGTGACACAGCAGTATTATACATAGCAGAACCCATTTTTCATAACAAAAATTTAAACCACTTTCTGTTCTGTATATTCCCCTAAGTGAAACTGCAACACCCTCTCATCACCTAACCAGTGAGTTACTTTTACTGTACTGAATTTTATCTTTGTTTTCAAGGTAGAACACAGAAGCTACAATAGAAATTTCCTGCTCAAAGGAGTGGATGCTGCAAAACAAAGCCATTTCCTCTGAAATGTTTTATTTAACAAGGTAACAAAAAAGTACATCTATAAGAGGACAGTGCTGAAAGAAACAAGGACCATGTTCACATCACACAGATGTGTACATTTCACACTGACATTTCAAACACAGTAGAAGCATGAGCTATATCTAAAATGCCACAGAATATGTAGTTTAAATATTTTCTGGCAGAAATTTAAATTCTGTAACAGGCCAGGAACAGGTAGGGCTGCAGCTAGCACTGACTGGCACTACAATCTGACAAGAAGAGTTACGACATCCACAACATGGTAAGGGTGACCTGTATATGTCCCTAAAGAAGGGGTCTGCAGTGCCCCCTGCACAATGTGCCTGCCAGGAAGGAGGCTTCAATTGGAAAAAAAATGACAGCCTAGTCTAGGAAGAAAACTGATATTCACTCACTGCATGGCACCTTGTTGAAGGTATTGCTAAACAGGCCACTAGCTATACTGTGCTGAAAAATTATGCCCCTAAAAAGCACATTGCAAAGATCAGCTTACCCTTATGCAGATTCTACAGAAACCAGTGTTATTGCCCAACAACTTAAATATGCAGCACTGTACATCTCCAGCACACTCACCCAAGTTCTCTCAAATCAAAAAACCCCAAAATTGCCACAGGGCTTTGTGGTGTTGGAGAAAAAGAAAATTTAATAAAAGAGTGACAAGTCTTTCTAGGGAACCATGGAAGTATTTTAACAGATGACATACTATAACACAACAGAGTATATTAAGAAGTGTCATGCCTATCAGGAACTGGCTATAAATCCACAAAAAACACACAATGACACACAAAATCACATTATAGCCTATGGCTCCACTACTGACTTTTGTACTATTTGTCAAACGTACTTTTAAATAACAGTACCCCAAGCTCTTCACATGGGCCACCAGAAGTTATAGCTTTTGGATGTACAGTTGAAAACCCAATTCAGCATAATAAAGATTCTGAAGGTTATATCAATGTAATCTGTGTAGCTTTCAAATGTTATATAGCACTTCAATACCATGTCCTAGAAAAACATGAAGCCGTTATTTCTCCCCAGTAATAAATCATCTGAGCAATGTAGTACTTTCTATAATGGAAGAGCTACACACTCTATCTTCCATTACCTTCCAGTTTAATTAAATGTTCCTTGAATAAATCTTGTGCTTACACTCTTGTGACATGCTACCAGTGCTGACTTCTCCATTTATAAACTGACTGGATTCAGTCCAATCATCCCTGTTTATTGTACCTGTCACTCACAGAAAGCTCCAGACTCTTAGAACCTCTGGGACCTCCTTTGCTTGTTATTAATTTGATAAGTCTCTAGAATCAAATTAATTACACGAGCCAGGTACCAATACAGACCTCTTTCAGCTCACTTATTTAGAGTGGCCATGAGGTTGAAGGAGGACAGGGCACCAACATTCCCCCAAGTGAAACTACTACAAAAATTAAATTTACTAAGCAGGAATACATGCACTTGATTTAGTTTCAGTTTTCAATTAGGAGGAAAGCATTGGCTCAGGGAGCATGAAAAGCTTTGTCTTTGAATACAGAATCTTCTTACTTATCTACCCTGACACCATAATAGCAGTATAGAAAGATGACTTCAGACAAGTTAGAGTGATTTTAAAATATGAGTATCCTTCAAGTGGCTACACATTCCTAGTCCACTGAAACACCATGGTGATTTAAGATAACCTGTTTTAATTAGAACAGACAAGAGGAGAATGATATTCAATTATTATCTTCAGCAGATGAAGGGATAGATTTCAGACCAGATAGAGAAATAGTTTAAATCATTATTACTTAATCATTAACAGCCATCTGACTAAATGCCACTGTGCAGTCTGGGAAGAAAAGGCATCAAGTGCCATACAAGTTCCTCCAGATCATGTCAGCACCTAATAAAACAGAACAAGAATAAGCAATATATCACAAACCACTGGAATTAAGCCTACAGAAAGTGATATTTCCCTTTCCTGGACCAAGATTGTTAGCAGTATTCTTTAATAACGTTGTATTTTAATATTCACTACATAATGATCAGGAGTTACCCTGACAGTATGAAGCTGTGCCAGGGGAGGTTTAAGCTGGGTGTCAGGAAGAGGTTCTGTGCTGAGAGGGGGGTCAGGCACTCGCACAGGCTCCCCAGGGAAGGGGTCACAGCCCCGGGCTGGGCTGAGGGCAGGCAGTGTCTGGATGATGCCCTCAATGCAGCTCTGACTGGGCTGGGTTGTGTGGAGCCAGGAGCTGGACTGATGATGGGTCCCTCCAGCTTGGAAGGTGCTGTGGTTCTGTGATTAAAAACATCCCTACAAATTCCCTTATAGCACATCCCCATTATATTGATCTGGGAGGGAAGTGGTGGTGTGTGCTGGGGGGTGTCTGGGACGTGTTCTATTTCTTGCTCTTAAAACGGAGAATAAGACATATTCTGTACATACATTTAAAATCCTTTAACAACCTGGGCATCTGTACGAGATTCACACAACTATCAGGAACAGTTTAAAAGCATGGATTACACACATTATTAGATTAAGTACTTCAATGGTTTGAGCTAACACTCAATCTATCAGTGTTGGAGTTAAACCAGCCGTTAAACTGAGGGTCCTTAATACCCCAATTTCTGTTGCCCTGTGGAAAATCAACTAGAAGCAAGCTGTCACTGAAGTCACTATTGGGTTTCTTGGATTTTCTCTTCCATCATAGCATGGCTAGCACCAGACAATACTGAATTCTGTTTCAGAATGGCATCACTCTCAATTAAAGAAAAGAAAGTCAATTATGTGCAGAACATACTTTAGTACTACTAAACTTCATTTTCATCAGGATGTCTGATATGAAGCAACGTTACACCAAGGAAATAAATTTTGCGTTTATATCAGATTCAGTGACAGCAGAAACCACTTTTGCAGCAATTGATCAACATGGGAGAAGTCTACATGTGCACTGCTTTATCTTCCATCCAAATCAATCCAGTTTTTAATCTAACTAGCACAGTTAATAAAACCCCTGTTATCTAGTATTGCTGTTTAGTGGAATATTCACAATATCCTCAGAAATTCTTCACTTGAGCAAGGCTTACAAATCTTTAAGTTCCTAAAGAACTGGTGAAATCTGAGGAGTCATCACAGTAGAAGCCAACCTGCCAAAAATGTGTTTAATTTTGTGCTGAACACCAGGCCTCTGAAGCAGAAAAAACATCCAGGGGTCCTAGTGGGCAATATGCTAGGCAAACAGTGCATGCTGGCTTCCTCAGAACACTCCAGCTCGTTATGCACGCAGAGCTGATACCAAATTCAAGCTCATCAGCAGCTGCAATTAGATAAAATCTCTTCACAACAGAAAATATATGGCATGAGTCAATGGATTTCTCAGATATAAAGAAGTGATTCACGCACAGTAAACACTTTTGCTGCATGACTCCAGTATCCTCAGAGGCATTTTATGTCACTTCATCTCAATTAACCTCCCAAGAAAGCAATTCAGATCTGAGCAGGAGTGGGGGAAAAAAAAACCAAGACCAAAACAAAACCAAAACATTACTGATAACATACAAAATCCTAGTCTGATGTCATAATGCTGTAGTACTTGAGTCATAGGTGGATTTCCTGGAATTCAGTTTTGAAGCAGGAAAGCTGGTGATAAAGTGTATACAAAGAGGAATAATTTCTCTTCTGCTCTGAATCAGAGGAGAAATTATTTCAGATGCCAATGAAGTTAAAATTACTGCTAAAAGTTAAAGAAACTTTCTGAGAGGCACCTTACCACACTGTTCAGCTGCAAAACATTGCCAAACTCAATTTTGCACATACTGCAAACAAAGAGCACAATAGTTCTAACTCTCACAATAGCTTCTGGGTCACAAGATGGTTTTCTATCTCCTTACTTTCAAAAAAGGCAATGTACTGTAAACTCACAGCAGCCACTACCTGTTCTGACATTGCTGTTCCAGCAGGACCAACAAAAATAACCACCAGCACTCTATTATGTAGTTTTAAGACACCTTTTTCATGATGCTACACTGCATTCCACACAAGAAAACCCAGAACTTCCCCTGAGCAGGAACACTTCTTGGTTGCAGGAAGCTAGCAGTCTGATAATGGATCAAAAGGACAAATCACAAGGGTTGTTACAGCTACATGCAAAGGCCCATGCGGTTCCAACAACAGTGAGAAATTCTTATGAGTAGAGAGACTACCTCAAACATAAATTAATAATAAAATACATTAATCAAAAAATGAGTGATCTTAACAAAAACAGGCCTTAATGATGTTTGGATCACGTGCTCAAAATGTCTACAGCAACCCAGCATTACAGCACTGGTGCTTTCAAGTAAAATTAAAATAACCCATATGTGATCAGGATACAAAAGCACATACATCTCTGCAGTACTTACATGGATCTGTATAAATAATAATCCTAGGAAGAAAAATACAATTTTTCCGATCAAATCACTGGGTCAAGTCCAGCAGGGAGCTGTTTCAGCTTTGCCATCTGATTACCTCTTCTAGTTCGTAAGCCCCCAGCACAGACATGCCCACAACACAAAACTCTCTTCACAGCTAGGGCTGCCTTCTCATTAGCAGGTGAAACACCTGGATTCCAAACCACCTGGATGGAAACCAACCCCAAATTGCTGCTGGCAAGGGACAGTCCCATCCTTCCCATACACTCTTGTAGCCTTTTTGCCACCCAGGTGAGCAGTCCTATGGTGTCCCCACAAGCTGAACAAGGTGATTCAGTTGAAAGCTAAAGCACTCTTTCACTCAAAATTTGTTTAAAGCCAGATCAGTTTCCCAATCCAGCTGCTTCTCTAACTGCATAATTGCTACCACCAGCACAACAGAGGCATTAGGGTAAGGCAGCCTGGAGTTGGTGAAGAAGGATCAGAAAACTGCAGTCTCAGCAATGTGACAAAGGAAACTAAAGGTGTTCAGACATTTCTAAGATTTAATTTCAAATTTTTTTCCCCAACAACAGTTTAGGGAAGTACTGTCCCTCAACAGCTCATTTTGCCCTTGAAGAGCAGACAAGCAGAAAAGAAAATGCAAGCAGGACTCATCTTTTTCAATATGAAATCTAAGTTCACTGCCAATGGAAGTGCCTCAAGGGGCAGAGCAGATTTTCCCACAACCACACAAAATCCACTGGCTGTCACAGCCCCACATTCTCCTCTTGTCACAGAGGCAAATCCCTGTAACATGAAACACAGATGTAGATGTGAGGTATGAAGGCTTGCTGCCATGGCTATACATGCTGTAACAAGGTGCTTTTCAGGACTAGCTGCACTGTATCTGCCATTGACATGCTGATGAAAAAGAGTGAACAACTGTTGCAGTGGATGATACCGTTCTGTCATGTCTGTTTTCAATCAGGGCACTTACAAACTTCCCTGCAGAGCATCACATTGCCCATTGTCACCTAAGGCCAGAGGGTAGATAGCACTGCATCAAACAGCCAGGAAAACACATCACAGTCTGTGCT
Organism: Gallinula chloropus; assembly: GCF_964237585.1. NCBI lineage: Eukaryota > Metazoa > Chordata > Aves > Gruiformes > Rallidae > Gallinula > Gallinula chloropus. The sequence continues at coordinate 22,953,561 of NC_140095.1, read as the reverse complement.
CCATTACTCATGTTATCACGCTCTCTGGACATCAGACATTTTAGATTGTACTGGTCAGTGCTATGACTGGACTGCAATGCAACTTTATCACTGCAGATATCCTGCAGTCCATTCCTCCATAGATGATTTACAAGATTAACAATTGATGTATATATGAAGGGGTGTTATATCACAAATTGAAGATGGAAAGATCATATTAAAAATCACCCCTTCTATTATGCCCAGAGATTGCAAACCCTAACTTTGCATTTTTTTCTTTGGCAGGGGGTTGGACTTGGTGATCTCTTGAGGTCCCTTCCAACCCCTAAAATTCTGTGATACTGTGATTTTTCACTACAAGTGTCATTCCACAGCATGGAGTGCCTATTTTTGCCCCAACAAGATCATTGAGAATTTCCTAATAGCAGAGATACACAGCAGAGTTACCTGTTTCAACACACTCACTACATCATATTGACCTTATTGAAAGCCCCACAGCACCCCAAAGAAGGATGACAGATGATGGCAGCTGTTTTCTGTATACATCAAACATCCGTCATTTGCTCTAGTGCAAATGTAGCCAAGCCCTGCATGCTGCTGAAGTTAAGAGAAAGCTGAACTTGTGGCACTAGCACGCTCTAGCACTCTTCTCTGTGGTAACTCCCTTCCTTACAAGGACCATCTATTGAGACCCAATAGATCCCAGTCCTACCTGCTAGTGTTGCTCTTATCAACCTCATTGTATACCCTCCCAATTCCCTATCAGCCTTCTTCTCACATTCCAAGAATGACTTTGCCACTTCTCCCCACTACTCTACTATCTCAAAGCAACTATATCAGGAATTCAAGTACTAGCAGTAGTATGCAGAGGAACTGCAGAGGGGCTCAAATTTCCTCTTTCTACACTACTGATAAACTCTAGCTTACATCAGGGCAGACCTGCTCTTGCCTGAGAGGCTACACACTGCATTTCTTCATTCCAGTACCAAGTCTGAGTTAGGGGGTGGGACATGCAAGAGAAAAAATAAAAATAAAAAAATCACACCTTGTTAAATGCAGAAGGCATACAGGTAAAATTGAATTGGATTTCCCTTTACAGGTGTCCTACTTTCTGCAGGGGCTTGGACCCAATGACCAAAAATCTCCTCCAATGTACACTACAACTCTATGCAAAGGGAGCAGGGAGTTTAAAGTTGTTAGAACAGGGATGGTGTCCCAGCCTTTGAGACAACTTCTTGACTTTGGACAGAAGTAAAATTGCTTCCATGCACTTTACTTGTGGTTAAACACACCAAAGATTATGTCACCTGGTTTTGATACAGCTCCAGGGAAGAAACTCTCTTTCACTTGCACACATAACTCCCCAGTCCTTTTCGGTGCCACTGCTTTCCAGAATACTTTCCCATTGTGCAGGCGTGGGCTACATGTACTCAGACTGTTTACATTTGGCCATGTTAAGACATGTCATTTGAATGAGCTCAGCTTACCACACCAGGTAGCTTTCTGACTGATGACCCTGTCCTTCCTACTTCATACAGACAGGCGAATGGCTTCATTGGCTTATCTGATCCTGGCCACAAAAATGGTGAACTGCAGCATGCTGCTAATCCTGGTAAAGATGTACCCTAGGGGAAAAGTCAAATACGGTTCTGAGACAAGTGTTTGGCAGGCTTGTAACTGCTACAAGTTCTACTGATAAACTGGCTACAGTTAAATCCCAACAAAAAGCCTCCCACGACCACCAAAGGTTATAGATAGCTATTCTACAGGCCAGAAGGGTACATGCAATTGAGAACCTTTTACAAATGCAAAAAGAAAATATCAGAATATAAATAGATATTTTGCTCACTTTCTAAAGAAGCTACCTACACACGTCAGCTTATTGCTCTGACTAGCTGAAACTTCCAAGAATCTGTCTATCAGTACTACATTGCACAGCACCTGCAGACAGCACCGACTTCTGCCATTCCACTGAGGAATTGCACGAGGATGATGCAGTTCAAGCAGTCCATCAGACATGCTGTTTAGAGCACATCCTCAAAGGTTGTATCAAAGAAACTCTTCCTGAACTCTGCTCAAACCAGTTACACCAATATGGCAAGTACCTACAAAGTCTGCTGTCTCACAGAGAAGGAATTGTCTTTTAAAAAGAACACTAAGACCTTCTGCAGTATTTTTCAAGAGGCAGAAGTTGTTCAAAGAGCTTCCATCAGTGTTAGCAGCAGTCTTTGAAATGATGCCTCCTGGTAAACTACGTCCTGGTCTTGGAAGAATGAGAAACATCTTGGCTGCTACGTGGACAGAATTTCTGTATACATATATGTATTCACATATCTACTAAAGTTTGTAGCTCTAAATAATGTACCTTCAAATTTCACTTGAAATAGTACAATTCAAGTATCCAAAACCCCAAAACCCAATTACAAGATATTGTAAGATAGAGAGTTTGTGTGTTTTTCTTTTAAAAAAACCCCAAAGGTCACTTAAACAGACCTAACATAGCATATGCATACAGTCCAGGCAGAAATAAAACTCTTGTTTCTGGAAGTAACCACACTGTTAGAGCAAAGAAACAGAAAGGCTATTGGAGAGAAGAGAGTCTTCTTAAACAAATAAAAGTAATTCCACACTCAAGAACTCAGTAACTGTGTCACAGAGCTGATACAAATTTCTGGGTAACCTTTTTCACTTCTGACAGGTAATCTCCTGTCTTTTGAAACTATCCACAGTTGTAAGAATTTATTCTTCAGGCTTGACGTAAATCAAGGATAAATGGTTTCCCTCACATCTCAGGGCCACGTGGTTTCCAAGCTCTCATCTTAATGACGGCCTGGCAGACTGTAAAACAAGCAAAAGCAGGAGATGCATTAACTGTGCCAAATAGAGAGTACAAACAATAGTAGGAAAGAAGTTTTTATTACACCAAATATCTCAGTGTAGAATTATGCAAGAAACTGTCATCACAGCCAATGTTTAAGCAGACTAAACGGCACAGTTTGATAGCATCATAGTAAAGAAACTCAATTCAGATAATGCAGAAGCCTGGGTTTTCTCTAACTGCCAACAGATTAAATTCCCTGTATTGGCAAGACACTTAACTTGGTAAAGGCCACTTACATTGGATTTCACTGTGCATCAGCTGTACATCTGAAGATTTTAACTTTGAAAAAAAAAATCCCTCTAAAGAACAGTAGAACAGTATCAGACATCCCATTTGTAAGACAAACATAATCCCTCCCCAACCCACGACCTTCATTAGTTCTATTACTGCATTTCCATGTGGACTACAGACATCTCACCCAGTTAGCTTTGCAAGGACGTGGTAAACAAACTCCTGCTCCTCCAACAGCTCCTAGTTAGCACAGCTCAGTTAGTCTGTATCTCCCTGAGATATTACCAGAGGATTTAATTAGTCCCCTGCTCTAAAAGCCAGACCTGGGTGTCACTTAAAAGACGCGTCTATTACACAAAGGAATGACAAGAAGAATTACGAGTTCTCAACATGAAGCAAGTCTTGAGAAATTGAATTACTGAACTCTTAGCCATTACTGAACACTCATCTTTTTCTTGCTGCTCCAAGGAAGAGCCCAACGCGCCACCTTCTGCTGGGTAGCTGCAACCACAAATAACGATGTCAGCAGCTGGTGAGCTACTGCAGTGACAGGTCTTCGTGCACTGGGATCCAGCTGGTTGGGTACCAGACAGTGAACGTGCTTCCTCACTGCACAGCCGTGCAGTTCATATGAACAGCGAGAGCAGACCTGCCCGTGACACACATCCAGAACCTGACATAAAGGATATTTTGCCTGCGTTTCAGCAAGCATCCAAGCTACCAGCAGTAGCACTTTGTGCATTTTTGCCAAAGGTTCTGTATTTCTTATGCAAATCTCATTCAGCACCTCAAACACACTGTCGCAGTCTCCAGCCAGGAGAACAGCATGCAATAACCAGTGGGCCCAAAACTGAAAGTAAACAGACTTCCATAAAAATCACTTCACAGACCTCTGACGCACACAAAAGTAATAAAAATCAAACAATAAATTATTGTAAAAACTGAAAAATCCTTAAATTAAAAAAATGTAATTATTTAACAAATATCAAACACAAAGTTTAGGAATACAGAACAGCCCACGAAAGGCTGATCCCAGGTATGGAGAACACAAAAGAGACTGTAAGGACAACAGAAATTTATCTTCAGGAAAAAATTCTGACTCCTTCCCATCTGTGTTTTGGGACAGGGCAAGAAGAGAGGGAATAAGGAATGAGTCAGGCATTTTGTGTTGACTAAACCCACATTTGTAATCAGAAGAATAACAACTTTTTATTTACAACTTGGATATAAGGCTGGTAGGGTATTTTCTGTCAAAGCTGCAACTGAACTTGCAACATACATTGCTAAAATTAAGAGTGGGAGAAATCACGTAATATTAAAAACCAGACTTCAAAAAATGAACTAATTTGTTTTGTCTGTTTGAAATACCAAGAAAGACTATAAATAACCCATTATTTCCCACTTCATAAACTGGACTATTCCTATTTCTGTCAGTCTTTGTAGAACCTGTGCATTGCTGCCCAGGGCCTTTAGAGAAGCACCCCAGCACGTCAAGTTCCAAGAAAATGGTTTTGGGGATTTCCCCATAATGGTGCCTTTTGGGCACTCCTTTGCTGACATGCCAGAGGTGACCTCACTTAGGCCCCATGTTGTTGGTTTTGTGATTCCTTCCTGTCCTTTCACCCCATACCCTCCACCTCTTGATAACCTCCATTTCAGCAGGCAGCTCCAGGTGAAATGGTTCCAGAGCAACACAGTCACAACCTAGAAACTGCCGTAGCAACCAACAAACTGGAAGCTGGTGCTAACCTGGATTTTGACACGGTGGTGTTAGACAAATGGTTGGACTTGGTGATCTGAAGAGGATTTTTTCCAATCTTAGCGTCTGTGATTCCAATGATTCAGTGTCATAAGAAATACTGACACTCAGTGGCTCATAAAAAAACGCCAAACATTATGAAAATGATGTAAAGTATGGTAATGCCATGCTAATTGATTACATTCCTTTCATTAGCAGTGAACCCGTAGCCAGTTCAAAGACTGGGCCCGCTGACTCAGGTAACTTTGCAATAAAAGAAGTGATTATGAAGGACACTTTCATAATACAGAGAATACACCGGCCTTACCATCCAAAATATTCTTTCTTATAGAAGAGGGTTAAAGCTGACATTCTAAATGAGCACAGAGGTGTATTATGACCTTTCTGGAAAAGCTGTGGATGACAATGATCCCTATACACATGCTTAAATTCCTGTACTGTTAGAACCAAGCATGTAAACAGATAAAGAATTAAACTACATTCTAGTGTAATTCCAGTGAAGTTTCCACAGCATCCCAGGGAAGTAAGCAGAAGCTGAAATGAAAACACTGGGTTCAAAGTGCAGACTTGAGAGACCACCATTAGGACTAATAGTACTTAATGTTTTTATATGATTTTTAGCACAGAAGTAGCAGTATACAAATGAGAACACTCTAGGTTAGGTGTTTCAAAGGCACATTTAAATACTGTTAAGAGACAATGTGGTTACTCTGAGGACTGGAACCTGAGGACATGAGAGCACACGGGCACTACATAGTGAGTGTTTCTGCTGCCAGCCAGGGACAAGAAAGCCTGGTGCTTCCTGGTCTCAGAACAATTGTGATGTGGCAGTGCTCCTGGACTTGACCACAACTGTCATCCATCGCCACTCAGACCGGATGAACGTGATTCACATACAGAAGAAGGAAAAACTAAACGAAGTGCTGGTGAGGTCTGGGGCTGCTGCTGCTCGGGAAGGCCTGCCAAGCGGCCTCCTTACGCTCCTGACCTCGGGCTTGTCAGGACGGCCTCTCCTCTACTTTTCTCTAGTCCTTGGCCCCCCTGCTCCGTCGCCTCAAAAAGCGACCTTCTGCACCCCAGTGCAGGCGCGGGCTCGCCAACGGGAAACCCCGGCCTCAGCGGGGAGGCACGGCCGCGGAGGGCAGTAACGCCGCACACAAGGCAGCTGTGGGCTGCTCCGCTCGGGAACCGCAGCGGGAAGGGGGGACGGCACCGCGACGAGCGAGGGCACCGCGACGAGCGAGGGCACCGCCGCGCCCCCCCAGCTCCCGCCCTCGCGGCTGGTGCGGGGCGTTACGCGGTGAAAGCGCGGCCCCGCGGAACTGGCCAATCAGGCGCCCAGGCCTCAGCGCGCTTCCTTTGATTGGGAGCGAAGTTTCCTTTGCTCGCCCAAGGAGAAGGCTGCGTCTACAGAGCGGAAGGGCGTTCAGTGTGCGGGGCTGCGATTGGCTGGGAGGTGCGCCGGCGGGATGGCGGCCGCGACAGTGGGGCTGGCGAGCGGCGACTTCTCGGACCTGCGGGAGATCAAGAAGCAGCTGCTGAGCGTGGCGGAGCGGAGCCGCGAGCGCGGCCTGCAGCACAGCGGGAAGTGGTGAGCGCCGCGGGCGGGCCGCGGGCTGGCGGCCGGCGGGCCCGGTGCTAACGGGTCTCTCTCCTCGCAGGGCCTCCGAGCTGGCTTTTGCCTTGGACCCGCTGCCGCTGAGCGAGCTGCCGCCGCCCCCTGCGCTCACGGAGGTACGGCCTGGGGGGAAGGAGGCCCGGCGCAGCGCGGCTCCCACGACCTGCGGCGCCGGGGCCCGCCGCCGGGACGCGAAGGGGCACGCGGGTTGGGCCGGGCCTGCGCCCGTTGCGCGCTTGCGGCTGCGAGCCCGGGTGGGGGAAGGTACCGTAGTCCTCGCTGGCAGGGCTGCTTTTAACCCCACCCACGGCTACCTGAGTAGGTGTCTTCATTGCGGCCATTCCTACTCCTTAAACAGCTAATTCTTGCTTTCAGGTATCTTGTCACAGTTCACCTCCTGGGGTCTCGCTGCTTGTTTTAAATGTTTCTAACTCTTCTGTACACGTTGTTTGAGAACTAGGCATCTGGTCATGTAAGGGAATGGAGAGACTCTTCTGATGGTACTCAAGCTGTCTTTGAGGATGAATGAATGATGCTTTTAGTTCGCAGTTCCTTGGTTATGTTTCTAACTAGGTGATTTTTCTAAAGCGTATCAGAGCCTCTGAAGACTTAAATCTCTTCTGTGTCCCTGCAGGAGGATGCTCGTGATCTGGATGCGTATACGTTAGCCAAGTCTTATTTTGATCTAAAGGAATATGAGAGGGCTGCCTATTTCCTACGGGGCTGCAAGAGTCAGAAAGCATACTTCTTGTATATGTACTCTAGATACCTGGTAAGATAGAAGGAAAAGTCACCTTTTAGCATTGACCTCCTCTGATTCCTGCCCCTTCCTGGCATACCTTATTTTTTGCCTATTTTGTTTCAGATAACCACCTAGAGGTCCAGATTTGGGTGGGTGGGGGCAGAGAAGACAGTGGTGCTCTTTTTAGAACTGTGATGTTTGTTAAAACTCAGTTTGCATACTGTTGATAGCATTGCCATAATACATAATGAATATGCTAGTGTAAAGTAATCATGGATTCCTGTTTTCTCTACAGTCAGGTGAAAAGAAGAAGGATGATGAGACAGTGGATAGTTTGGGTAAGTGTCTGGTTTCAGGGAGCAGAAGACAATATAATGAAGCTTCCAGTAACATCTCTTCATGTAAATCATCATTTTGATAGAGCCCTGGGGCAGGCTGCCCAGGGGGTGTGGAGTCTCCTTCTCTGGAGAGATTCCAGCCCCGTCTGGACGCCGCCCTGTGTGACCTGACCTAGGGACCCTCCTTTGGCAGGGGGTTGGACTCCATGGGCTCTCGAGCTCCCTTCCAACCCCTATGATTCTGTGAATGCGTGGATCTTGGTTTTATGACTTTCCCCTCAACTTTAAAAAATAAGTGCTGTAACACAATTTCTTTCCTTCTCTATCAATTCATTGACTTAATACAGATTACAGATTTTCATCTATTTTGTTAAAGCAGGTGTTCATACTAAGTGATTTCCTTTTAAAAAGAGGAATATAACCACAGCCTGATAAGTCTTCAGGTTATGTCAGTGATGATCATGAATATGACCTAGACTTCATAATTGCTGTGATCTTGATTGAAAGTGAGCTGTTTTTTCCTTCATGCAGGACCTCTGGAAAAAGGACAGGTGAAAAATGAAGCTCTACGAGAATTGAGAGTTGAGCTCAGCAAGAAACACAAAGCAAGGGAACTGGATGGATTCGGCCTTTATCTGTATGTACCTCCATGTATTTCTAAGGTATTTGTGTGGATTTATGGTTTTATCATTCTGATGAACTTGGAAAGTCCTTCTTCACAGGTATGGTGTTGTGCTGCGGAAGCTGGACCTGGTGAAAGAAGCAATAGATATATTTGTTGAAGCTGCTCATGTCTTACCTTTGCACTGGGGAGCCTGGCTGGAACTTTGCAACTTGATCACAGATAAGGAGATGGTAAAACTTGGGAATTACTGAGGTGTAACAAATGCCAGAGTTTAGCCTCATTCAGTAACCAATCGTTCCGTTGCCATACTGCTTCATTCTGTGAGACTCTCAGGCAAGGCGATCCAAGGTTGTAAATTATGTTGTTAAAACCTCTCTTTCTTGAATTGCTTGTAGCTTGAGAATATTTATACAGGCAGGGCTGGTTTTGTATGGTTCACCCACAAAGTATTTTAAGATACGGTTTATTCGCATATTCTGAAGTAGTTGTCAGCAGGGTTATAAAGGATGTATAGAATCACTGCGTTTAAATCTAAAACATGAATGTAGGTGTTCCACTTGTCAAATACAAAGTTGTGTATATGAGGCTAGCTGTATCAAAGAATTTACTTTAGATATAAAATCCTGTGCATAAAAAATCTGGTTTGGTTTTATGAGACCTTGTGGAATTCTTCAGTGAGTTCTGACTGGTGGAGCGTTTAAAAAAAGTAGAGGTGGCACAGAAGAGAGCCCTGCTGATTTGTAGGAAAAGGAAAAACGTTTTTGAGATTATTTAGAGTTTGTTCATTTAGCTCATCAAAAATAATGTTGTGATACTGATGTTCAAACATAGAAAGTGCAGTCTTTCAAAGGCCTTCTGAATTTAATGAAGTAAGGCCAGTGGCTAAAGCAGAAGCTAAATGCTGTCAGATTTGAAGACTGATGGACCAAATGAAATGGCTTCAGTTCTGCAATTTCAGCAGTCATGGGGATAGATTGGGAGTGACTAAATAGGATTATGTGGTCCATTTGTACTGCTTTTTAGATTTAACGCCCCCTTTCTGTTTCAATAGCCTCAACTTATAGGCATTATTTAGTCTCCTTGGGAAGAACCCAGTGTGAATTCTTGATTGTAATACTGCTCTTTTGTAGCTGGTGGTGTGCTTTAAGAAAGCGATTGCAGAAAACCCTCCTACCTCAAGAACATCTGCTAAATCATGGGAGGGAAGATAATGGATTCTTTTCTGCAGGTGGCCATTAGAATATTACTGATTGTCATCTCTTCCTCCTCTCCTTTGGTTCTTGCTAGCTGAAGTTCCTGTCCTTGCCAGATACATGGATGAAAGAGTTCTTTCTTGCACACATTTACACAGAGCTGCAGCTGATAGAGGAGGCTCTGCAGAAGTATCAGAGTCTCATTGATGCAGGATTTTCCAAAAGCACTTACATCATCTCTCAGATTGCAGTTGCCTATCACAATATCCGAGGTCAGTAACGCTTACTAACTAGTTAGGAATGAGCCTCTTCATGCAAACTTGGCATGGAGAGTTCTTGTTCTCCCACCTGCTGCTCTTTCTTCAGATATCGACAAAGCTTTATCGATCTTCAATGAGCTGAGGAAACAAGATCCTTACAGGATAGAAAACATGGATACTTTCTCCAACTTGCTGTATGTAAGGGTGAGCACTCCCTTCTATTGCCTGTCCATAATGATGGCATTGATCTGAGGTACGGTAAAGCAGAGGGTTTGATCTAGCCTCTCTGAACACAGGCCTTCTGCCTCCCGCTTTGCAGCTGGGTTGAACAGATGCAGTGTATGCATTGCTACCTGCCTGGCTCTTCTTTGAAACTGACATGCTCCTTTTCTCATCACTTTCATCTTTTTGTTTCACTAGAGCATGAAGCCTGAGTTGAGCTACCTAGCTCACAATCTCTGTGAGATAGACAAGTACCGTGTTGAGACCTGCTGTGTCATTGGTGAGAGCCAGCTCTTTTACATGTTTTGTTATGGGGTCTGCAGGCTGCACGAGGAGATCTTAGAAATAGTTGTGAAAATGATCAGCTGTCAAGCTTATCAAAACCATTTGGCATTTGGGCAGCCTAAAAATGAGACCGAATGTCAGAGTACCCTTTTCCCTCCTTTCTCTCTGAAAGAGCTGCGGTAATACTCTCTGTGCAAAAAGGAGTTGAAATCATTAAGAAGGTGCATATAGCTGATAATACTTTTATCTATAGTCTTGAAACTCCAGTAGAAAAAAATGGTGTGTCAGGACCAGGGAATTAATTTGTTGATCATGACAAAAGTTTTAAGGCTGGGGGATGGAGTCTTAATTGATTGGTACAACTGGGAATGGATTGACCAGAACACTGGAGAACAGACTGCTATTATGTCTCTTAAGATTTGAATCTGATCTGCCTTTAATAGGACCCTTTCTTTTTATAATTTAAGTTAGGAGGTAGTAGATAATACCTCTTCCATCTGTTTTCTACTTCTCTTCCATTTGTTTGTTTGCTTGTGTGTGGTTGTTTAAATACAATAAAAATAAGCCCTAAACATTGTGACTTTTGCTTTAGGGAATTATTACAGCTTGCGTTCCCAGCATGAAAAAGCAGCACTCTATTTCCAGAGGGCCTTGAAGCTGAATCCTCGTTACCTGGGAGCCTGGACACTCATGGGACATGAGTATATGGAAATGAAGAACACATCTGCAGCTATCCAGGCTTATAGGTATCACTCATGTACAGCATAGAATGATGTTTCAGTCTGTGTACATGAGGGTTGAAGTAGTTTCTTCTATTTTTTGTTAGTATTTCGCTGAAATCTGTCTTGGTTTTGATCCTGACTGCTTTCTGACTAGTTCATTTCCTTTTCTTTGCAGACATGCGATAGAAGTGAACAAAAGGGACTACAGAGCATGGTACGGCTTGGGGCAAACCTATGAAATCCTCAAAATGCCTTTTTACTGCCTCTATTACTACCGACGGGCCCACCAGCTCAGGTAGAGTTGAGAATGAAGTAATGTTTATTGATGGTCACTCTTGTGTGGTCGCTACTTGTTAAGGAATTTACACACAGGAACTAATTTGGGCAAGAGAGAGCATCAATGCTGTGTGATTTGTGCAGTTTCACTACTCCAAATCCTTTAGAGGTATTAGTTAAAGGCTTTGTCAGTTAAAAGTTGAGGAACACTAGCAAGGTGTGTAAGTGATCTTTTATGCAAGAGAGGAGGATGGATGCTGCCAGATGTACATTTCCCCACCCTGATATCAGCTGGATCTCCATTAAACTACATTTAGGAATTACTCTCTTTGCAGACCAAATGATTCTCGTATGCTGGTTGCTCTAGGAGAATGCTATGAGAAGCTAAATCAGTTGGTGGAAGCTAAAAAGGTAAGTGAGATCTGTTTCGTGGAATAAGACAGTAGGATATCTCCCAGGACACTGGGTAGGGTCACAGCAGAGTAGTGCAGCTGCTGCTTCCAGAAGTGCATGTGCTGTATTGAAACCATTCCTGTGGTGGTTGCAATTGGGGAAGCTCTACTGCAATGTGACTAGAGCAGCTGACTACAGATGACGTGCCCCTTTGCTGGAAAGCCATGTTGGCTTCTGTTTGTAACCTGCCTGAGTCATGAGCTGGAGTTGTTTCTGTGGTGTGCTGGTCTGACTTGCCTTCCTTGACAGTGCTACTGGAGAGCCTATGCTGTGGGAGATGTGGAGAAAATGGCACTGGTGAAGCTAGCAAAGTGAGTATGTGTTAGAACTCTTAGTACTGTGTTAAATACTTCTAGCACTTAGGTATCAAAGCAGGTATCAGCTGACAAACTGTAAAACAAGAGGAGTTGCTGATAGATAGTTATTACTTCTGGAGCTGTGTAATAACAGGTATCTCTTGGGTCTATAGTGACTGCAAATTCTGGTGCTCAGCTTTAGGTTTTAAGTTGCCCCAGGATAACCAGAGGGTTATACCATAACATGGGTCACAAGGGAACTCTGAATCTTGAGGTGATTTGAGTAGGCAATGCTAGCATTTGTATATGTTATATTGCTTTAAATTTCAATACATGATGGTAGATGATGTTCACAACTGTAGGCTTTCTTATTTCCTATTTCCTATCCCCACCCCAGTGTATGGTTGTGATATTGGGAGATGGTCTAATATCACAGTCTTCACTGGAATAAATTAAGAGGAAGGAAAAGGACAAGGGAAAGGTGAAGCTGCTGTACAAAGACTTCTGGGATGTAGCAGGGGGAAGAGGGGAGCACTGGAGGAAATAGCCAGGAAATAAAACAAGAAGGCCTTTGATAGCACAGTCTTGTTCTAGTGACCCATTTTTCTCTTTTTCTAGGCTGCATGAACAGCTGAATGAATCTGAACAGGCAGCTCAGTGCTATATCAAATACATCCAGGATATCTATTCCTGTGGGGTAAGATGGGATCTTGTGTATAAAAGGAGAACTAAGTGTTGAGGTGGAACTGCTGTGGAAGGGACTCAGAGGTGCTGGTTTTTACTACCCTTGCTGTAGGAGATAGTGGAGCACCTGGAGGTCAGCACTGCGTTCCGTTACCTGGCCCAGTACTACTTCAAGTGTAAGCTCTGGGATGAAGCCTCAGCGTGTGCTCAGAAATGCTGTGCATTCAATGATGTGAGTAGTTGCACAGTTTATGGTGTCTCTGTCTTAGGGGAGCTGTGAACTGGATTTTCATTCTCCTTGGAGTAGAAGGAATCCTTTACTGAAAGAGTGAGGTCTGCCTGTCACACAGGTCACATCCTGAGGGGTGGTTTTATACACTTGGTCACTAATGCTGCTTATGATTGACTGAAATAGTGGAATAAGGTGTAGATAGTAAAATTGAACCATGTCTCATTGGTGGTCACTAAATAAAAAGCGCTCAAGGCTTGAGGAGGCAGGTAAATGGTCACTGGCTCCCACGCACTGTGTAGTGATGGTACCCACATTACTTCTACTTTATTGGGGTTTTTTTCCCCTTTATCTTCTGTGTAGACAGTGCAGGGGATGTTATAGTACTTGGGGTTCGTATGTGACTATTCTGAGATGTTCTGTATGTGTAAGTGGGCAGTTCTGGGTTTTTAACCTCAGCCTAGCGGTAGACACTAGCCATAAGTACAGTGTTTGGCCTATCCTAAACAAAGCTGTCGAATTCAGGAGAACCTGATTTCAGCTTATTTGAAACTTTTCTAATCTAACTTTCACGGGAATATTTAGATAGTTTCAGTGGTTGATGGTCCCGCTGTCTGAAATACCAAAGTAACATGCGAATCAGGTCAGTGAAAGGAGGAAAGACTAAAATAAGTGACATAACATTTCTGAGTAGCAGAAGAAAGAAATGAAGATGTCTTTTCAAGCTTGCAGAATGACAAACTAATAAACTTGTACTGGTTAAATGCTGAATTTGACCCAGAGACCATCCATCCACATGTGTATTGTTTGTTTTGGGTTTTTTACAAATTCTTTTCAGACTAGAGAAGAAGGAAAGGCCCTGCTGCGACAGATCTTACAGCTTCGCAACCAAGGAGAAACATCATCCACAGATATTGCCACTCCCTTCTTTCTCCCTGCATCATTGTCGGACAACACCACTCCTACACGTCGTGTCTCCCCACTCAATCTGTCTTCTGTAACACCATGAACAATGCTGACACTTCTAGCCTGTGCATCGAATGTGACGTTGCAGATGGGGCTTGCAACCACTAATTCCTTTCTGGTGAAATTTCTGCATTCATTATTGCCTTCACATGCAGGGCAGGAGTTATTGGAGCCCACAGCTGAAGACAGATGTGCCCCAACAGGCACAGGTGCGGCCTGTGTGAAAGTGCCTATGCTGAGATGTGAGAACCTGCTGTACTTCTCACCAAGTCATTCCAGGTGGAGGGCAGATGTGTTCCAGAATGCAGGGCTACTCCATCCAGCTGAAGGATTGGGAAGAGCTTGTGTGTTTGAGAGAAAATATAATTCCAAGTTTGATTCTGCCCCTGATACCTCTGGTCTGAACTACTTTGTATGAACTCTGAGTGGTACTATTGCTGTCTACATTAGAAACTGTTACCTGCCTGGCCATCTAAGAACTTCTGTTGTCTTGAACCAAAAAGCAGAAGTTCCACTAAAGCAGTAGATGTGTAGGCACTTAGATGTAGGTGCGACATCTATGTTGAAAGGCTGAAAAGGGTCCAAGGAATTCCAAGTAGCCCCATAAGACAGCTCTTTTCCTTTCTGTCAATCTGACAGATACTTTGGCTGCAGCCAGTGGAGTAACACGATTAAACTAATGGTTAAACTGCTGTTCTTGGGCTTATTCATGGTGCAGCTTTCATGTATACTGTAGCCAATGAGACGGGATGAGCTGTAACGCATCCTTTTGTGAAGGATTGCCACATCTTGTGGGCAGTATGGTAGTGGGGATTCCTCCCTGTTGGAGCTGCTCCTGCTTCTCCCTGTTCACACATCCAGCCAGTAGTAAGGCTCAGTGTGAATCTCAAAGATACAGGTGTACTATGGACATGACCATCAATGAGCAGATTGTTAACAGGAGGACAGTGCCCTTAACATGGAAAAACAAGAAGTGACCTGATCCTGCTCCTGCTTGCTTGAAGTTTGCTAGTGGAACATAGAACCCAGTATGTGTTCACATTCTCTGGTCTCCTTGGTGCAGTCTCAGCCCTGTACCAACGTTATCTACAGCTGCTGCGTTTCGCCTGTTTCTTAGCTAGTCCCTTAGTTAGGCTGTACACAAACAGTAAGGAGCACAATGTGACACAGAAGGAACAGGCACAAGTAGCATTCAGTCAATAGAAGTGTAGAACACATTGTGGTGATGAGTCCTAAGTCTCGGCCAGACAAAGGTGACTGGCCAGCAGCCTGCTGGCATGCAGTTGGTGACTCTTCTACCTCTGCCTGCCTTGTCAACTTTCACTCCTCAGCCCCTCATTTTCCCATGCTTGGTCCTCCTTGACCCATTGTCACCCTTCCCTTTGGGGTCTGTGGTCCTTCCCTGAGACATCTTATGATACATGTTAAGTGGTCCTGCAATCCCCCTCAGGTATCTTTAACTTTGTTCCTGTCTGTGAGACCTGTCCTGATAACCAACCATAGCCTTATTTTTCTAAAAGCTCCTGGTTGAATCTCCAGAGCTACTCTTGGGTGGTTCCTTTAGCGGCCCATCAGCCGGTGTCTTAGATCTCTACTCTTGGTTATCTGCTGTCAGGTGCTTCTTGTATCTCCTGTCCTGTTCCTTGCCTTGCCTTTTTCACGTGGAATAGCTGTTAACCAGATTTCCTTAGGCAAGTGTCTAGTTCACAATTTCACTGAGGCCATCAAGAACAGAGGTTAATAACCTTGCTGACTCTTATTTGAATTGTCTTGCTTGATGACACTTTATGCCCTTCAGACAAAGACAGTGTCATGTCTGGGCTTCATCTGCCTGGGAGGAATGTCTGTTTGTTTTGAGCAGTGACCTGTGAGGAACAACCAATGGTTTGGGAGATCTGTTGACCTATTGTTTCAGAACACTTCAGCTATATGTTACAACTTGTAAGCTTGATGTGACCTGGAGGTATTTCTAAAAGTACTACAGGTTTGTGTATATTTTGGGTTATGAATAACCCACTATGAATATATTTATGCCTTAAATAATCTGCAGTTACAAATAGTCTGCAGATGTTCATGCTCAACAAACTATTTCTATTAACAGTATAAACCAGCAGGGGAGTGTAGGAGCATCGGAAATGTTCCTTTACAGAAGGAAGTACTTGAGTGGGGAGGGCAAATCCCTCCTTTCTTCCACCAGCACTCCTGTGCATGTCTGCTAACACGGGTCAGAGGAAGGTGTGCTCTGTCCCCCTAATCACATGATCGGGGTGGACCGCCTGGCCCCATCAGCCTTGCTGCTGGCAGAGAGCTTGTGGGCAGGTTGCTTCTGAGGCTACTGAATCCAGGGGGTGGTCTCTGCTACTACAACAGCGAGCAGAGGATCATGCAGTAGTACATTTAAAGGATGTGGGCAAGAGGTGGTTGAGGTTACATACGCTGAACTACATGCTCAGGCATGCCCTTTCCAGTTACTTGCAGCATTGCCCTCGAATTACTGGGTAAAGTTACATACCTGTGTGAGTATTTGTTTGCACCAGTGAATACTGGTGTTGCATGAAGCATGGCCAAGTTGCAGTCATATGAAAAGCATCCTGATGGCTGAGAGAGGGAAGGAGGAAACTAAGCAACTGCTCAGGATGTAGACATATGTTCATCAACATGATTTCTGTATTTGATGACATCTCCTAGTGCATGTGGTTAGTGATGAGACCTTAGTAGTTGATTTGCTTGTTTAGAAAACTAGTCATTGCAGTTCTTTTTTTCAGAAAAGAACCATTCTAAGTTCCAAGTGCAGTTGAAATGTTTTCAAACTAGGAGTGCTGCCTTTTTCTTCCATCTGTATTTCCCTAATACATTGAAGCATTTCCTTACATTTGTTACATGCATCTAAAACTTGGATGCCCTCTCCTATTATATAACTTTCTTCAGCTGAGGTATTGTAAGATTGACAGTTTCAAGTAAGTGGACCCTTTCAAAACCAAAAAAGCTGTGTACCCTTCTGAACATAGGGCCAGGTTCTTATTCCTTGAAATTATTAGTTCTCCCTGAAATAAAAGTGGCCCAGTCCAGACCATAGTCAGTTGTTACACTGAAGAAAACCCAAACCTGAAGAAGCAGGCTAATCTAAAATTAGTCATACATTCTGCATCAGCAGCTTAGTGCATCATTTGATTGGAAGTGTGAAATGTATTGATGGAATAGAGGAAGACCTAAATAACAGCTGTAATAAGTAATCAGTGAGAAAACTCTAACAGGCACTTATTAATAGAATAAAGGGAAACTGTCTGATCAAATGCTCAAAGTTAAACTGATCCTCAGATTTGGCAGCAGAAAGGAATTTCTCCCCTGGACAAACTGGAGAGAGTTCAGAAGGGTTTTTTGCCTTTGGAGTATGAAGTGAGTACCATTTAGAAGGCTCAATTTTCCTGCTTTTGCAAGTGTGCAAATATTGGTGCCACCCTTTAATCTCCCTGTAGTGGTTCAATGGATGATAGTCTCCTCCTGCTGTTTTTCAAGTCTGTGATGGGCATTGCTACATATGGCAACTGCACCTTAGTATTCTCCACAGTTGTTTTTACCCTTTTGGATGTGCTTCAGACCTTCCACTGGTGTGGTGCAGCCACTGCACTGGTCTTTCAGAAGGCCATTTCCAGAGCTATGCAACCTGTAACCAAGATATGTGTAATAAAGCATTCAGGATAGGCATATACAGACAGTATCTTTAAAAAAATGGAACTTTGCTTTATTTTGGGCATTGAAGCTATTTTTTTTCAGTCACCAAATGTGTTAACTGCCCATGGGCTATTTCCTGTGAAAACACTGCAATTCCACAAAGCCCAATTGTAGTGTCTTCTACTTCAGGCTCTTGCAGCTTGTCGTATGAACAGCAAGTGCCTTTCCTTGTGAGGCAAGTTGAGGTGTGTAAGGACACAGCTGACATTGAGTTGAACAGAAGAACCTATTGCACTCTTTAAGTGTTAGGCTATGCTGTGCACAGCTCATGCTCCTGTGAACCCCTTGTTACAGGTCCTGCAGAATAAAACGAAAAAAAACCCTAAAACCCACTGACTCTCTTACACCACTGAGGAAAGTTCAGTTCCTCTGCTTGACAGGTGAGGAAGCTGGATGCAGGACAAATGGGACAGCCGTGCGTCAGGCATACGGTGCCAGTGTCTTTGAGACCTCTGCTTCCCCTGCCAGGTTCCTTCTCCTTTTCTGAAAGTTTTCGTAGCAAAAAGTTTGAAACACTGGCACTTAAAGTGAGATGTAACAGCTGCCTCATAAGGGGGACCAATGGAATTAGGTGTTCAGGGTGGAAGAAAAGAAAATTAATTCAGTCATTCTCAGTAGCTTTGTTCTGATTTTGCCACTGACCTGGGAACCCCATTGTATCCGTTCCATAACCTGCAAATTCAGTACCCAACAAAACTACCCTTCAGTTTCTACAGATGCCTTTTTGCTGTGTGTTGCTGTGGTTAGGAAAAAATCCAACATTTGTCTTCTTCAGCTTGCCCACCAGAAAAGAAGCCTGTTTTTTCAGAGAAACTAACACCCTCTCAGACCGGGTGTAAGAGCTTTGCTTATCCTCCCAGTAAAGTGCCAAAAGGGCAACAACTGGACATCGTGGAATGTCTACCATTGCCAGCCTGCGGCCTCTTTCAGGGATCACCTCAGGCTCTAGAAGGTTGGAGTTAAAGAAGCTTCTGGAGAACTCGTGGAGCAGGGGCTTCTACCACTGCTTGCGTAACTGATGCTTGGGCCGTGCGGAAGGGTGACTGCTTCTGCGGTTTATTTAGATGTACAACCCGTTCCGCCCGACTCGGCCCGTTTCCCAGAACGTTATGGGTACCTTTGCCCTGAGCTTCGCGGCCTTGCGGCACACGGGTCTCGCACCCGCCCCGTCCCTTCTGGAGGCGGTTTCACGGCCCGCGTTGCGGGTCCGCGCTTGGGAGCGCTGGGTCCCCTCTCGCTCCCAGCCTGCACGGGAGGGTTCCCGAGCTCCGGCCCGCGGCCGAGGCCCGTCACCCTCAGCGAGCCCAGCCCGAGCGGGTCTTACGCCGCCGCGCCCTGACAGCTGCCCCCGGCCCCGCTGGCGGTGAGGTCAGCTCCCGCCGGTGGCCGCAGGGCGGCTCGGGGTGCGGCCACCGCCTGCCGAGCCGCCCCGAGGCTCCCTCGGCCGCCGTCGCCGCTCACCGTGCCGCGGCGTTGCCATGGCGGCCGAGCGCTGCGGCGGCCGGGCGGGGCGGGGCCTGCCGCAGACCCCGGCCCGGCAGCGCAGGCCTCCGCCGCGGGGAGGCGGCGGGGCGGGCGCCCGCCCTCAGCGTCGGCGCGCAGAAGGCCGGCGGGGCCGGTGCTGGGCGCTGGAGCCGTGGCGGCCGCGGGAAGATGGATGCGCCGCGCTCGTCCCTCGCCGCTCGGCATCATCTCCTGGGCGCGGCACGGTGAGCGGCGGCGGTCGGTTGCCGCGGCGGAACAATGACTTCGCCCGGCTGCGGGGAGCCGGGGCGGCGGCGGGGCGGGGGTCGGGAGCGATGGCCGTGCGCCGGAGGTGATGGAGGCGAGGCGAGCTGGGGATGGAGAGGGGACGGCGGGGGGGGGTGGGGAGAGGTGTGGCAGGGCGCAGCCCGCGGCGCCGTGCCGGGACCCACCTCAGCCTCTCCCGCTCCGCACCATTGTGTTCCAGGTTGGTCATTGTTTTGCCGTGCTGAGAGCGGGATGCGATCGCCGGTCACAAAGGACGGGGTTTCTCCCGGGCTGGGTGTGTGCTGTGGGGACGGCACCCGCAGAGCCCAGGCTGGGCCTGGGCGAGATGGCCCCGGGGGGTGGGCGGTGGGCGCCGCTGAGCGGAGGGCGGTAAGGGCGCTCCTCGGGCCGTGCACCGTGCGCGCAGCATCGCGCAGGGCGTCAGCCCAGCGTGTCTGTGCAGAGACGCACCTGTGCGCGCGCTGGGGCGCCGGGACTGGGTGCCGGGGGTGTGCGTGTGAAGGAAGGAGCTCGCCCGCAGACACGGGCCCCGCAAGATGCGTCTCTTTGTATGTGCAACACATGCCCGGTGTCACAGCCATGAACTGATGTAACGTGCCGCTCGGATGCTGTGCGGTTCATTCTGAAATTCCTGGATTGCCGGGCCCCAGTCTCGCCGCGGCTGCTTGGGGCAGGTCTGTGCTGCGCCGCTGGGTTTTCTGACGGCATTTGCAGGCTGCTGCTGGTTTTTGCTGTGAAGGCGAATGTATAACAGATGCTGAGGATACCTTACAGGCCAGGAACGCAGAGAAGGATGTATTTTAGGATCTTAATTTTAACCTCTGTAAGGAAAGAATGAATGAGATGTGTTTTTAAAAACCTTTGCATTCCCATATTACCCTGTGCATCCCTGCAAGGCAAGATGTTGGGGTCCTGTTTTCAATGTCTCTGATCTGCTGGGTCAGATTCTGCACTGGGCCTGGTCTAGCAGCAGCCTGGGTGGTTCATCAGGAGAATTTTGTCCCTTTTCATGCAATAATGTGAGGCTTATTGCTTTTGCTCTGACTCAGGTTTTGTTTCTATTGATCTGGCCTGCTGCTGTACATGCAATTTCCAATCCAGGCCTGCTGTGCTGTGAAGGCTATCTCTGCTGGCACGTGACCAGGTTCAGATTGATGCTTGAGTGAGGTAAATATTTGGTGTGTCTAAGAGGTTCTCCGGAAAAGGTAATGGGATTGGTGAAGTCTAAGAGTGGTTAGCTGGTAATTGTGGAGGAGGGGCTAAGACACGAGTGCTCCATAGGTAGTTCTGTAGCAGTCAAAAAGACAACCATGGATGACTCAGTGCAAGAAGGACATCAAGCTGTTAGAGTGCCCAGAGGAGAGCAACCAGGATGGTGAAGGGTCTCATGGATAAGATGTGTGAGGGTCATTTTGCTCAACTTAAGAAGCCTTAGGGGTGACCTCATCACAGTCAACAGCTTGCTGAAGGAGGGCAGCAGAGGGGAAGGCGGTGATGACCAGCAAAAGGACATGTAGAAACGGACTGAAGCTGCACTGGGGCAAGTTCAGACTGTACATTAGGAAAAGACTCTTCACTGAGAAGATGGTTGGTCCCTGGAACAGGCTCCTCAGGGAAGTGGTCATGGCACCAAGCCTGTCAGACTTCAGGGAGCATCTGGACAACACTCTTAATCATGTGGTTTGATTTTATCTGGTCCTGCAAGGAGTAGGGAGTTGGACTTGATGATCCTTTTGAGTCCCTTTGAACTAGAGATCTTCTATGTTTCTGATCAAGTTATTGGAGTTGCAGCCCATTCTACCCTTGCTTCTCCAGTGAGCAAAATCTTGAGTAGCCTCAGGGAGGAAAGGTGGGAAGGTTTCTGTTGGGATTTCCATAGGACTTGCCTGGTGGAAGTGGCTGCCTGGAGCTGTTGATGTGACTGAGCCTTTGGTCTTCTGCCCTTTACAGGGCTGTGGCAGAGTGGTAGACTGATGGGGTCTCTGGTTGTCAGTGGAGCTCCAGCTGAAAGGAGCAGGCTGCCAGTGACAGATGCTGCAACCTTTCTGACTTGCTGGTCTTGGACTGGCTGTTCTGGTAGGGCCTTAGGCAGAGATGTGGTCCTCACCTCGGAGACAAATTCAAAACAGGTATTTCCACAGCATCCCAAAGCCTCACTTCAGGATCTGTGATGTTGCAGATGCTAATGCGTTGTTCCTTCTTGCCCCTGTCATCCTTCAGTGGCTTCTGATAATCCCTCTGCTTCCAGAGGCCATTCCTAGCTAAATAATCTTCTGAATAAGAACTTCCCTGTGTATTAGGAACTGGACCTAAGGTACAGCTAAAACATGATTGTGTGTTAAGCAGGTGATTAGCTGTTATAATTTGTAAATCTTAGCTGGGTTCTGCTACACCTTTTATCATCAGGACCTTAACATGCTGGAAATATGCTGCAGAATCTGTCACTACAAAGGATAAGCAACCTCACAGTATTCAA
Organism: Gallinula chloropus; assembly: GCF_964237585.1. NCBI lineage: Eukaryota > Metazoa > Chordata > Aves > Gruiformes > Rallidae > Gallinula > Gallinula chloropus. Next base: position 22,931,842 of record NC_140095.1, on the reverse strand, counting down.
GTCAGGAAAATGTTGTGAAATATAACTGGCAAAAGGATGCCCAGAATAGTCTTTAAATTCCGATTTCTATTCATCCATTTGATAGACAATTGATATTGTGGTTTTAAAAGTGTCTAAAAATAGTCCTTTAACTGTAAAAAAGGTATGGTGACAGATTAAATTGTCATAAGGCTGGTATAACCCAGGTGTAACTTGAGCAGTTGAAATCCAAGTAGTTTGTTAATTAGAACTTCTTTCCCCACCTCCCCTTCCTTTTAATCAAACTATGGGACACTGAAGATGATTACAACTTGGATTTCACTACCGAGTCATGGTTGTTTTTCATCATGATCAATACTAGTGCTGTTTTTTTCTGTGAAATTATGAGGCAGCAAAATAGTCTGTTACCAGGTACCTGAATTTTGGATCACTTTTTAGTCAGTCATTCTTTGTATCTTCTGGGTTCTAACACATTCCTCTTTAATCCTTGTGCATGATAATGCAATATTTGGGTTACAAGGCTGAAAAATGTTTTTGTTTTAAAAAATAATTTTACTTGAATTGATAACAGCATATTTGCATTGTGTGTTTCTAAACCAATAGCTTGCTCAAATTCCTGGCAGGTAACCTCTTCAAAGTTCATCTGTAAATCTCTATCACCTGAAGGTCATGTCTTTGCCAGATTATACCTCCCCATCCTTGAGAGATGGATTCTCTGCTGCCTCCTCTTTACTAAGCCTCTACATCTGTGCAAAGCATCTGTGCAGTTCTCTGTCATCAGCTTCGTGATCCAGAATCCATGGGGATAGAAAAATTTAATCTTCTTTTTTAGTATCTTTAGTTCGTGTCTCTTAAAGGTCTATGTGAATTTCTCCTTTAAGATGTGAGGACTAGAAATTTTCGCTCCAGGAGGTGGGGCTCTAAATAGAAAATTCAACAGCGTGTTGGAGGAGTCATGGAAAAGCTCTACAGGCTAGCTGCAGTGAACACTGTCAAGATAAATGGGTGTAAATGCAGCTTCTTTGAAAATGACAGGAGGGCAGTGTGGACCACAGTCTGGAGAGTGGATTATGGAGCATCCAGTGAACTTTAGAGGAGAATTAATGGCATGTGAGCACTTCCAGGAGTTCAGGTTTTGTTGCATCTCCCTGCAGTTTGTGGTGCTGGCCCTGCGTTGGGGTCACTGGTGGGTAGCTGAGGAGCTGCCATACCTCTTGGAACCTTCAGGACTTGTGTCTCGCCTGGAAGATCACGGCCAGTTCCCTGGGTTAAACGGTCTGGATCGGCTGCTGTCAGAAGAGAAGCACAGTGAGCTGACCTGTGAGGCATCCACACAGGGAGTTAAACATGAGGCTAACGACTGCAGCAAGCATCCAGACTGCACAGTGACATCTCAGTGAACAGTTCAAGAAATGCCAACAAATAAGGAATGCAAATGAAGACTGGATAGACCCACATTCCATGTCTAACTTTGTGATGAAGAAAAAGCAAGCTGATGTCCCTCAGAAGGTACATCTATCTCCCTGGTTAGATAGAAGAGCTGACGCGGTACGCCAGATCTTTCTTTACGTTGATAATGATACTGCCAAGTACAACATTATCTCGTATTATTTTATCAAAAATAACAAAATTAATTATTTGAATTAATTGAGAACAGCTGCTATGTTGTCTCCCATTTTCACAGCTACACCTAGGGAGGTAACATCTCAGGGTTACTGTTTAGCACCTGTACTCAGTTTGTCAATCTAGTTGCTGATGTTTTAAAAATTATTTGTTATAATATTCTTTTTGAGTGTTTAGAGGAAAGACTCATTAGACTTTGTTACATACACTGTAAGCAAAAGCTCTAAGTTATACGGAAATTAAAACTGAAAAGAAGAAACAGCAGCAGTTGAAAATTGCATTAAGGTCCCAGGTGGTTCAGAGTAATTGATGAGTGAGCAAATAAAGTTGGGAGAAATGGGGGAGTTGGGGCTTCTGGATTTTATTTTTTTCCCTGCATGTGTGCTGGTTTGCTAAAATTCACTGAGATGATTTTCTTTGAAATTGGATGCAGAAATATTTTTCATTGTTTTTATGGTGTGTGCAAAAACCTTAGAACTGTTAATGTTACAGGTGATAGGAATTAATTAGAATTAATACTCTTGTTTTGCATGTGTTTGGGTGTAGGTTTGTTGTACAGATGGTTTAGTGATGAATTTTAAAAATAATTAGAATTGTATTAATACATAATATACACCTGTTTTCATGAACATGAATTATATTTTTGCTCTTGAAGTTCTTTGTAGATAACCCATTGGGGGGGTGTGATGCTGTAATTATTTGTACTTAATATTTCAGGTTCTGCAAGCTGCTATATCCCTTCTCTGTGCGTTGGTGAGAAACAAAATTAAACAGTCATTTTTGGAGACTCAGATAGGAGAATCTGCTTTAATTTAACATGGCCCTTAGTAATATCCCCTTCTCATCTCCCCTCTCTGGTGGGGAATTATAACCAGTCTTAGACAAACAAAGGGTATATGGGGACTGTTGCACTTGAAGGGCATCGAGTAATTTACAGCTGAAAGAACTGTGCTGGTTCCAACTTGGTAGCTTTTGACTAAGCCAGGGACTGCATTAATTTGGAAATACTTTTAAGAATGTGCCTGTAAGTTTCCAGCATGACAGCGTTCCAGAGGCACAGCTGATAAACACCCATGCATATCCAGCGGTGTTGCTGACCCGGTGGTATCAGCCCCTGCTTGCCTGGCTCTGTGGTAGCAGATCCCTTTGGATGGCGTCACGTATCTTTGTAGGTCACAGCACGACCTACATGTTGCCGTGTGCCTGGAATATGCAGTGCTGCTGATCTGTGTGGTAGCGTGTGTTGGGGGAACTCAGTGAAGATGTAAGCATTGTCTCTGGAAATGGATTTTCAATTATAGACAATAGCCTAATGCCTATTAAAAGCTCTCTGAACTTGCCATAAGCTATCTTTCTGGTTTCAGATACGCTATGGAAAAGTCTTAGAAGTTAAACCTTTTAATTTATTTTTTAAATTTTTTTTCAGTTTGCCACCTCCTGTATGAACCAGCATCTCAGCTGGGTTTAAGGAGTAGTTTTGCATGCCTTCACCTTTTTCAGCTGAGAATCCAACCCATCACTTGGGAGGAGAATGCTGCTACCCTGATCAATAACAGCTGATGCTTCCATTTTTAAAACAGCAGAGTTCAGCTAAAAATCATATTGTAAATTTCAGGGCTAGTTTTTAAGTAGCAGACTTTAAGGATACATTCTACAGAGATTTCTCTGTCAAGCTCTGTTCTTTCCATTGTGAGTAGAGCTATGTAAGCACATATGGTGTTAGGTGGTATGTTTTGATTTGCTCTGTTGAGAGGGCAGGGAATGACAGGTACTTGTCCCTGTGCTGATCATCAATGAAAAAGAAAAATTCTATGTTACCTGGTGAAAGTCCTGCTTTGGGCCATGTTAAAGAGCTCACAGACTCTGGGGTTGTTGAAGGAACCTGTTTCTTAACATTTGATAAGAAGGGTAAGAATCACAAAAACTCAGGAATTAAAAAGACCAATTTTGGTTACAGTGTATTCATAAGTGAATAATCTTGAGTGTTTCTGGTGACTATTACTTGTAATGTTTTTAAAGAGCCAGCTTGACTCTAAAAGATGGATAGGAATGGCTAATAGGATATTCATGTACGTGCTTCTATTTCTGCTAGAAAGTTGATGTGAAGAGACAAACTGTAATCCGTGTTGGCATAGTTTTTGCCAAGCTTCCCTGGTAATAGGAACGCTTGGATTCTTTTCCCAGCAAATGGAAGGAAAGGGCAAGAGGGGTGTAGGACATGGGAAACGAGAGCAATGTGTGCGTGAGGTTCTGCAAGACACTGATAGTGATATGGTGGGAGCAGAGAATACATGTTTTCAGGTTATACTGAACTGCAAGCTGACAGGAAACTCCAAGGCAATAGTGGTCTGGTTGAAAGTAAAGTGTCCAGAAAAGAAAGTGATTCATTGTAGAGATCTACATTGTTGGAAGTGAACGCAGGAGGCCAGAAGGCAGATTGTTCTTGCTTGTCCTGACGTCAATATTTTTCTTTACTGGCTGTAGCAAGAGCTGATCTAAAAATAGCAAAACCTTTCACAAGTTAACCCTCTTACTTTAAATAGAAAAATTACTTAAATATCTGACAGTCTTTAGCAGTGAACATAAAATCACAGAGTCACAGAATTGTAGGTGCTGGAAGGGACCTCCAGAGCCCATGGGGTCTAACCCTCTGCCAAAGCAGGGTCCCTAGGACAGGGCACACAGGTTGGTGTCCAGACGGGGCTGGAATCTCTCCAGAGAAGGAGACTCCACACCCCCTGGGCAGCCTGTCCCAGGGCTCCCTCACCCTCACCGGGAAGAAGTTCTTCCCCAGATTGTTGCTGAACTCCCTGTGCTCCAGCTTGAGGCCATCGCCCCTTGTCCTGTCCCCACAGACACTGAGAAGAGGCTGGCCACGTCCCACTGTGTCCCACATTTCAGATATTGATAAACATTAATAAGATCCCCTCTTAGCCTCCTTTTCTCAAGGCTGAACAGCCCTGGTTCTTCATACCCATAAGACAATAGTTAACCATGCTTATGGTCTTAGAGCAAAGAAAAGGAAAGGTTTCCAGGAGAAAGATACGGGGCATGAACTTTCCCTCACTGTTTGGTTTGGGGTTTTTTTGTTTGTTTGTTTATTTGCATTTCAATTAAATACAAGATTTTTTTTTCCTGGTTTGTTAAAATCAAAGACAGGAGAAAGTGATACTATAAATTCTGGGAACTGCAATGTTCCTCTTTCAGGCTGTGCATGTTGTCTCTGGCAGTGGTTGAGTGTGACCCTACTTGCACAAAATACGTTTACAAAACCATCTTTTTAGTAAACTAAGAATAGGCCTCAAATGATGCTCAGTGTACAAAACCATTGACGTGTTTTCTGAGATCCTACTTGCAATGAGCTGGGCAGGTTGATAGAGTTCATCCTTTTCCTTTCTTAGGTAGTCTAATCTGTGTCCATGTACATCTCATTCTGAAAAAACCCCATTTCAGAAATTTTCTGTTTCCTTTCAGTATGGGCAGGATTTTGTGTTTTTAGTGGTAGTGTTCATCTCTGTGTCCATTGTGTTTTGACAACTTCTAGGCAAATAACTGTATGAAAAAGAGACAGATGGTATTTTAGCCACGGAATACTAGAATATTGGTTTAACAAATCTCCTCAGCTTTGCTGTGGATAACAATAATGCTTCTGTCCCCCTTTGACTGTTTCCATGGAGCTGCCAGCAACTTGGATGGAGTGTTTTGGTTTGTGTTTTAGAGCAAGGAAAAATGGTAATTTTAGCATGAGTGGCCCAGCAGCCCACATTCATCCTGTATTCCTTGTGCAGAGCCCTGAATCTGAAGGCTATTGTGAGTTCGGTTCTGAAGGTATTTTAATATTCCTGAAAATTATTGTGGTATTGATTAATAATCTAACCACATGACTATGATTTTTGTTCAGTCAAAAGCAGGGGGTGGTTAGGATTTGTTCTGAAGAGCTGTTACCACCGTTTGGTAGAATAAAGCATGTGTAAAACTACTAGCATGTGAAATTTGCCTTGTCCTGCCTATAAAAAGAAATACAGAATGGAACTGTAAAATTGCTGCAGATCTTGGGTTATGTTATGATGTTAGTTATTTCATACTAAAATCGTATAAAACATTAATCATGTATTCTGAGTGACCCAACACACAGAGCATGCAATGTCATAATTAGAGCTCGTATTTTATTCTAAACTCATGCAGAGCATTGGTGAAACCTGGTAAATAAAAGCCAAAACAAAGACTTCATGTTGGATTTATTCAAATTCCACTATCAAAACGAAGCAGGCTTTGGGGAGAGAGGGAAATGTGTATGGCCAGTGTTCTCCTTGTAGCTAACAATTGTTGCAGTGATGGAAGTGGTTTATGTGAAATGTTGTTTCCTAAAACTGTAGTTTAAGAGCTGATGAACCAACAAGTGTGAATACAATGTAGCTGCTGGGATGACATTTCTAGCAGGTCAAGCCCTGGAACTGCGCCTCTCCTTCCGAGTGAGCTTCACTGTTCTGTGGAAGTGCAAAATGTCTTTCAAAATTGTTGCTGGTTGTTGGCAGAGATAGTGAAGTAAACAAGGATTTGCAGAGTATGAAAATCCGTCATGGTGGCATTTGAATTAGTTTGTTTAATTTGCATTAAGAACCTGCAAACCTGGGGAGGAACTGCTAAAGGCCACAGAGTGTTCTTTGGCTAAAGATGGTGGAAGAAGGGATTTGGTTTTTTTCCTGCCACAGGGGTGGATATCAACTTGTATCCCTGAACCACCATCAAACTTCTTGAATTGATGGAAAGGTGTTACAGCTTGATTTTGTTTTTTGACTTGCTGTGGTCTGACGTTCTGGTTCAAGAGTCAGCATTTGCCTAGCGCTTGGTTTGATGGGGTTTCTTGGTTTTGACACAGCTGTTTCATTTTTGTGTGATAGTGTATAAATCAAATAGTATTCCCAACAATGATGCATTGACTCCTCGATGGTTGGGCAGTTTAACCAGAGACTTTCAGTATTTCCAAGAGAAGTATAAACGTTTCCATTTCTTTTCTCTTATGCAGAGAAATTCTTAATTTTCAATATCTTCCACACTATATAAATTATGACTCTTTTAATCAGTTCTTGATTTTGAGACTGTATTGAAATCTACTTAGATTTGACCCCTTTTCTTCCCTTCCCCCACCCTGCAGGACTTTCTAATTATCTTTTTTTAATGCTGAGAAAGGAAAAGATTTAGAAATTACACAGAGAGGATTTGTCTTATAGTATTAATCGTGAGCCGGTCTAGAATTTCATGTCTTCTGACTCAATATGGTCACTACAATTTTAGGGACAGATGCAGCCCTATGGTTAACAGGGTCATACTTGAACTTATGGGGCTGTGTGAAGACCTTGATGTGTTGGGCAGATAGTTGTATTTTCTTCATTGATGATGCTGAAGTCTTTGAGGGGGACAAAGAAGTAAATTATATTAACCAAGAAAGTAATGCATACTGCATTAAGAGATGCCAAGTTAGTGGCTGCTGAAGCTACTTTTTTTAATTTCTGTGCAGGCAGATGTGTTTTAAAAACACCTTCTGCCCCTAGACCACCTGGAGGATGCAGCCTGCCAAAAGGGCAATATGTTTTCCTTTGTGTGTTTAAAACTGCATGGTCTGAAGAGAATGGAGGCCATCTATCAATTTCATAACTCTGCAAATAGCATCTATGTGATGAACAATAAGTCTCTTAGATGAAAATTTCCTCCATGAAGTGTAGTTTTATATTTGTTAGTTAAGATTTTGATTACTAAAAAGAACTTCCAGTCTTAACACAGACCTTTTCTGGGTCAGAGTAATGTGTTTGGCATGTGCACAGGCGTAAAGTGGAGATGCTGTTTGAAAAAACAACTCCAAAAATGACCCCAAACCCTCCTGTGATCTCCTTTGCAGACAGAAGAGATGGAAAGTATAAATAATAGTTTTTAATATGCTCATTACTAAAATAATTGTTTTCAAGTATCTGGAAAAATGACGTGAGGATGGCAGGGAACACTATTGGCAAGGAATCAGCAAGTAACTGAAACATCTGATCCAGTTCTAGTAAAACATTGTCCTCTGTCACTTAAGGCTCAACAGAGATAATCTATGCAGTGCTAAAGAGAACGCCATCAAATCCCCAACGTATATATGGGAAGTGCCAAGCTATGGCCCAAATTAGAAGTCTGCAAACTCAGTGAAAAATGCAGTGCTACTGAGAAGTTTTCTAGAAACATGAAAACTTAAGGGAATCATTTAACATCTAGTCAGAAAAATAGCCACTGTCTTCAGGTCATAGAACCACAGACTGGTTTGGGCTGGAAGTGACCTCGAAGTCCATCTAGTTCTAACCCCCCCTGTCATGGGCAGCGACACTCCCCCTACCGCAGGGTCCCCAAAACCCCATCCGCCCTGGCCTTGAACCTTGCCAGGGATCCAAGGGCTTCTTTGGGCACCCTGTACCAGGGCCTCCCCACCCTCCTCGTAAAAGAATTTTCTTCCTTATGTCTATTTTAAACCTCTTTCAGTTTAAAGCCACACACCTTTCCCATTTTATTACTGCAGCAGCATCTTAGCATTGTAGGATATTATAAAATTACATGGGGCACATCCCTATGTGGGGCTCAAAGTTCCTCACAACTATGCACACAGTTTATTTTATAGTATTAGTAACTGGGAGCAGATCTGATAGTTGGAAATATGGCTAACACTCCACAAACTAACAAACAAAAAGGCACCTAATTTTTATTACAGAAGTGGTAAGATTTACCTCCTGCTTTGGAAAGGTGAGAAAAGTGTTAAGTATTTGAAATTCCACAATGTGGAATGAGAGCATAAAACTGTGCCTGAGCAGAATTCATTTTATTCAGCAATGTTTTGACCTGCTGCTTCTTGATAAAGCAAACAGGGTTGCACATAGCATGTTGAACTCCAGAAATGAGTATAATATGCCTAAATCTGCCTGATATGGTTCATAAAGTGGAAACCTGGAGTGATACAAATATCCAAAATACTCTGCTATATGTTTTATGTGTATATGTATGCTTTTATTTAAATCAGTATGTTTTTATTTAAATCGAATAATCCTTTTAAATGTAAATTATCATCATGATTGGTTGTAATTTTTTCACCTTGATAAATGTGTATCTCAAGCAGGAACAGGATCTCTCAAAAGCAGAGTTCAGTCACTGTGTACTAGCTATTGAGCCAAAGCTACACTCACCTCCATCGGGACAACATTTCTTTCACTTCTATTACTTTGAATCCAAAGATACTTTGTAGATATCTTAGATACCTTTTTCTGACCTGGAAAAAGGAATTTCTATTTTGAGAGGAGACTACTGAGTCTGTTCTTGATTTTCACAATAAGCCAAGGTGTTTTAGGACTCCTGTGGCTGGGTCTGATAAATCTCCACTTTGAAATGTGGTACAATTATATTCATGGCCCGTAAAGGATGCAAGACCTGATAAGTGAATATTTTCCATTCTTCTCTATGGCTTGCCCTGCACAGTTTTGTCTACTATGTTCCAAGTTATTTTCTTTTGAATCACAGTCTAGTATGTAATCTATTATTACTGTATGTGTCTTCTAGCATTCAAGTTAGTGGTAAAGCAAATGAAAAGAGCCCAGGCATCCACTGGAGAGGGTGCTCAGCAGAGATGAGAGCTGGGTAGTTGTGCCCATCTTCAGTATACATCTAGAGTCCAGAATACCTGTACAGCAAGGGGACCAATCTATTATGTTTTACTTTAATCTTAATTTCATATTTAAACTTTAATTGGGCTAAATGATGGATATCTGGATATCTCTCAGAAGAGGAAATGAAGATGTGTTGGTATGAATAATCCGAATGCTAGTTAACGCTGCTTAGTCAAACCAGAGTTACAAATTCTCAGCTGCTCACTACCCACCCATCACTACAGCATTCTGCTATGCATGTGGCAGTGTTCAAAGAACAAGAAAAAACATCTGTATGATCACTCATTCATCAGATGAAAGGCAGTATGGCTGATTAAGATTCTAAGAATAAATGGAAACCTGTTTCATGGTTTTTTTTCCTAAGCCCCCAGGTTAAGCTGGGGAGTTCACTTACCCTGGGAGACATAGTTGGTCTTCTACTTTCTACTCTTGGAGCAGTTATTGGGAAAGTTCTCTTTTACTTTAGCACTGTACATATGTACTGGTAAAACAATTTTCAACTGAAGGCACTTTCTCATATTGCAAGTAAGATATTTTTTAACTGCACTTTGGTAGACAAGTGAATAAATCGTTGATGGCAAGAAAATTGGTATTTTTTTCTGTCTTTTGTGAAGTACTTTCTTCTGCAGTAACTGCAGTAGATTTTTTTGATCTTGTAAGGACACGGGGCCAGAGGTTGCAATTTATTTTTTCCTCTGTCTTATCCCTGTGGTATGTAATAACTAAGGAAGCCTCAATTATTTGGATCTGTTAGTGTGAAATCCCTGCTCTGGATTTGAACAAAAGTATTATTGCTAAAGCAGGAACTTTTGTTCTGAAATGCAGGTTTGAAGGACATTTGTTGTTTTGTTTTGCCTTCTTTGCTTTGTGGTATTGATGGTAAATCCCATTGGATTTTCTGGCAAAACAAAGACACTAGTTGCTCTCAGTTATACAAACAGTACTCCACAGCTGGAGTGTGCCAGGTCTACAGTTTGCAAGTTACCTTTCTCTATCAGCTTTTGGGTCATACTGCCTTCATGCTGTCACTGTAGCACTCTAGAGAAGAGCAGGGATGAGTAAAGAGCTGCAAGAAATGCTGTACCTTCAAATAAGGGGTTAGTCAGGTTCACTGAAACAGCATCAAAATTCCCTTTTGGGTTACAACACAGGGAAATGAAGGTTTTTTCTTTCCTCTTACTGATGCATGCAAGCTTTTGTTGAGTTAAACAGACTTTTATATTTGGTCATCTCTTTCTTTCTATTTGAGCAGAGATTATGATTCTGTTTGCCTTTTACTTGAAGTAAGTAGAAAATCAAAATTAATATGCAGTCTGGCAATAATGCAGGAACTTGCCTGGAATCTAGCATCAGAGTACTGGTCATTTTTTCTGCAAAGCTTAACCATTGTTGCAGTATTTGTTACCCCTTTCTTGGTAGTCTTAATTTCTCAGCACTTTACCTATCTCCAAACAGATAAACTAGATTTTTTCCAACATTGCAAGCCAGACCTCCAAACATGCCCTCTGCTAGTAGCCATAAATGGGAATAATAATGCTATCAAATGAAAGTGAATACAGGGATAGTGATGATGTTTGTCTAATGTTCAGAATTATACTTTGTACAGTTAAGGGCACTGTCCAAACGCCTCCTAAACGCTGACAGGCCCGGGGCCTGGGCCACCTCTCTGGAAGCCTGCTCCAGGATTTGACCACCCTCTCGGTAAAGAAATGCTCCCTCATGTCCAGTCTGAGCTCCCCTGATGGACCCAGCTTTGAGCCATTCCCAGGTGTTCTGTCCCTGGATCCAAGGGGGAAGAGCAGATACTTTGAGAACCATGTATTTTTGATACTGGAAAGATGCCTGGAAATAACTAGTTTTTTGGAAGCTGCCCCTGTACCATCACAGTCCCTTGTGGCTGTTTGGTACAGTCATGGCTGCCTGTGTTTCACGCTCAGCAGAAAGCTGTCTCGAGGCAGGAGTAGGCTCTTAGCAGCAGGAGAAACTGCAGCCACCATCAGGCACCAGGTGGCTCTCCAGGCCTCATCTTTTGGAAAGTCAATGAAACAAGGTAGAGAGGTGGGTGGCAGAGAGGAAGAGCTGAGAGAGACTTGAAAACAAAGGGGCCCAGCTGCACGGAGGTGAGTCTGTATGGGCTTGTGGATATCTGCTTACGCTTGGCTGCAGGGAAGGCTGCAGTGCTCCCGAGACCGAGCTTTCTTGTTTTGGAAAAGTTGAATGTCAGAGCCTGTGTTTTCATGGCTGGATGCCTGGGTATATATGATTAGTGGATGCCTATCTGCATGTCACCACTGTCCTGCCTGTTTCCTAGCCTAAACCAGATCCCTCCAGGCACTGAGGAGCATGTGAGGCTGTAGAAGTGGCTGGGGCAGAGGGATTGCTGGATCTGGTGTCTCTCCCCCTTCAATTTTTGTTTGAAACTGATTCCCTGTAACAAAAACCAGCTTTTATTGGAATCCTAAGGAATACCCAAAATACAGCAGAAGGTCTTTTTCAATTGAGATGAGAGGGAAACTGTAAGTTACAGAAGTATCTATTTGTTATAATCTCATTTATTTCATTCTGTACAAGTGGAAAGTTAGCTTTGTACTGATACGTTAAAAATGGAATTAGTTGCATTCTCTCATTCTGTTTTTTGGCTTCTCTGAAATCATGTTTTGCAGATTGTTTCTTCTGTTTTTCAGAACACCTGTAAGCAAGAGTGATGGGAGCACAACAGAATTTTCTTGGGTTTTTTAAATGGGTTATTAAGCTGGTCCAATTCTTCTGAGTTGCAAGTTGCCAGTGAAACCATCCTGTGCTGCCCGTGGACGAGACAGTTTAAAGCTGAAGTCAACAGAGTGAGTAAAGCATGTCCTAGTCCCACAGAAGATACAGATTAGCTCTCAGAGACTAAAAGGAGCTCAGGACTACTGTTTTAAAGGCTTCTTCAAGCTGATGTAGCTTTGCACTGTTGACCATGGTTTGAAATTTATAGACAGAGAAAAACTATGAAGTCACTACTATGTGGAAAAGACATAGTCTGAAGTTAAGCTGTTAGATGTACATGCTTGAATGTAGGTCTGTATGTCTGGCCACGCATAAATGGTGTATAGCACATTGTGTTTCCTGGGGCAGGAGCAAAGATTACATTATGCATATAATTTTCTAAGTGTTTACCCTTGATCTTCTTTGCACCCACAGCCATGTTGCATCCACCATGTTTGACCCCTACATGAAACATCATTTTGCATACACAATTTAGGCATCCCACTTCAGGTGGATGTTGTACAGAATTCATGGAAAAAACAAAACCATGGCTCAGAAGACATGAATGGTCTGGCTAGATTCCTCTGATGCGCTTTATTACAGTAAAACAAGATAAAATGGCTAAGATTCTTACTACAAATGGGGAGAGTCAAGGAGAGAACTGTTGCAGTGCTGTAAGAGAATGATGGCCTCAGCTATTTTCCTGACAAGGCTCCAGGCAATTTCTGTAAAAGAATACAGGCTTGCCTGTCACATCTGCGTGCTCATGCCTCTTCATACTCAGCTGAACTTCCCCAGCAAAGACTGTGTTGTTTCTCTTGTGCTGCTGTTCCAGTGAGACTAAGGCATTTTCTGTAACTAGTTTCATTCATTGCAAACCAGAACACAGAGAGGGAGAATTTTAAGCACAGGAGGTTCCATGTGAGCATAAGGAAAAACCTTTTCACTGTGAGGGTGGCAGGGCCCTGGGACAGGCTGCCTAGAGAAGCTGTGAAGTCACCTCTGGAGACATTCAAAACCCACCTGGACAGGTTCCTGAGTGACTGAATCTAGGTGATCCTGCTCTGGCAGGGGGTTGGACTAGATGATCTTTCGCGGTCCCTTCCAACCCCAGCACTCTGTGATAAATACTTCACAGCCTATAGCAACGTGTTGCTACTACTCATAAAAATGTGGCAAATTCTTCAGTGAATTAATTTTGATTTTCATTCAAGATGCATCTCAAAAGAAATGCATGCAGCTGTTACTGCAGAATTTACTGTGTGGATTTTCTGGGGAGAGGAGCAAAATAGAGTACTTCCTTGTAAGCTCTAGACTGAAGGTAATATGCTTTAGGGATGGGTTTAATCCTGCCATCTTGGATGGAAACCTGCACATAGGGGTTTTAACCTTTTTTTTTTTTTTTTAAAGATCCCTTTTGCTTAACCAGAGGCTTTCATGGCTCCAAACACTCCAACAGTAGGTCCTACAAATAATACTGACACATGCTGGTAGAGGGCAAAGCTGAGAGGAGATGCTTCAGCTGTTATTGTACTTGGCAGTCATTCATTGTAAATAATTTTGCCGGTCTTTTTGCTTACAGACATCTGACAGATGCTTCTTCAATCTCTGAATAGTTTCATTGCCAAATAGACTACTAGGTTTTGAATAGGGTCATGTTAGTCCCACAGTCTGGGAATGCTGTGGTGTTTTTAATTTCCTTGAGTCGATATGTCTAATGGCATCAGCACTGTTCTCTATGTATTTCATAGAAAGGTCTATATACTGGAGGCTGTGTCCCACTGAAATCAAGGGAATTTATCTAAGAGCTAAACTGTTTCTTCTCAGATAAAAATCTAGGATTTGATCATGTGTACTGCTGAGGACCAGTAGCTCTCATTGGCTCCCTTCCCTCCTTTGGAATTGAGAAGGCTCAGTGCAGTAACCACATGGCAGCCAGTCAAATTAGCCTCCTAACTTGCCCAGGTTTCCACAGCAGACTGCAAGGACAGTGCTCTTCTGTAGTATAACTAGCACCTACACTGACAGCGTTCTGAATTATACAGATAAGTTTTGGTCAGTGTTGGAGGCTAGAGCTCCGACATTCATTACTGACAGAACAAAGCTCTGCAAATACTGTTTTTTTTTCCAGTTAACTGTAGCGTAACATCTTCTGGAAGAGGAAATTAAAATGAAGCAGTCTGCTCTTTCTGCTCACTGGAATATGTATTTATTGGTACAGCTTCATGTACACGTTGTATCTGCTGTAACATTAGTTCTATTAATCTACTCTCAGTGATCCTGCTCTGTCAGGGGGGTTGGACTAGATGATCTTTTGAGGTCCTTACAACCCCTAACATTCTGTGATTATTGTATTCTACGCCTAGTATCACCCCCCGGTATCCTGGAAGGTAGTTACTTTATTTAAGTGATCAAAGAAGAATAGCACTAAGAAGATGGAGTAACCAATTAGACCCCTCTCACTTCTTTTTCCTCATTGGATCTGTGCCTTTCCTTGACTCAGAAACACTCCTCTGTTTCAGTTAAAGCATTTTCCTCAGTCAGGAATGTTTCCTGGAACCCCTATTGCAGGTAAGAAATATTGTTTCAGTTCCTTTTTCTTTTTTCCATAGTTATTTTTCTAACCCATCCCTACTCAATTACCTTTCTAAGTTTCTCTCAGGGAAAACTGGAAGAGCCTGACCTCACTAAAGCTGTGGCTGACTGCTGACTCAGCGGCAGCAGAAGTAATCACTGGAACTCACCAGTAAATAGCATCCATGGCACTTTGGGGCTATATGGCCTTGATGCATTAATAGAAGCTTATGTTAGCTCAGCACTACAGACTGTCTGTAGAATGACTTTGTGTACAAGTGTTAAACCTGCATTTTAGGTCTGCAGAGGAAAACCAACCCTGCTTAGTTAGCTGTTATAAACTGCCCTTTTTGTAGAAGAGTGAGGATGTGTTTTTTGCATCTCATTCTGTATTTTTCCCTTCACTATGTTTTTTGGTTAACTGAAGTGTGCATGCACTGTTGCCTTCTGATGTGAGGGTTTTGCTGCTGTTCCAGCCTGCGCTGTCCATGTGCTGAGGCTGTTTGGGTGGCACCGCAGTGTTCCACCTGCAGAGTGATGGTATCTGTAATCATCTGCCTTTATTCTTTCAAGCCAGACATCCAAGATATGTCATTCCTGAATGAAAACATTAATCTTTTATGAGCTGCTGCTGGCCTGTGGGAGGCTGACCCGGCAGTGGCTTGTTGCATGAGGTGAGGCAGTGCCTGTGCCTGTAGGGCTGCCGCTGGTGCTGTGTGCCAGCCGCAGCGGTTATTGCAGTGTGGTTGCTGTGAGGGCCTCTGCCGGGGAGCTGCCGTGTGTGCTCAGAGCCTCCGCACTGCTGAAGGGGACTCTGGGCCAGAGGTGTCTCTTGCTGCTCTCAGGGTGGTTGAGGATCTTGAATGACACAGCAAAGAAGCCTCTTCCACATGCCGAAGGCAATATCTGATTTTGATTTTTTTAATCTATTGTCCTTACTGCTTGGCTTATGTACTATTTTCTTTCTCAAAAGCCATCCTTTGCATGGTTAATCTGGTGAAAGTGTTATCTTTGCTCAAGCCCAGTGAGTCTCCATGTATTAGTATTTGTTTGGCGTGGACAGCCATGGGTTTCTGCCTTCTTGACCATTTCTGTCCCATCTGTCCTGATTTTTTTCCAAGCCAGCACCAAACCAGATATGTGTTGCTGTGTCACATGATACATTACAATAACAAGCCATTTTTACCAACTGCTTTCCAAAGCCTATTTTCTTTCTCAAGGCTCAGCTCTGATATGTACTGTTTCGTTCCCGCTGGTGGAAAACTTGTGTGTGATCAGGTCCTTTGTTACCAGTGTTGATGCATGTTTTATGGCTGTGGGAACACGAACATGGCACCATCTCTCAATCCCTGTTCAGTGCTGAGACACGTGGATACAGAAATTTCATAGGAGTGTATTAAATCCATGTTTATATTGTGTGTGGGCAGAACACCTTTTTATCCAAGACCGATAGTCAGTGATAATCACTGAGACAAATGCTAAAAAACTCAATACTAATATTGTCCCTCCTCTTCCTCACCTCCCCCAAAAAACCCTAAACCAAACACACACACCTCAGCCACAAAACCCAAACCAATAGCTATACAGGACAGAGGCACACTCATGTTCTTGGTGATGTAGAAACCCCTCCTTGGCTTCCTGAGCTGTATATCTTGATGTGCTCAGTTTTAAGCTTACCACACACTTTGGATTTGGACAGAATTTTCCCCCCAAAATTAGTTGATGGAAACTATTGGTGGATTTCCCCCCCCCCTCCTTGGAAAAGGCAAAGTGGACAATTTGTGGTCTGATAAAGGTTTTTGCACGTCCTTACTTCTCTGCTTCTACAAAGACCCAGAATGCTGGTGAAGCTTCAGCACTTCCCCTCTCCTGCAGTGGCAGATTGTAGGTGTGTTGAGGAAAGTCTTTGAGTTTGGCACAGGATCTTGGAGGAGAACAAGGGTTGAGAAGGGTAAAAGAAAGATATTGTTGATAGGTACTTAAGACTAAAGTGCCTGCTTTGTGGTTACCTCAGGCTGCAAGGCTTGGATTAAATGACCTGTCCTTTCCTAGTCCCATGCTAACAACAGCACTAGTCCTTATGGCAAAGAAACTCGGATCTTCATTGCATGGTGACTCTTTCTGCAAATGCAAAAAGTGCATATATGAAATCTCCACTAGCATGCCAGACTGGCATACAGAAGCCTGATTGTGCCGGGATCTCCCTTGCAGGTCTTCAGACAAATGTTGCAGTGTTTGGAGAAATGAGCTATCTCTTGTATTCTGTAACCATGTGAGCTGTCATGCTGCAGTGTCTGCTGACAAATAAAAGTGTGTCTTATTTCTCACAGGGCTTCCAAAGCAGCTGAATCCAGGACCTTAAGGAATGTCATGCAGTAGGTGCTGAACTAATTGGCACTGAAAGGAACAGAAAAAGATGGCAGTCCTTATCTGAAATAATTAAACACGTGGACTCTTGCTGATAAGAAAAACCATGTCAAAAAAAGGACGTAGCAAGGGCGAAAAGCCTGAGGCACTGATTGTGGCTCTACAGGCTGCCAATGAGGATCTCAGGACCAAGCTAACAGACATTCAAATTGAGCTGCATCAGGAGAAGTCTAAGGTGAGTGAGGGCTTGGTTTTAAATCATAATGTCTGTGCTGAAGGAGAGAAGCACGTGGGAAAAACCGGTATCACAGAAATCAACAGATGTAACACAACTCTTTCCTAGAGTAGCTGTCTGATTCTTACCCCACATACAACATTTCCTTAGGGTGGATACCCCCTTGCTTCCATGGAAAAGACTTGGGTTTTTCTGAGGAACAAGGTTAAGAAGATTCCTGCTCTTAAATGGAACCTTTTGTTACATCTTTGGCCTAATTCCAGTTAGTGGGTTTCATCCTATCCACACCGTGTTTAGAAACAGTACAGTGTTGCTGGGTTTGTTTATGGGTGCTATCTCAGCAAGAGACTGACTTAAAGTTGAGTGAAGTGTTCCTTAAATGTATAGCATGACAATCCCTGTCACCCACTGTAATCTATCTGCAGCGCAGCCCAACTATGTTGTGCACACCAGGGTTTGTGTGCATTGTTCAAAACTTGCTCAGGTGTCAGTGATCTGCTGGAGCTACAGTCTCAGATATGGAAAGTTAGGCTAAAGCCAGCTGAGTGTCATGCACACAGGGTATAGCCATAGCCCTGTAGTATAGACATACCTGTGAAGTGTTGACATGCCTCCATCTACTTTAGAAGCCTTTGATACAACCTCAGGGCTGTGTGCTGCAGCCTCAGCTCTTGTCTATGTGTTCTGCTGAACTTTTCACTCTCATTTCCTGTGTTGTCTATGCCAGGGCAGCCCTTGTGAAACACATAATATGTCATTACACTGCTACAGCTTTTGTAAGCTGTAAAAAGGCAGAGTGTTATCCAAGTACAAAATGCTGGCTGTTGTTTTACACCTACTCTGCACATATCCTGCTCACAGTCTATTAAAATTGTTGCAAGCAGCATTAATTTTCCCACAGGTGATGCTGAAGTGGTTTTGGAAAGAAGTGTACAATTTGTTTTCCACAGTGTTGCTCCTTCTTTATTTAGATGTGCTGCTAGCAGCATGCACAACGTGTCTGTGTTTTACAGTCAGAGTACAGCTTTTGTGCAGTAAACCCTTACATAGTAGGTGCTAAAGTTCCCTGAACATGGGTGTGATTAACGCAGTCTTCAGGTTTAGCAGTATATTCTTCATGAGCATTGAAGGTAACAGATACCTGTTTAATAATTCCTGGTGAATTCTTATGAAGTGGACTGGTGGCACCTGCATTTTCAAAGGACTTGGGGGTTGAGAGGTTCAGGTTATGTGTGGCTTTCTTCTCAGAAGTGATCTATGTAGAAAAGGCATTTTAACATCTCTCAGAATCAGACTAAAAGTGACTGCTTTTTAGTCCTTGGCTGCAAAATCTTGTTGCGTATGAGTTACTGCATCAGTACCCTCTGAGGTCCTCCAGAGAAGTCAGTGGCAGTTGCAAGTACAGACCACCTTTAAAAAAATAAGTGTATTGAATACTTCACTTTGAAAAGTTTTTGTGCATCCTAGAGACTGTGGGGATGTTCTAGAAGAATCTTTCAGATTTGTTTTCCATGGAGTGTTCTAAGGAAGATGTCTCTCATTTTTAGGGTCTGTTACTTGTCAGAATGACTTTGGTGATTGAAAACGAAGTACAAGTATGTTTTCAAGCTCTTCTAATGGCTTATTTTGGGAAAGGTGTATCTAAAATAAGATGGGTATGGCATCGAAGAAAAAAAAAGAAAATCACCTCTTCATAGAGCTAATAGTACTTCCTACCTCTGCTAAATCCTCTCCAAATAATCAATTAGACTTGCAGACTACACCACTGGTGTCTCTTGGAGGGTTTTCAGATGACCTACTACTATGTCTATTCATACTGTTTTTTCTCCCTGGCTTTTCTTTCTGAAAGGTTTGCTTGTTCTCCCTGATACTTTGTGGTCTTTATTTAAAAAGGAATTAACAAAGAAGTTTGCAATCTTTGGAACCACGTTCTTTTTCATTGTAAAAAGCAAACCTGCTGAATTTGCTTTGACTGAAACCGTTCCTTATCCATCACTTTCCTTTGGTGTAGGTTCACATAGGTGTGAAATCTATGTGAATACCCCAGGAGTTGGCTCATACTTTGTTGTAGGATCTGAGCAAGGTCTTCCTCAATCTGACATTGCTGTGTGTCTGGGTGGGTTTGTTTTGATAACATGTTGGTAGCAGGTGACATTCATTTTATCTCAATCTAGGTTGCTAAACTTGAAAGAGAGAAGACTCAAGAAACTAAGCGTATCCGTGAGGTGGAGCAGCGCAAACAGACCGTGCAGATCACTGAGCTGAAAGCCAAACTCCATGAGGAGAAAATGAAGGAGCTACAGGCCGTGAGGGAGAACCTCATCAAACAGCATGAGCAGGAGATGACACGGATGGTGAAGGTCCGAGACAGTGAAATCCAGCGGCTCAAGTCAGCGCTGTGCACGCTGCGGGACGGGAGCAGCGATAAAGTAAGGACAGCGCTGACTATTGAGGCTCGTGAAGAGGCCAGAAAACAGTTCGACTCCGAGCGCCTTAAACTTCTGCAGGAAATTACTGAACTGAAGTCTGCCAAAAAGCAGGTGGATGAGGCCCTTAACAATATGATCCAAGCTGATAAGATCAAGGCAGGGGATCTTCGGAGTGAACATCAGTCCCACCAAGAAGCCATTTCCAAGATCAAATGGGAGAGTGAAAGAGATATTCGCCGCCTGGTCAGTAACCAAAGCAGTTCATGTGTTCTCTTATGCCTCTTGTGCCTCAGCTTTTTGTGAATAATCAAACTCTGCAATGCATCTCAGTTTGCAAAAGCATTATAAACTTCTCACTGTCATTTCTCAGTAGTAAATAGATCACAGTGAGCTGACCAGAGCACTTGCTGTGATAGTAGCTAACACCCTAAAGAAAGAGAAAAAATCCTTATGGGAGTGGTCCATAAGGATTTGTCTCACTGAGATGCTAATACATGTGCAGTGCAAAGTATTAGAAAAAGAGTGTTTGTATCTACACTTTTGCAGTTTGCTAGTTTCTCTAGCTCTTCTGATGGTATCCTAGACACATAAAACCATGTCAGGAGGGGAGTTATCTTTTGGTTTGGTCTGGGTGTAGTCTTCAGTAATTACTGGGGAAAATTAATAAAATGTGTCCCACATCAGCAAATGCAGTGTCAAAGTATGTGTACTTCATCCAGTTGTCTGTTAACACATCACATCATGCTTAGTTCCCAGGCTTTGCTCTGTATAACGCTGGTGAACCTGCTACTGTGCCAGCGTATAGTTGCAGCTGAAACATCAAAATGTATTGTTTCTCAGGCCTGGTGCAGTGTAATGTAGCAGATGTAAGTGGTGAACACTGGTATTAAGTAAACCATATACTGCCAGATTGGAGAAGGCTAAAATACTGCTGCCTTCATACAGTAATGTCATTGTTCTGGTGTTTCTCTCATTCAGATGGACGAGATCAAGGCTAAAGACAGGATCATATTTTCCTTGGAGAAAGAACTGGAGACACAGACAGGCTATGTGCAGAAGCTGCAGCTGCAGAAGGAAGCTCTGGATGAACAGCTCTTCTTGGTGAAGGAGGCAGAATGTAACATGAGCAGTCCCAAGAGAGAGATCCCAGGAAGGGCTGGAGATGGTTCAGAGCACTGCAGCAGCCCTGTATGCAGGTTTTACTGGCGTCTGTGAAACAGAAACATGGCTGTGTTTCTCTTGCTTAAATGTTTTCTCAGGCCCTGGGAAAACATTCCCAAGTTATGTGCATGGATTCCTCAGAGAGAATGCTAGTGGGACAAAGCTTTTTAGGCTGTTTCCTCTTTAGCACTATTTACAAATACAAAACATATTAAATAATTAGTACCTCTTTGAAAGAATCATTCCATGAACATAACTACCTGGATAGCATGCCTTCTCAGGATTGGAGAGATTTGGGAAGATGGGCAAGAAGGCTGGGGGGACAATCTGGGAGACTTAGGGGACATGCTCTTTCTCTTTCTTATTCTCCATGTATACAGCCTTTGCTGTCACTCACAAAGCATGCAGTTCACTGATGGTGTGACTAAATATATGATGTTTACACAACAAATGTGTATATATACATATGTTTGCACATATATAAATAAGGAATAAGAAAGTAAACGCAATTGATACTGAAAGGGATGTCCTTTTTCACCTGACAGTGGCTCATCAAGTAGAAGTAACATATACAAAAAAAGCAATAAAAATCAGAATATTCTAGCTTTTTCCTTTTTCTCATCATCACAAAAGAATACTGACATCTGTTTGATTGTTTTCTCTTTGCTTTTTTAAACAGCTGAAAATGTTTTATTAAAGTATCACCCAAAACAGAGACTTTCATCCAAATATATATATATATTTGCCAGCATGTTCAATACTGTAAAAATCCATAAATATGATTTGTTGAGGATGATGACAGTTTGAGTGGTGTGTGTTTTTTGAGGATTCTTTTCCCAAGTATGTATTTTGAAATGGATCAATAACTGTGCTGTGTTGTTGCCAATGAACAGGACTTGCGCAGAAACCAGAAGAGGATAGCAGAGCTGAATGCCACAATCCGGAAGCTGGAAGACAGGAACACCTTGCTCGTTGATGAACGAAATGAACTGGTGTGTGAGCTTTGCACTGTCAGGCAGAGGAGGTCAGGAGCCATAGGGAAAGGCAAAGAGAGTGTCCAAGGGTGATAGCCAGTGATGAATATGCCTTTTCCATTCATCAGCCTCGTCCTTCAGGAGGCGGAGGGTGATTTTTTAATATATTTAAAAAAAACCCCAAACTGTAGATTTAAACAGTAATTTAATGAAGTTATACAAGTACAAAATCACAACCAAAGTTGAGGCAGATTTGTAGTTTCTATATGAATGCTTATGTTCCTTGACCTTTTGAGCATACAGTGATGTATGGTAAGACTTGCCTTGTAAATGAAATAATATCTGTAGTCCAGCATTTGACCTGATTGAGAATAGTTAAGTATCTGATACAGGGAGAATGGACAATGGTGAATTGATCCCTTTATTTGATTTACTCCTAGGTGGTGATACCTGTGTGTTGAAGTCAGCAGCCTGGCTTTTTAGCCTCTCCATATTCTAATTCTCTGGTTAAGGATAAGGGTGGTGAAATTAAACTATTGATACATATTTTATATATATATTTATATATATAACTATTTTGTATTCCTGAGCTAGGAGTCCTAATGTACTCCTTTTATATCACTTTAGCTGGCTTGGTTCTCCTTGATGTTCTTTATGTAATATTTGCAAGATAGTATTATTAAGATTGCAAATTACAAATGTGTTCATGTGTGTCTCTTCAGTTATGAAAAGCTCTCAATCCCCAATTTTCTGTGATACTGAATAGCTTGGAGTCTGCTATGTCAGCTTAATTATCTGTTGTACATCACTAAATATGCAGCCACAAGGAAAAAACAGTTTTAAAAGTCTTCCAAGCTGCATCTTGCACAATGTGACTACAATGAACATATGCTATTAAATGTACCAGGAGTGCTGCTGGAAATACCATACACTTTAAGATACATTTGCAGTAGCAGGTACTCACTTCATTCTTAGAGAAGGACAAATGGTTGTTTTGCCCACAACTGTGCTGATCAAAGGTGCAATCACTTCCTGACTGCTGCCCTCTTTTCTGTTGGCAGAAAGGATTTTGAGGTACTTGCTAACCTGTTTCAGACAAAACCTTTTTGGTTAGTTTAAATAGCCCTGTGATGATGTAAGCTAATGTGGTTAACTGCCATTAGTAGCTAGAGAAGGCTCTGTCTTTTCCTCAGCAGAACAGCAAGAGGCAGGAACCTTCCAGTGAGGAACAGTAATGCAGAACTGGAACAGTGCTTTTGTTAGGTAGATCATCTGGGCACAAAAATGGTGTCTTACAGCCATGTGCCATCTTCCCTATCTTCCCTTAAACAAGAAATTCTATCTACAAAACACTCAGCATTACTGGATGGAACTAATTTTTCGGAGGAAGAGATCTTGGTTAAGACTCTAGTAGTACCAATACTGGAATTTCCAAGCATACCCTAAGATACCTTCCTATCTTATGGGATTTGTTGTTTAAATGTTGTGTGATTTGCTGATTAAAATAAAGTTCATTGTGCATGTGCACAAGTATTTCACTGCGTGGCATTAATAAACACATAACTATGTATATTACTGCTGTGATCCAGATTGAGTAGGTACCTATGCAAATCTGCCTTTCCGGAAGAAAAACAGTGGGTTTCCTGCAGATGGAGCACAGGTCATTTCAGACTTTTATAGCAGCTTTGCAGTTGCCTGACTGTGTGTTGTTACGTCCTGCCAGGGTCTGAGTTCTCCCACAGATAAAGCCATCTTTAGGAAACAGGCAGAATTATGCTTTGAGATTTACAGATAAAATAAATTATGGAAGCTGCAAGCATTAGTTCTGTCAGATGACTAACGTTTTACTGGGACAGCAGTCCAACAGGGAAGTAACAATACTTCTAAAGAAGGAGGGAGAAAAAATGTTTTTCAATTTGGATTGTTTATAATTATTAATTGTTGTTATCCAGTTGAAGCGTGTCCGAGAAGCTGAGAAACAATGTAAACCTCTTCTGGAAAAGAACAAGTGCCTCACAAAGAGAAATGATGAACTTATGCAGTCTTTGCAGCGCATGGAAGACAAACTCAAAGCAGTCACTAAAGAAAACATAGAAATGGTTGGTATTGAAGAACAAAAATGAAGGTTACTGGATGATCTATGTCTGTTCTGGTAGCTGAGTCTGTATAGTGTATGTGTGTATATACAGAGAAAACGTGGTTTATCAATATATTACACTACATATATGATATAGCCATGCTTAGATCTGTATATAATAGACTTATATACTGTAACATTGTATATTATGCATACATGTGCAATATGTTTAAGTGAATGCATAACTGCATAATCACAGTCTTTAATAACTATCCCAAAAAATAGACTAGTGAGTTTCAATTGTATTAAAAAAGAGTGGAAAAAGAGTTGTATCACTGAGTCATGTCCCACTTTTGTATTGCATCTGGAACTCAAAAAGGAAGCTGTTAAGAGTGATGTTTTCAGCCAGCATAATTTCCAGCTTTGAATGTACATGTTCTTGTTACAGCTGATGACAGCGAAGTTCTCCTGTTCCATTCAGCACATATGTTCTTTCCATAAAGCGTGTCTGGTAGATGGATGTAGGAAAGGGAGAATGGTGGTGTTATAAATTTGACTGTGGTTATAAATTTCACGTATCAGGGCTATATGAAGTGGGGTCAAACAGTTATGTCTGTGTAACCTTCAAATAAAATTGCCCTGAGTATCAGTCAGAATCCAGTCCCCACATGTGCACTGATGTTATTTTGGCTTTAATTAAATAATGAGGTGGAAGTTCTGGGTTGCCAGATGTAAGCTAGCAGGATGAGAAGGTTTTCCCTGTTAAGTGTGTTTGTGTGTCTTTGGCTTGCAGTAGCTGCTGTCCTCATCTTGAGCCGGCTGTGACTGTTCTGCAATGGATGCAGCTTTCCTGCTGATTAGGATGAGATGATTGGATTCACTTTCTTGCCTTATAGAAAAAGGGCTTTAGTATTACAAGGTTAATCCACTTTAGGACTCTGCAATTCACCCTTGCTCAGAAGACAGATGAACTTATTGCAGGTGTTATGGGTCAGAATTCTTCTTCCATAGCTGTGCTAGTACAGATCACAGCCCCTTGGGCACTCCCACAGCAAAGAGAAGACATTTGGGAGTCTGTATGTATTAGACATCAATCAGTAAGCAGCACCACTGGTGCATATGTGCACACACAGATGTTCTAACTTAGCTCCCCTGACATCTACTCGTTATAATACAGATGCCCAAGGTACGGTAGTTAGCAAGCTGTGGGAGACTAGAGTATTCTTATGCACCGTAGCCATCTCTACTCCCATGTATGTGCAAGAGCAAGCAGGGTGTGGACTTATAGTTAAAATAGATCTGGTACCACATCTTTTGCCTTTCCTCCTCTTCTGACTGGATGCGTGTTTTTCACATGACTAAAGCATGTCCGTTTCCTCATGATATGTGGTGGATATCAGTAAGGACGTGGGGGCATGGGAATAGGTACTATTTGCATACCAACTAGACAGGTCAGGAGATCAATTAAATTTGCCACATGTTGGGGTATCTTGATGCATGGCAAAGGAAGAACTATGTTATGTGACCTTTAAAGGGTGCTGTAGATGCTATATTGCCACACAATAAGTAAATAGATAAAGCTTTGTTGTTCTGGTTGAAGAACTTGTCCTTGCTGTGGTGCTTTATTGTTAAGAAGTGTTGATGGATATTAATAGAGTTATAAAAATGGTGTAGCTGAAGTATATTTAAAGGGCTGTAAAGATTAAATGAAAGATAATGCCTAATTTCTGTATGAAAGGTGTGTGTGGGGGTTGTCTTTTAATTGCTGGATCTTATTTTATCTGTTTCTTCTTAACACAGAGAGAAAAAATCACATCACATCCTCCTCTAAAGAAATTAAGATCTCTCAATGACCTGGATCAGGCTAACGAGGAACAAGAAACTGAATTCTTAAAGCTTCAGGTCATAGAACAACAGAACATAATTGATGAGTTAACAAGGGTATGTCCAGATCACCAAGAAATTAGGAATGTTTCCTATGTACAATTCACCACTGATAGTATTTCTTCTTACAACTAGACTCCTGAGGGTTAATTTTTCTTTTAACGCCTGCAAACTTTTAGATGTAGGTTTGCATGGATGCAGTTTAACTGAATTTCTAGTGGGGCATCAGCTCCAAAATATAACTTTGGTGTGTGAATTGAGCTCTAGAAATTAATGCAGGTGAACTGTGGAGCTTGGGAAGATATCTAAGGTGTTTTACCATTAAAAAGTTTCCTTAACAAGAGGCAGTCACAGAGTGCGATATCAGTGCTGGAAAAGTGTGTGATGCTAGATAGTGGGTTGCTAGTTCTTCTTTCATTTAATACTGACAGTCTCTCTTTCAGCTGGCTTTGCGTTATGACGTTGAGCAGAAGGAGAAAGGGACTCCCAAACAGGCTGTTGCCTCTTCTAAGACATTGTTGCTAGGAGTGGTTAGAACAACACTACCATCGTTTAATGACTTTGAGACTGAGTCAGCATCTCCTCTGCAGGGAAGGCATACAGCCTTTCATACAAAGCTCAAACCAGTCCCCTACCAGTCCCCAGGCTTCACAGTGATTTTAACAGGAAATCCATCACTGTCTTTCATTTGACAGCCTGTCAAAGCAACTGTGCCACAAGTGTGTTTTCTTCCAATATCCCATCTTCCCTTCTTCAAGTGGTTTTCAGCTGACACTTACAGATTTGGATAGGAATCCTCCCTTCCACCCAGAATCAGATTCATGTCTGAATGCATGCAGAGAGTTGAGAGAAGCCAAACGATTTATTTTCTTTGTAGATTTGGCCTTCTACAGCTGCAAACAAGAGAGTCTAACTTTTAAATCTTATTTTCCAGGACAGGGAGAAACTCATTCGTCGCAGAAAGCATAAAAGGAGCTCAAAGCCAATTAAGGTAAGAGGAAAAATTGGTTTTAGCTTATAAAAATGCTAGTAGGCTCTGCAGGAAAACATGCAATCTAATTAAAGAGAGCTTTGTGGATTATAACAATCTGCTTTAGACATGGCTTATAAACACCTTAGGTACTTTGGGAGAGCTTTTTAAGTCCACTTTGAAATTCATTTAAGGGTGCATAGCTATGTCATTTTCATCAGAATGGGGCTTTACCCCACCCAGCTCTGAAATAGTAATTTTCCTCCTGTCTGGTTTCTGTATGGTGGCAAGTTTATTATGCTGAGGTGTATTTACTTTTCTATAGACTTCCACACCTATATTCTGATGTTTTTCAGAGCACGTATAGGCTGAAATAAAATTCTTGTGCATCTTTATTCTTCAAGTGGAAGTTTCTGCCTGAGAAATTGAGTGTCATTCTCTACTGCTCAGTTCCACAGGCCTTTGCCCACCCCTTGTTTTACCCTGAATTGGGTCAAGAACAAAGTTGGTACAATTTGCAACAATTTTAGAGCTGAATAGTCTGTAGTGGTTCAAATAGCTCCTGTATCAGCCAGATCTGAACAACAGTCATGTCCCAATGCTGGAAAGTGGAAACACTGTATAGGAAACAGAGCTTGGTTGCTCTCTGTCCTCCAAGTATGTTCCACTGTATGTCAACCATGCTCTGTGAAAGTAGCACAACATTCTCCTACACACAGAGAATTTCAGACAGTAAAGCCTAGATTTTTTCTATATGGTTTTGAAGCAGTACACAGCAGACCTAATTGGGAGAATATAGTGTTTTCATCAGTTAACTTTATTTCTGTCGTGGTTTTACCCCAGCTGAGAGCCGAGATCCACGCAGTTGCCTGCTCTTTAAAGGAAAAGAGGAGGGGGAGAAGTGGGGGGGAGGGGTTGAGGAAAGGGAAGGGAATGGAAGGGGAGGAAAAGGAAGGGGAAAATAACAACCCGAAACCAAATACCCGTGGGTTGGGATAAGGATAGTTTACTAGAATAGCAGAAAGATAAAATATAACAATGCTGACAGGACTTTAGAGCAAAAAAAAAAAAAAAAAAAGAAACTGTGGATACACAATCCAGTTTCTCACTGAACCCACAACTCAGACTGTACCACCCAGAGCCGTCCTGGAACCCGACAGTCCCCCAAAAACTGCGCATCCCGGAGCCGCCCTGCTCCTCCTTCCATCAGCCCCCCCTTTATACTGAGCATGACGTAAGTGGGATGGAATACTCTCTTTGGCCAGTTTGGGTCACCTGTCCTGGCTTCGTCCCCTCCTTTCTCATTAATAGGGAAATATGAAGAACTGAAAAAGTCCTTGACTACTTGACAACAACTAAAAACATCAGGGTGTTATCAGCACTGCTTTCATTTTTACACTCAAACACAGCATTCCATCCACTGCTACAAAAGAAGTTAACTCCATCCTGACCAAAACCAGGACAATTTCTAAGCCAGAAATTATAATATAGGAGAATATGGCTATTGTCTTTACTTGGAAAAATACTGAACCAAAAGGTTATTGGTATCTGTGGTACGTGCTTTTTGTGTGATTCAAGTTCCAGGTTTAGAAGGTTGTACCCTGTCAGCAGAAGTGAAAAATGTTGCAAGGCAGAAGGGCATCTT
Source organism: Gallinula chloropus (assembly GCF_964237585.1). Taxonomy (NCBI): domain Eukaryota; kingdom Metazoa; phylum Chordata; class Aves; order Gruiformes; family Rallidae; genus Gallinula; species Gallinula chloropus. The sequence goes on along the minus strand of NC_140095.1, from coordinate 22,903,494 downwards.
AAATGCTCATCAATCAGTTTGCCTACATAATTATTCATAAGCAGAGTATTTAAATGCTCAAATCGGTACCCTGAAACAAAGCCTGCAGGGTCAAGCATCAGTACCTTTGTAGCATATGATTTCTATTTGATTAAATTCAGTTACTGAGTTTGGAAGTAGTGAGGTGTCAGGCATAGGACCAAATTACACAGTTTGAGTCATCTCTCACTGCATGTGGTAGTTACTGTAGTACTGGAAAGAGGTGACAGATAAAAGTTCCTTTGTGTTAGTTTAGTTCTGTATTAGCATAGCTTTCACTCACTTACTCCAACAGCAATCTCAGTGAGAGAAGCACCAAGATACTAAAAATATCAGCAGTGTCTGTGAGAGAAGGAGGGTTCCCTATTCTGCACACATTTCCAGCTTGTTATGGTGTTATTTGCACACCAGCCTGCATGTTGATCACAGAATCTCAGATGTCTTCTGAACACTTTTGGGGTTAATAAACAATTATCCTGCCTTACAGCAAGGGCAGAGACTTTTCCTTTAGCATGTTGCTGCTCCCGTTATGTTATCCAAGTTTTAGACTGAGCCAGATCGTCAGCTCTGAAAAATTAATCAACAAACACATTCTCTACTGCTACAAGACCTAATCTTCAATCTTTGTGTTTCTTCATAGATGGTACCAGCAGGGGTAGCCTGTTGGTCTTTTACATGTCTTGCCTTTTTTAAGAAACTAGCAATGTGATTTTTGAACTAATCCTTTGCCCCCCATCAGAAACTCGTGCTGTTTCCAAGGAGATTCAGAAATCATGTTTTCCCTTCTTTAGAGACACGTGGTGGATACAGTCTTTGGGTTTGATGATGATTCTATGGACTCAGAAACATCCTCTGTTGCCTCATATAGAACAGACAGAACACCAGCAACCCCAGATGATGATCTGGATGAGGTAAGATTTGACTCTTTCCATAGGCAAGGACAGGTTTTGAAAATACTTTGACTTCCAAACCAAGGGACCAGGCTGTCAAAAATACTATTGAGTGATAAGTTCTTCATTGAGTTTGACTTCAATTTTGGTTCCTGATACACTGAAATGCTGAGAGGTTCTTTCAAGATCTAGTCCACAGAGTCTACTTCATTGTAATCTGAGATGATTTTTTTTCCTTTCCCCCTTCAGAAAATAAGCCTGTCACATATATTTTAGCTTAAAAACATATAAACACTGTATAAATTCTGTATTCTTATTAATTTATATCACAGCAACCTCACCAAGAAAGCTATTTGAATCAAGTCCTGTAAACTGACTGTGCTTAACAAATCACCGTTGTGTTCTTTGCTTTGGCAGTGCTCTACTGTCTGGTGTTCAGACATGTCCTTTTTTCTCCTTCAGGGTTTAGCAGCAGAAGAATCAGAGCTGCGGTTTCGACAGCTGACAAAGGAGTACCAGGCCCTGCAGAGAGCATATGCACTACTGCAGGAACAGACAGGAGGCATCATAGATGCTGAAAGAGAAGCCAAGGTCAGTATTTGAGAGTAGAAGCATTTAATTGCTATCTGGACATATGAACTCTTCAAAGTGATGTACAAGACAGTGGAGTTACCTACAGCATCCATACACCTGAGAGATGTCTGTTTCACTCGTTTGCTGAGTACATTTAAAAGAATGACAATTAAGAATGGACACATTGGTCAGCTTACAAGGGACTGTCTTCCACCTGAACCCGAAAATTCTGCAGTTAGGCAGACATGCCAAAGCAGGCAATTCTGTGGTTCAGCACAGAATCACAAAGGTTTTGTCATCTTTTGCCCAGGTGTGACATGGTTGGGTTTTCAAGGCAAATGGAGACCTGTGGGTTTTCAAAGACACAACCACAACAACTTTAGGAATATTCACCTGAATGTTTCTAACAGAGAAATGCAAACTACATTCAGATTTGAATGTGATGCAGTAACCTTCCAAGGCTAAACCTGTTGTTACTGTAGTAAAATCACAGAGTTACTCAGGCTGGAAGGGACCCCAGGCAATCACCGGCCCAATCTCCTGCTCAAAGCAATGTCAGCTGTGAGAACACACGAGGTTGTTTAGCACTTAATTTCAGGTCTTGAAGATGCCCCAGGCAATTATAACTGCTTCTTTCCACTGCCTTTTGCCACTCTGATCTACTAAGTTCTTTAATTCAGTGACGGCCCCTTAGTAGGGTCTTTGAGCCAAGCCTGTCAGCCCAAATACCTGAGTTTATGTTTCACTACTCTCATGCAAAACCTGGTAACAACGGGTTTGGGTGAGGAGAGGGGGCTGATCTACCACACTGTTCCCTTCTGTCATATGTATGCCAATCTGAGGGGTGGCACAAAACATCACTGAGCCAGAATCTTTGTAAGGGCTACTCACTCAGTGGAAGCAACACCATAAACCCAGACTCTGCTGCGTCTGCTTTCCTTTTAATACTAGTCACGTTGCTGGTTTTGTTACTGTTTAATGCTGTGCCTGACTTCAACAGGCTCAGGAGCAGCTCCAAGCTGAAGTCCAGAGATATAAGGCCAAAATAGAAGATCTGGAAAAAACTTTGGCACAGAAAGGGCAGGTAAGCACTTCTTCTGTACTTTCTCTTCCTATTTTGGATCTTACCTGCTTTGCTTACAAAATACTACCACAATTTCAGTATAGACTTCCATGAGATAATCACTGTTCTGTAAACATGTGGAGCTAGCACATTCAGAAGCCTTACTACAGCTTGGTAGACTAATACGTAACTGTTCTGTAAATGGCAGCTTGTTCCTGTAGGTTTTTAAAGTCTGAATATTGTAGGTCCAACTTTCAATAAACATGCTCAACCTCATAGAATGATCTCCAGAGGTCCCTTCAAACCCCCATGAGTCTACAGATCTGTGAATTTGATTATTCTGTAATAGTACTGCTTCATCTTACAGGACTCGCACTGGGTGGAAGACAAACAGCTTTTCATTAAGAGGAACCAAGAGCTTTTAGACAAGGTATGTTCCCAAGTTTTGCGTGCTCACTCTGAAGAGTAATCTGGATCCTACAATACACTTTTTGGATGTGAAGTCTGGTGCTTATATGTATAATATGAGGATAAAACAGCATAGATTAATATGGACAGGATAACATATAGAAAGATAAGTCTGTCCAGCTTTGCTTAGATGCTGTTGTTGCTGTCAGTTGCTGATGCGCCGGTTTTGATGGTAAGATCCATCATTCTGTCTCTGAGGCACAGACCTTTGTGTTCCAGTAGCATGGCACTGAAGAGTCTGCTGCTGTGCTGGCAGGATGTTTTGAGTTTAACTTTTGGGTGTAAAACAGCAGTAGAAATGTAGTCACCCTCTAGGACGAGGCCCCTTTCATACTCCTAGTCTCCCTAGTGCATTCTTTATGCTTTTAAGGGCTTAAAGTCATCCTTTGGTCCAGTTTAACTCGTGCTGCTCAGGAATATCACCTGGGGGGTGGGTGTGTATATATATATATTTGTATGCTCATATGTATATATTTTTAATCACGGAATATAAGGATACGAAGGACTTCCACATTGCTTGCATATCACCAGCAGTAGCAGCAGTGGCCATACATATGACTGCCATCAGCAAGAGGCCAGAACTCCTAGGACCAGGTCTCCTGCAATCTTTCAGCTCCCATATGAATATATTTCCCAGAAACCTCCCACAGGTTTCTTAGTCTGTAATTCTCCTCTTCCATAAATGTATCCAGTAAGTCTCCAGCCCTGTGCCATTCTTTCCCCATACAGACAAACTGACTGCAGGGGCTCCAGTCTTACTGTGCTCCCTTGCCTGGGCCCTACTCAGACACTCTTACTGCAAAATACTCATCCTGGCATTGTCTGGAGACTTGCAAAAGAGAGCAGGCTGAGGAGCTGGTAGTGGAGTTGTCCACAACAAGCAAGCTATAGGCAGTTGTCCAACCAGAGGTATTTAAGTCTGTCTGCTTACTGACAGAACTACTCATGTGGAGGTACTTGCCATGCAGTTTACACAAGTGCTTGCACGGGGTGAGGTGGCAGCTTGGGTAACTGCCTCCACAGAGACAGCTCTCCCTGCATGTCATCTGAACTTCATGTACTACATGTTAGGAATCTCTGATATAGCCCAAGCTCTCCTCCAAGGTATGTGCAGCTGTTTCTGTGCCATTCTTGATAGACGTTCATCTAACCTGTTCTAGAGTCCTCCAGCAAAGATGTGTCCACATCCCTCCCCAGACAATCTATTCCAATGCTTTACCATGACAGCAGTGCATTTAGTAGCTAATGCAGACTAATAGCTAACCTGACACCTCTGCAGCCTTAACTTCCCCACTGATACTCACTAGGATTGTATTCCTCTGGGAAAATCTCAAGCCTAAGCATTTCATGTTGCTTAGGAAGTTAGTGAGCAGACGTTCACCTGGAAACTAAAGACTCACTGAGGTAAACCAGCAAGCAGTGAATCATCTCTGGAGTTGGGATTTTGGCTACCTGACCTGCTACTCACCCCATAGCGAATGTTTCTTGTAATAGTCACATGGTTCCTGAATTTACGTATTTCTGTTAGATAGAGAAACTGGAAGCAGAAAACAACCGTCTGCAACAGGAGCTGCAGGATGCCCGAGACCAGAATGAGCTGCTGGAGTTCCGCAACCTGGAGCTGGAGGTGATGGATATGGTCGTTACATTAGAGCTGGTAGCAGATTAAACTAGTATGCTTGCAGTGGACACCAACTTAAATCAAGTGTTTACACCAGCACTGTAGTGATAAAACAGCATAACAAATCAGGCTCACCATTTTCCGTTGTGAGCTGAAGATGTCAGCGCTCATAGCGTGGAAATAGCAAGCTTCATGCTTGTGTGGTTCACCTCTCTCTCTGAGCTAGGTGCTCAGTGTACACAGATAAGCTTAGCTGATTAATGTCAGCGAGGCTCTTGGTCTAACCACCAAAACCTTCCATGTAGTCTTTTCTCTGGTATAAGCTGGTTTATATCTCAGTTGTTCTCAGTTGCTGTCCAAGCTCTCATATATATACACTTGCCATTCAGAGCTTGCAGGTACCACAGAGCCTTTCCTTGCTCTCATGAATCTACTGTCACAAATTCGTCCTTTAGCTCTAGACCTTTCCCACAGTTTTACCTGACAGCTGTGTTTCTGTATGACAGAACTGGACTGATCAAGTGAATTATATGCTCATAAGCCCAAAATTTATTTGAAAGTGAAATCTAATCTTCATTTCTCTGCTTGCCTGAGTATGTGAAAGGGATGAGAACTAACATCTTCAGATTTTAGCTTTTTTCATTGGCCCTTTAAAAGTGGGCAATATTTGTAGATTTTATGCAATCAAGGTGTATAGATAGCCAACTTTTTGAACTTATTACTTTCCACAGAACATACAACATACCAGGATGAACAAATGTTTAATCTGAGTATCCTAGGAGTGTTAAGTCAAATACTTGTTTCTAAAGGGAGTATTTACAACAATATATAGTTCTTCAACACATCATTAAACAAATCACTTCAGTCTTAGCCAGGTGACAGCCTCTTTGTAGACAGTTTGCAAATTGACATGATTTATTAAATAAATAACCTCCTGTAAAATAATTAGCTCATGTTTAGGAACCTATCTCACTTGTCACTGTTTTTCAAACAGTGTCTCTTCGACTTGTAAAATTAAGAACTTGGCTTTGTGAGCATGATATAAATATTAGCTACAGCATTTAATGGGTTCTGTTTGCATCTCTGTTCTAACGTGTTCTCTGGTGTCCCTTAAATTTATTTGCAGGAAAGAGAGAGACGGTCCCCACCCTTTAATCTCCAGATTCACCCATTCTCAGATGGTGTGAGTGCTCTACAGATTTACTGCATGAAGGAAGGGGTTAAGGTAGGTCAGTTTTGTAAGGCAGCACTTGTGACTACAGGAGTGGTGGATGCTGCCCATAAACCCCATTCTGCTAATAACTCCATTAAACTTTAAGCATTTAAACTCAGTCTAATGTGAGAGTGTATGATGACTCACACTGTTGAATTGGACCCATAATTTTCACCATAATGAGATACAAACTAGTTCAAAGGCATCTTAAATGTTGTGTGATGCATATCCATGGGATAAAACAAAATGATTGATTTCTACATTGTTCACAGGAGGGATGAACATTGCAGCTGTGATAAAATGTGCATCCATGTCTTTACCCTATTATCTCTTTGCAGGATGTCAGCATCCCAGACCTCATAAAGCAGCTAGACATCCTAGGTGATAATGGGGTAAGTTCAAGTGGGAGATCTTTTTACCTTTACAAGCTGCATTTGGTGTAGGGGAGTAAATGAAATCTATAATTATCATGACTATTTTCAAAGGTACTTGTTAAATTATGTGATATCAGAACAATTCATTTAAGGAGTGTTTTTTTCCATAAGTTAAGAATTTGTGAGATTTCCATAGAGAACTAGTAATGAAGAAGCAGCTTTAATATCTGGTTTAGCAGAGAATAATATCCAAAGGCCTCTTATGTTTGGAACTGGTCTGACTGCACTCCAGTAGTTCAGGAAAGCATGTGAATGAGTTGGGCAGTCTGAGCCAAACACATCTTCATCAGGACTAGGATTTCTGTGCAAACAGTTTCATAAATAGGCAAGGATTATCAAATCCCCTGTGGCTTTCTAAGTGGGCACCACTGCTCGCTTTAGTCATCCATGGAAAAGTGATCATCCTGTATCTCTGGCCAACATTAGATGTGTTTTAAGAAAGTGTACAAGAAATAAAAGTGAAGGATTGTGATTGTCTGTTCACATGGTGGTGTAAATCAACATTATTTTTACAAAAGCTTTAATGGAAATCCAGGTTTGTAAAACCAGATTGAAGATAGAGAAATGGGTCTAAATTTAGTTTACATTTCTTATAAGATGCAGTGGAATGAAAACATGTAAGTAGTCTGTATCATGCAGAAAGGCAAACCCAGTGTTCTTTTTAATACATTAACAGACTCTGAAATTTTGATGGGAATAGGATACCCAGTACTTCAGGGATCCCCTGAAAAGTGTAATCCTAGGCTGTAGTTGGATTCTGTTTATTCATAAGGAATTCCCTCTCTCTTAACAGAATTTAAGAAATGAAGAACAAGTAGCCATAATTCAGGCTTCCACTGTATTGTCCTTGGCAGAAAAGGTAAATCTTGTGCTTTCATTTCTCATGTTCATCTAAAGACTCACCTAATACTGGAAATTTTCTCCTGCTGCTGTTGTCATCAATATTGTCAAACCTTGTAATGTAGGAAGTGATTCCACAGATGAAGTAAACTGTGCCAGCAGAGTCCCAAACACCTTCTGAAAGCAGCAAAAATACCACATTCAGCTGGCCTAAGCTGGGAAGTCATAACAACTGCAATACAAAGAGAATGTCAAATGAAACTTGCAATTGTAAACGGAATGAGAAACCATCAGATGATTAAGCCATAGTTATTGCATGGGATTTCTAGTCCTAAGATTTCCAAAGCTTCTGAAGGGATCTGTATGCAAAATTTCTACTGAAAGTACATGTCCAAGTTCATTGTTTTGGAAATTAAAAAGAAAGTGAGGGTTGGTTAAAATTGCTTTCTATAGCTCAAATGCAGCACACAATTTTGTCAACTTGATAGCTTCCAAGGATTCTACTCAACAATTCCTCCTCTGCAAAGAGAACTGCCATCTACCTAACATATTGTTAAGTTAACGTGTTTTTAAGATGCAAGAGCCCCATCATGGGCCCTCACCCATAGGATGAAATGGGTGCACTGTCTATCCAAGGAAGTGTGCTTTTCCATCTTCCAATGGTAATGGTGTTCCTCTTTCTGCTTCTCTGTCAAGTGCTACCCACAGACACTGTGGCTGCCCCTGTCACAGAACAGCCTCAGGATGAGCCCAATAGTAGCAGTAGGTTGCTAAATAGTGACTAACAGGATGCTCTATGTGTCCCACTCGCCACTGCCCATGTGCCTAAAAACCACAGCAGGTTACAGTTCTCAATGTGTTCCCTTCAGTGGATCCAGCAGATCGAGGGAGCTGAAGCTGCTCTGCATCAGAAGATGATGGAACTGGAAAGTGATATGGTAAGGAAACATTCCTTAATACACATTTTAAGGGCAAGACACTGAGTGTGTCACGTGGTGTGCCAAAAGATCACTAAAAAGGTCTTCTGTCAGATTAAGTATGCAGACTTTCTGATTACTGGTGAATCCATACAGTTGTTACTAGTCTGGTTCACATGCAACAGCAGAATAACATAGGAACAGTGGTGGTTTGACAACTTTCTCTCTCTTTCCATGTTTCTTCGTTAAGTACAGGTTGCTGTATGATTTTCAGAGATGTAAATGACCACACTCTTTGTCTCACAAGATTCACAGACTAAACGTCAGCTGTTGCATCAAATTTTTTCAATACCAGTATGTGGAAAACTAATGAATTACCACATTGTTTTCTTTCATTATATTTTAAGCCCATACCATCCTAAAAGCAAAACATTCACAGAGCTGAACTGAAGTTCAGCACTGGTAAAGTACCTTACCCCATCATTATTCGAGTTAATGGAATAACCTACAAGATGAACAGGCATAACCACCAGAATTGGACAGCTGTAGTGCTTTGCTTTCTGTTCCTATAGTATGTCAGTTCAGCTTAAGGTAGGCTGAGAAGTTAAAGCACAGCAGCTTCCCCCAGGTCATGAGAACATGAATATGCCTGTTTAGTTTATTGCGCTTTCATGCTTACTCCAAAATCAGAGAAAGCACAAAGGAGTTATCCATGATACAGAGGAGGTACAAAAATCACACAGAAACCCCTAAATGCCAGTACTGAAATGCCAAGCAATGTCACTGAAGTCAACAAAGAGATGACGGGTTTAGTTCTAAGTAGATGCATGATTGTACAAGAGCAATCCACAGCTGTCTTCCCTCCTCCTTTTCTAGCTGAGGCAGACATTAGTAAGTCTGCAGAGTGTAAGTTGAGGACCTGTCTCTTAGTCCTACCTGATTCAGATATCTGTAGCTGATTTAACTTACCAAACTATTTTGAGTTACTAATTCAATTTCCTGTGCAAATGATCCTTCATTGTAGGAGCAGTTTTGCAAAATAAAAGGTTATTTGGAGGAAGAATTAGACTACAGGAAGCAAGCTCTTGACCAAGCATACATGGTATGTACAAAGGAAATTCTGCAGCACGTATTTGTCAGCACTGTGACAGGACACAGACTCCTGTTGGATTAGGAAGAGAGGTTTTAACTTTTTTTCTTAGTAAATTTATTCATTTATTTTCCCTGTTCTTCTAATGCACTGACATGCCATCTGCACAGCTTCAATGTGGCACCTGGTTTTTTTCATGTCACAAAGGCAGAGCTCTGAAACTCTTGTTGCAGAGATTTCTTGTGAACGTCGGCTTGTCCAGCTGAAGTCAGGGCAACCAGTCTGAAATCTCAGCCATTTGGCACATGTCACAGCAAGAAGACAATATGTCAAAAAGCATGAGTTCCTGCTATAAAAACTGATGAATCAAATCCTGTTCTACAGGTCTGATAACTGGTTGTGCTCATCATGTTTGGTTTGACATGTTAATCAGGATGCTCATTGATTAGCAGGATGAAGAGCCACGAGGTCTGACAGTGAGCCTTCAATCTTTCCTCTGTTGTTTTTTAGCACAATGGGTAAAAATTTTTAAATTGGTGAAATATTTATATTTTCACTTAAAATAGGTATGAACATTCTATCCAACTCCTAATGATCTCTGTAACTGCTTACAACACAGTCAAAGCAAAGGATTTCAGTGAAAATTAAGATACCTTAAAAATAAAAGCTCATATCCTTTTACCAGAGCACTGAACCATTTTATGCCTTCCATTTTTCACATTTTTGCACGCTTGAGCACAGGGGTCACCTCTCATGCAGGTGCCTGAATCTGCCACCAACCCCCTAGTTTCCCACTGTGTTTTAAACGTTTCATCTCTAATTGGCTTTTGGTATTGCATCAACCAGAGGATCCAGGAGCTTGAAGCCACCTTGTACAATGCTTTGCAGCAAGAAACCGTGATAAAGTTTGGGGAACTACTCACTGAAAAACAGCAGGAAGAGCTGAGGACAGCAGTAGAAAAGCTGAGACGTCAGATGCTGAGGAAAAGCAGAGAATATGATTGCCAGATTCTTCAGGAGAGGATGGAGCTGCTCCAGCAGGCTCATCAGGTAAAAAGGAACCATGCACTTCAGTATCTACTCTGCTTTCTTGTATAAGAACATAAGCTGAGGTCATATTCAGGCAGGCTGGATCATGAGGAAGCCTGGCATCTGGGGTTCTGAGGTGTTTCATACTTTGTGTCTTTACTGTGTAAACAGATGCATGTGTTATTAGTATCGGGGGGACTGTTTAGGCATGTTTTGAGTCTTAAAATTCCAAGACGAAGTTTCCATCCAGAATTCTGTCCCCATGAATCTAGCTTTGTAATAAAATGGCCCTTCCTAGTTATTGGACCAGGTGCAAGAGGAACTTTATGAACGCTTCTGGCTCCTGTTACACAGGAGAGCTATCTCTCTTTCCAGACACTTCTGCTCTGTACCTCCCAAAGTGGGCAGTTGTTCTGTTTCACTGCTGATAGTACTATGTTCCAGGCTCAAAGACCAATGTTTGCTGCTGTGCAAGCTGTGAGGTCCCACAGCAAAGTGGTGAACAGCCACAGTACACTGACAGATGCGACAGCTGCACAATAACACAAAACTTACTCCAGTGTTTATAGGAATAAGAGAGAGACCGCATATGGCCAGTGGTTAGGGTTTCTGGTTCTCAGGAAGACTTGGTTGTCACTGTCCGGCCTGATCCTGAGTTGGAGACTGGAGAATGGTCCACCCCTACTTCTTACCAGCAGCATGAGGAGCTGCTGATTACATCCATGACCACTGTCCTGGTTAACACTGCCACAGCAGTGCTGGCTGCTTTGAACACACTCAGCCAGCCCCAGTTCAGGTGGGCGTGGGAAAGGCTGCAAGGCCAGGAAAGGAAGAGGTAGTGTTTGAAAGCTGCCTTAGGCGAGTCATCTCATCTCAAGACAATTAGGAAGATGGTCACAGGGGTGCTGTCTTCTCCCTAGGTGTCTCCTGGTTTGGCCCTGTGGATCTCTGCTGTGTGCTGCTGGACAGCTGTCTTATCCCCTGACTAGATAGAGAAAAGATGCCAAGATTCAGGGCCTCATTTTTCATACTCAGTAGCTCTGTTACCTATTCCTGAGGGGGCCAAAAGTTTAACGTGCATTACTTAATCTTTCTAGAAGCACCTAGCTCTGCTGAAAAAATACACCTTGTGTATGTGTGACACACATCCTGCTCACCACAAAATTGGTGTTTTCATAGTACTGTTGCTGTTGTTTCACCCCAGCCAGTAATTAAGCACCAGGCAGTCAGTTGCTCACCCCTTCCCACCCTCAAAGGGATGGGGAGGAGAATGAAATCCCCCGGTGTTATTTTTTAATAGTATCAACAACAACAATAATAACGTAATGCATAAATGCAATTGCTCACCACATGTGAAAGGAAAAAAGAAAAACCCAACCTGATGCCTACTCTGTTTGCAAGCACCTCCCAGCCAGCTTTCCCAGTTATATCTGGGGCATGATATTATAAGGCAGGGAATATCCCTTTGGCCACTCTGGGTCAGCTGTACTTGCTCTGATCTCTACATAGCAACAGCTAAAAACATCAGTGTGTTATCAATATTCTCCTCATACTAAATCCAAAACACAGCACTATCCTGGCTTCTAGAAAGCAAAATAACTCTATCCCAGCTGAAACCAGGAAAATTATATACATTTATCATTTCAAATCTAATGATAACACTTTAATTCTCTTTCAACACGTAAAACTGTGAGAAAACTTAATGAATCATGATGTAATTCTAAAGAGTACAACCATCATCTTATGCTTTCCATCTGCTTAACACAGGATTAATATAGAATGGATGATATGAAACATCCACTATTTGTATTAATTTCCAGCATTTGAGGATACAGCCACATGCATGCAGGAGCATATTTTGAGCAGTTGTACACATGGTAAAGCTGTGGTTAGGCAGGATTAGTGTATGGAGTCACAGCACTACACAAAAGGATTCCTGCCAAAGCAATGCATTTGTTAATTTCTTGGCCTTTTGGCACGTGGAACATTTAAATTATTTGTTCCTCAGAGCAGATTTTCTGAGAACTTAGCCTAGATGCTTTCTTCTCTCATTTCCAGAGGATCCGAGATTTAGAAGATAAAACTGATATTCAAAAGAGACAAATTAAGGATCTGGAGGAAAAGGTTGGTTCTGTTACACTTCTGAAGCATGCTGATCAACTTTTGGAATGTAATGACATCGTTCTCTTGAGCTTAATGAACTTTCTGTTTCTCTGAATCAGCTGGATCTGTCGGTGTTTTTCCACTGTGCTTTCTTTTCAAGTTGTGTTTCAGCATATACAGACTTTCATCTTAAGAGTTTCCTCCAGAACATTTCATTTTAGGAAATAAACGCCAAACACATTTAGTTATGGTGAATGATACTAAGCCAAATGATGAAGCCTTTACCCATCTGTTAAATGTGTTGGTAGACAGACAGTCCTTCCATTAAAGGCAAGGTGACACTAGCAAGCAGGAAGGACTGAATGAAACTGAGCGAAGATTTGAGGATTGTTCTTCTTTAGCAGGACTAGGGAATTCAGATTCTGATGCTGTCCCCTTTATTGAAGCTTGTGATTGACTGTGTGATACAAATTTGGTACCAGAATCTTGCTCTTAAACTGAACTGTCAACTATATATGCACATTCTTTATTTACAATGTATATGCACATACACACACGCGCTCTCTCTAAAAAAATGCACTGTGGGGTTTTCTGGTGAATACAGCTAACTCTGTCACATTTTGTTGTGCTCCTTGCTAGATAGGACTGTGAGAAAAAGCTCAAAGTGTGGGCACAGCATACTGCTCCCAAATGCCTTTTCCTGAAATGACAGACCAGTGTAAGATGCCTCCCCAGTGGCAGCCTTGCCAGTGTACTTATATAAGTGAATATTAGTGAGCATGTATATGCAGGCTGTAAGTGAAATAACGGCTACATTAGTGCAATAACAGTAGTGCTAATGAGCCCTTTCAGTCCCTGTGTGTGTTCCTAAGGTGAAAAAAGTTGGCATAATGTAAAACTTGATACACAGTGTTCTTTCCACCTGTCTGCCAATATTTTCCTGATAGAAAGACACTGAGTCCTTGTAGTATATATAACTTGGAAAAATAATGGATAGTAAACCAAACAGAGCAAAACTCTGCCATGGTCAGTAGGAGACTTTTAGTATGAGTTTTCAAAAGAGTCTTAGACTCTCAGAAACTCACACCTTAGAAGACAATGCATTCATGATTAAAATGATACTGTTATTAAAAGTTTAATAGTTAGGGCCTGATATCAGGCATTTGTGTGTCTATGTGCATATATATTTCCAGGATACTTCCAGCATGGACTGTAGGCACTGGTTCTTAACTGATATCCAGCTTTGTGACTCGAGTCAACCCGTGGTGGTTCGTAGTGACTGTCATATCTCAGGCTTTCAGTATGGTGCAAACTATAATTCATCACCAAGATTAATGGGATCTATTTTCTCAGCCTAGGAGGTGGTATGGTACTTGGAGGAGTAACTAGGGAAGTAGTGTTTTCTGAATAGATGGTTAGTCTCATTGTCCTACAGAGCGCAAAATAATCATGATGCTTACAGTGCCCTGACCTTTCGTTTTTACACAATCTTCTTTTTCTCCTGCAGTTTCTATTTCTATTCTTGTTCTTCTCTCTTGCCTTTATTCTTTGGCCTTGATGTCAATGTGCCTCTTGGAAAGGTAAGATTATTTTATTTCTTTCCTCAAAGCCACAAAGCTGGGGATCGCATTCTTGTGTGCTCTTGTCTATGTCTGGAGCCAGAGGGCTCAGCAGGTTGTCATCAGTTGGTAATGGTTCACAATGGAGGGCTCTCACGCTGCTGAGTACAGAGTTGCAGTCAGACCAACACCATCCAACATACTTGTAAGTGAATCGCCAAAGCTTTCTGGTGATACTGTGCTATTCAGAGTTGTAAAACTAAAAGCTAACAAGAAATTCACAGTGTTAAAGAGCCAAGAGAATTGCAGGTGAGATTCCCTGTTGATGTTTGTGAAGTGATCCAGACAGAAGTCATAAATCTCAAACAGATGTGCACTATGAACTGCCACTCGTGAGACAGGTCAGGGGTTCATAACAGGTAGAGCTCAGTGCCCATAAGCAGGAGAGGCACAAAGAGCAGCAAGGAAGAATGATCAGCTGCTGAGCGACAGGAAGGGGGAGACAGAGAGAAGGAACGATTTTTCTGACTCAAAGTGACCCACTGTTAAAAGCAGTTATAAGGAAGGTCTAGAAAAATTGTCATGGAAAGGATGGATTGATTGCAATCGTTCACTGTCTCCTCTGCTACAAGCAATTATCATGTAATAATTTTAAAATAAACAAAATTAATAGTTAATGAAGTAGGATGTAAAAAGTCTTTCATATCTCAAAAGATAGTTCTGGCTCAGTTTAGGTCACTGATTAAAAATGCATTCGTGACATTAAACTACTAAACATATTTCCCTAATCCCAGCTCTTTTAAGATGGAGCATCCAGTGAAGTCTTTGTAAGAGAGCATGCATCCTGAGAAAGACAAACTAAAATGTTCATTAATGTTAGAACTCATCAGGAAATACTGTCTTCCTGATTTTTCAAATTGGTTTTGGTTTTGAGAATCATTATTTACAGAAATTTTTAAAAAGCCCTCAGTGGTAGATGCAAATGTCATCAAGATGCCCAAAAAATGCATAAAAGAATTTTTTGCTTATAAATATGGCATTTTTCATTAGAAAAGAAAAGCATGATTCATGTGAAAAATGTTTTTCAACATGTAGTTTTCAACGTGTAGTTGAACTTGGAATAGGAAATCCCTAGTCCCAGGAAAAAAATGTCAGTGTCTGCTTCCTGAGGCTGTATACATGGGTTTGATATGTCAGCGTGGAAGAGGAAGGAAGGTGAACTGAGAATTACAGACATAACATGAACGCGTCACTTGGATGTTCAGGAATTTCAGGTATTCGCCAGTATCTCTTGAAATTAGCATTTCCCAAAATAGGAAGAACACCGTTATTCTGACATCAGAACTCCACCAGCTGAATAACTCTTTGTCTTGGAGCCTGTGAAAATATCTCACATGCCCTGGCAAGTGTCTACATGTGAAGAACAAAAGCCCTTCATGGGGGTATCCCTGTGCATGGTTCCGTGGTGACTTTGAGAGCGGTTCCAACAGCCTTGTAACTGCCTCTGTGATGTGTCCAAGGGCAGACTGAATTCTCTGCTGCAGAGGAGCTGTTCCTTCCCTCTCCTTGAAGCAGGAAAGGGAGAGCCACACATATAGGAGGAGAAGAATAAGGACCATCAAAAAATACAACAAAACCTTCGCAATTGCTGGTAACACTTAAGCCTTCTGGGTCTAACTGAGGCCAGGAATTGGCTGGTTAAAAAGACTAATGAGGTGTTTAAGGTGGGAACTCTCCATTCCTTCTAAAATTGTAGCAGATTTATTATTGCTCGCTTGCAGTCTTCTACCCACGTGTGGCTGCTGGGTGACATCTAGCAGAAGCTCCCTGCTAATTTGATGCCCTCCTCACTGGTGCAGTTGTTAACAGTCAGAAGCAACGTCAACATTTTTCTGCCCCATGTAGGACTGTAACAGCTGCAGTGGGGCCAGAGCAGCATCGAGGCCACTGGCTCTGCCGGCATTTGACACCTCAGGACCGTGTCAAGACTTCATTTCCACACACAACACACAACCCAATCTCTTTCCATAGGTTTTCTGCTTGTCATCCAAGGTTTAGTAGGTGTACATCCCTTTGGTGCAACTTGGCTGGGCCCAGGAAGGCAGCTCTAACTACCATGCCAACATGAGAAGAGTTGAGAAGAGTTTCACTCACTGGATTCAATGTTGTTCCATGCGGACTGGCCCTGGGAGCACATGAGGGTCTAGTTCCAATGACTTATGTCTCTGCTCCCTGTGGAGAGGACAAGAAGCATCAGAGAGAGATGATATGTGTTTTACAGCCCCCAAGAGCCTGCTGGTGGATTGTGCTACTCCTGGGATCACCCAGGAGAGGAATGATTCTTTTGCCACTTTCACATCTAGCTTTTACCTATTTGGCTATGAATGTCAGGTGGGGAACAAGACGATGGATTGCTGTGAGCTGAACAGCAGAGGAAGTAGCCCTGACAGTGGTAGAGACACGGTGATGCAGAGAATGGGACATTGTGTGCAGGGATATACAAACTCAGTGCTTTTCCAGAGAGTGTGCATTGCTGTGAACTCCCTTGAACTGCAAAGAAAGCTGCAGCAGTCCTGGCATCACAGCAAGCCTGTCTGTAGAGTGTTTTACCAAGGCAAGTCACTCTACAAGTGCAAAGCATTAAGTCTTGTAGCAATTCATCAAAACCAAGGCAATGGTAAGCAGCTGTTAGGTCCTCGTCCCCTTATCCCAGCCTTCACCCCTTCCATTTCCCTCCATGGGATCCTCACCCTTTGAGACAGAAGCAACTTGTAAATGGTGATGGCAAGGTTGAGAGGGATTTTAGCCAGATGGTATCTTCTGAATCTGGAGCACATGGAACCAGAGAGAATAACTGTTTCCTGTTCACTGTAAAGCCCAACAGGTGACTTTGACATTTGAAGTAACTCACTCGGCAAGGACAAGCGTGGTGTGGGGAGTGTGCTATCAGCATTTTTAGTTCCTAGAACTACTGAGATATTTATCATCTTGCAGGAGGATCCCTGCAAAATTGCTCTAGTTACACTGGATGCAAGTTAACACTTCATCCTAAGAGAGCTACACAGATCCTTGATGACACATTAATAACAGCACAACGCATCCTTGAAATGTAGCTGGGGAACCATTATACGACTGTGCCTTGCTGCACTTCATCCTTAACCAACATTTTAACTAGCTTAGAGCTAGATCATCCTTTCTGGTTTCTTTCTGAGTGAGCACATCACTCAGTGCTGTTCTTTTCAGATAAGGAAGGATGATGATGAATGAAACCATGTGCAGCAATATCTAGTATCCAGACCAGCTGTGCTCTAATTCCTGTTTGTATGGAATTGCCCTACCCTGACACCACAGGCATCTTGCCTGCTGTCATGTCTCTTGTCACGGGTGAATTTTAGGCAGCTTCAGGTCAAGAGCTATTGAAACTGGTGCATGACTATTCACCTGGAGATGCCCATGGGGAGTTTTATGGATGAGAGGGCTGTACTTTGTTGGCTTAAGGCTTGGCAGAACACCCAGAATTTACAGAAATATGCCCTTCATATGGACAAACAGAAACAGTTTAATGCTGTTAACTGTAAGAACAGAGCTTTTCAACCTCTGATTGATAGACTGCATCTTGCCAGTTGGGATAGATAGGTAGAGGAACTTATCACTTACCTGATACAGATGTTCTTTTCTTTATTTTATTTTTAGAGTGCCCGACAACACAGATCAGTCCTTATAAAGGCAAATGCTTCCACCCCCAGTTGAAGAGAACATTGTTTACACCTATTTTAAAAAGTATAAAAATGAACAACTTGTAGCCAAGACTGCAACCACCTTGTATTTTAAAGCCATCACTCAAGATTTGTTACTTGACAGTTCCTGTCTAAAGCTATGATATATGCTGCATCTAATGAAATTCTGTATGTTGAAATTACAAAAGGGGAAGAAAAATAAACTGTGAACCTACACTGCTTAAGAAGAAGTTAAAGGGAAGGAACCACTTTCAGCTGGTCAAGTCAGTGTATCTTGGGCATGGAACCAAAGTTACAACGGAAAAATCTATCCCTGCTGTGCAGGGCAATCATTTAGAAGTGATACTGTCATCCCAGGAGTGGATCACACATTACCTGGACAGAGCAGGAGAGACACATATGAGCCGTGGAGAGATGCTGGCAACAAAGCATTCAGTTTGAACCGTCTGGCTTTCTCACTGCA
The DNA here is from genome assembly GCF_964237585.1 of Gallinula chloropus. Classification (NCBI taxonomy): domain Eukaryota; kingdom Metazoa; phylum Chordata; class Aves; order Gruiformes; family Rallidae; genus Gallinula; species Gallinula chloropus. Next base: position 22,885,476 of record NC_140095.1, on the reverse strand, counting down.
GGGACCCCTCCTCTCCCTCCTTGGTTTTAACCTCAGGAACAAATGACAGCTGCAATGTGGGGGAAGAAATGAAACATGCATTCTGGTTTACTGCAGGATGGGCAGGACAGGCCACTGTGGTTTGTGCCTGAGATGGTACAAAGCCCCGCTCTGCTTGGCGAAGGGAAGAAGAGGGTGTCTGGCGCAAGGAGGATTTCTGACAGTTGTAGCCTTATCTCTCTTCACGCTCCCTCCATGAAGAACACCCTGTCTACTGTTAGATGCTTTTCATGCTCTCTAAAGACTGCCATTGAGGTAATAACGACCATGCTTGGGTTTACTATTTGAATGATACACTGAGGATCACTGGACTGGACCTGCAGAGTGGCTTCTGAGAAAGAAATACTTCGGAGGACAGAGGGGGGGAAATCCACCCCCTTGTCCATGAGGTATGGCCCGCAAAGCATCAGCTTCTGTTTGGTCCCACATTGGAACAAACGCTATGGTCTGGCTTGTCAAAGTGATTTTGTTAGCTGGCTTCCTGATCAATGACACACAAACCAAAAAAACCCAAAAATGAGGCAAGGCTGCGTGATTGCGTCTGTATTAGAAGTATCACTACTCTGTTTAGATTTTTCTACAGTTAAGAGTAGCTAGAAGTAGTTGGCATTTCAAAGCATTACTTATCTCTGTAATCACAAAGCCTGGAAGCCAGTCCTCTTCTCCCTGAGGCGTGTCAGGTCCATGCCCCCACCAGTCAGTACGACACAAACCCTGAGGAGTGTCCTGCTTGCAGCAAGCATTGTGGCTGTCCTGTGCCTGCTGGGAGCGCAGCAACCAGCTGCACCATCGCTCCGTTCCTCACTGAGGTGCTGTATGAGCCAGGCATGACAACGCACTTGCTGTGCCTCTAATTTCCCTGGAAATGGAGCCGTGCCTGTTGAGACTTCAGGTTCCTGTGGCGGAGCTCCTTATTCGAGCTGTGTCTTCCACAACGGAGCCTTAATTTTACCTGGGAGAAGTGGATGTCATAGAAAACTAAGGGCCAGAATACATCTTGTGCATTACTTAAACCTTCAAATGTACTGACATCTTATGCACACAGACTCAGCCCATCAGAAGCTTTAAAAGTGCTTTACAAAGAGTCTCTCCTTTGCTTGTTTACTTCCACAGATAAAGCAACTGAGGCACAAAGCAGTGAAGTAACTTGCTATAGCAGCTCAGCAGGTCAAAAGCAGTTCCTCAGCCATAGCAGGGATGAAGTTCTGGTATCAAGGATTTTTCTTTTGCTAGAATAGCTTTCAATCATTAATGTCCATTCGCCCAACTGGATTGCAATGCTGGGCTCTGTTTCTCCACAGAGTCTCCTACCATCCTCACTTCTTGCGTGCCCTACGATTGTGTTAAGCCTTCCATCAAAGGTCAGAAGCTATTAGCAAGTGATTTTTTTTCCTCCTCCTTAAAGTGAATTTAAATTACAGAATGACCCCGTTTTATTGAAGTAGTCTGAGTCACAGGAGTTACTGAATTCTGCACCAGCTCTATGTTTCTTGGTTCATTTAAAAACACAAACAAATAACAGGCTTGTAGACAAATATGTTAAATGAATACAGGTATCTTGCATGCTCTTTTCCCCCTCACAGAAGAATCCGTGGACGTGGTTGGCCCAAATCTATGTGTGCTTTCCAGGAGTGTTGCTGGCAGCTCAGTCCTGGAGCTCTGGAGTCAGACTCTTTGAGAGTCTTGTCCCACACCTCTGACACCTTTAGATCACTAAGCAACTTCACACATCTGATTAGCCACAGAAAGGGAGTTTTTCTCTCTGGTTATATCCCCTCTCATTTTTTCCCCTGTTGCAGCACCAGCTCTCTCCATCCCACTTGGCTGCAGTGTCCTGCAAGTAAATACAGGCTGGAATCTTCTTCCCTGGCATTAGGGCCAGCCACTAAAACACTGAGCTCTTCTTGCAGACCCACGAGCAGCACCTGTTCTCTGTGGCTGTGCAATAGCTCCCACCTCTGCTTTGGTTACAAAAATAGGAGAATTAGAGAAGTTTGTGTTGGGCAGTCATAGGGAAGGTTCATGGCACAGTCAGAAATATTTAGGGTCAGAATATACCTAACTGGCCTTGTGGCAGGTGTTGTCATTCAGGCCCTCTGGGCCATGTTGTGCACATCTTACTTAATTTCTCTTTTATGTCTAACTTTCCCCTCCCTTACTCTTACACATCCATGCAGGTGCTCCATTTCCCAGGGCTCGGGGTGGGGGACAGCAGACAATCCACAGCTGATCTCGGTCTGCAAACCACTAAAAAAGTTGTGTGTGCTCCGTCCAAAGAGCTGGACAGAGCTGCTTCCCTCTCCCTGCAGCACCACATCAGCCCTGCCTGCAAAGACACATGCTGATACGAGTAATACAAATGTCCTGCTGTCAGCTGGATCAAAAGGAGTTTGATGTTTGTGTACATATATACATGTGTCTATATATAGTATATATGTATATGTACATATATACATATATTTATCCCCTATTGTGTATAGTAAATCGTTGCTATAGCTTAAGAAAGTATACTTCCAATCTAGGTATGGGGAACTGAATCTAGACTCGTTTAGCTGCCACAGCTGGTACATGCCTTGTGGCTTAGTTCCACATCTCATGGGCAACTGGGGTTTGTATCCTTTTTTCTGGAGTCTCCCCCCTCTCTGTTCTGAAGCTGTTTATCCAGAGCTTTCTGCTGTTCCTGCTGCGCATTGGAAGCAAAGAACTGAGAATCCTCCCCCAAATTAGTCACTGCAGCCAACCTCCCCTCCCCAAAACTAACCAGCAAAATAAGAATCAATTCATTGCAGCCTTTGAGGACAGCAAATGCAGCCCTGGATTCCCCCCATCCTCCCGTCCTAGTCTGCAGCAGGAGCACCAGCACTCCAGGCTACCCATACCATCCAAGCCACATAATGCACTGCCGGTCAGCCTGACCAAAGTCTGGCACGCTGCTCCTCCTCCACTGACCAAGTCAGGAGCTTTTGGAGACCATGATTTGAGCGCTTCAGATGAAGGCCAAGTTCAGTGAGGTGAATTTAGGGAGTCAGCAGAAGGAAGCAGTGCTTATTGCAGTATTACCAGCCTGGCTCACAGCTCCATCCTCTCTTGCTGATGTGCCTGAAGGCCATGTAGATGTGCTTCATTTTCCAGCTCCCTGCCCTCACCTCTGCGGCAAACGCCCTCTGACCCCCCGAGCTTTCCGCTCCATGGCATCCCAGGGGGACTGAATCTGCCAGGCTCTCCTCACTAGGGCAGGATTCAACCAACAGCCACACAGTTGCTGGTGATTCAAAGGGTATTTTTCTTTCCCCTCTCCCCCTCACATCAGCACCTGTGTGTTTTTATATATACTTTTTGTTCCCAGTTTTTTTGGTGTCTGTTCCAGAACACAATTGTAAATGACTTGGCAGAATCACCCTTTGATAAACACTGGACATGTATCTGTACCATATGTATTAACGTGTAGAAGAGAATCCTTATTGTATGTAAAGTTTTACGAATGGTTATTTTTTAATTTATGTATTTAATATAGGATTCGATGACCTCTGGTGTTTTAGTTTGTACAAAAAAATAAAACAGCCGCATTTTTTAAAAATAAGTCTCGCGTGACATTGACTGAGATATCCAGCACCTGCCTGGAGTCTGGTCAGAGGAATCCGCTTAACACGGAGCGACAGAGACACATCTCCCGTGCCTGCTCCCTGCCTCCGGAGTGCCGGCAACCCACGGGGAGGAAGAGTGGAGAGGCCGGGGCGGGGCCGGCCCGGGGCGGGGCCGGCCCGGGGCGGGCCATGGGTCTGGGCGGGGCGGGCCAGTGCCGGGGCGGGGGGCGGGGCCAGAGAGGGGCGGGGCATGGGAGTGGCCGGGGCGGGGCGGGGGGCGGGGTCTCGGTCTGGGCGGGGCCGGAATGGGCCAGGGGCTGGGCGGGCCCGGGCAGCGTCGGGGGCGGGGCGAGGCCGGTCAGTACCGGGGGGGGCGGGGGCGGGGCGAGGGCGGGGCGGTGCATGGGAGGCGCCGGGCAGTGCCGGGGGCGAGGCGGGGCCGGGGGCGAGGCGGGGCCGGGGGCTGGGCGGGGCATGGGAGGGGGCGGGCAGTGCCGGGGGCGGGGCTGGGAGGACCGGGGCCTGGGCGGGGCCGGGCGGGGCCAGGGGCGGGGCCAGGGCAGGGCATGGGAGGGGCCGGGCAGTGTCGTGGCGGGGGGGGCGGGGCCTGGGTCTGGGCGGGGCCGGGCAGTGCCGGGGGCTGGGCGGGGCCATGCCTGTGCGGGGCGGGGCCGGGGGCGGGGCGGGGTCTGGGCGGGGCCGGGCAGTGCCGGTGCCGGTGCCGAGGCGGGGCCGTGGGCTGGGCGGGGCCGGGCAGTGCCGGGGGCGGGGCGGGGCCATGCCTGTGCGGGGCGGGGCCGGGGGCGGGGCGGACCATGGGAGGGGCCGGGTAGTGTCGGGCCGGGGCGGGGCGGGGTCTGGGCGGGGCCCGGCAGTGCCGGTGCCGGTGCCGGTGCCGAGGCGGGGCCGTGGGCTGGGCGGTGCCCGGGCGCCCACAGCCGCCGCCTCCACCCCGTCAGGGCCGCGCGCCGACGAGCAGCACCGCCCACTGGTCACGTGCTGCACACGCGGCCCTCGCCCCGCCCTCGCCGCCGTCCGTGCGCGTGTCTCGCCGCGGGGCCGGTGATGCGGCCGGGGGGGAATCGGGGGCCGCCCGCTCGGCTCTGCCCGGCGTGTGCGGGGTCGCGTGCGGCACGGCCGGGGCCCAGCTCCCGCTGCGGCCGGGGCCGGCCCGGCTCGGCTGGAGGAGGACGCGGCCCCCTCGCCAGCCGCGTGGTTTCCCCCCGGTGCCCCGGTGGGGCAGCGCTCCTGGATGCGCGCCGAGCGCTGGCGGCGAGCGGCGGCTCCGCGCAGACGGGCTCAGTCCCAGCGATCGCAGCGCCCGCGACAGATGGGGCCCTCTGAGCGTGGAGCCGCTAATCTGCGGATTACGGGCTCCCTGATTACAGGCTGGCACTTCCAGCCAAGGGAGGGCTCCTGCCGAGTTGTGCCACAACCGAATGCCGTGTTCGGGATGACGAAGGAGGGGAACAGAGGTGGGAGGATGTCCCTGCCCCAACCGCCTGCCCGCTCGGGTCTCTGGAGGCTGCCCGTAGCCCGGCGCCGCTGCAGACCTCGGGCAGAGCACAGCCACGCTGAGCCCGCAGCGTGCACCCCAGCGACTGGCTCTCCCTCGGGGACCAGGCCCCACGTCTCCCAACACAAGCAGAGGAGCCTGAAAGAACCAGGACAGAGTCAGTTCTGCAGCACCAAGCGTGAACCTCGACGTTAACAGTTCCGCTAAAGCCAGAGTAGCCCCATCCCACTGACTCCTGGCCCCACAAAACCAAACCCTGACGCTAATCCTAGCACTGCACTCAACTGGTATCGTTGAACCCTGGAACACGAGAACTAGAGCAATCGGCAACCAAGCAGGGGACCACATTGGCATTGGCATGGGCCAAACAAGGGTCAGCTGTAGTCTGAGGTCATCAACTCTTTCATTCCAGATCCGTAACCCTAAGAACAATCCCAGTCCAAGCTGTCAGCCTGTCCCTCTGACATTCTTTACTTCCAGATTTAGCTACATGATAATGGCTGGGAGAGAAAACAGCTCTGGCACAGCTGAAACTGGAGGGCCTGTCTAGGACCAGCAGTGACTGAAGTCCAGAGCCCCAACAAAGATGCCGTCACCCACCCTGCTTCCCATCGTACCCAAACGAACGGAAACTCATTTGTTACCTTCTGGCCTTACCCTCTACCAATCTATCTAGTAAATGCAGAAATTAACCAAGCTCCACAGCCATCACTGAACTGACCCCCATTTGCACCCAGGACCCTCGTGCAGTACATTGTTGGAATTCCTCAGCTACTTCAGCCACAGGCAAAACACACGGATTTGAGTCCCCAGAGCCTAGCAGGAGCAGGAAACTCAGGCCTAACGCTGTGCTCCAGGACACCACCTGTACTTGTGCCTTGGGGACCGTGCTTACCCACGGAAGCAAACGTAAGGCAATTACATTTACAGAATTAAATGTAAAGCAGCTGCAGAGATGCATAACCAAAACCTGCGACCTGAGAGGAGGCAGTCATCAGACAGGACTCTCAGTGCCTCCAGTCAAAATGCTGACTTAGGCAATAACCTGACCCAAGGACTGGCGTGGGCTCTGCGCAGCCAGGCAGGCACAGTCACTGCTGTGCACACCAGGCCTCCTGCTGCCACCAGCAGCCTGTGGACAGCCCGTGTTCCCGGGGCCCCACTGAGCCGAGCCCGGCTGCTACACGCGCTCTGGGGCCGCTCAGTCCCCGGCTCACAGGCGCTGACTGCCAGGAGGGACGGTGAAAGCTGGCAGTCATGAGGTGGGGATCTCTAAGAGCGTAGTGCTCTAGCTGTGCCGCTGCACAGGGCGCTGAATGCCGTCAGCAGCTGGATTACAAACTGAATCTTCATCGTTGAATCTGACTCGGCTCAAAACACCAAGTTTGTTCTGCGAATTAAGCACATCCAGAGCTCTCATGCCAAGTTTAAACTAAAAATCACACAAATATGCACATTTATGAGATTCTTAGAGGACTGGCGGAGAATGAACGCTTTTAAAACAAGGTGGTTTGCAGAAAGAATCTGGATATTGTAAAAAAAAAAAAAAAAAAATCGCATCTGGTTTCCTTTAGAGGCCAAAGCAGAGCTGCTGAGTTCCTGCATTCTTGTTTGGTGTCCTACATGAACTCATTACTAAGTCCAGAGGCACTGCTGACTGTCCTTGCTCCGGGGGCAGCATTTCACCACTGCTACAGCAACAGAGACAGCCTTGCAGCCAGCCGAGGAGGGGCTCCTTCCTATGGGCTCTCCTCCCTCTCCAGGCCTCCCCACAAAGCCCAGCACAGGGCTGGGGCAGTTTGAGCCTTCAGGTGCCAGAAGGAGTGAGTCTGCAGAGGGGAAGAGACGACAAGAACAGTGAGAGAGGCAGACAGTGAGCAGAGTAAGGAGAATCTTCAGCCTGAACTTGAGTAGGGCACACGTGGAGCAGCGCAAACCTACAGTTTAATATTGCCTGGAATATTTCCCAGAACAAGAGTAGTATCTGGTGATTAACCTCTCCCTAGGCTTGTCTGAAGCTGAACATCTCATGTCAGCTGAGTGCTTTGCTGTTGTTTCAGCGAGTGTGCAGAACAGGCCACAAACACGACTGTGTTTTAACCCTGCTTGAACCAGCAGGAACAGTTTACATGAGTGCTGTTGCTTCCAATTTACAGAAGTGTAACAGAGATACCAGATGACAGAAAGGCAAAACTCACCCACCCACATTTGGATTTAGCAGCTGCAAAATGACTGAACTGCTAGAAATACAACTTCAGTTTGGAAATGGAAAGTCACTAACAATTGTTTTGGAATTGTTTTCCTAACCATTGCCTGAATATATATATCTCCCAGTTCCTATCACAGAGAAACGTGACGCAGTGAGTGGTAGAAGCAGCCGAAGACAAGCCTTCTCTGTCCAGAAGAAACGAAAGCACCAGCAGTCTCGCCAGAGCATGGGACAGGCCGTGTCTAAGGGCAGGGATCCCAGGGGCTCTGCCTGCTCTCTGCCATGGTCGGCTGGACGGATGGTGCCTGGACCACCAGCAGAAGTGGCGTGAGCTCACGGCCAGGGCAGACACTGCTTCCTTCCTGCCGCAGCCATGCCGTGGTGATCTAAGGGCTCCGCAATGCTCTGGCCCGCAGCCGGTGCCCACCCACAGGAGATCTCTGCAGGTCCCTGCGGGAACTAACGCTGGAGTGCTGCAACTCGGTATCCAGCGAGCACGCCCAAAGCTGGCTACGGCCTCCCCACCAGTACTTTGGGAGGGGAAGGCGAGTCCCTCCATGGTTAAAGACACTGTGGAAGCTCTCAGTGTGCTTTCTTGCTGTGTCCTTGATTCAGGCTCTACCCAGACTGCATGTAAGGGTCAGCATGATGCCTGGGCTGAGCTACACGTCTGTCCTCAGTGGCTGCTGGCTCCCAGATGCTGTACAGGTCCAGGCCTTGAGCGGATGATTTCCCTGACACACAAGTTGTGAGATAAATGCAGTAAAGATCACGTAACTGGACACAAAACCAAGATTATTTTCCTGCTTTGCATGGTCCAGGGGAACCATAATGACCTTCGCTTCCTGGAGACAGATGAAGGAGGTCTGACAGCGCTGCCTTTCCCTGCTGTGGGGAATTCACTGCCCTTCCAGAAACTTCTCTGGCAAAAGACAACATTTTTCAACAGTAGCTTCCAAGTAAAGGGATCTGACCTCCTGTCCAGGCATGAAGAGAGTACAACTGGATGTTTTTTTAGGATTAATAGAGAGCACAGGCTGAAAAAGGCGGGCAAATGGCAGGTTTTGGCAGTAAGCACAGAACAGCCCATTTTCATTAGGTACCTAAAAGAGATTTTAATGAACAAAACCCAAGCAAATTCTACATGATAATTCTGACAATTAGCACTGCCTGTAATTCTATTTTAGGTCCTGAGTGTGCAAGCTGTGATGCTATCTTTAACCTAAAAACGTGGCAACATTCTAAACTACATAAATTGTGTAAATTGTGAATGTAGAACTTGTGAAACATTGTTACAGGATGAGAAGCACAATCACTTGTAATTCCCTCGGTCAGCAAGTTTTAGGGCTTTCCTTGCCGTGTTCCCAGCAGCATTTCCTCAGTTGCTGTCCCTGCTGCCACCGACACCGGCCCCAGCTCCCTGCCTGCGGTTGCACCACGGCCTCCCTTCTGTGAAAGTTCTGCAGAGAAGGTCTGGGAAAGGATTTATCTTCACTGACTGAGAGTGGTTAATTTGGCAGTTATGGGCCTGAAATTCTTAAAATACTGAATGTTTTATGGGATCCACAAAAGCTATATTGCAGCGAAGGCATTAGCGCATCTGGGGTGCAGACTGATTTCAAAACACATACAACATGCATATGCTTTCCTAGGGAAATGGCTAATGTGCTGCCTCTCACAGTTCTCCAACCCAAAACACCTCACTGAGCTCAGGAAGTTCACAGCCATCCACCACCATCACTCGCCCGTGTTCTGTGAAGGGCTGGCATCCCCATGCTGCAGTTTGGACCCTGGGTTCCAGCCTCTGCAGCAAGAAAGCATCCGGCTCTTCAGCCTCTCTCTCTTTGCTCTTTGTTTTTTCACACTTAGTAAAATTCACCGGGTGGTGACACTCAGTGCAGCGGCATTTTGTGGTGCACAGTTCCCCATGAAGAGAATGGAGCCTGCGGTGTGGTGAGTCAGTTGAATTCCTGTCATTCCCGTGGTGTGGCACTCACTACTCCTTGGTTTAGAAGTGAAAGCAGCAGAGATGACCGAACCAAGCCCGTTCAGCCTGAGCAGAGGTGGGCATGAGTGTACCTTATGAAGAGAAAACATAATGGTGTTTGGAGTACAAACACCAAGGAGTCTCCTAAAGGGCCCTGAGCTCAGCCTGTCTGTTCTACTGCATCTCAGAGCCTTAGTCACTACTCTTGGCTGATGGGGTCAGATGCCTTTCATTTGCCATGTAGCTTTGTTACAAAACACAGCAAGCCTGATTCTGCTTGCTCTTGTACCAGTTTCGTGTGAGTATATCTCCACAGAGCTATGTTCCAGCTCATCCAGACTTACACCAGTGTTCTGGTTCTGGCCAGGCCGGAGTCAACCCACCAAGCAGCCAGCCCAGGTGAGCTGAGTTACCCTGGGCTGTTTCCACCCCACCTGGCATCACTCCCCCATAAAGGGGCCTGGTTGGGAGGGGTGCTTCTGGGTGCTTCCAGGGAGTCTGAGTGTATCTGGGGTGCTGGGCCATTCCCTGCAGTGCTCTGTGTTATCACCAGGTTGGTAAGTTACTCTGTGTTATCAGTGTGTGAGAGTGAAATTTGGGCTGTTATTTGTTCCCCTTTCATGGTGCTTTGGTCAGCAAGCTATCCTTATCCCAGCCAGGCTCTGTCTGTTTCTCTGTGGGAATGAGTGAGTGGTGTGTGGTGCTCAAGCACTGCTTGGGGCTGATACCACAGGCAGGAGTATTAAAGTAAGAATGTGTTAAAGCCACCCTTCCTGGCTGGGTAGAACTCAGGAAGGGAAACCCATCACTGTTCTGGGTGCTTTTGACAGCAAGCAGTAATAAATAGAAATGGGGGTAAAACTTGGATGGGTAAATTTTAGTTGAAATGATCTTTGCGAGTCAATCCCTATGAGCAATGTCAGCTATCAAGGAAAGCAGGTGACTGGGTGCTGTTAGCAGCCTGTTCTGCAGCTGTGTTGGGTGAGGAGCAGCACACAGGCTGATTGGATTAGACCTGGCACCTCTCCTTTGCTGTGTGTGTCAGACTGTGAGATGCAGAGCACATCTACCACGACTGGATCGCTGGCCAAGTGCCTGTGAAGGAAGACAGCATCTCAGAAGCCCCATCGCACTGTGCTGGTGTCAATGTGCCTGCCAGCCAGAGTGAAGGCTGCAGTACCTGGCTGAACCCACCACCCCTCTGCAGCAGCTGCCCTGAGACCACAGCCCCATTGCAGCTTTGCTGTGCTGCTGCTGCACAGCACAGGTGTGCGACACACTGGGGTGGAGAACCAAAGACAGGCACAGAACAATGAGTGATTCTCTGATCCAAGAACTGACTGCAGCATTGTAGGCTCACATGTCCCACTGTGGTGTCCTTGGGAGCCCCAGCCAAGGCTGGAGAGCCACAGGTGAGGGGGGAAGAGGGTCTTTCTGTGTGGCTCAGCTATGATAACCTAACAGATGCAAGTTATTCTCATCTGTTTTGGCTGTTACTTGACCTAGTTAGAATTACGTAAGTATATTAAAGCTGAATGCAAGCACAGCTTATTATTAATCCTGAGAGCTTTCTGTTTACCTGGAAAAGCATGCTTTGGAAAACTTCTAAAGGCTCTCCAGCTGATCATAAGGTGGCACATCTGATGCTTGAGGGTCTAACCAGGGACTGTGCTTTTGGGGCTTTTTTCCCATCTTCTCTTTGATGCTCAAAACTTCAAAAGACACTGATTTAATTTAACTGAAATGTAGAAAACTCCTATTTTCATTGAGATACCTCTCTGCTGCAGTGTTTCCCTTCAATAGAGATTTCTGCCAGGACTTGGGTTCATCCTCTGGCCAGCAAAGATAAATCTCTCTCTTGTGATTCCTCCCCCGCCCTCCTTTCAAACAGATGGAAGACAAACTTCAGCAGCGAGCACACAGCTTCCTGGTGTGGCTTGAAGAGAGGCAGAAATACTTGCAGACTCTTTTCTGGACTAGCAGCGTTCTGACCTTCGTAGCTCTGCCCTTGCTCAGTACCCATCACCTCAGCTCCCTAAGTTCTCTAATCCACTGTGACAGGGCAGAGCTTTCAGCTCTTGTCTGCCCTGCCATGTCCCATGCGCAGCGAGTGATGCTCTGCAGTCTGCTGCCTGGGGCACTTGTGGTACATGGCCACACTCATCTTCATCTCATTGGGACTCTCCTGTGACCCAAGTTCCTTCTGCAGCACGGGAGGGAGAGCTTGCATCAGCATCCCGAAGCTTGTCACTCTGCTCCTTGGTGGCTGGTGGTTGGCTGCCTACTGAACGTGCTCTCAGCATAACTGCCTGGACATTCACATCTCCAAGTACAGTTTATCCTAGGAAATTCACGACTTACCAGGGAAAAGCAGAGTCCTGAAGCAGTACTAGAGTAGATTCTTTTTTCTCTTCGATAGTAAGGCTTTGCTTAGCTCTTGCTGGTCACTCAGCTGGGGCTAACCCTGAGCCCGGGCTGCTGCTAGACAGCAAGCCATGGACTCAGACATCTCTTGACACAATAAGGACCACAAACCAAGTCAGCACTATCCAGCTTCAGATCCCATTGGATAAAAACCCTTTTCCAGCCCAGTTATCTTTCATTTGAATTGGTGAAAATCAGGTAGCCTGGGCAATGGCAAGCACAGGTTCTAGTTCCAGCAAGACATTAGTTGCTTTGGTTGAGAGAATATGGTTTTCCTCTGAAGTGATGAGAGAAACGGATGGACTAGCAAGCAGACAGGGATGTCTCAGTCACAGCCTGGTGCTGGCAGGATCTGCGCTGCTGAGATGCTTATGTCAGGGGTTGTAGCAGAGGCTGGAGGGCCATAAGAGAACACGTGCACCAACGGCAGCCCTGCTTGCTTCATACCCTGGACAAAACGTATTTCACCTCCTGCTTCCTCACAGTCATAAGAAACCATATAAACAAACCAGCAGCAAACACAGTACCTTTAAATCCACGATAATTCCAGTCTATTGACTTCTAATTACTGATTATAGGCATGTAATCACTGGCATGTAATCACTAATTATCTCTAGATACACCACCTGTTTTTGCTATAGAGCATCCGTGTTTGCTCCTGAAGCTCTGGGCAAGGAGGTTGAAGGCAAGACTGCTTCAGGTCTGCAATGGCTGATTAGGTCAAGTGCAGCACCATGGAAACAAGGAAATCTCAGTCTAGTCCTCAAAGTCCTGTCTGGGAGTAAAAGCAGACACGGAGAGACAAGGCCAGTGATTGCTGGGACATGCTGGAACAAGAGGGAGTCATGACAGCAGACTGACATCTGAAAGCAAGTCAGCTTTTGCTGTCACAGCAAAGGCCAAAGGCAGAGTTCCTGAGTGAGAACAGCCAAGCCAGCTTCACATCTTGGGAGAAGATGCTGGATGATGTCATCCAGGAAGCTGGGAGTGAACAGAACAGCAGAAAGAGTCTGATTTTGAGAACATGAAGTCAGAATGGCTGAACTGACTGCTCTTGAAGTGAATCTGGTTCAAGTCTGGCAGAGAATTTTGGGCTACAAATTGATGCAGAATCTTTCCTTATGGAAACCCATCGCATCCAAGCCCTAACTGCACATCAAGCCAGACAGCTCTTTCAGTGGCTACAGTACCACCCTTCCCAAACGATGATCCCAGCAACCTACAGAAGATGGCTACATGCCTGCTTGGCAGTTCCTGAAAGTCTGGAGTTGCACTTCTGGGCTGGTCTTGAACAATCTTCAGGCAGGGTGGCTGAAGCTCACCAAATGTGCAGAACCTCCTGGGTCACCAGCTGCTCTTCTCTCTTGGTTTGAGCAGGTCCAGCTGGTAATGTAGACTCTGTCCAGGCTGGACCACTTGGGGTTTTGTACTGATGCCAGACCTGCTCTTATAAACATCTTAAACGTTGCTTCTGTGGCCTTGAGAGCTTTACTGCTGTTGTCTCCCAACAACTTCATGGCTGAGTGACTCAGTTTGCATCTGACTGTGATATTTGCAGCACCATGAGAGTCCTTGGGCACTAAGGAAGAGGGACAAGGGGAGGGAGGAGAGGCCAGATTCCCCACAAGGAAATTTTCAGGACTGTTCACAATTCTTCTTTGTTAACATTTTGACTATCAGCTCATTTCAGGAGGAAAAAAGGAACCAAACATGTTGAAATGCTGGAATTTCCCACAGGTTTTGCTCATTGCTAAACAAATCTGGGAGCAAAAAGCATTACTCCATGTCAGAAATATTCTTGGAATAGCCCAGCACAGGAGATTATAACATCCCACTGCTCACCAGTGTTGTGATCAGTTAGCATGAGACTGACAGCTCACTGGAGTCTGTGAGTTGTTGGAAGTTACACTGTCCAACAACACAGCAGCACTGTGCAATGAAAGGACCATGCTGTGAATCGCACCCTGGGCTTTGACACACAGTATGGAACAGGCTTGTGGCAGGGGAATGGTTTTTCTTCCTGACTCTGCAGTGGTTTGCTTTTGGTGAAGGATTTCAGGGAAGGCACCATGCTGCTGTGTGCAGTGACACTGGTCCCCAGTACCTAAGGGGCTTTTCCTGCATTGGACAACCATCCTGTTCCCATCTTTTCCAGCTTATGACATGAGGTATGTTCTTCCAGTCTCATCTATTAACTGTCCAGAACAGCACATGCTGGCAGGCAGGGCAGCGTGTTGGCTGGGCCATGGGAAGCTGGGAGATGGAGAACCCTGGATCACAAAGGCCTGTCTGGCCTTCCAACCTATTGCATTCAAATGTTTAGAAACTGGAGATGGTGATGGACCATCAGCCACTGGCCTTCCCTGTCCGATGGAGACAGCAGGCTTACCAGTCACCTGCCCTTCCTGCCCGTGCCTTTTCTCAGGGAAGGAGAGAATCCACCTGCCTCTGACCTCTGCCTCCAGATGTAAGCAGGACACATGGATTTTCTGGTCATGTTTGGCTCTTTCACGATTTCTTCAGTCTTTGTCCCTCAGCCTGACTCTTCCTGCACATGAAATGCAGTGCTGGAGGCTGTCCTGACATTGCTGCAAGAATGAATCAGCAAAACAATCCAGTTTATCTGTCTCCTAAAACAGGACATCCTGGTAGACCAGGACTACAGAGTAAGAGAAGATAGCTCTCGCTTTGCATGAAAGGAGGTAACACCAACTATTTCATCACTGCTGCTTACCATGCATACAGTAATTAGCTGCAGTTTTATCAAATCCTGTAGGAAGCAGATGGGGATGAAGAAATCCATGCTAACTCCCACTGCACTGCTGCCTCTTGGAGTTTCTCCAGCTGGACCTACAGACCTCAGAAGCTAATGAGCTATGAAACCAGATGTGCATTTATCATGCTAACAAAGTTAGGCTGTTATGTCCCTTTCATGCACAATTAAGGATCTGCAGCCTCCAGGCCCACATAAAAACCAGTGTAAAGCCATTTTGTATCTATTTGACATCAAGGAAGGAAATGTCCTCAGCTCAGGACAGAGCTCTCCTTCACTTGAGCTTGTGAGTGTCGGTGAAGGAGGTTGTCAAATCTCACCCAATGTCAGCTGCCTGTTTCCTTCAAATGCTCCCTGAGCCTTACAGGTGCTGTGATCACAGCCACGGAGCCTGAGCCACATCCCTCCTGCCCCTCAACCCCCTGCTGCAGCAGGGTCTCTGCCATCTCATGAACACACATGCCTCCACAGTGTATTGTACATGAGCTACGATTGTGCTTCCCTGTGGCTGTTTACCAGCTCAGGCTCTGAAACACAGTACTTGATAGCTGCCATGAAAATCACCCGACTAGAGAACCCCAGGTATTCACCACTGCTCCTGAAAGGATCCACTGCCTGATGAAAGTCCAGCTGTCATATTTAGCACTGTGATTCCGCTTCACTGGCAGCTTAAAGCCAAAGTGAGGGCCAGTGGGTTTCACCTTGTTAGTGAGAGCAGGGAAGCACAAGATCTACCCTTAGGGTGCAGTGAGTGACTTCCACTGGTGTGGGCAGCATTATGTGAACAAGAAGCCACAGTCTGGGACATGCCTCGCTTTCTTTTTAATCCCCTTCTGGTTTTCTTACAGACAGAATGATGTTGCATAGAGCAGCTGGGAACTGGGAACCAGCACAGAGGTTTGCCAACAAAGGACGCAGAGTTTATCCAATTAAGAAATGCCTTCCGGCCTGGCAAATGCAGAATAAATCAGCAAAAGCATCAGAAAATGCCCAGCGGAGAACAACGGTGCCTGGGCAGTGGCGGGTAAGATGACCCAACATATGACTTCCTTGTCAATACCTTGGCTGTTCAAATGATTCAGTTGGCAATTTAAATTCCCCCTCAAACATCTGAACCACAGTGCTTGGTAAGTGGGTGACCTCACAGAGAAAATGCCTGTGAAAGTTGCACTTCTCTCTGCTGCCTCGATGGACTGGGCAGGCGCGTCCCCTGCTCAGGGAGTGGGGGGAACCGAGCTGGTGCTCGGGCACTGAGAACTACAGTGGAAACCAACGTGGGGCTGGGTGCAGAGTAAAGAGAACACCCACCCCAGACAGGCTGATTATGTCCCATCTTATTAACTAATCCTTTTGCAGAAAGGGATTTGCCTAAAGGCCATTCCCAGGAAGGCTACACTACTTCCCCATTCACAGCTACCACGGTTCACCCTGTAACATGACTGCTGTCCCTTTCTCAGTGCTTAGTAGATGTTCTTAACTAGAAACACACAGTCAGACCTAAGTCAGAAGCTTGCCACTACAAGACATAATTTTCCATACAATAAATGCCATTCCCTAAGTCAGAACACTGGCTGTTTCTTCTCTTTGGAGGTATGCCCAGCAGTACCCATCTGACAGGCTCAGCTTGGACTCCTGAGCCAGCTGGGGCAGGCACTCCTGCACCAGGGTCAGGATGCACACATAGCTCTCAACCTGAGGAACTGCTCCGCCAGGCTGATGTGTTGGCTCTGGCAGGTCCTGCAGCAGCACCCAAGTACATGAGTTAAATGCTTGCTATTTCCATCCTCCTTGGGCTCAGGCTAGGACACCAGCCTTCCATGGGATCCCCTCCCTGATCTGTATCTCTGGGAGAGGAGATCTGTTTTGCCAGCAGGATTTGAGGAAGCACCAGTCATGCCTGTCTGCCTCAAAAGCATCTTTGTCAGCTGGCACATAAGCACATGATTTAAAGAAAGTAAAATGTGCTTGATTACAGGGGACAGACATTTTGTCATTGTATAATTGAAAGTTTCAAATCTGATCTGAGACATACCCACAGAGAAATGTAAACAGCACGTTCTGCTGGCCTCAAAAGCAACGCTATTGCAGCGAACACACACTTTCCTGGTGCTCTTGAACTAGAGGTCTTTAATGTATGATACCCAGCAGAAAGAATCTGAAGAGCAAGTTGCAATTTGAGAAATATTGTCTTTTATACAGTAAATAATTTCCATTAAAGGTCAGATTTTAAAGCTTTTGCTTCTTAGAAGAGCCCCCGTGCTCCTTAACTGGTGCAGATAACATCAGTGCAACCATTCATGCAGCAAGGCACTAGGAAAGATAAACATCAGAATCAAGATTTGAATAAATATTACTATTAAAGTACAATGCTGGAACTTCTGCACATTTGCAGAACCAGACAAAGGCCAGGCCTCGTTCCAAGGAATTTTAATTCCCCATAAAGCTATACAACGATATGGAGAGGTCCCAACAAAAACAAGGGGGTCACTCTAACTGCACCGTGGTCAGTTCACGAAGCCATGGGCCAGTCTGCGGCTCAGGAGTGAGCCTTTCCTCCCGAGAAGAACTTGCTTCCTCCACTGCTATGACTTGGCAGCTAGAAGGCAGGGGCTCTGCTCACTGAAGTATTCTGCCCGCCAGCTCTGAAAGCTGATGTGTCAGTTTTCCCCTTTGCTAGGGGCTGAGATGGTTTTCCGCTTCTGCTCAGTGGATCCAACTTGCTTGGGAGGAAAAATTCCTTCAGGCAAAGGCAGTCCCTCCAGAAAGTAACGACCTGGTGGGCAGCCACTTTGTGCACATGTTTGGACCATACTGGTGGTCTCACCACTAAGCATCCAGGTGCTGGGGGTGCGAACGTTTGCCAGGAGCGCAGTAGTAGAAGAAACTACCAAAAATACCCTTGTTCTGGGTGCTTGAAGGGGTAATGCCTTCCTTAGGTGCCAGGTGCTGCCCCTGCAACATGACAGCCAGCATCACGCAGCAGCAGTGCTGATGCCCCTGATGAGGTGAGCAGCGGGCTCTGGGATGGGCATGAAGCCTGTGGTGGTAAATTCCATGAAGCCACAAAGCTGGGGCAACTGAACGTGGAAGTTCATGAAAGATTGTAAGAACAAGCAAGTTTAACCCTCTGGTGTTGCTTTAGAGCAGGTAAGGGTAGACACTGAGCAGTGTGTCACACAGTGCTGTTAGCGTAACGCGTCTGAGTTCGCTGCCACCCTTTGTTTATGTGCAGCGCACCCTCTCTTCTCCCAGCCCTTCAGACCTGAATAATCAGTCAAAAATTCAAGGTCCTGTAGATTGTTCAACTTGGATGGACAAAAAAGGGACAGAGTTAATGACACTGGCACAAGTCTGGCTGCAAAAGCAGACTGCTTCCCAGAGCACAAAAGGAAGGAAACAATCCCAAGCCGTTTCCTGCAGCCTGTGCCCACCGAGTCCCTCTCCAGGCGTGATCACAGGGAGACTGGTCTCCATGATGAGTCAGGCCCCACGACTGAGAACCTCTGGTCCTTGGGGGGTTGGCACAGACAATGGCGCTGCTCTGTTTTCACAAAACCAGTTGGAAAAACCATAGCTGACATCTCCTAACACAGATATGTGGTGTGAGGAACTACTGGACGGGATGTCAAGCCCAGGTACTGCATATGCTTGTTCTATATTAAAAAATGAGCACTTGGGAAAAGAGTCTTAAGTCAAAACTCCAGTTTTGGTGCTGTGTGATGGATTTCACAGCCGTTAGCACAGCTGAGACTTGCCTGTCTCCCTGCCCTTCAGGCCTCCTGTGCTTTTCCAACGGCGTTGGAACTCTCAAAGCATCACCTTCGCCCAGCCGGGGCACGGAGCTCGCTTGCTCGGGGCTGAACGGCTGCGTGGGGGTGACTGGGACTCCCGTGTATGTGTGCGTGAAGCCTGTGCACAGCTGACATCGCTGGGGTGCTGCTGTGGCACCTGCCTGACCAAAGTGCCCACCCAGGGACCACGGCCCAAGCAGCGAGTGTCCCCGCCTGCAGGGACCGGCGAGGCCGCTGCCGCTGCCCTCACGGACGGGCCCGTTTGCGCCGCGGCGGCACCGGCGAACGCCTCCAGCTGCGAGGTGTCTCCGTGCCGCCCTCTCGCGTCCCCGCTCTGGCCCCGAGGGGCCGCAGACGCGCCCCGGGAACGCGGCCGGCGGCGTCTCGTCGTTGCAGCTCTCGGGAGCCGCCGGCGGCACCGGGTCCCGCCCCGCACGGGGCTGTCCCAGCCGGCGCAACGCGGCCTCTCTCACCGGGTCCCGCCGGAGCGGAGCCAGGACCGCTCTCCCCGAGCCAGCAGCCGAACGCGCGCGGCCGCCGAGCTCCGCGCCGCTCCCGCCCCGCCCCGCCCCGGAGCCCCCGCCGGCCCCGCCCCGCGCGGAGCCGCCCGCGGCCCTGTCCCGTCCGGTCCCGTCCCGGCGGCGCGGCGGGCATGGCGGCGGGCGGGCGGCGTGGCGGCGAGGAGCTGCCGGTGTACCTGGCGCGGCCGGGCACGGCGGCGACGCCCCGGCAGAAGCGCGGCGGGCTCTTCTGCAGCGTCGAGGGCGCCTTCGAGAGCAAGACCCTGGACTTCGGCGCGCTGCGCGTCGGGCAGCGCCGCGCCCCGCCGCCCGCCCGCCCCGAGCCCGACCCCGAGCCCGGCCCCGGCCCGGACGCCGGCGAGCCCCGCGCCCCCGCCGAGGAGCGGCCCCAGGACCTGGCCCCTGCGGACGACAAGGTAGGGGCCGGGCCGGCGCGGCGGGAGCGACGGGGCCCGTGCGGGACTCGGGGCGGTGCTGCGCGGCGGCCCCGGCGGGCCGAGGGGAGGGGGCGGCCCCGGTCCCCGGGCGCGCGCGGTCGGCCGCCGCTCGCCCCCAAGGCCGGTCCCGCAGGAGCCGCAGGCGGGGCGGGCGGGCGGCGGGGCCGGTCGCAGCCTTCGCGAAGGAGGGGTTTGCTGTCGCCCCGGTGCGCGGGGCCCGGCGGTTCTCCCGAGGGTCCTCCCCGCGCTACCGGCAGAGGTGAAGATGAGCGTTAGGGGGGCTGGCTCGGCTCGCTGGAGTAGCTTTTTTTATACTTGTATGAACGAATACCCGCTCCCTCCCCGAAAAAAGAAGCAGGGTGGGGGTGGAGTTGCTCCCGCAGCCCCGGCTGTTTCCCATCTCACACTGACACACGTAAGTGGTGTCAGAGGTGAGGGACACCGCACTGAGCTGGAAGTGGCATCCTGAGGGTATCGGCAGGCAGTGAGTTTCTTAATTTATGCCAAACTCAAAGTAACAATCAGATTCATCCGGCTCTGCAGCGTAGGTACCTCTGCCAGAGGCTGAGGTTGCTTGCTTTTCTGGTCCCAGTCCCATTTACACCAGCAGTGTGGCAGGAAGATGGTTCAGTTAACAGTGTTGAGCAAGTTCCTCAGCTGGGATTTCAGTGAGGCTCTCGCTCATGTACATACGAGGCAAGTAAGACCACTAGCTGGTCTGTTAGTCAGTGAGTTAATTTGGGTCTGAACTTGATTGGAAGTAGTTACTTTAAGGGCACTGGTTTTCCAGGGTGAATAAGGAGAATTAATAAAACCAATTTTTAAAAAATGGAAGCAAAAATCACTGAAGTAAATTTGAGCCTGCAGCTTATAATGAAAAAGTGGTGTGGTTGTCTCAGGGTTCTGCAGAAACCTCAGCTTGTATCCAGAGTGCAAACCTTGATGAACTGCTCCTGCCTGTGACCCAGAGGACTGCTCTCCCCAGCCAGAGCCCCTGGAAGCTCTGAAGTGCAGTGACTTGGGTGCTTTGGTTTTGGGGAGAAAGCATCAGGCTGTCTTCAGTGTCTGCTGTCTTCTGTACAGGCTTTTAGCTAGGCAGGAGATTGCTCTGAGGTTTCTTCATTGCACATTTATTTCTTCAGCCTTTGCTTTTCGGTTTCTTGTTAGTACACTGTTTGGTTCAGTGTCTTCAGTGTCTGCTGTCTTCTGTACAGGCTTTTAGCTAGGCAGGAGATTGCTCTGAGGTTTCTTCATTGCACATTTATTTCTTCAGCCTTTGCTTTTCGGTTTCTTGTTAGTACACTGTTTGGTTCAGTGTCTTCAGTGTCTGCTGTCTTCTGTACAGGCTTTTAGCTAGGCAGGAGATTGCTCTGAGGTTTCTTCATTGCACATTTATTTCTTCAGCCTTTGCTTTTCGGTTTCTTGTTAGTACACTGTTTGGTTCAGTGTCTTCAGTGTCTGCTGTCTTCTGTACAGGCTTTTAGCTAGGCAGGAGATTGCTCTGAGGTTTCTTCATTGCACATTTATTTCTTCAGCCTTTGCTTTTCGGTTTCTTGTTAGTACACTGTTTGGTTCCTGTTCTTGAGCTTTGCTCCTTTACAGGCTGTTTTGCGGTGTATGGAACACGATTCATGTTGTTCCTATTGGTACCGACCTTATCTGTGGTATGGTTTGAATAGCAGCTGCAGAACTGGCCGCTGCATTAATGACTTCATGCTGCTGCTTGTTGGAAAAGAAACATCATCTCAGGGCAGCCTGTCCGCAAGCTTTGCTGTGAGCTTCTCTTTGTTAGCTGTACCAAAAATTCAAAGCAGTCTCATTCCCTTTTAAGGTCTTATGTAGACCCTTATCTCTAGAGTTTTGTAGCCCAGGTTTTCCTTCAACAGCTTCTTTCTTCGTGAAGATTTCTAGTCCCAGATTCCTTCCTCTGAGGCCTTTGATCTGATAAGCATCAGCAACCCAACCCTTTTTATCTGCACCTCTTGCCTAAGAAGGTGGGAAGCTTCATATATAAGTGTTCCTGTGCATGCAGGGATGGAAGGAATCGTATGACTTGGTTCTGAGGCTCTAGAGTGTCCCGGTGTGTGACCAATCCCTGTGGGAAGTGCCCATGGAGCGCACAGAGCCACGCCGGGGTTCTGCACAGCCACAGAGTTTGCTTATGTTGAGCTCTGCAGATTCAGACCACACAAAGGCTCTTTTGTTGAGGCAAATCGAACTTCTTTGAGTAATTCCACAGATTAAGAAACAGAGAGAGGTTAAATCACCTACCCTTGATCAAGGAACCCAGTGGCAAAGCTGGGAGCAAGAGACGGGCCTGCGCACAGGCCGCGGGCAGTGCCATATGCTGAGCTTTGCACTGAGCAGTTTCTGGGGAGCACAACAGACCCACACACTCTTGGGGTTTGGTTTGGGTTTGGGTTTTTTTTCTAGGTTTGTTTTGGGTTTTTTGTTGGTGTGTTCTTGCTGCTGTTGTAGTGGCATTAATTACAATTGAAACACCAGCATTTCTGCAGGAGGACAGCTGCCATGTGTAACTGCTTGGTGGTAGCCTGTGATGTCACACAACTGGTCAGTGTAACACAGGTCCAGGCAGATGTTTCAACCTCACTTTGCTTTATCACAGAGCCTGTTGGAAGGGCAAACACTGAGCTGTGGATTTGGGGACAGTGTGTCCGCAGTTACGCTACCTGGCTAAGTTAGGTGCCTTTGCTAGTGGCATTTGAGCTTTGCAGGTTGATGCAGGGACAGGGAGCATGACAGGTCACCGGGGCAGGGGCCAGGGGTGACGTCTGGAGCAGGCAGCTGCCTGCCTGTGTAGCTTTCTGGGCTCAGCCACATCCTGGCACCCTGTCCTGGTGCGGGACTCGCCCAAACAAGAGACATGCCTTCAGGTGCTCCTTGCTAAAAGCAGGAGCTGCTTTCACCAGCACGAAGATCTACCTCAGCAAAGGCTATTGTTGCAGAAGACTTAAAAGATTTGGAAAGAACAATGTTGGGGCCCAGATTCTGCCCTGATCTAGACAAATCACAGACACCTGATGTAAACAAGAGTGATTTAACACTGTGCAGGTTTCCATCAGTAATACCTTATGTGGACTCTACCACAGTGAAGTTTCCTGGAGTTTTCCTCAAGAGCTGCTGTGCCTTTTCTCAAAGCGGAATGTGTTACAGCACTTGATTTACTGTAATGAAGCCAAAGAGAGTTTCTCTGTAGGTCGCAGGCAACACCCTCTGAATTCCTGCAGTAAGGATGTCCACCAGGGCTGGTAACTCATGAATAGGTGCTGGCGAGCTGCACTGCTTCTTTGAAGAGCAGGGAAGGAGCTGTATGTGCAGAGGGTGCCTGTGAGGAAGGTAAACCAGAAGCCTGAGGTAGCCTCCTCCCGGTCCCTCCCTGCTGCTCTGCCAGGCAGGACTCTGCTGTTTGGTAACAGGGGCAGGAGCACTGGGCTTGTTACGCTCACCCACAGACCCTGCGTCCCGTCCTGCTGCATGGTTCTGCAGTGAAGTCGTCATTTCCAAGGCAACTGGCTGTGGTCCCACAAACACGGGATTGCAGCTTCACCGCAGGCTGGGGCAGCTCCATCAGCCTGACGGGCCAGGAGGAGGAGGAGGGGGCTCCCGCCCTTTGCAGGAAGCAGACGTGTGAGGGAAGCTACAGGGCAGTGAAAGCAGGTGAAGGGTCCATCCCCTCCAGAAGACCCATTGGGGCCAGCCCTTGGCTTTCTCCTGGGGGTAGCCACTGTCACACATGCCTTCCATGGCCACTTGTGCGATGCCACGTGGATTTGTTTCGTGATAAGTCCTGGAAAGACAGGCAGGGCTGCCTCAAATGGAGAAGGAAGCTCAAAGAAACTCAATTCTCTCTTAGTTTTTTTTCTGACACTTGTAAAATGTGCTATGACTTAAGCATTCAGCTCTTTCTGTTTCCATTGCCAGTAATTTATAGCAGAAACACCAAGCCAGCAGCAGTCTTTTCCTTACCAGTGAACTTCGCGTGATCTGAAGTTGCAGTTGTGCAACAGTTTAAAATCTTCATTTATGGAAAGGATCATAAAGCACTTCAGCATTAATTCATAACCTCAGTATCACCCCATTCATCAGAGAGCTCAGGGTTTTGTTTTGGTTTTACCTTTTTTTCTAAGAAAAGTGTTTGGAGTTACATTATTTCTGGTGTCTCCACAAGCAATAGGAACAAACCCAGGCCATTGAACTAGTTCCCACCATGCAAATACAGCGGTGAAACCTATGCTGTAATTCATGGACTTTGATGCTGGATTCTCTGATCTTTATTGGGAAAAAATCCTCCACATTTTTGTTTATCTGATGAAAAAGAAACCTGATGCCTTTGGGGCACAACAGTAAGGGGTCAGTTCTTGGGCTGTTCATGTCGGGATACGCTCTGCTGCCAGGTGCTAAGCAAAACTGCAAAGGTTGATGAACCACCCCCGTGTGAGAAGACACAGTGGGTCTCCTGAGAGTCACACAGTAGCCTTAGTTTTCCACAGGAATTAGGGATTCAGTTGAAAAATTCCTGCTTCCTACAAAGAGGTTTTGTTTTACCAAAAATCTCACCCTAACATGAAAACGGTTTGATTTATGGCACAGCCTCATGGCAACAGTCCTTGGCTCCTGCCTGTCCTCGTCCTCAGCTCTGGGTGGTCCGGGCTTTGCAAGTCGACTGGCCCCCAGCATTGTGGGTGGTGCAGTCGGAGCAGGGGGCTGGCACTGGGCGTACCTGGGGGTACCTGGCCACAATGCCTGTCAAGTGCTGCGATGGGGCTCTGGCCAGGGATGCTGCAAGAAAGACGCCTGCAGCAGGACAGGGCATCCCTGATGCAGCAGGACACGGTGGGGATCTGTGATGCAGCAGCTTCACTCCTCTGAAGAGGGTCTGGCAGATGAAGCCCATGAGGGACGAGGGGTTCTGTCCCTGCTGAGCTGCTGGCTTTGGGGTGAGGTGCATAAATGAAGGACTGATCCCCAGGTACCTGTGACCCTGACAGAGGTGTTGTGGAGTGTCACCGGGAGCCTCCTGGCAGGCAGCATTCAGGCAACAAACACACTTTGGGAACCAATCTACATGAGCCATGTGCACATTTCTTCTTCTCACAAATCTGTGAGACACTTGAGATGCCCATTTTAGGAAAGAAAGGGAAAACAATGAAAAAATTGAGAAGTAGCTTAATGTTTGTGATTTGCAAGGCGAGAGTCAGGGCTTTCTCACTTGGAAGAGGCTTTGCTGTGTTGGAAACTCCTCTAAGCATTTTTTATGAGTGTAGTTGAAAGTGTGGAATGCAAACTCCGGTAGGTTTAAATTGAAGTGAAACATTGTGGTTTGGCCATAGCAAAATAGTTGGTTCCATCCAAAATAACCTTTTCCTTTTCTTTTGGTCTAAGATGTCAGTACCTCCAGCCAGCCAGAACGACGTGTGTGTTGCCTGCCCACGGGCAGGAGGAGTGCTGGCCTGATACCTGCCAGGCATCACAGGGAGGCAGACTAGGCTTTTGGGGGCTTGCATGTCCTGACGGATGGCATCTTGCTGACAGATGAGCAGCTGCCAAGACACAGGTTTCCAGGAGGGTTCAGCAGGGTCCGGGGTTGTGTCTCAGCCGCTCTGTTCCTCTTGCACCACATGCCTGGTGCCCGCTGGGCTCTCACGCTGTGGTGCTTCTGCAGAGAGGTTTTGCTCACAGTGGCCCCCGGGCAGCCGAGGTCCCACAGCGGCTGGGCTGGCTGCTGGCACCCTCTGTGCTGGACACACAGATGAAGGCATCTAGAAGATGCTGACCTCTCGTGTGCAAAGGGAAGGGACCAGGAAATGTCCCAACCCTGTGTGTGCTGCACTGGGTGGGCTGGCAGCATGGGAGCATGAGCTTGCAAGTTGAGTAGGTAGACACATCCCCTTAGGAAGACTGTGTGGGGCTCGAGGGGAGGGTGTGTGAATGGTTTAGTGGAAAGCTGTGTGCTTCTGTGTTAAAGCAACTCTTCTCCCGTGTTGCTGGCCAGCTGGGAGGAGAGGTACAGGGTCTGAGGAGGGGACAGGGATGCTGGGGAGGAATGATCCCAATGTGGTTTTGAGGACTTGGATACACGAGCTGGGAATGACAAAAAGAGGTTCAGCTCTGGACAGTGCAAGCAGACAGACCTAAAGAATGTAAAATGCAGATACCATTTCAAATAGTGTCAGAACAAGGTTTTGTGATGAGACCCCAAAAAGTCATTTCCTGTGTGCAGCCTAGTCTGCAGAGATGGTCAGGGGGAGAGCAGAGCTGATCGCTGACAGTCAGCCCTAATCCCAAGGAAAACCACAGAGATGAACAGCTAAAGCTGCATTTGCTCTGTTACTTTACTTTGGGCAGAAGCTTTCCCTATGCAGAGCCCTTCACCTCGTCACCACCCACCTCTGCACAGAGGTGGAAGGCAGAGAAGTTTGATTTTTCTGCCAGGGAGCAGTTGCTATGGATGGCTGGAGGAAATGGGAGGAAGAAACAAAACCCCAAACATGCCGGCAGCCTTCCTGGAGACAGGGCTGAGAAGCTGGAAAATATAGGTGGACCTTGGCTTGTGCAGCTGGCTGGCTCTCAGCTGTGGGTCGTATCCAGCAGCATCTTTCCCATTGCTCTGCTGGGAACAGCCAAGCTCCATTTTACAACACATGGATTCGGATCTGGTCGTGGGTGTTTCCGTTCTGCTAATGAGGGGAGAAGCAGTGATGCTGAGCAGAGAGCTGCAGTGGCTCCAGGCCTTGCTCTGCAAGTTGAAAGGGACAAGTGCCTGTATTTCATGGATGTGCTCTGAGGGAATCGTGTCGTTTCATTGGAAATCTGAATGCTGTTGTGCAGCCAAAGCTCACCCTGTGGAGAGAGCTCAGTGTGTAGCAGAAGCCATCTCCCTCCAGGCTTGGCATTGCCACCTTGACAGGGACGACCTCTTAGGCTGGGTGGTCTCCCCTGGGCCTGGTGCAGCGGGAAGGAGCAGGGGAGGCAGGAGTGGACATCCCCATCGGGCTGATGCTGTGTGCCTCTTCCCCATTGCAAAGGGCAGTGGGACACACAGACAGCTCGCTGCCCTGTCCTGGGTGCTTGTGTGGGTGCAGGCATTGGGAGGCTGCATCCTAAAAGAGCAGGGTTGTTGGGTTGCACATGCATTGCCAGCCATGCTGCTGTGGGTCAGGCCTCAAGAGCACTGATGCTGGATTAAAGGTCGTGTGGTGACAGAGCAGCCAGCATGGTGCATTCTCTTTGTCCGCAGCAGCTGTGACTGCCAATAGCATCCTGCTTTGCTGGTGCCTGTGACTGCCACAGGACTCTGGGTAGCACTCGAGGGAGGGCTTTAAGGCATTGCTGTGTCTGTTGTGGAAGCTCAGGGATGTCTGTCGTGTCACAGCAGTGACCCAACATCCTTGAGCTGTGCTTGGACACCTTCCAAAACCCTGTCCCAGCTGTGGTCCAGCGATGTGGCTTGCTGGTGTCCCTGGAAACGCTTGGGAAGCTGCTGTTTTGGCAGTACTCCCTGGAGAGCTGTCCATAGGCTGCCCCGTGCCACACAGAGAGGGGGTCATGGTGCTGGTGCTGTTGCTAGGATGAGGCAGAGTGAGTTCAAATTGCACTGAAAAGCTTTGCAGATGTTCTGTACCAGTGGAGAAGGAAAACAGCAGGTTGTGCCCTTCACATCATGGTGAAACAGCTGAACCTGATAGAGATCTTGTTTCTCAACATACACATTAAAAAACTAAGGAGGGCTGTGATGTCGCTGGGGGAAGCTGTATTGGGGTGGTGGTCATGCATCCCCTGCCTGCAGCAGGCTTGGAGCAGGCAGGGCAGGGTGTGCTTTCTGGAGCTGAGTCTCCGCTGCGCCTCCAAACACCAGCTCTCCTGGGCAGGCTTGCTCCGGGACCGTGGGATGTGGTCACACTAAGCCTGTGGAGCTGTGCCTCTCAGCTGCAGCCAGCTGCAGAAGCCCACGGCAAGCACCATGTCCACATCACTGGCTGCCCCTTCCCACCTGCGTCTGGCCTGGGTTGTGTTTCAGCATCGGTGCAAGTCCCAAGCCTGGTGCAGTGACTAAAGCACCCTGGGGTCAGGCCTGTTCGTCATTGCCGCGTGTGGGCGGCATAGGGTGGTCCCCAAACCTCAGGTGTCCTCGAGCCAGAGGGTGGAAATGGACATTTTGGCAGGGTGGTTGTCTCAGCGTTTGCTGTGGGCATGCTGGAGTTACCACAGGCTCCTGACGGTCGAGAGCAATCCTATCTGGGGACTTCTGCTCTTCCAGAGCCTTTGTTATGTTCCCTGAAGCATCCTCTCAGATGAGGATTTGTGAATGGCATCACCTGTTGCCTCAGCCCAAAGGAGAGTGACATGGTCCTGAAATTGTTCTGACTTCTAGTCCTTGATAAGGCTGCAAATAAATCCTGGCTTGAACAACTACCCACCCTAATGTCAGCTTGGACAGGTGAAATGATGTGGTGATCCTGCTGGGCTGGCAGTAACACCTACTGCTTTTAATCTAATGATTCCTTGAAAACTTTGAATGCTGACCTAGAAGCCTAGTTTAGTTTGTTTCAGGCCATACATCTGCCGGTTTCCCGCCTTGTTTCCATTGCCAAAGCCCCAGTGTATATTCTAGCCAGGAGAAAACTGAGCAGAGTTGCTCCATTGTAGAAAATCTTGTGTCATTGCCCACCACCTGCCTCGTACAACGCGTGGCCTCCTGGCAGACCTCGCGTGTGTCCAGCGCAAGCGTCTGAGTTTCGGGTTCCTTCCCATTCATGTCCACTGCATCGTGGGAGTTTGAAGGGCTGCTGGGCTCCGTGTTGCCTCTGGGAGACGGTGTGGGTGGCGGGAATGGTGCAGAAGCAATGGGGTTGTGTCTGGGTAACAGAGCCAGCAGGCTCTCCTCCCCATAGCCTCCTGCTCTGCCTCAAGCTGAACATCAGAGATCCCAGCTGGAGAGCTGGAGCCAGCAGCACGGTTGTGAGATGCCAGCACATGCTCCCCGCTCAGAGCTGCGCTCCCCACAGGGGTAAGGGTGACCCCACGGATCCCAGCAGGAAGGGGTCAGAGGGTGTGGAGGATGAGCCACGGTTCTGGGTCAGCAGGCACCTTCCTCCATGGATGTGCACAAGCACAGGAAAAGCTTCTCCCAAGTTTGGGTGTGGTGGAAGCTCCTGGTGTGCTGGGGTTGGCGTGACCAACCGCTCGAGACTCCGTGTCCTGCCAGGGGTCCTTCTGGGGAGGGTGCCCAGCTGCGGCATTGGAGTCGCTGTGCCTGAGCCACCTCAGCCCCAGTAACTCCTCTGCTGGGGGAGAAGCGGGGATGGTTTTAGGCAGAGGATATGTGAGGGGAGAAGGAGACTGTGCATGGGCGTGGGCTGTCCTGACACTGTCTGCTTGAGCACCGATTGTTCCTGGACTGGTTGTAGTCCCTATACCTTGGTTGTGCCTGTCTGTAGGGGCCGTTGGTCACAGGTGTGTGGGGTTGGTGTGATCTGGTTTCATCCTTGGCACCAGAGCTGGGCCAGCAGCGTCCCAGCTGTTAGGGACGGGTGCCGAGCCCAGCTGGGCCTTGGCACGCCATGGTCGGAGCAGGGTTTGCCTTGGTGCTGAGCTCCTTACAACAGGTCCTGCCTTCTACTCCCTTGTGGCACCGCTGCTGTTCCTCACCATGTCACTGTCACCCGCCGTGGCTGTCCAGAAACGTGTTGTCCCCGTGGATGTTCCTGCGGGGACCATGGGCTGCAAGAGTATTGACATTTTAAAACAGCTTTCAAACTGCCCGTGGTTCTTGTGGGAGATGTTTTGAAGCCTCTGAGTAACACCTCTCTGACTGACCTGGTCCTGTGGAAAAAGTATCTTTCCCATTTGGAATGTTTTGGGCCCAGGGCAGCATGTTTTCCTGTGTATTGTGCCAGTGTCACATAGCAACCAGGAGGGAAGCACATCAGAAGAAGGGTCTGAAGTCACCGTGGTTGGCCAGCATCCAGGGGCTGATGCAAGCTCAGCTCTTGAAACTGTCCAAGTGCTCAAGTCAGCATCTCTCTGCATAGCCATCTATCTGTTATTAATTAATTAACTGCTACTGCTGACCAAATCTATGGTACCACCCAACACAGGGATACTCATCAATCTTCTGGAAAATGAGTGAGGGAAGTTTCAGGAGCTTTGTTGGTAGGAGTTGAGGGTCTGTCTTGTGTCCCAGCCCCTGCCAGTCTAATTTCAGTTGAGACCAGGACCCGTTCTTGAAGCATTGCAGCATTGTGGCAAGCACAGTACGGTCTGGAACCTTACCTCCTGCCCACATCCTCCTCAGCCGCAGATGCTCCAGTGCAGGCCTGCTCCCCCGTTCCCTTCTTGGCACATGCAGACACCTCTCAGACCTTGGACCCACCATGGGAGGCTTTCAGCCATCTCCTGCTGACTGCTGGGCAGCGCCAGCTCGCGGGCTGCAGCACAGGAGCTGCGGGACAGGGGCAGGAGGCCGTAGTCTGGCTGGGCCAAGCAGCCCGTGCAGTTCTGCAGGTATCCTCGTCGTTCTGGCAGTAATAAGTAGGTTGTTGAGAAGCTGCTGACTTTCACTTTAGTCTGGTGAAAGCTCTTTTGGGTTTGGAATGAATATGTATCCAGTAAAACTTTCTAGGAGCTTCAGTGGAAGTGCACGCAGAATAACAAGCTCAGTAATGAAAGCGTTGGGCTGGGTTGCTGAACCAATGGAGACATCAAAGCCAGTGGTGAGGGAGGGCTGCCATGCCAATCCGTGTACCTAACCCCTCCGGCAAGGAGAACGTGCAGTTAACAGTACTGCGTGACCCTCGGCTGAACCCTGGCAGCAGAATGCCGCTCCAGACAGACCGTGCCGTGATTGCCCGCTCCTCCGGAGCTTGGTAGCAGTCACAGCCTTGGCTGCAGCGCCGGGGTTGTGCTACAGTGGGTTTGCTCGTGCCTCACTGGTGAGCAGAGCACTCTGGGGCCCTCGCAGCCATTGCAAATCGCAGTCGGGCTCTAGATCCCGTGCGGAGAAGGGAGGGTCGGGTGGCAGCGTCGGGAGGGAGATCTCCCCACAGCCTTCGGAGCTCTGGACAGGGAGGGGAACGGAGCCCACGCTGGGCCGCGGCTGGCAGGGCAGCGGCCCGGGTGTGTCAGACGGGGGAGGGCAGACAGGCTCTTCCCACCGTCACACGGCTCGGCTGGCCCAGCCCTGGGGCACCGGCTGTCTCAGCACCCCCTGAATGCCTGTAGCCGTTCCACCCTTAGAGCTTCCTGCTGGGATCCCAGCTGGGGAAACAGAGCAGCTCTGACTGCTGCCGAGACCCGCGATGATTACAGAGGGTGCAGGAGCCCCTGAGCCGGAGGAGCAGTGCCTTGTACTGGTGTTTAAGGGTTTCCAGCTCTTGTGCAGGGCAGTTTAAGCTGTCAAAGTGCACGGCAGCAGCACTGGACAACCCGTTCCATTAGAAAGCTCTTGATTTTACTCACCGTTACCTCACGGGAGAGTTCCACCTTGTGACCAGCCCTGTTTGCATCCCGCTCCCGCCGTTGCCCGATCCGCGGGCCGGACCCGCGGGCGGACCGGGCCCGACACAACTGCCCTGAGCCCAGGGACCCCGGCGGAGGGGCAGGGACCTGGGCCCTGACCGGGCCGTCTGCGTGGTGGGTGATGCTGGGTGTGCGGTGCCCGGCGCGGTGGGAGCGGCATCCGAGCCCGGTACCCGGTGAGCAGAGAGTGGCAGCCGGGCCCGGTACCCGGCGCGGTGGGAGTGGCAGCCGGGCCCGGTACCCGGTGAGCAGAGAGCGGTACCCGGGCCCGGTACCCGGTGAGCAGAGAGCGGTACCCGACCCGGTACCCGGTGAGCAGAGAGCGGTACCCGGGCGCGGTACCCGGTGAGCAGAGAGCGGTACCCGGGCGCGGTACCCGGTGAGCAGAGAGCGGTACCCGGGCCCGGTACCCGGCGCGGTGGGAGCGGCAGCCGGTACACGGGAGCGGCACCGAGCCCGGTGGCGGGGCGCCCCCTGGCGGTCGCGGGCGGCGCTGTGGGCGGGGCGCGCGGCCGTCCCCGGTGGCGGCTGGCACGGCGGGCGCGGGCTCGGGCTCGCCTTTGTGCGGAGCCGGCGCGGAGGGCAGCGCAGGCGGCGGCGGGTCGGGCCGGGCGAGCGGCGTCATGTCGTACCAGGGCAAGAAGAACATCCCGCGCATCACGGTGGGTGCCGCGGGCGGGGCTGCTCGGGGGTGCCACCGGTGCCGGGCGCCCTGCGGGGCGGGCGGGGAGCGCGGTGCCGGTTCCCGGCGCTGCGGACCGGACCGGGGCGGCGACGGCGCGCAGACAATAGACCCGCCGCCCGCACAGGTGTCCCGGCCCCGCGGGCTGAACCTGGGCTGGGCAGAGCCGCGCCCCGGCGAGCGCAGCCCCGGGCGGAGCCTCTGCGGCGGCCGGTGCCCGGCAGCGCCCGCTCCCGGGGCATCGCCCGGGGCCCCGCCTGGAGCAGCCCAGCCGGGCGGCCGCGGGCCGGCCCGACATGCCCGCGGCGCGGGTGGGGCTTCCCTCCGCGCGAGGCCGGGGGTGCCGGGCTCCCGCTGCCGTTCCCGGGCGCGGCGGGGCCAGGAGAGCGGCTCCAGCGCGGGGTGCCCGCTGTGCCGGGGCGCGGACCCTCCCCACGCGGCGTTCGCGGTGCCGCACCCCGAGCCGCGCTCCTGCCTTCCCGCACCGGGTGCGGCCGGCGCGGTAGTGCAGGGACCGGACCACACCTACGCCGGCATCCTAGCTGCTCGGAGAGCCCCGCACGCCGGGTCCCGCCGGAGCTCCCCGCGCTCCCACTCGGGCTTCCACGCCCTGTGCGGGCTGTGCCGGGCGCAGCTGCTGTCCCCGGGCACCCCCGGGGCGGGGGGGCGCGGGATGCGCGGGGCTTTCTTCTTGGAAGGCGCGGGGGTCTTTCATCTCGCTGCTGGCGTTCTGCTGGCTTCACACAGCTCTGGTTTCTGCTCCCGAGGGCAGCTCTGGCCCCGTGAAGGAGGAAAATCAGAACACTCGAGATTTGTTATTATTTTTGATGTAGGGATGTGAACAAAACGCTCCCAAGCAGCACAGAGATCATTAACCGCCTATAGAGAAATCCCTTTGTCAACCCAGGCTCAGCTGCTCTAATAAGCAGTGGTTCTGCTTCACACATCTCGCCTTCCCTGTATCCTTAGACCATCATAGTGACGACATTACTGCTTCAAGTGGGATTTCTCCCATTCTCTGGGGCTTTTTCTACGAGAACCTTCCTGATATTCCTCACTGATGCACAGGGCTTGTTCCTGCTCCTTGGAGATCCAGCAGGAACATTCTCACCTCAGTGGTAACCTCACAAAGGACTTTATTTGTCTGTATCAAAGCCCTTCCTGTGCCGGCTGAAGGTGACAGTGCTGGGGCTGAGCGGTGTCTCTGTAGCTGACGTTACAGGTCGCTCTCTCCTCTGACTTCCACAGCTCGGTGAGGAGGCTCTGGGACTCAGTTGCCCTGGTCTGCATAGTTATTGTGTCTTGGTTGGGGTAGAGGAGGTGGCTCTGGGATGCTGGTCAAATGACCTGTGTGTCCTGAACCTGTGCTCTGAGGGAAGCGAAGTGCAGTCAGGTGTTGGGTGGGCTTCTCTGTTTCAGTGGAATGGTGGAGAAAAGATCTCGACTACCATGTCTCCCTGGAACAAAGCCTCTTCTGTCCCTCTCTGCTGATTGTGTGTCCCCTCAGGCATTGCTTTTATTGTTTATTCCTCCTTCCCAGATTTCTGCTCCAGAGCCTGTTCTTGCCTGTCAGGACACGTAGCAGGTTCTGGGGATGGTGGATTGTCAGCTAAGCTGTGCTTGTTGTTAGAGTTTTTTGGGACTGTGTCATGCCATCAGGTTGTGAGATATCTCTGAGACCTTTAGAGCATCTAGAGCATCGCAGCAGGGGGAGATCGGGAGTGTAAGAGTACACAAAGAATTGCAGGACCCACCCTGTGCTGTGGATCTCAAAGCACTGAAGGAATGGCTGAGCCTGCAGATGAAGGGAGCAGTGATGTCCTCACTCCTGTCACCCATGCAGGAGGCAGCTTTGGCTTCTGTCAAGGGTGTATTGGAAACAGGAGAATTTTTACTTCCTGACAGCTGTTGTTTGAACCATCTAGTGTGGTTCTGGAGATGCACAAGCACACTCCCTCCTGGCTCCTATTGTAACACAACCACTGCAGTCAGAATTTGTGGTTAGTGCCTGACAATAACACCTGAAACCCTACGGTTTGCCTGCTGTATCCTGTTTGCAGCTGTTGCAGTGGAGGAGCCGGGAGCACGAGCACAGGGTGCTTTCCTGGCGATTGCTCCATCAGCTCGACGTGGCAGTGTCACTCTTCATGGTCCCTCAGGCTGCCTGCAGTGCATCAGGCACCAGTAAGTGTAGCCTGACGTTCTGGGTGTGTGCTGATGCTGGGGTGCCCGCCTCAGGACAGCAGCAATTTCAAACCCCGTGTGTTTACTGGGGCACTTTTTATTAGTTCCTTCTCTTTGGTTGTTTGGAGGTATAATCAAAACATTTCCCCTCCTGCTGTACACAGTGTTTTCCTATCCCTGCAGAAAGGGAGGTGGAAGGCTGAAGTGGTGGAATGCCTTGCCCAGGTTTCACAAAATCACTGCTGACAGAGCTGTTGGTTGACTCAAAATCCCCCAGTCTTTGTGCTTTGGTCACAAAACCTTCCTACCCCAGGCAGACTGGAGTTCCCATCTGTTTTTGTGGTCTTCTGAGCCATCCCTGTTCTGTCACCCTGTCACAGCCCATGAGCACCATCTCAGAGATGTCCCTGGCACCTCTCAAAACCGTGAGGTCTGTGTGGGGATGGCCAGTGTGTTCTGTCAGGTGTGAGTGGGGAGAAAAGCCTCAATTCCAGACACATTTTGGTAAACCAGCAGCTCTCAGTACAACATTTCTTACTGTGCCCACAGACTGTGGGGAATCACCGAGTGTGGCTGGTGGCTGTCTGTCTGTCTGTCTGTCCCTGTGAGACCAGCCAGGGGTTTTTCCATGCACTTGTCTGGTATGTTGGTAAGGAGGAGCCATCCAGCTACTGATGAAACACTGCTGCAATTAGTGTCTCTTCTTTTACAAGGGAAAGAGAGTAAAGCCATGCACCTGCTTCCTCACTACCCTAATTATGCCCTGTGCTCTGTAACAAGGTGAGCACTATTCTTGGGTGGATTCAGCAGCCTTCTGGAAACTGCTGCCTCCCTTCTGCAGGGAAATGTTAAGAGACCCTGATATTGTGGGATCTCAAATGAACAGGTGCTGCACAAGAGCATCAGGAGCAGAGTGTGCGCATGAGGGAATGGGTAGTGGGTTTGGAAGCTTGATCCGAGGTGCCAGCAGCAGAGAGACAGGGAATGTTCAGCAAGAAGGCTTCCCAGCAGGCAGGGCTGTGAGGGCTGGTGGTGGGCTGCTGGGTTTCAGCAGGGCGGTGCTGGGAGGATGCTTCCAGGCTTGCTCCTGTGGGACAGCACCTGTACCTGCAGGGATGGAGCTCAGCAAAGGCACCACACCGGTGACAAGTGGGTTGTCACTGGCTGTGGGGAGGCTTGATGGTCCTGGTGAGGGAGGGTTTTTCCATCTCCTGACAATGGCTGATGACACAGCCCGACACTGGCTGCGGGGAGACGTGGTGGGTGTGGAAATGCACAAATGAGCTCTGGCAGGGGAAACAGTGCATTTATTGTAATCTGAGGCTGCTCTGGCAGCGTGTGCTGCAGGAGTCTGTCTATGAAGCCAGACTTGTGCCCTTGCAACTGCTGAATTCTCTTCCTTTCTTCTTCCCCTGCTTCTTAACATCTGGGTGCACTCCTGAACGATGCCAGAGCCTGTCGGTGTGGTGCATTATTTGGATTTCACTCCATACCCTGTCCCGTGCTCCCTCGTTGTCGGCGGGTAGGGGCCGGCGCAGCCCCTCTCCTCGGCGGGTGCAGGGGGTGTCTGGCAGCCGGGCTGGGGCGGGCACTGCCTGAATGAACCCCTTGTTCCTGCTCCAGCCATTATGGACCTCACGACTTCATTTGTGTACTCAGAGCGTTCGCACTGAGCAGCCCCTCACATCTGCTGCAGAGTGCCCATTTGTGTGGTGGGCAGGCACGTGTCAGTATATTCAGTGCCTGTCGAGCGCTGCAGCTCCCCTGCGCCGTGCTGAGCCTTTGGGAGGGCAAGTAGGGGAGGTTTAAAGGGAATGGGCAGGACGAAACAAACCCGGAGGGTCAGTTGTGTTACTGGGTCTCGGCAGGTAGTTGCCTTTTTCCCCTCATCCCGCAGGCTCGGTGACGCCAAGGAGGATCAGCCAGGACACAGGGGACTGGTGATGTGAGGAAAACATCTTCTTCACTGTACCTCTAACCACGGCCCTGATTATCCCTGATACTATTACTTGGTCGTGTCTATCTACATTTCTCATAGTGTTACTTAAATACTCATCATGTGCGTCCATGGGAGCCACAGCTCAGCTGCCTGACCCCTGTGACTGGCAGGCTACAGACACTGGCTGTGGTCACGCTTTGCTCTTTGAGGGCTTTCTGAATTTGAAATAACAGCATTGTTAGTGAGACAACAGTGTGATAGACACAAAAGGGTGGACAGGCGCCCTGTACAGGGGGAGGAGGAGAATCAGTGGCTCATCAACAGCTTCTGTTTGTGCTCTGGATCCTCAGTTGCAAAGCTGAGCATCGCCTGGTGTGTGCCTGTGGGCAGAGATGCAGCATGAGCTGAGAGCTGACTCAAGGACCAGGGACTCCCGGGCCAATGCACACCTGTCTGTGCCCCTGCCTCAACTGTAGCTGAGGGAAAGGGCTGCAGGTGAGAGGTGGTAATGGCCCCCAGGCCATGGCCAGGGCTGGTACCTTCCTGTGCTGGTTGTGGTCTGTTGCAGCACGCTGTTTGAAGGAGCTGTGTGGGGAGGTCTGTGACCAGCCACACGCCCTTGCTTCCACATCCCCTCAGACAGCAGAGTTGTGCTGGATCCCTGTGCCGATGGCTTAGCTGGGGTCAGGGGAGAAGGGAAGCAGACTCAGCTCTGCTTGTCAGGGAGGACAGTGAGTGGAACAGGAACCGGGGAACATCTCAGCCGAGCACTTTTCCTGGTGGGAGGCGAGGCCCATGCTGGGCATTAGCCCTACTGAGCAGGGAAGGTAAATCCCTGGTGCTGGGACGTGGGCAGCACTGGCGAGGCGAGAGCGCGGCTCTTCCCCTGCGCCAGCGCTGAGCTGCAGCAGAGCTGAGCACGCTGCGCGTTCGGATCCTTTCCCCACCCAGTTCCTTTGTCTCGCTGCGTGCGGGTGGGATTGCTGTACAGCGCAGGCTGGGCGCAGGCTGCAGGGACACGGGGGATTCTCCTGCATCCTTCTGTTGCCAGGAGGAAGCTGCAAACTACCACCACTGTGGTGATGCTTCCAGAAATCGCCCCGGGGGCAGCACAGGGTGAACAAACCCAGATCCCTGTAGAGGAATAAATTGTGCAGGAGCTGGAGAGGGTGAGCCTGGCATGTGAGCCCTGCTGAATGCTCTGTCAGCCGCGGTCCAGGATTGGACTGTGGAGGGTGTAGTCACATGCCAAAACCTGGGCTGTGGACACTGGCTAGGGAGCAGAGAAGAAGGTGAGGGGAGCTGGAGAGATGGAGGGTTGTTGGAGGCATTTTAAATGGTCAGGAAGGCTGACGCTTCTCTGAAACAGCTTATGCCAGTGGAGATAGAAGAGGGGGACCTCAGCCGTCCCCATTCCTCCAGACAGGGTCTGTCCCCACACATTCTCCCCCATCAGCGTGTGCTGGGCTGCCCAGGTCCATCATCGTGAATACAGGAAGAGCACAGGGGCAGTGCTGGCCCAGGTGGTCCTGAGCTGTCAGTCTGTGTCCCTTTGGGGAGGGCTGCTGGCCACTCTTGTCAGTGAAGGAGAGCAAGGGAGGTGGGCAGTGATGAGATGGGAATGTAGTTTAACGCCTCCGGGGTGTCCTGTGCGGACCTGTGATGTTGTAAAGTACCTTAGGACTACCCTGAGCATCGCAGGGGAGAGATAGATTCCAATGGCAGATGCCTCATCTTCAGGGCCGCCTGTCCTGTTGGTGGTCCTTGCAAGATGGTAACAGATGTGAGAGATGTAAACTGTGTTCTCTGATGCAACTCACTTGGTATTTAGGCAAGATTGAAGGATGTGCCCTTAGTACCAAACTTGCTGTGCACCCTGACGTGTGGGCTGTGCTGCCCACAGGTCTGTGTGTGCAGAGACCCAGTGTAGGAAGCCTTTTCTGTCTGTGTATTTGCTGTGCCCACGGTTCTGCCTGAGCGGTGGTTTTGGCAGCACCCCTTCCATTCAGAAGTGGTACACCCCACGAGTATGAGGTTTTTCTGCCCTTGCTCTCACCCTGCTGTTGCCAGTGTCAGTAGGGACATGAGCTCCCCACAGTGTGGGCTGCTGGGCTGGGGCAGAGGCAGAGCACCCAGCTGAGAAGCGGTGTGTTTCCTGCTGCTGACAACTGCCATCTTCTTCCCTTCACAGAGTGATCGTCTCCTTATTAAAGGAGGGAGAATAGTCAACGATGACCAGTCCTTCTACGCTGACATTTACATGGAGGATGGCCTCATAAAGTAAGTATGTGACTTCTGTAGCACATTACCTCCATCTCCCCTTACATCAGCTCCAGGTTGGGTAGTTACTGGCTTTCTGTGGATGCAGCCTGTTCCCAACTTGCCAGCTGGTATAAAGCTGGAGGCTCAGCTCTGCAGTGTGTGTGATTGCCTGACATGTTTGCACAGTGACTCCAGTGACCAAGTTGCAGTTGGGCAGGTGGCTTCGTGACACAGTGCCCATTGTAGGCAAAGCTGTATCTCATTGTGCCAGGAGCAGGATTTGTCTTTGGCTCCTGTTCTGCCCCGTGTTAGCAGTGTGAGTATGAAGGACCCTACACAAGATGCCATTTGTTAGCAGCAGCAAGGACAGTGCTGTGCTGCAGGTCATCAGCATCCTTGGGGTTTTCAGGAACTGCAGACAAACCTCTGTGTCCCCCCAGCTTTTTCACATGTGTCTCAGAGGTGCTGTAAGAACTCCATTCTTTAAAGGCTGCAGTTCAGACGTGGCAAATGTTTGGCACTGGGACCACCTCCATGCTGGGTGAATTGAAAGGGCTGTGATAGCAGAGGACTTGAAAAGACATTGCTTGCTCTATGGTAAGAGGAGAGAGAGTATCCAGCTTTCCCAGGATGGTACATTTTAAAAATCCAGCAGCAGGGAAATACTTGAAGAAGTGGGACTGTGTTTTTATGAGGCTGTTTTTAGCTCATGGACAAAAGCATCCATGATCAACTGGTACATGTACCCAGGCAGGGATCAGAGCCAGCTTCAGGTCTTGCTATGGCACAGACCTTCTGGGTATCCTTGGGCCAGTCACTCAGCCTTGTCTGCAGACTGGGGGTCGCAGAATCTCATTTCCTTGGAAGTTAAATGCTCTTGCAAGCGATCTCTGGGAAGAATACAGCGAGCAGTTTAATTCCTTTGGTGATGGATTCATCTCAGTTAAAGTGGTGGAAGGAGCTGCTGGTTTATTGCCATAAGGATACTGGAGTGAGCAGTCCTGTCCACAGAACTCTTGTTACTCTGAGGAAGATTCCTGCAGAGTCACTAAGGTTGAATGAGGTGCAAACCCAGAATTTGCTCTGCTTTTACCTCCCTGGTGCACCAGGGAATGCAGAATTTCCCACTAAAACCGACTTGTCTTTTATCTTGATGCATCAGGGAAGCCTGAGGAGGGCTTGATGAAAATAGGATTTCTGAAAGAGGAGATTTGAAGGCTGGGTGCTACATATGGACAGATAAAGGGATTGAGGGGGTGGGAGGCTGAGTGAAGCGAGTCCTCAGGTTTGGGGGAGCTGGCCTGCAGGAGGGCTGGGTATGGCTCGGGAGGAGAATGGTCTGTGTTGGGACAGCCCGAACTCCGGATGACTGCAGCGGTACTTTAGGTCCTGAGTACATGTATACTGGAGCTTTGTAGGTTTCCTGTTTTCTAAAGATATTTTTAGGTTCTTGGGACTTTATCTGCCTTCACTGCAGTGTGACCCTGCTGATAGCAAAGATGTCCTTCAGGAGCATGAAGGAGACAGCGTGAGATGGGAGGTCCTGGGGAAGGGAGGACAGGACTGCCTGCGCTCCTGGGGAAGGGAGAGAGTCAGTGCCCCAAGCTGTGCCACGATCCCAGCCGGGCTGCAGCCAGCTCGCTGTGTGCTTGGGGGCTCCTCGCCAGCTCCTCAGCCCCAGCCTTCTCTGCACACTGGGCCTTTGTGCTGTGAGCAGCCTGCAAGTCCCTGACAAGCCCTGAGCCAGCCTGTCAGCTGCAGCATTACGCTGGGAAATCATCTTTCTCTGTAAGTAGGCCTCAGACTTGAGCCTTACTTAAGGTGGGCAGAAGGACGGGGCAGAGGAGAGATTAGGGGTGCAGCTTACTGGCAGCAGGGCTGGGGTGAGTTCTGTGAGCGCACCCCAGGGCGAGCAGGTAGGGCTGGCAGGCTGGCAGCCTGTCTCCTGAGTGTGGGCAAAGTTTTCTGGCAGCTTCTTGGCGTGCGCTGCGGAGATCTGCATGCCCACCAGACCCTGCCCCAGCCGCCCAGCGCCTGCCCCAGGCAGCGGATGCCATCACGGGCGCCACTAGAGCAGCCGGATGGATGGCAGCCACCCTGGGCTGGAGAGTCGTAGGGTGAAGGGATCCAGACACTCCTGTGTGCTGCTGCAGGGTGAGGAGGATTCACTCGCTGGCTCCGGCAAGCCCAGGCCTGGCAGCGAGGAGGAGCGGGGCTTTGCTGCCGGCGGCTGAGTGGCCCTGGCTGCTCCCTAGCCAAGCTGATGGTGTTGTGGCTGGTTTTCCTTTGTGTGTAGCTCACCATCGTGGTTTGATCTCATCAGGCAGATTGGAGACAACCTGATTGTCCCTGGAGGGGTCAAAACCATAGAGGCCAATGGGAAGATGGTGATCCCTGGAGGAATCGACGTCCACACTCGCCTGCAGATGCCGTACAAGGGAATGACAGCTGTGGATGACTTCTTCCAAGGAACGAAAGCCGCCTTGGCTGGTGGTACCACCATGATCAGTGAGTGCAGTGGGCAGGTCCTGTACGTGGCAGCAACCAGCACTCTTGGAACACTGCCTAGTTATTTCTCTTTCTCTTTGCTTTTCTCAGTTGCCTTTGTTTAAAGGTCTGTGACAGTGTGCTCCTCTCTTCTCTGATCGCTGTTAATACAGCCTGAAGTGTGAGGATTGGGATGAATCTTTGGGATCCTTGGTAGTAGTGAAGTGGTGGGACAGGAGGTTTGCATAGGACCCCACCCCCGCAGAGCCTATGTTCCACAGCGCTTCATTGTCTGCGGGCACTGGTGCCGCTGGGACCCTCAGAAAAGAACAATGGCATCACTTTTTTATCCCTGCTAAATAAAAATAGGGCAGCATGACGCTCAGATGAATCTGAGCAGAGAAACAGAGCCATGTCCTGGCATCCCAGGCTGCTTGGAAATAAACAGTGCTAACAGAAAAGGAGAGGGAGCTCTGAGGTCCTTCCCTGGAGAAGGCCATGGCTGTGCACTGCTTTGAAGTCGGGTTTTACAGCTGTGCCATGGTCACAGCTGTGTGCACGGCAGTGTCTCTTGGGATGCAGGAGCAACTGTTGATCCTTCCAGTAAAGGACTGGGTTTCTTGCCCTTCCCCCACCAGTTCTCCGTGCCTCATGGGCCAAAAATCATAAGTTATGTGAAATGGAGTGCATGGGGATTGCATGGTGGGCAATAAAAGGTGCATTAGTATTGCAGCATGGGAGGAAGCTGTGTGTTAATGAGGTAGAAGGGGGATGAGGAAGGCCAAGGCCCTTCAGCTTTCAGCTGGTTTCTCAGCAGCAGCCTGTAAAAGCCCCTGGTCCTGTGCCAAGGGCTGTGAAGCAAAGGCTCTGTGTGGTTCCCTGCTGATGAGGGCACTCGGAGGAGCCCAGGCACGCTGTGGAGGTGATGGGCACCTCTGCAGGGCTGCCCTGAGGCTGCTGAGTCAAGCCTGCCATCATGGAGATACCCAGCACAGTGCAGGGCCATGGTTAGGGAGACCCTCGCCCACCCCTGTTCCTCACTGTGCCTCTGCAGTGGACCACGTGGCACCGGAGCCGGAGTCCAGCCTGGCAGAGACGCTGGAGCGGTGGCGGGAGTGGGCTGACGGGAAGGCCTGCTGTGACTACGCGCTGCACGTGG
This sequence comes from Gallinula chloropus, assembly GCF_964237585.1. Taxonomy (NCBI): domain Eukaryota; kingdom Metazoa; phylum Chordata; class Aves; order Gruiformes; family Rallidae; genus Gallinula; species Gallinula chloropus. The sequence goes on along the minus strand of NC_140095.1, from coordinate 22,843,944 downwards.
ACATCCCTCGCTGGAGCGACCGCGCCCGCCAGGAGCTGCACACCATGGTCCAAGAGAAAGGTTTGCTGCCCACCGCCTCTGCGAGCCGCGGCCCCTTGGCAGGGAGCTCCTGGTGACTGTGGGTGGTGACGGTGACCGTGGTCATCTGCCTCCTCGCTGCTGGGTGCCGTGCGGATGAGCTGGAGGGGAAGGCAGCCCGGAGGCAGACAGCCTGACTGGGACCCTCGGTGAGGAGAGCCCCCAACTCACCGCCTCTCCTCTCGGTTCTGCCCTTAGGAGTTAACTCCTTCATGGTGTACATGGCCTACAAGGATTTGTACCAGATGTCCAACACCGAGGTGAGAACCCCTTTGCTGCCTTGGTTGTGTCTGTTGATGCGAGGGGCCCCTGTCTCACCGTGCCCAGCACAGCTGCCGTGCCCCTGCTGCCCTCAGACAGGCCTTGTGGCTCTTCTCCTCTGTGTGGGCCAGCCCTCTGCATCTGCCAAGGCACAGCCAGTCCATGCCAAGCCCTGCTGCTGCCAGGGCTTTTGGCTGCAGCACCGTGCACAGGCCGGGGCAGTCTGGCTGCTCAGTAATTGGTATTTCTTGTCTCCATTTTAGCTGTATGAGATATTCAGCTGCTTGGCAGAGCTGGGTGCCATAGCTCAAGTCCATGCCGAAAATGGGGATATAATTGCACAGGTAACTAACGACTCTGCTGGTATGTGGGGGCTGAAAACCCATCGCGGGCAGGTTCGGTGTGAGGCGTTAGAGAAGGACTCTCAAGCTGCCTGGACAGTGACCTCTCTGCTGCTCAGCAGCATTAGCAAATTTGTCAGGATTTTCTGCTGCAAATATACAGTGCAAAACTGATCCGAAATAGTGAATTAGTGACTATCTAAATGGAAGCACGTGGGCCATCAAGTACAGTGTGTTCGCTCCAACTGCAGCTCTTTCTTCCAGTGTGGAGAGGCAGAGACCTTTACCTTGCACATAACCAGCTAAGAGAGTTAAAGTGTATTGGAAAGTGCTGCAGCAAGAGAGGAATTTTCTCCCTGCTGTAAGCCAGCAGCTGACTAATAGAGCTGGATTTGCAGGGGAAATGTTATGAGGGAAGTGGTTTGGTGTTAAGTGGGTAGGCTGTATTGGCCTGCTGTGTTGTAATTGGTGCTGGATGAAAGTCCAAATGTTTGATTTTCATTAAGACAGAGAAGACATTGCTCAGTTACACACTGGAACTAATTGGGTTTTTCCTGTCTGTCTTATTCTGGGGAGTTGAAGGAGTGTGACCTAAGAGGTCATTCTTCAAACATCATCTCAGGCTACAAGAACCAACTTTTCTTTGGGCTTTTTAGAGCTACAGCACTCAGTTGGATGGCTCTTTCACATGAAAACAGAGAGTCATTAGAGGAAATGTCTTAGCTAGAGTTTATGTCTACTTCAGCACCAGGCTAACCACAAAACACCCCCAAATTATTAGTTGGTGGCACTTCATAGCCCTGGGAATTGCTTCCTCCTGTCAGGACAGCTTGAACGTCACAGACTGGTATGGGGTCAGCATGTTGTTTGCACAGAGATGTGATGCTTGTGGTCAGCTGCTGGTGGTTGTTCCCAAGCAGTAGACAGAGGATTTGCTCTCTCCATTCCCCGTTTCAGTGGTCCTGGTGACTGTGTGTCTCTGGAGTTCAGTCAGCATAGGAGAGGAGGTGGCAAGGGAAGAGGTGTGAGGCACAGCCCAAACAGGAACAGGGTGTGAGCACAGCTCCAGACTTCGGACTCTGACATGCAGTGGGTCCTGGGAGAGCACTGGAAGAGTATTTTCAAGTGGTGGGAGAGCGTTGAAGGGCTGTTGCTGAGTGTGCCTCTGTCCTTTCTAGGAACAAACCAGGATGCTGGAGATGGGAATAACTGGCCCCGAGGGCCACGTGCTGAGCAGACCTGAGGAGGTAAGATGTGAAGGGTGGTACCAGCCTTGCTGCACTGCAGAACTTTCCCCAGAAGTCACAGGAGGGCTTGGTGTAGATAGTGGGGTCAAGAAAGCATCGTGTGTGTGTGTGTGTGTGTGTGTGTGTGCGTGCCTCTGTGGGTGTCTGTTTATACAGGCAATACTGCCTTGCTGATCATCAGCTCAGGAAAGAGTGAGGTGTGCACTGTGACAAATATTTTCAGTGTTGCTCAAATCTCCTAGCAAAGACAAGGGGCCCTGAGTGTCCCAGAGATTAATCAATCAGCAGAAAGATCTGTATGGCTGTAGCAACGTTCAGGGCTGGTTTGGGAGCATTTGTGTTGTACAGGTGACTCCATGGGTGTCAAGAGGCCTGAGGAGAATCAAATGGCAGGTTTCAGTTCCTCTGAAAATTCACTGTTCATGTCTGTCTGAGTGCAGACAGATACCAGCCTCTTCCTGCTTAATCTCTGCTTAGGGTCTAAAGTGCGTTTCAGAATCAGACAGACAAAGCCATTGGTGGAAGGAGTGGGAGAGAAGGAGAGGGGGAATGTCCTAGTTGCAAGTCATTGTCAAGACACTAATTAGATTACTTCTAATTTTAGCTCACAGGGTGTTTTTCTGTTTGGTCCATTAATCTGAGTTGAGTCTAATTTTAGAGATGTTTTCTTGAGATAGCTCCCTGCTGAGAGCTGCTTTTAACTTTCCACAGCACAGGAAGGAAGAAAACAATAAGAATTGGGTACAATAGCCAAGCTGAACAGGGGAGCACAGGGACGTGCCTGTGCTTCAGGGGTGGCTGGAAGGGAAAGGGGTTGGCTGAAGGTGTGTGAGAAGTTGGCTGGTCCATGGCTGGTAACGGCACACACAGCCTGGTGTAACGGTGCTTGTACTCTTTGAAGTATGAGACTGTAAAGCATCTTCCTCTACAGGGAAGAGATTCCATGTCAAATACAGTAGATCAGAGCCCCTCTGTGTGTAAACTGCTGCTTATTTTTATGGCTCTAGACCCATTGCCATTACCTGGGAAGCTAACCTGCAATTATGGGATGCTGTGGTTGTACCAGGCTTTGAGAGTGGTCTTATTATAAGACAGTACTTCAATTCTTCTGATCCAAAGCTGGTAAAACATTGAGTGTTTTATCTTGAAATGCCATTAAGCATAAGGCAACTGAGAATGGTGCAAGAAGATGCTAGATACCGTTTGTTCAGCCAAATCCAAATCTCATTGCTGTTGAAGATAAACATCCTCTACTTGGGAAAACATTAGGTAGAGCAGAAATAACCCTGGTAACCCTCCCCCCATTAAGCCTGCAGGCTGATGGCAAAGCACTGGGAAGGTGGTCTGTAGCTTTGTGAGTCTGATCTGTCTCAGAGGGACCTCAGTGGGGGTTAAAGATGTGCTCTTCTACCAGGTGATGAAGGTGGTGTGGTAGGGCAGGATGGTGCTGCTCCGGATTGTAACCTGCTGCGGGGGTATTCAGTGATGACCCTGCTCACTCCTGTCCACATGTCACATCCTGACAGCTATTGAAGTGTCCATAAGTGTGCTGATAAAAACATTTTTTGGTTGAATTTCTGTTTAAAGAGTCTTTAAGCCAGAGGAAGAAGCCTCTTTTCACTGTGCAGCAAACAGGTCTGCAGAAGTCGAGGGGCATACGGGTGCGTGTGTGGGTGCAGTGGTCTGCTGGGAGAGTTAAGCGTGCACGGCCAGCTGCCTGGCCCGCAGCAGTCTGTGTCCCTGCAGCTGGCAGTCCTGGCCTCCCCTGGGAGCGAGACGGTTGGTACCTTGTCTTTTTAAGGCTTCTGTTTTGAACTTTCTCATGCCAAAGCTTGAAGCCCAACTGCAGAGTGAACACTTGGAGAAACTCCGGGGTTGAGCTCAGGCTGAGCTCGGGCTGATGTAATAGTCCAAAGATATCCTTTGTGATGGAAATCCACCCCAACTAAAACAGGACAGTGAAACATGGGGTGGGTGTCAGCAGGCTGGGACCAGCAGCAGCTGCAGGCAGGACAGACAGATCCTGGTCCCAGCAGCTTGCCAGCGCACAGCTCAGTGCAGCCCGGCCATGGGCAGGGGGACGCTTGGTTAAACCAAATGCAGCCATTGGAAAGCCTGGAGCAGACCTTTGGCTGTCTGGCATTGGCCTGTGAGCTCTGCTGCCAGGCAGTAGTGCCTGGGCTCTCTCTGGGAGAGTTGGAACCAGGCAATGGAGACAACAGCAGAGGCAGCTCTGCGCTGGCCCCTGCGCACAGTCCAGCTGAGCATCGTGTGGCTGTATCCTGCGGGTTGGGCCAGGCCCCAGGGAGACTGAGCCCTCCATCTCCAGTCACCCTGATTACAGGGAGTCCAGGGTAAGGGTGAGGGCACAGGGTGTCAGCAGCAGTGTGCTGTGCTAAGAGGAGCTGGGGCTCTTCCCTGCCTGCCCAGGGCTCCTCCGCAGCCATGTGCCCCTCTTTCTTCCAGCTGGAAGCAGAAGCTGTCTTCCGGGCCATCACTATCGCCAGCCAAACCAACTGTCCTCTCTACGTGACTAAAGTGATGAGCAAAAGTGCTGCTGACCTCATCTCACAAGCCAGAAAAAAAGGTGAGTGGCGGCTGCTGCTGCTGCACACAGCCTTGCTGCTGCGTCTGGGACCCTGGACAGCTGGAGCGAGTGGTCGCTGTGTCTTCACGGTTGTTTCGCCAACCTGACATGGGTCTGTGTGTCTTCTGGGCAGGCAGGCTGTTGGTGGTGCTGTGGAACACAGAGTACCTCCAGGCTCCACCAAAACCGTGTCCTCTCTGTCCTCCTTTCTAGGCAATGTGGTGTTTGGTGAGCCCATCACAGCCAGCCTGGGGACTGATGGGACACACTACTGGAGCAAGAACTGGGCCAAGGCTGCTGCATTCGTGGTCTCTCCACCTCTGAGCCCAGACCCAACAACCCCTGACTACATTAACTCTCTCCTGGCCAGGTGAGTGGCAGCTCCGCTGTGCGGACTTGCCTCGGAGGGGAAGAGGAGGGGTTAAGGAGATACCTGGGTAGCACAGACATGGGTCCAACCCTGAGCTGACTGATGGAATGGCTGTGACTCAGAGCTGCAGTGGCTCATCCCTGAGAGTGAAGGGAGGTCAGGGGAGGCACTGTAAACTTAACATCAGTACTGAGAAAAATACCAGAGCAAGTAGTCATGGCCCGTTTTAACTGCTCTGAAGCAGGCAGAGGAATGAGGACGGGCTAACACAGCCCTGCCAGAGAAAGCATTCCCCAGGCTGGGGAAGCCCCTCTGCACACGCAGGGTGGGAAGCGGCTGCCCGTTGAGATGGTGCGGGAGAAGGTGGAGGGGTTACAAGTGTCATAAGCTGTGGAGCCCACTGGCCAAATGCAAAGCAGGTGGTCTCTCTGGTCTGTACAGGTGAGTGGTAGTACAGCTCGCAGAGTGCACAAGGCCATGAAGGGCAGCTCTTCTGACAGCCACAGGAGGTTGTTCTTTCACCCCGAAAGCAAAGGGGTGGGGAAGGGATTTGTTGACAATAGAGAGCAAACAATAGAAGCACTTCAGCAATGTGCCCTGGCCTTTCCCTCCATGCTGTCAGTGGCAAGGCAGGCGCAGCAGCCAGGGACACAGAGCTTGTTGCTGGCCCTGGCCCTGCCCCACGTGTGCGTCGCACACCCCTCACACCCCTGTGTGCACGCTGAGCTGTGCTAGGAACAGCTGAGACTGAGGGGCTGGAAATGGAAATGACCTTTGAGGTAATGCTGGAAGCATCTCTGGCGACACAAGCAGAGGGGGACTGGTCAGTGAGGAGTCTCGGCAGAGGGGCCTGCTAGGATGGACCGGGCTGTGTCAGCGTGGAGGTGTCACGGCTGGCCTCAGAGAGGTGCTGGTGTGTCTGGGGTCAGAACACGCAGCTCACCCTGGATTTTGCTGTGGTTGATGAGCAGGAAGTGCCTCTGCTCAGTCTTGGGGACTGGCAAAGAAAAGTGAACCCAGGTCCTGAACTGGCTTTCTAATCCTTCCCTTCCACTTCAGATTTACCCTAGTCTCAAGGAAGGGACAGAAGCACTTCTGAGTCCCTGCAGCTCACAGGTGTCTGTCCTGACACCTTCCCCACACCATTTTCCATGAGGTTTCAGCGAGAGAGGCTGTGGGACTGCAGCTGGGCTGGGTGGCTTGTTTTCCACCCGGACAAATCTGGTGGAGATTAGGAGGCGTGTTGTGTCGTCAGCCTGGCTGTGCCGTCAGTCAGACATATGGCAGAAATTACCAGAGGGAGATGGAGATTACGGGTGGATTAGGGCTGATTCGCAGCCCAGCAGAGCTGCTGTGTCTGCGCCGGCCCGGAAGCCGGGTGCTGGGGCCCCCTGGCCTCAAACAGCACTGGAGCTGGTCTGTGCTGCTCTGTTTCTTTCTGCCCCTCAGCCCAGACCTCCCACTGCCCCGAGGACCCAGCAGCAGGGTGACTTCCAGGGAGCCAGGGCAGCTCCGGGCCATGGCCAGCTCCTCGCCCTGCGCTGCAGGGAAGCTTCTCCGGGTCTCCTGGAGATAGCTGCTTCTGGGGAGTCCTGCTCTCTTCATCCCACTGTCAGATTCACAGGTGTCCGTGGTGCAGAGTCTGCAGTGCTGGTGCAGCGGTGCTGTAGCCTGGGCCATTGTCTCCCTGTGTAGCAGAAAGGCAGCTCTGCCCACGGCACCCACGATGCCCTGTCCCTCACTGTTAGTACAAACATTGGAGTCTCGTGTGGAAGGACAGCTTCTGCCCAGCACAGGGGCACCCTATTCCCCAGGGGATCTCCCCGGGAGCTGAGCTGTTGACGCTGGTGCATGGGAGGCTGCCCGTGCCCCAGGCAGGCAGTGCCATGGCAGAGCTCTCCAGCCCCCATGTTCCTGGGGATGCGGCTGCAGCAGGAGCCAGGTTGGGTGGAAGCTTTCAGGCTGAGGGGTTGTAGAACCGGCTGCAGAGCTGGGCTGTGGGCTGCCTGTGCCCAAAGGACATCCATCATGTCCTTGCCATTGTCCGACCCCAAAATGCCTTTTGTTACCCCCACCCCTCAGTGGTGACCTGCAGGTTTCGGGAAGTGCCCACTGTACCTTCAGCACCGCACAGAAAGCCATCGGAAAAGACAACTTCACGGCCATCCCAGAAGGGACCAACGGCATCGAGGAACGGATGTCTGTCATCTGGGACAAGGCAGTGGTAGGAGTTGGGGAAGGGGGCAGAGCGGTCAGGGTTGATGGGCTCCTTGAGCGCTTCTCACCCTGCAGAGCTGGGCACCCAGCTACCCTGGGAGTCACGGCGTGCCAGGGCAGGGGGGAAGCAATCCTGGGTTCAGGGGGAACAGCCAGGAGCCCTGACTGTTCCCCAGTTTTTGCTCTGTCTGGCCCCAGTAGTAACATCAGCTGCAGCCGTCTGGGCCTAGACAGCCAGTGGGGTGTGGGAGTGAGCCCAGTGCTTTTCAGGGCACTCACTCTCCTTTTCCCCAAAAGAGCACTTAGTTCTCTTCATGTCTGGTCAGGCCACAGGGAAGATGGATGAAAACCAGTTTGTGGCGGTGACGAGCACCAATGCTGCAAAGATCTTCAACCTATACCCACGGAAAGGGCGAATAGCCGTGGGCTCTGACAGCGACCTCGTGATATGGGACCCTGACGCAGTGAAGATCGTCACAGCAAAAACCCATCAGTCTGTAAGCCCTGGGGGAGCGCTGGAGGGGTGGGTGCTGTGGTAAGGCTGCCTGGCTGCTGGGAGCTTGGTGCTGCCCTGCCATGCTGGCTCAGAGGGGGAGGGACTGAGTCCAGGCAATGCCAGCGGTGAGTGTGGGTAGAATGGCTGAGCCCTGGGTTCTGCACACAGGGCTTTCCTCACCCTACCGTGTTGCTCTTCTGAGCCTGACCCACACAGGGGTGAGGACGTGCATGTCTCCTTATCTGGGTTCTTCTCCCATATACAAATTTTCCCTGGCTTTGCCAGCGTGCTTTGTTCGTGCCTTACTGCAAGCCCGGGTCCTGCCCTCCTCTGTTGTTGGAGTCCTTGCTGACAGCAGGTCGTGCTGGGAGCTCTGGTGGGTTCTCAGTGTGGTGGACTAAAGAAGGCCTCTGGGACAGGCGAGGCTGTTACTGGTGTCCTCTGCCTGGAGACCAGCAGGGAGGTGTGGGAGCTGAACAGTGTGAGTGGGCAGGCAGTGCTCACACACCCCTGACTGTCACCCCCTGGTTGCTGCAGGCAGCTGAATACAACATCTTTGAAGGGATGGAGCTCCGTGGGGCCCCACTGGTTGTCATATGCCAGGGGAAGATCGTGCTGGAGGATGGCAACCTGCATGTGACCCAGGGCACCGGGCGCTTCCTGCCCAGCAGCCCGTTCCCTGACTATGTCTACAAGCGCATCAAAGCCAGGAGGAAGGTGAGGAGACAGGGATGCCAGGACACTGTTAGGTCAAATTGCCCTCATTTTCGCTAATAACTGATTGTGTTTCCACTTCTGTTCTCACTGGACCGTGGAAGCCATGCTGCAGACTGGTGTATTTTGAGCCTGCAGTTGGGAGGTCATGGGCATGCAGGACAGAGGGGCACGAGGCTGGCAGCGTGAATTGCCTCTGCAGTGGGACTGGGGAGCTGGAAGTGTGACACTGCCATGGCTGGATGCTCCCTGGGGCAAAGTGTCACTGTCCTCTTCTCTCTGGTGACAGATGGCAGAGATGCATGCTGTGCCTCGGGGCATGTATGACGGACCCGTGTTTGACCTGACCACCACCCCCAAGGGGGGCACCCCTGCGGGGTCAACCAGGGGGTCCCCCACACGGCAGACACCCCCTGTGAGGAACCTCCATCAGTCTGGATTTAGCCTGTCAGGTGAATGGCTGGGCTGGGAGAGCACAGAGTCCCTTGGTCTGGGGCAGGGGGCAGCTGTGAGATGGCCTGGGGCCAGCTGGGCACCAGAGGGGTGTGTGGCAGGGCGAGTCCTGCTGTGTCCCTTGCAGGACGTGGCCAGAGCTGGCTCTGCACCCCACTGCACCTTGCAGTAGAGGCAAGGAGGACTGCGGTCACGCAGGTGCCAGAGCAGCATCAGACCCTGCTCTTGCTGCATGGAGGAGCATCTGCGGTGATGTTCAAGCCACTGCTGCTCTGGGGTTGTTACTGGAGTTGGAGAGGGAGCAGGTTGCTGCAAACAGCCTCAGGCAGCCCTTCAGCAGGGCCCTAGGCTGCCTGACTGCTCAGTCCTGTGAAGAACGTGTTCTTAACTTGGCTTTCCCCTTCCCTTTGTGCTTCCTTGTCCTCTCCCAGGTACCCAGATCGATGAGGGTGTTCGCTCAGCGAGCAAGCGCATTGTCGCACCCCCGGGAGGCCGCTCCAACATAACCTCTCTGAGTTAAATGTCCCTGCTGAGAAGGAAACAATCCCAGTTCAAGCGAAGGAAGAAACGTGGTACATTGGTGTTTAAGAAGGAAAAGCAAATAAACCTGTTCTGAAGAATTAATAAGCCTCAAGCCTTATGTTTCACAGATGCTACTTGCTACCTAGCTTTAAAAATACTGCTTCATTTTGATTTATGCATAGCCTTAAAATTCTGTTGTTGTTGTGGTGGTGGGTTTGGTCGGGTTGTGTTTTTCCTCTTCCTTTCTGTATGCATGCTGCTCAGACAGGTCACTCAGTTCAGTGTGGTGTTGGTGTTGAACGCTGCGAGATGCCGCGTGTGGGATGACCTGGCGTGGGTGACCCAGCCGGGCAGGATAGTGGGGCCAGCTGGGGACACGGTGTGGGGCAGGGAGGGCAGGTTGGTGGGAGCTGGTGGGGGCAGGTGGGTCTGTGTTGTGTTCATGTCCTTCATCTCCACCCAGCGCTTGTTGGCATTTCCCCACGAGGCCCACGGGGAGCCCGATCCATCTCTGTCCCCGCTGTCGCAGCGCCTTGTGTAAGGACTTTTACTACTTTGTACACTTTATTAAAAAAACAGTTGTTCCTTCCAAGGGCTGGTGTTGCTGGCTGGCTTTGTTCCTCCCCGGGTGTGAAGCTGGGCGCCAGGAGGGGCTTGGGGCAGGGTTTGAGCCGGAGCCGGGCTGCAAGGACTGGTGGCCCATGAACTGTGTGCTGCTGGCTGCTGTGGTGTTAGGGTGCTGGTGTAGCTTCTTGGGGAAGAAGAAAAGGTTGCAAGTGCTTGCAAAGCCTGTTGGGTTTGTCTGCCTGGTCCCTCTGCAGCCTGACCTGGCCATGGGGCTGGTAACACCCGCCGGGAGGTGTACCTGCCATCGGCCTGGTGACAGCAGAGGCAGCTTCTGTGGGTTAAATGCTCCCTTCTGCCAGGTGGTGTTTCTCAACCCCAGGGACACAGTCCTCTAAAGCTTGTAAAACAGGCAGAGTAGCCTTGATTATTTTGAAGTATTACAAAAATTAAGTGTCAGTTTAGGCTGTGCTAAATAAATACACTTTTCTTCTTTTTTCCCTGAAGTATTTGACCTTGGAATATTTATTTTTACATGCCTGCAGCTCAGACAGGACAAGCAGCCCTTAAGGGGCCGTGCCAGAATAGTTGTGCCGGGGGTGGGGAAAGCTGTTCATACTTAGAAGTTTTGTGAAGTAATTAAGTAATTAAAGATTTTTTTTTTCCCTGTTGCCAGGTAGTAATTAAGCTGAGACTGCCTCTGTGTACAGAGGAAGAAGGGAAAGGAGCGATGGTTTTAGCAGTCTTTGGGGAGTTTGTAAAGATGCAACGTTCTTACCATTAACGTTCTTGAGGTTTTTTTTCTCTTGGCCAGCCAGGGGAATGGCATTTATGCAGCAGCAGATTTCTTCCCAGTGAGGAGCAGGGCTGATTCCTTGTCTGGGACTTCAGATAAACACATTTATGGTGTATGAATCTCTCCACTACCCACAGCACAGTGAGGCAAGTGTAGCTGTGTGCTGGATGGGGAACAGGTAGCACTGCTGGCACAGTCCCTCTAGACCCCAGCTGGGCTGGAGCCCCCAGACCCAGAGTAGGACTTGGCTGGGAATGATGAGTCTGATGGCAGGATGTGGAGACCCCCCACCCACCTCAGCATCCTACAGCCAGAAAGCAGGAATGGCTGTACAAAGGGAGAGCAAGGATGCAGCAATACTAATTGGGTGTGCTGTGACTGGGCAGGATGAGGTGGCTTTCCCATTGCAATGACACCACCACTCCCCCATGATAACCACTTACTGGGGAACTAAACCCACTTCAGCTGTTCCTGAACCGAAGAGGGTCACGCTTTCCCAGCTGGCTGTTTCCACGCCAGTAGTGTACAGCGATGCTGCTGCTCCTGCTCCCAGCCTGAGAGTGAGGAGGCTGCTGATCTGCATCACACGGAGGTGAAGGTACAAAGTGCCCAAGTCACACCCCAGACCCCTCACATTGCTGGGACCTAGAAGGGTATTTGGTGTCATTCTCATCTCCCTGATAGAAATCACTGCTGAGAAAAGCCAGATGAGTGTCAGTAGTGCAGAAACGGCTCCATGAGGGTGGAGCCAGAGGTGTGCAGGCTGGAGCACAGCTGCTTCCCTGCACACACAAATGAACCACAGGAGTCCCAACAGAAACCATCACCAGCTCAATGAGAGGGATTAGTCACCTGTCAGCCTATCAGCAGCAGCTATGAAGACCACTGGTAAGTCTGCACACAATCTGATTTTTTTTCCTGTGTCAGTAATGGGTCAGTCTTCAGCCAGGGAACAAGCAGGTTTAAACTGGGAGGCCAGTAAAGTCCCAGCTGGGTCCAGGCAGGAGGGACACACATTCTGCCTTGGCCACAGACGTAACACTGACTTCTGATAACATGGGAAGCAGCCTTTTGTTTGCTTTTGGTTTTATTCAGGGTTTTTTTGGGGGGGAGTTGGTTGTTTTGGGGTTTGTTTGGGTATTTTTTCAGTTGATCAGTGAGAGGGAGCCAGGAAGGCCCAGGGGATACAAAGAACACCTCTGGGCACACAGTTCATCACACATTGATTGTACTGCTGAGAACAGGGGAGAAAGTCAACTAAGGGCAGTTGGGGTGGGTTTAAACATCAGATCTGCAAAAGCATTTATGTAATAGCATAATTCCCAGCATTACCGTAATAGAGATGCTTCGGCCAATACCACTCTTGGCAAAGACTGCACCAGGAGCGTAGCTTGTGCTGCAAACAGTAGCTGCTTAAATAAGCGCTATTTGGATGGGAGAGGGATTAAAATGGACATTCAAATTACCTCTGCTGTTGGAAGCCAAACCCCGACAGAGCCAGCGAGTGGCAGCAGCTTTGTGTGATGGGGAATGTGTTTCCTGGCTGGGCTGGACCAGCACCTGGATGCAGAACCAGGGCCTGGTTGTTACCGCTTCACTTCTGCGTCTGCCTGGGTGCTCTGCCCACCCACCAGCAGCCCCGCTCTGCTGGGAACGGTACAGGCACCGGCATGGTGAGAGGAAGACACCTTTGCTGCCTGCTCCCTGCTGGGGAAGGAGATGGCCGCCAGCGCCAGCCCGCCATGGCCTGCCACGCCCGCCCTCGCGGGGAGGCTGCTGGCCGTGTCCGTAAGCCAAGGCCACCTTGGCCGGTTTGACTAGTGGAGACTCTGTGGCTGAGACCTTCTTCCAGCCATCAGCCCGTGGGAGTCCTGACCCCACAGAGCCTGGGCCCATGGCTGTCATGGCCCCACTGCGGAGACCGGTACCAGAGGGGACACCTCTGTGCAGAACACATGCTCATCCCTTCGTTCTGCCGCCGACGGTCACTCAGCAGCAGGCCCAAGGGCTGTGACACCAGCCGGCCAAGCCCGGCCATGAATGCCAAATGTCCTCTCCACTTTCACACGGGCACATTCCTGCCTCTGAGAAAGGCACAGTAACAGGACCAGAGCTGAACTGAGCATGGTGAAGCACACAGGCAGCACCCGCAGCCTCTCCTCCTGCACTCAGGGCCCACGGGATGCAGGGTGGAAGGTGGAGGGTGCCCGGCGCCCGCCCTGCCCAGGGCTGTTGGCAGCAGGTGAGTGTGGGGGCCCGGTGTGCTGGGGGGTGTGTGGCAGCGCCGCAAGGAAAGCTGCATGGGGCTGTGTTCAGAGGCTGCTGCTCTGGCTGTCCTCCTTGAATGTGCCTCTGCTTCGTGCCAGGGTCCTGATCCCCTGGGCATCATGGTGGTGGTGGTGGTGCCTCACCCTGCGGGACAGAAAGGGGCAGTCAGGCTGGAGGGGCAGCGCTGAGGCAGGTGCAGTGGGTCTGATCCCCAGCACCGCAGCCGCTTCCCTGCAGGGCTGCACCAAGCCCACAGAAAAACCTATTCCAGTGCTTTACTGTGACAGCAGTGCATTTAGGAGCTAATGTGGGACACGTGATGTGGCGTGTGGCTGTGGCAGAAACGCCATGACAGTGCCTGGAGGTGACAGATGAACCAGCACTCACTGGTTCGGGCTCTGCTCAGCTGTCTTGATGGCAAGCCCACGTACCCCCGCATCGTTGGCCCCAGCCAAAGGCCAGAGTCTGAGGCTGCTCTGGGCCGGCACTTACCTCTCTCTGTTGAACACTATGAAGTCCCTCTGGAGCATCTCCAGGTGCTTCTGAAGATGGCAGGCCTTTTGCGTTTGGAAAGAAAAACAAAGAGAGGGAATAAATTCACAGCTGATACAGAAAAACATTGCAAGGGCAATTTCAAGGAGATACAGTGGTCTCTTTAGGTATAAAACACCTCAGCACCTCAGTGTGGAGCATGGCATTAAGGCGCTCCTCTCACACCAAAGTGGTGTACACACGCTGCCTTCCACCAAAGGGAAGATGTGGACCAGTCTTGGGAATAAAGCTGGTCACAAGGGAAAAATGAACAGCTTTCTGAGGACTTACTAGATGGCAATCAGCTTTCTTGGGAAAGGAGGGACTGCCTTGACCAGGCACTGGTACCTGCTTGCTCTCACCTGGGCCGAGTTGCTCTTGCTGGTGTCTTTCTCCCTTTTAGCCAGGCGCTTCTTTTTCTTGTGAAGAGGTTTGGACTCCAGGATCATTTCTTCCAGTTCAAAGGTGGGGTCACAGTTAAGTCTGCCTTTCTGGGGGGAGAGAGGTACCTTGAGTGACCAGAGCCTGTTGGAGAGTCACTCATAAATCAGATGGCATCTGGGAGCTGAGTTTTGTAAAAACTGAACTAATGAGGCCCACATGCACAGTCAGAGCATCTGCTGCACTTCTACAGAGCGTGACAGGCCCCGTCAGCCAGGAGACGGTGTCAAGATGTGGTGATTTCCCTTTTTGTGGTCACTGCTCCTCCTCAGCCCTGTGCCTGCTTCATCAGGTGAGGAGGAGGATGGTGTGTCTCGGCTGGGAGGAGCCCAGCAGCAGACAACACATGAACACCCACGACACAGAAAACCACCAACAGAAGGGAAAAACACTTCAGTTAATAAATACTCCTAGTGCAGCCCAGCTTTTGTGTGGCTGAAAAGCAATCAGAGTAACACAACAATCCTTGGATTATTCTCCATGAGGGTTATGTTACTTCAGTGCTCATTTAATCCAATTAAAAACTGACCAGAAACACTAATCTATTGTATGTGTTACTTTACCATGAACAATGGGCTTGTTAGGGAGAGTCATTACAGGGAGGAACAATGATCACAGGGTGTGGGGGGGTGACCCCATGCTGCCAGGGAGCCTGTGTCTGCTCACTGCTTTCTGCCTCTGGAGCGCTGGTCAGCAGCTGGGCTGCTCGGCGCCGGGCAGCTCACAGAACCACAGAGTGCTGGGGTTGGAAGGGACCACAAAAGATCATCTAGTCCAACCCCCTGCCAGAGCAGGATCACCTAGATTTGGTCACTCAGGAACCTGTCCAGGTGGGTTTTGAATGTCTCCAGAGGTGACTTCACAGCTTCTCTAGGCAGCCTGTGCCAGGGCCCTGCCACCCTCACAGTGAAACATGGAACCTCCTGTGCGCCCGCTTGCACCCACTGCCCTTTGCCCTGTCATTGGACATCGCTGAGAAGAGCCTGGCTCCGTCCTCCTGACACTCGCCCTTTACATATTTGCAGACACTGATGAGGTCACCCCTCAGCCTCCTCCAGCTCCCTCAGCCTCTCCTCATAAGGAAACTATTCCACTCCCTTCATCAGCCTGGTGTCCCTGCACTGGGCTCTTTCCAGGAGTCCTGTGTCCTCCTGGAGCTGAGGGGCCAGAGTTGGACCCAATACTCCAGGTGTGGTCTCGACAGGGCAGAGCAGATGGGGAGAAGGACCTCTCTTGACCTCCTACTAACACACCCCACGATGCCATCGGCCTTTTTAGCCTTGAGGGCACAGTGCTGGTTGTGGTCACCTTGCTGCCCCCCAGGACCCCCAGGTCCCTCTCACCTACACTGCTCCCCAGCAGGCCAGTCCCCAGCCTGTACTGGGGCCTGTGGTTGTTCTGCCCCAGAAGCCAGAGGCGAGGGCAGGCTGCAGCACAGTGAGAACCCTTCCAATTCAATCTGCCTTACCGTGGGAATGAATTCCGGCATTATCCTCTTCTGGAGAACAGCATCCCAGTTCACATCGGACAGGTATGGGAGGGCCTGGATATCCTTCAGCTGAGAAAAGCGCTTCTCAGGGTTCGGCTCAAGCAGCTGCAGCAAGAGGTAAGTGAAGAGGTGAGAAGGTGAGAGCCTGAGATGCAAAATCAGAGACTGGAGCATGCGGGCGAGTTGTGGCAGCGTTGTACAGGCAGCAGCCGGGCCGGGAAACGACCCTCAGACTTCTGCCAGGGCAGCTGACAGAAGCTGCTCTCTGAAAAGGAGCCGAGGAGCCACTAAGGGCTGCAGAGAGGGCACAGAGCACCTGCAGATGAGCCCCGCACGGCGCGGCCATCAGTGATGGGGAAGGTGTGAGGCTGCGGCAGGTTCTGGTCTGGGCCAGACCACAGGGTTGGCCGTGCCACAGGCTGTGACAAGGAGCCTCTGTCACCGTGGCCTCTCAAGGAGGCATCCCAGGGACACCGTGCGGGATGCAGTGCCCCAGGCCCGCGGTCCTGTCCCACCCCTGACATGCGATGCCAGTGACACGCTCTGCATTGGCAGTGCAGCTCGCTGCCTCCCGCACAGCGCTGTGCTCCAACATGAACGACGTGGCTCTGCCAGGGATAATTTGCCTAGAACGTTAATAAACACAAGAAGTCACAGGAGACGTTTGAGCCAGGAAGGAGGCACACTTGGCCTCATCTATAATGCATATGGCTGTTAAACCAGATGCAAAGGGGCACTTGGAAATCTAAATAATTGTGACACTGCATTATTTATTCACAAGGGAGCCTATATGGCTCACAGCATGTTGTGGTCCAGGGAAGAACTTCCAACATCACAGCACATCCGCAGTAAATATCCCCTATTGCTCTTTGGCTAAAGGAACTATTAGCTCCATTTAATTTTAAGCAAATGGAGACTTTCTTCAATTTTCTCCTTGGAAAGCACGCCATGATTCTGTCTCAGCAAGGGACTGATGCCTTGTTTTCATCAGAGGGGACAAAATACTCCCTCGTACTACCTGGATTAAAAAGCAGATGAAAGCTGCACCAAGTACAACTTTACTGCCAACGCTGATTTGAAAATTAGAAAACCATGTGCATACTTCCCAAAATTTGCAGCTGGTGCTGTTAGGTGGGGTTCAGTGTTTCTGGTTTTCTGCTGCTGCACCCAGTGCCTGACAGTTTGTTTACTGAAGATATGGCTTCACGTCAAACATGACTTCAGCTTCAGAATGATTCTGGTAATGATGCTGAAGCAATTTTTATAACAGCTTTATTAAATAATTGCAGCGGTGCATAAACCTCGTGGCACCCGAGGGTTTCAGCAGTATCAGGGCTTCTTGCAAATCTTTTCACTATTGGGAAATGGGGGGGGGGGGGGGGGGGGGGGGGGGTTAATAAAAAAAAAGGGCGGGTGGGGTTTTTTTGGACAAATGTATGGACACATTATTAATCTACTGCTCAATTACATCCTTCCAGAGAGACAAAGTTACAGGAGAAACCCTGGAAGCAAAGACTGTATGTGTCCTGAGAAGAGATGCATTAGCACTGCATCCCAGCACAAACTCCATCCCCATCGGTCCGGGACAGAGTACAGCTGGCTGGTTATTATGTTAGCGTGGCGTTAGAGATGGACATCGATCTGCCTGAAGGTCACCAACCCTGGGTCTGGCCCCTGTTTGGGACAAATCCCCACATCTCAGGGCAAAGGCCCCGAAGCCCGAGGGACGGACGCGGCTGCTCTCAGCGGGTGCCCAGTATCCTGCGCCCCCGCCCGCCGCCACCGCTGCCCTCACCTTCCTGATCAGCGACACCATGTCTGGGGACCAAGCAGCCGGGTACATCACTGTGGCCGTCCTGAGCACGTGAGCGATCTCATGTGGGGAGGTGTTGGACCGAATGTGATATGGCCTCTGCAAAAAGCACCACGAGGAAAGAGTTTAACTCACCAGCTTTGCCAGGCTTCCTGGGAGAGCTTTTCAGGGCAAAGAAGCTTCAAACAAGGTGTCTGTACACTGCCCAGACCTCCCATGGAAAGTCCCTCCCTATGTGATCCCTGTGACGATAACAGCTAGGTATTTAACCAGCATGACAGGCAGGAGGCAAACCCCCAAAGTCAGACCATCAGCCAGCTTGTGTCTGCCTGGCCCCTGTAATACTTGTACCTCCAAGGGCTCGTGAGAAGGCTTTCAGTACCCGGTGCTGTGGTCAGAGCTCGTGCCTTTTTCAGGCACTGCAAAGGCTGATGATGGTTCCTAGAAACGTGTATTGCTTGTTCGTACTGAAAGAAGTTGTGTAGCCTCACAAGATTTTAAGGAACGTTTTCCTTAAGGAATGTAATTGAAATAATTTTGTCCCACATTTTTACACAGCATTTCCAAAACACTAATCACCTGGTCTGCGAGGCCCCGGCCTCACCTGGGTTAGCAGCTGGACACTGACATGACAGGCGAGGATTGTGCTTCATCAATAATTCACACATCGTGGGGTTGCTCCTGCTCAAACTCTCAGTATTGTTACACCACCACTGAGGTTTGTTCAGGTTTTCTTTTCTCCTTTGCAAGCTGGGAGCTCAAAGCAAACTACACTGCAGCCCAACTTGAGGCGTTGTCATCCCTCAATCAGCTCGGTTTGTGCCCCCAGCTTACGACAACCCAGAGGCCCCTGGGTGCAGCGCGAACTGTCGTGACATGCTGCTCTGCATCGTGACAGTTTCTCTTTGAGCGCTGATCTGAGCTCACACGATCCCAGGTGAAGAGGTGGCTTCCTACACTACCTTTACCCTTACAGCCTTGACCCCGGCTCAGCCCCTTCATCCCCGTTCTAAAGCATCAACCTTTCCGATGGCGCGTAAGGACGGTGGTTGGGGACAGGAGCCGCGCACACGGTACCCGGGTCCTGAGCAGCTCGTAGATGGTGACTCCCAGTGACCACCAGTCCACAGCGAAGGAGTAGCCAGTGGGCTTTGCAGAGTTAAACATCTCAGGGGCTGTGGAGTACAGAAAAAGGAGAGTGTGCCTCGCTGCAGTCTCGCGTGGGAATCGGCAGCACAGAAGAGCGGAGTGGAGCAGAAGGGAGCAGAGGGGAGCAGAGTGGAGCGCAGCATTGCCGAGCAGAGCAGAGCCCAGCAGTTGCTCATGTGTGCAAACCTCACTGCCACTGCCTGTGGCTGCACGGTGGGACCTGCTGACCCGTGTCCTGCTCGGCACCGAGCACCATCCCAGCAGGAGCCAGACCTGACCCAGTTCTCAGCACACCAGCTTGGCCCAGATACCTGCCCACCCCAGGAACAGATGCGCTTTGCGTCCTGGACCCTGCTGAGGACCCAACCCCACGTGCAATTAGTACAGCACAAAACATTCTCTGCGGAGTGAAACCCCAAGGAGCGCCTGGGCCCCTGTGTGCCTCACTGTCCCCCCGATGAAACGGGACCATCACTACCTTCTACTGCAACAGACTGCTACAAAACTTAATTGATTAGTGTGTGTAAATGATGGGTTGGCCTCAAGAACAAGTGTGCCATTGCCTTTGAAACTGAATGTTTAATGCTCAACAAATGCGACCCAGTTTGTTTGGGTTACAGGATGCTCCACATAACTCCTGTAATCACCACAAGATCCAGCAGCCCCCGTTAATTTCCTGTGCTGTACTACATTGACCGTCCTGGCACAGAGCCCTTCCTGCACGGCTGCCCTCCTGCTCCTGGGGCGCCAGAGCCCCCGAGTGCCCCCCTCCCAGATCTCTGTGCTCCTCTGTGCCCAGAGCCTGGAAAGAACACGCCTGGTTCATTACCATGCTCTGGCCCCAACTCCTCCCAGGTATGTCAGCATTATTTTGCTTTATGTTTATTAACTGTGCTTGTGTGATAAGTGTCAAGTGGGCCTCCTGCTGTCTGAAACAAGAGGAGACACAGGGCTCTCCCCTCAGGGCTGCTCCTCACTTGAACACACACACGTTTCGTTATGTACCAGGACATACCAGGAAGAAAAGAGATTAAACTCTCATCACAAAGGACTTCTTAGTGTCCCACCACAGCCACCACATACCCAGGGAGCAGTAAGTTAAGAACACATCACTGTTGTTCTTACCCATGTACGGCTTCGTGCCAGCGACGGTGGTGACCTGTATCTCCTTAGTCAGCATGGTGGCAATGTTGAAATCCGTGATGTGCACGTGTCCTGGAAGACAGAGGTTAACGTGAAATTAGAGCAAATCAAGTTACACATGAGAAACAGCTTTGAATCAGAAACCTAGAGTGAAACACTCTATGAAAAGGGGTCTCCAGGAAAAAATATTCCACTAGGAGAACTGGCAGAAAATGTTTTCAGCTTTCAGGCTGCTTACATCTGTATCCTGTGACATTAAACATCCCCCTACTGACACTGGGGGGGAGGGGGGCGAGGAAGAAAAAGAAAAAGGAAAAAATAAGTTCTCCAATAAGTCATTTAATGATGATTGTTTTGAGTCTTCCTAAATGTGGGGGGAAAGAGAAGCAAACTCTTCTCACAGAAAAAAAATCCACTATTTTTTTGGGGAAAAAAAAAAAAAACCCCTTGATATTTTTGGCTTCCTAACTACTGGCCCTTTGGTGTTCCCAGGTACTAAGCACTCTCCATCTTCCTCTTTAGACAGTGTCTCTCAAATAGACCAAAATATCTTTGGCATCAAACAAGAGGGCCTTGTGCAAGAAACTAAAACACCCCACCCCCCCCCCCCGGGGGGGCAGGAACAGGGTCTGCTATCGTGATACAATATGCACAGCTGTTGTCTGCAAACACAAGCAAGAGGTGGGTGTGATCTGCAGGGATGGGAAACTGGCTCCTGCTGCTTGGCTCCTTTACTTGCCTTTTTTCCCCAAGCACTTAACTGACTATTCCCCATCTCCTGAACTCACAGGGGTGTGCAGGGCAGCCACGGGCAGCGGTACCGGGATCTACACAGGCTGGCATCACTGGAGTGAACGTCTCTGAATCCTGTGGTTAGCTCAGCCTAACTCTTCACATGAAATGCACAGTCACTTTCTTCTCCCTGACCTCAGGCTGCTTCTCCCAAGGCACTGAACTTGCTCATCCCTGAGGGAGCTGGGCTTGTTATCAGAAGTTTGGGAGGTGGTGTTTTGCAGACTCATCACCCTCCTCTAACAGGGGGTGGCTGAGCTGCTGCTGTTCGCTCCAACCACAGAGATCAAATCAAAGTGCCTTTCTGCTGGCAGAGATGCTACGACAGTCATTAGCTTTGGCAGCAAGAAACTCACTGCTGCTTTTGCTCATGGGTTCAAGTAGAATAACATCACTTTTGTATGTCTAAAAGCTGGTGCTTTGGTAGAACACTCCTGCTGTCTTGTGTGGACACCATGAAATATTCCAGTGAATCTCTACCACTGGCCACAGCCCACAGACAGAAGAGCAACACAAGTTTTACCTGCTGCAAGTGCTGGATCAAGCTGGGAAAACTGGGGAATAACAAAATTTGTTATTTCACCTAAAATCACTGAATCACCCCAAGCCCCCCCCCCCCCCATGTCTGTTCAATACTGCAGAGCTGCACCCTGGGCTCTCCAAGTCCCGCTGAGATGCAGGTTTCCTGGTTAAATCTGCAGTGCTCAGGGGGCTAGGAAGGAAGGAAGGAAGGAAAACTTGAGGTCTGTGGAAAGAAGGAAGAAGGGAAATCTTGAGGTGCCTCTGGCGAGCTGTGGGCACTGCTGGGGGCACCCGACCAGCCTGTTCAGAGCACACGTCTCCCCATGCTGCCCACACTGGCAGAATGACATGCAGCTCCCTTGTCAGGGCACATTCTCTATGTCTTTGCACTGCTGCTCCCTTCACCTCTGGCTCTCGTTCTACTTGGTGGGCAGCTGTTTTCATACAGATGAATCATAAAGACTGATTGAGAATTTGGTATTCCCAGCACAAACATGCCTTTCACTGGATGCATCATTTAAATTATTCACTTCAAATAAATCACAAGCCAGATAAACTAGCCCTCTTGGGAAATCACCAGACCAAGCCCACGAGGCTGAGGAGGTCGGCGCTGGATGGAACGACGAGGCTGAACGGCGACATTACAGACCAGAGTGGACAGTGCAACAGTGATGGCAGCTACTGGTAACCAAGAGGGGAGGGCTGGGTATTGCTGCTGAGCTTTAGGGTCAAACTTTAAGGCATGTGTTTCTGTGATTGCTCAGCATCTCTCACTGCAGCCAGGGCTGTGCTCCGGACACAGCGTCCTTCCCAAGCTCAGCCTGGCTGCTCCAACTGGCACGTGCAGATCGAGCCTCTGGTTCTGCATTACGGCAGAGAATTTTCTTATTAGATTCTGTTACTGCAAAATTCCTTCACCTTTCTAGAGAATCTTTTGTGCAGAAACATAGGAGGCTTCTGCCGATTCCACTCAGATAACCTTTCAAGGAATATGAAGCCAGAGACATGAGTGGGGTGTGGAGGCTCAGACGGATGGTGCCCTGATGTTCTCATCTGAGATTAGAGAGCAAATGGGCCATGCATGCAGTGCCTGTGTTGGGACAGGCTCACCCGCTTTAGCGCTGCCCTCCAGAACCTTTCAGCAGTGGTACAAGGAATAGCACTGACAAAGCTTCACAGGGCTTCTCAAAACCACTCTTGGTTTCACTGGAGATAAAACTGAGCTTTTCTTCAATTTTATTAGATAAATGACTTGGGCAATAACTCCTGACAAATGAGTCCCAGTTCCTGGAAGCAGCCATCTGCCACATTCTTTCATCCCCAGGTGAGCTGTGCTGTCACTGAGCCAAGACACTGATCTGCCGTTGAAGGGGGAAGCACGTTGTGCTTGTGATGACTGCTGAGGGTAGTCAGCTGCTGAGGACCTGCTCCAGATCTCTGATGTCAAACCACTGCGTTACCTATTGCACAGAAAGATACTTGCCTGATACTCTGCTTTACTTATGGCCCACTTTAATTTCTGAGCTGAAATTACTGTGATCGTACAGACTGTCACTGACCAGGGTGACAGAGGCCAGCGCATGATGCGTGTGTCAAGTCCGTGACAGTCGGCAGCAGGACTGTCACATTCAACGTGTGGTATCACAAGAAGCATTCATACTGTCAACAACCTGAACCAGCTCCCGGCACACATGGGATCAGCATCCGCACGATGGGTATCAGGGTTCGTGACAGAGACGGGCGCCTGGCAACGTGTAAACATGAAGGGCTGGAGGAGCCACAGCTGGAAAGGGACTCCACAGCTGGAAAGGGACCTGGGCTGCAGGGCAGAGTTAGGGGCAAGAAGACACTTACAACTGAAGGACTGAAGTCTGATTGCTGAAGGTCTTCAGGTGCTTCCCACTCTCAGGGGACTGCTCTCAATCAAGAGGCTTATAAAAAATTGATGTTACAAATGGCAAATATTTTGTGATGAGAGTTGTGAAAGCCTGGTGAGGAGAGAGGAGAGGGAATGGGGAGCTGCAGCTCCATATCATGAGGAAAGATACTGAAAAGCCAGAACAATCTGCTAGGGTAAACGATAATAAACATCCCACAATATCAGCTGCTCTGGAGACAAGGGAAAAACTGAACTGTGCCTGCACAAAGCTTTCTGTGTGTGAGGGCACAGAGCTTTGCTGCCATCGATACAGAAGTGCTACAAGTCATAGTCAGAAGGACACTAAAGTCAAGGGTACATCCACAGAAAATAACTCTGAAACCTCTGCCACAGTTAAAGCATCACAGGGAGCAGAGAATAGGCTCAAAAATCACCCCAAATGGCAGCATCATTACGGAAGTTTGCAGGTTACATCCTGCTGAGTTGAGCACAACCTCAGAGACAAGCTGAGCTTCCCCACATCTTTCCCCTCTGCAGGGAATGCTGACCTACATTCCATGTCTCTGGAGCTCCCAGCTCCCCCTCGAGCAGCCCCAGACTCCCCAGTCCTATGGGGCACCGGGCGGTTCCTGGAAGATGCTCACAGGTCACTGTGCCCACTGGTGAGGACCGACCACACGTGCCCCACACTAGCCCCACACCGTGCTGGCTGGGAGGGCGGCCCAGGAGCCAGGGCAGCGCTGGAAGCCCGGCCAGGATGGCCAGGGCCACATGGTACCGACCAACACCAGCGGGAGGGAGGAGGTCTGGGCATCGGTCTGTCATGGAGCAGCACCGGGTGAGGCAGGGAAGAGGCTGCTGCACTTGGAGGCAGAAGCAGCTTTGCCGACAGCTCCTAAATAAAAAATTAGCTAGCACTTGGAAATCAGAGGTCATATGCAAAATGGGTAGAGTCTGGGCTCGGGCGCTGCCAGGCAACCCTACTCACACACGCCAGTCACGGCGATTCCTCGGGAGCTGCAGCATCTCCCTTGCAGCCTCTGAAGTGATAATGGATTCAGATACGCCTGGCCCTGCGCTGACTCTCTCCCCCAGTGCCTTGCTGCAGTTGCTAATGAAGATTTCTCACAACCACCCAGTTTCACATTTTTTTGAAAATCCGTTTAATGACAAAGTGTTTTTCTAATGAGTTAAAAGCTAATAAATACCAGACAACTCTTCTCTGTGAGAGCTTTGCCAGGACAAAAAAATGTGTCTGGAGAGTAATGCAAGAACATAGAGAGAGTTTTGCCTGAGAAAAAGACTAAAGAAAAAAATTACAGCAACATCTATAATACACCTGGCCCCAAATCCTCTTCAGCACTCCCTCACCATGTCAAACACTCAAGGAAAAACAAAATACCTGAATGAAGCTTGCCTACCCAACTGTAAGTAATGGTGTTTGTGAGCACACGACACAGCCCCAATTATGGGTCAGGTTTTACAAATGCACAAATCACATTTCCATGCAAACGGTCACAAGGTTTAAGCAGGAGCCAAAACGGGTCTTAGACCAAGTTCTGGTGGGATGGGACCAACCACGAGCAGCACAGAGGAGCCTGTGTCCCTGCCGACACATCCCAGGGACGCCATCAGCCGAACACCAAGGCACCCCTAACACCGCAGCATCGCAGGGCGCACGGTGCTCTGAGGGCACAAGACAACGATGCCCAAAAAGCAAAAGACAGCAACCAGAGCAGGAAGGGTCAGTCCCATTGTGAACAGGACTGAAGGAGCGAGAGCAACGCAAAATGAAGACAAGAGCAGGACCCTGCACTGAACCTGTGTCCTGCTCCTGGCTCTGCCTTTGTGCGTGTGCAGGAGAAGCGACTGGCACTTACCCTGCTCGTCCAGTAAAATGTTGTCAGGTTTGATGTCTCTGAAAAAAGGCAGAAGAGGAGAGAGCATTAGAACAGGACAGGACATGGGCTACAGACACTGGGGAAGCCCAGGCTCCCAAGGGACATCGTGCCCTAGGACGTGTCTTTGCTCTGATGTTCCCGCAGTGTTTGGTTTGGGCACAGGACAACAGCCAAACAGCAAGAGCAGGGTGGCACAGGGCTATGGCAGCAAAGACTGCTGTGTCTTGGACTGTCAGCACTTGTCTTGTGTCCCCATGGCATCAGAGCTTCATTTCATCTCTCTCCCCTGTTTCTGTACTATCTGAGAGCTGTTCCCTTTCTCTCGGTAAAAATAAAATGGTTTCAGGATCTTTGTTCTGGAAACAAATGCGTTTCCCACAGGTTTCATCCCCGAATTAAAAGAGCCCAAACAACAAGGTAATACCTACAGCAGTGCCACGGGGACCACGCTGTGCTGAGGGGAGAGGCAGACACCTGATAGCCTGCTGTATACACCCGATAGCCTGCTGTACACACCCCAGTGACTCAACAAGATATTACCTGCTTTTAATGAGCTCATTACACGAGCCGGGCACGCAGCCATCTGACACTGATGCAGAAGGCCACGCGAGCAATCCTCACCCCCCGGCGCTCCCCCAGCCCAGGAGGGTTAAACGTGTTTAAATGTGAGCATCATCTTTAGAACACAGTCACTGTGATCACTCTGAATCCACCTAGCTGCCTGGAGCGAGAGAAAGGCAAAGTTCCTGGTGATGGCAGAATGGTGGCTGGTTCTCTGGCACCTGCTCACCTAGAGCACTTGGGTGGGTTGTAAGTACCAGCTGCCTTCCCCGTGCCCTCCCAGTGACAACAGGGACAGGCATCCTCATCGCGACAGGACGGGGACGTCTCAGGCGCAGCAAAACCGTGCCACTGGCTGAGCCTGAGGGCCAGATGGGCAGGAGCTCGGTGTCTGGCAGAGAGGAGGGGTCCTGTGCTGTGTATTGCTGAGTATTTCCCACTCTTCTACCTGTAGGTAGGAATAGTCAGAGCCCTGAGCCTGTGCCTGCTGCCTCTATGCAGCATAGTTCAGGCAAAGAAAAGCAGTTGCACGCCCATCTCCTGATGTTCCCAATTACAGTTGCTGCAGCATAATTGACTCAGATGACTCACTATATCAATCTAGCATTGTCCCACTGGGTTAGTGTTAATTAAACAACTTGCATTACAGTGTTAATTAAGTAACTTGCAGGTTTTGCAAGCTGCTGTACAAGTTTTGCTGTACTTGATTCACCTTAAACACGTATCACTGCTGGAAATACACATTACAGCCCGAACTTCGGCTATAGCAAGTGTGCTTATTCACAAGGGACCCTCTGGAACGTCCCGGGAGCTCTGTCCTTTGGCCACTCTCCTTGTGCCCACCCCTGTGCCGCAGCAGGATAACAGCGCACCCCTCGGCGATGCTGACCACAGCCCCCGGCGCCCAGTGCTCCTGCAGCTATCACGTCTTTCACCGTTAATGAGGGACAGTCTCCTCCTCGCACAGACTCCTTACAGCATTGAGTCGTGAGGAACCTCTAGCCCCTTGGTCCTACGACCGCCACACCCACTGTAGTACACTACTAATGGAGAAGGATTTCCTCCCTGTGCCCAACTCTGCTCACTCCAGCCAAACCAACAGCACAAGGATCGACCCGAGGACTGAGCAGCCACATCTGCCTTTCACGATGTTTAATTCATGCTCATCCATTATTTGGTGCCAGTGAGCAGGTGCTGGGCAGGGGCAGCACACCCCTCCCACCCCCCCCCGCATCGCTGCATGCCAGCTCCATGCCCCGGACCACAGCAGTGCCTGCTGGAACCATACAGGGCAGCGAGGACGGCTGAGATCCAGAGCATCAGGGTAGAAATGCAGGCACAAACCGAAACCAGCATCAGGATAGATGAGAGTCCTGAGAGCTTGGGAGCTGTTCTCGAGGGGGACTGACTCCAGCCCAAGCAGAGCAAAACCTTCTGGGACTCTCCACAGCAGCGGGGGATGTGCTACAGGCATGGCAAGCATCCACCTTTGTGCTTTCCTGTCTCAGAACTGGCAGCCAAGCGCTGCAGATACACATTAATCTTCCCTCAAATGGCATGTTCCTTCCCTCACTAACAGCCAGCGCCCTCTCAGTTTCACATCTCACACCAAGCTTTGTACCTCACAGGAATGCTCCTCTGGAGTGATGTTAATAAAGGAGACAGCCTTCTCCCCGGCTGCACTCACCCTCTGCTCGTCCCTCCCTAGTCATACTCCCCATGAGCAGCTGCCAAGTCAAACCTTGGGCCCCGAGGCCTGCACCACTCGGCACACCAGTGGAAGGCAGCCACACATCTGTCTAGAGCCAGACCATCCAGCCAGGGAAAAGCTCAGCCTCCTCTGGCATTTACCAGATCTTTGCTGGAAGGGCTCAACCTTTTTCACTGGCCATGAAAACTCTGGGTGCCAAAAGGGAACCCCCACTGCCCCCAGGAAGCTCAGCCTGACACGGAGAAGAGCTGTGCCTGTTCCCAGCCCTCGTCCTGCAGTGGGTACGGAGAGTCTGGGAGCCAGAGGGAGAGGCCTTCGAGTGCCACAGCGGGGGAGCTTTGACCGCTGACACCTACACCCCCAGACCAGCTCAGGCAGTAATGAGCTACAGCTAATTAAACCTATTAGAGAGCCTATAGCAGGATCAGCCAGCAGATCAAACATGCTGCAGCGGAGCTGTCCCAGAGGGAGAAGTGACTCCCTGTCGCATGCGGCACCTGCGGGCAGCCGAGCGTTCCACCCCAGAGCACACACACGAGGGATGCTTCCTTTAGCTCCATCTCCCCTCTGCCCTTCACACAAAGGGGAACGTGCGTCCGCCCTGCCTGTATTTAGGAGCAGCAGCCCACCTGCAGTGCCCGGCTGACCTGTGGATGATGTGCCTGCTCTGGAGGTAGTCCAGGGCCAGCGCCAGCTCGCAGATGAAGAGCTTCACGGTGCCTTCCTGGAACCGCACGTTTTGCTGGAGGTGGTAACGCAGGTCACCCCCGAGCAGCAGGTCTACAACCATAAACATGTCTTCCTCGTCCTGGAACGAGTACCTGAAGTGGCAGGAGAGTAAAAAGAGAGACAGGTGGTATCTCTGGGAACACTCATCATTTCTTGGAACCTTTCCCCTTGGTAAACAATAGTTTCATGACCCTTCTGTGCCCCATTTCCCACTGCAACCCAACTCCTACCGCCCATGTTCTCAAAACAAGTGAGAAGACAGTAATTGGCTTCAGATCCACAACCATGTCAGTGCAGCCTGTATGAACAGGTACCAGCAGGCTGACCAGGACAGAGCCCCAGTGTTTCTATATCCGGTTTGTTGCTATCAGCCACTTCTAAACCAAAGCTCCACTCAAACCCTTTACTCCAGTGCAGCGTCTTTCCCAAACAGCCATGGAGGGAGGCGGACAGGTCTGGCAGCCCAGCACAGCTCCTGTGAGCATTCATCCCATAAATTAAATAAGAAGGGGTGCTTACCATAAATTAACTAAGAAGGGGTGCTCCAGGCCCTGCATGATCTGCAGCTCCTTGAAAACGTTTCTCACTTCATTCCGCTCCAGGCACTTTTGCTTATTCATGTATTTCATGGCATACATCTTCTTGGTGTCGTTCTTCTGCACAACACAGACCTGAGCGAGCAAATCAAGGGGTAGATCAGAGATGATGTGTCAGCAGATTTAGGCAGGTAAAACAGTGGCTGTAGTGAAGTCCATGCTGCCAAGTCGCAGCCCCACGCACGGACGCTGCAGCATTGGACATCACCAGCAGATCCCTCGCCCAGTTGTCAAAGAACAAATCTGGGGGGCCAGGGGGGAGGGAAGGTGAAGGGATTTATCACCACAAAGACAGGAGACAGGGAACCTCACATGAATCACCGTTTAACTTCATGGCACCAATCGGGTTGTGTTACTGCTCAGAAGAATTGATTCCACCACAGAGTTACGGGGGGGTGGCACCCGAATTCCCACTTCCTCCATAGGTCAGGTCATGAACCCTGGGCTTGATTTGCGGGGCACTGGGGGTTGAATTGTAACCCTCCCTAGGGTTACACTTCCTCAAATCGAGAAAGAAACACTGCTCCAGGGAAAGTCTGTGACACTGCACCACAAACCAGGCTGGCTTTCCAGATTGGGATGAATTCACAAAGTTTCAGCCAGCCTTTTTTTGTTCTGCCACCAAATAAACCTCCCTGCCACACTCTGAACCCAGGACACCCCCACTACTGGCAAACAACCTTCTGGAATCCAGTCAGCATGGACAAGCATGGACTTCCACAGCAGCATGGAAATAAAACTGACCTGTGACTGTTTGTAACAAACACTGTGTTTCACAGAAACATCCCCTCAAAAATCACCAGCCCTGTGATGCTGACTGCAGTTCTTTATGAAGATGCATCGTGATGCTCAGCGTTGCTTTGCCTGGGAATCGTAGAAAATGCTTGTCCAGAAGCATAATGAAATTCAGGTCATTTGATTTATCAGCATCTCATGTTAATCTCCTGTAATACAATTTGTGGCTACGGAATGGAAGAGGAATCGGGCTGCAATTCCTTCTGGTTACCAGGAGTTCAAGCTCAGGCCAAACCCTGCTGACAATGCCGCGGTTATTCCCTCGCCCTCACGTGAGCCTCTGACTCACCCATCTCCCAGTCCCATTCCCAGCTGCCCGAAGGAAACGTGAGCAGCTCCCCAGCACTCACCTTCCCAAAGCTGCCCTTCCCGATAGCTCGCAGGATTTCAAAGTGCTCGAAGGTGACTGCAAGAAAGAGCAGATGTCCAAACCTCAAACGCTGAGCAGCCGTGCAGCCCCCTGCTTCTGCTTCTTTGTTACCCCCTAAGAGCTGAGAAAGCCCAGGGACACCCTGGCAGCTTCCTGCTGCTCCTGGCTGCATGGGTGGTGTTTGCAGCCTGGTGTTTCACAGGCTCAGTGTGTTTCTCTTCCCTTCCAGCCCCTGGCTGGAGAATGGGGGGGCAGGGAGGGGCGCAAGGATGGAGTGTGGTTTGTGGGGTAACCCAAAGGGCCCCACACACCCACCAAGTGCTGCTGCTCAGCCAGGGCAAAAGCTGCCTGTGCTTCGTCCTAGGCACTGAGCAGACCAGAGGCGTTTTCCAAAGATACTAACCAGGCAGGTGGGGTTTTGTTCAATAAAAAGATGATGCTTGAAGGTCATCACACTGCCTCAGCCTTATAACCCACTGCCCAAGATTACTCCAGAAAAAGGCTGAAAACAGGCACCATGCGCTTGGCCGGGAGCGTGACACCCACACAGTGACCTGCTCTCAGAGTAATGTCACAGGACAGGAGCACCCCATTACAAAACTGTCCTTTTCATTGCCATCATCTTGTAAAGCAGGGTACCACAATCTAACCATACTTTATGGTTTCCAGCTATAGCACTTGAAAAAAAAGACCAGTTTTTAGGCCCAGGAGCTTTTTCTGAATGTGGAATAAGAGCAGGGAAAGGTCAGAGCTAAATACCAGTTGGTAACGATTGAGTCTAACTAGATCTGTTTACCACTCAGGCTGTCTGTGAGGTGGGTGGTGGGTGGATACCTGCAGAGGGGGTGTGAAGATGCTTATCACCCGCAGGGAAATTGAGAGGGAATGAAGCCCTCCCTGCCCGCTGTGCAGAGGGTGCCCGCAGGAGCCATGTGCTGTAAACACGGCCCATGATGGTGGGGAGAGGGGTCTCTGGTCCCAGGCACTGGGCTCTGCGATGGGGGCAGATCATGAGGCACTGGCCTCTGGTGCTGCTCCCAGCCCTTCCCAGGTGTCAGGCCCACATGCTGGTGTCCCAGAGCTGCCTGGATGGGCAGTCACCAGGAAGCTCCACTGCTGCTGTGACCAGGTCTCCCCCAGGGGCCTTCCCACTGAGCCCAAAGCTGGGATGGGAACACTCACCACTCCAGCCACCGAGCACAAAGCTGGGATGGGAACATGCAACACTCCAGCTACCTTCCCACCACGCTTCGTACCCAGTGCTGTGATCTCCAGAACAAACTTCCCACCTCTGAAGTGTCTGGCAGTGACCTGAGACACTCCACACCAAAGCCCTGCCAACAGCTGCTCCCCCTGTGCCCAGACACAGGGACCAGAGGTGGAGGGACCACCAGAGCTCTGCAGGAGACCACGGGCTCACTGCTGCTGCTTCTGCTGCTGTGCACCCCAATGCACCAGTGATGAACCAAGACACCGGGTGTCTGCACCCCGGCGCGGGAGCTGGCGTGGCTCACAGGATCACAGTCCCTAGGCTGGTGGGCTTTGCAGCTCCAGGCAGCAGTTCTTACCGTCTTCATTTTCACCCAGGGATGGCGACTTGCTGGACGTGTTTGCCCCCATGATGAGCTCAGCCCAGGCTCTGCTCTCTCAGCTTCTCTGTCAGGTTTCCACCCTCGAGGCTGGTGCCTCCAGGACCGTCACTGCTGGTAGAGCTGGGTGATGTTCTGCTGGCACATCCTGGAGAGGGCAGGAGGCAAGAAATCATTATCAGGCTGCACCAAGGAGCATTTTGCAGCTGGATATTCACTGCTATGGAGGCAAAACTGAGCACCCATGGAAAAGCACTTTATAATGAAGATGATAGAGAATCCCAATACCATCATGTCCTTGTGACCTGGAGCAGGGCTGCTGCCCACTGAGGGACACCTAGAAACAGACCAGCAGGTCTGAGGGTCTGGCTCAGGTTTGCTGTATCACCCAATACATTGTATTCAGGAGCTTCAGCAATGTTACATCTGATTTGGAAATGATAAAGCACACCTAATCATGAATACCCAAATAAATGGGCACAGTGACTCAGCTCTGTAAGTCCAGAAAGGCATTTGACTACTTATGCCACATGAGAGTGTAACAGTGCATATAAGGATAAATTCAAAGTGTCAACCACTTGATTTAAGCTGTTACAGAAATCTTTAATTTGGGACAAAAATCATACCTGGTTGTGTTTTTAAACTGAAATAAGGAATGGAAAATCAAGGTGTGGTTACCACTTGGTTCCTTCAAGACATTTTCTGGATATGAACAAAAATGTCCCCGTTGTGATTCAGGGCTCCGTGCTGGCTGCAGCAGCTGCTTTTCTCTCACTCTGCGGAGTGACAGGTCTGCCCATCAGCAGCCAGGACAGGCTGTAATTTTCCAATTCTCACACACACGTGTGCATGGTGGAGCATTCAATTCCCTGTAGTTTAGGGGCACTCAAGAAAGCTCAAACAGTCTTGTATGGGTACAGCAGCAGTTTTCTTTTTAAAGCATTTACATGCAAGGCTCCTTTATCTGCTGACATTGATAGTGACAACACTGTGAGATGGGGTAAATTTCTCATTGGAAGTACAAACCCCTAGAAGGGTAAAATGAAGGAGCAGCAGAATCTGGGTTTTGTCCAGCCTGGACTGCTCCCCAGAGCACCCCTGTTTCCACTGAGGCTT
Organism: Gallinula chloropus; assembly: GCF_964237585.1. Classification (NCBI taxonomy): domain Eukaryota; kingdom Metazoa; phylum Chordata; class Aves; order Gruiformes; family Rallidae; genus Gallinula; species Gallinula chloropus. Next base: position 22,811,903 of record NC_140095.1, on the reverse strand, counting down.
TAAGGATGCCGTGCTGCCTTACTCATTTCTCTCAGATCTGGACTCTGGAAACACAGGTACTGAGCACCTTCTCTTTCTTACTGTAAAGTACCAAAACTGCTGCTGAAGCACAAGAGGGAGGAACCATAAAGAAAGAACCCAAACAACAACAACGACAACAATAAAAGTTGGAGAAAAGAGGATTTCTGGGGCAGCCACGAGCTGCAGAGGAGGGTTCCCCACACCAGCACACCAGGGTCCTCTCCAGAGCTTCACCTCCACCTCTCAACCAGGAGCTCAGCTCTAACCTCATAGTCAGGGTGACTATGCTAAAGCAATGCCAAAGTTTGCCTGAGGTTTAAAAGCAACCCCAATATTCAGGATGCAGTGATGTAAGAGTCATGCCCAGTATGACAATCCTGGGAATCCAGCTGTGGATCGAGCAGCAGCAGCTGCCAGCGATGATGGCCAATTGCAACGCCATCCATCCTCCCCAGGCACCAGGTGCCAGGGTCTCCCAGCACCCCCACAGCCTCTCCCAGCACCACCACGATGCACCCAGAGCAGAGCAGAGCCAGCACACCCGGCACCCTCTCGGCAACTGCCACCCACCCCCGCCGATGCTGCGGTTCACAGACCTCCCTACACCCAGCAAAGAGCAGGGGAGCTCACACTCCTCACAAGGACAAAACCACTCCGTGCAAACTGTTAAACCCCTGAAATCTGATTTCTCACCTCAGAGAACTGAAACAAGATCCAACAATAAAACGAATGAAGCAGCAAGTGTTCATGGTCCTTACCGGTGGCTCTGAAGGGAACAGACCGAGCCTTCAGTCTGAAACAAAAGCCACACCAGCACCTCCTTTCGAGCCCGAAACGTACTCTCCGGAGGACAAACACACCTCCGATGCAATAGCCATAAACCAGGTTCGCATCGCAGTGATCTCACTGGTGTCAACTCAGGGCAGCTGCTCAAGGAACCTTTCTTGTACAGGAGCCCGTAGTTTAATTTGTTTTTGACAATAGATGGGCACACAAAAGCTGTGAGGAAGGAGTGCCGGTATTCCTTGAAGTTAAGCTTCAGTAGTAATTACTAGCGTTTGTACCTGTATGAAGCGCAGCCGGGTGCGGTGACCACAGGGTCCTGCTTCACACTGCAGTCACAGCACGACGAAAGCCATCGCTCTCCTCACGCCCAGGCTGATAACGCCTGCACCCCCAACTCCCACGGGTGGTCCCGAGGTCTTCTCAGTCGGTCCAGGAGCCGCGGCAGAGCTTTGCCGTGTGCGAAAGCAGCCGCTGGGGATGCCCGGGCTCCGGGCAGCACACCTTCACGTCGCCGAGCGTGTTTTATCCCCAGCAGATACAGGCAAAAGCAACGCGGCGGAGAAGCCGCGGCCGGAGCGCGGTCTCAGGGCTCCGCGGGGCCGAGGAAGGGGGTCGGTGTCTGCCCGCGGGGCGAGCGGCTCGATGCACGGTTGGAATGACCCGATGGGCGACTGCCCAGCTTCCTCGGGGAGGACGGCGAACCCGGGGGACACCCCAACCTCTCCCGCGCCCTCTCCGCCGCCCGAGCGCTGCCCCGGCCGGTAACACCGCGGCACAGGCGCTGCCCCGTCCCTCGGACAAGCTGTTCTGAGCTCGGCCGCGGCGAAGTTCGGGAAGGGCAGAGCCGGTCCCTCGGCGCCACCTCACCCTCCTCCGCCGCGCCGGGAGATGCTTCTGCGGGCGGCACGGCTGAGACAGAGCCGCCGGGACAGGCACCGACCTCGGGAGGGCAGCGCAGGGGCTGCGGGCGGCACCGAGCAGCCGCCTGGCCGCGCAGGCAGCGACCTGCGGCGGGGATGGGGCGGGGGGGGGGGAAGAGGGGAGGAGCCGGGAAGCGCCGCGGCCGGGACGCCCGTCCCCGTCGCCCCTGGGCGGCCGCAGCCCCCGCGCAGGAAGGGCCCGGGCCCGGCTCTGCCCGGCGGGAACCGAGCGGCGGCTCCCGGCTGCAGAAGCCCCGCTCGGGGACGCGCTGCCGCAACGGGAACCCGCCTGCCGACCCCGGCGCTCCCCACCCGCTCCCTTTTGCCTGCCAGCCGGGCTTTACCCCCTCCCCGGACCCCTCTGACGGCGGAGATGTTTATTGCCGGCGTGTCGGGCCCCGGAACCCCCCAGCCCCCCGCAACGCTGAGCCCAGCGGGTAACTGAGCCCCGGCTGTGCCCACTGCCCACCTCCCACCAGCCCCCGTTACTCTGCGCTGTGCAGCGCCCGGTCCTGGGGGGCACGTCAGCTCCTCTGCCCAGGCTCCTCCGATTTGAAACGATGCCCTGAAAAGGCAGCGTGCACAGCTCTTCCAACCCCCAGACACTGCATTTCCCAGCCCATTGCCAATGTTCTTTGGACACCGGCTTGTCCTCTCACTCCTGAGTGCCAGGAGCAGGCTCGGACTCCTGGGGCTCCCAGGGACAGCTGCCCTTGCACCAGGACAGCTGGAAGTCAGAGTTAGAATCCAACGTTAGCCCTGTTCATGTATTACTTGGGGAACTACAAACAAGCTGAAACACAGCTCGAGTTCCCCTAAAACTATCTGAATTTCAGTCAAATGCACCAAGCCAAATGGTATGTAAAACGGGCAGGGTGCAGAAGAAAGAGGACAGGTTTGCTGCAGGGCTGGGCCAGGGGCACCCGTCCTCACCCCCCAGCCCAGGACACTCACCAGGGCTGGGCACAGAGTCCAGCTCGCCATGAGTACCTGACCCCCATCCCTGGGAGATGAGCTGCACAGCCCCACAGTGAGGGCAGGGGTCCAGCAGGTACCACACAGAAGCAGCAGTGGCTGAAGCAGAAGCATCTTGGGCAGGATAACACCCTCCTGCTGCAGGTAACGTGTCATGATTTATCTGCAGTTCCACCAACGGGAAGAGGCCGAGATTCCCTTCCCTGCCCAAGGTCAGACTTCACTTCCAGAGCACCCACCTGCACTCTTTTGCATGTTCAAAGCAGCTTTTCCTGAACAGACTAAAACTTCCCAGGTTGAGGATCCTTTCTATTTTATCCTTCCACATTAGCAATTTAAAAGAAATTTGGAAATTTTTACCTGAAGTCATTGGAATTATTTTCCAAACATTATTCATAAGATTTTATTTTCAATGAGAGATAGAACCCAGGGCAGAACCAGCACAGTCAGTGGCATCACAAGTGAAAATGTTACAGGAGCATTGACTCAGAGCTGCTCTCTGGAGAGTTTCAGCATCTCTGTATGTTGACAGAAACAATTAAAGCCAAATTCAGGCACAGGCTGAAGCAGCAGCAAATGAGAGCAGAAGGCAGCTCTTCCACATCAAGCTCTGCTGCCCATCCACCATGGGAAACAGGGAAACACCACCCAGCGCCTCTACCTGAAGCTGGTGTGGGGTTGATTCTCCGTGGCAGTTGTGTGTCTGTCCATCCGTCCGTGTGTCGTGTGTCCCCCCCCGTCCCCCCCCCCCCCCCCCAGAGGGGGCTTGTTTGGTCTGTGATGGGGAGGGGGCACACTAAAAAACCTCAGTAAAACTTCCCCCCTGGTTTATCTTAAGAAATGGAGGTTTCCCGCTCAGCTCAGGAACAGGAGGCATGTCCCAGGTAGAGGAATTTTTTAGAGGGGATAGAAAAAGGGACCAAAAGCAGACACCCATTTACTGAACTCCTTCACTTACCTGTGCGACAGGCTACCGATGTGTGGCACAAATCAGGGGCAGCCGGGGAACACTGATCTGCAGTCCTCCTCTGCTGCCCACAGCCACACTCACAGCCTCCCCTCCTGCCCACCAACACCCCTTTGCCCAACTTCAAAATTTAGGGGAGGTGCTGAAGAATTCCTACTGTATGGAACGTGTGGGCATCACATCCAGGTGGGTGCAGAGCTCTGCCTGCCTGGAAGGGAAAAGGAGCTACTGACTGGCCTCTGTGTCCCTATGAGCTACGTGTCCAAAATGTGCTTTAAATCTGACACTTTGTACGGCTTCTCCTCGGGTTTCTTACAGGAAAACCAACACCTGTAGCAGGGGGACCCAAGGGCAGCAACACCAGGAGGAGATGGGGATGTGAGCCTGCAGCAGATACCCTGTCCCACCGCAGCCTCCCCGCACAAGGACCCCTCTGGGAACGGAGGAGGAGGAGGTGACACATCAGCGTGGGAAGCAGAAGGGAGATCCCGAGGTGCAGGGGGTCTCTGGGGCTGCCTGCACGAGAGCTACTGGGGCTCACCAAGGCACCCCTCATCTGCGGCAGCACATCCAGCCTTCCCCGGCTGCTGACACGCGAGGCCGCGGTAGATCTCTGGTGCCTTCTAATGGAGGAGAGGCGGATCGCCGGTCCCTCCGAGCGGCTCCTGCCACAAAGAAAATGCTGCCGCCCCCCCCGCCCCCCCCGCCCCCCCCCCCCCGCCAGCTGCGGAAACCCTTCCGTGCCCCCCAGCCCGCCCAGCCCAGGGCCCCGGCTCTGCAAGGGGCTCAGGGGGTGAAGCACCAAATTGCTGCCACTTAATTAAAAAAAAAAGAGAAAAGTTTTATTAACTATTCATCAGACCCTCCTGGGAGCTGCTGGGAATGATGTTATTCCTCTGAAGGGCCCTTTAATGTCCTGAGAGATGAGATTTGCTTAGGGAAAAGCATGAGAGGAGACTCCTTCCCCAAGGATGCTTCTTCAAGCGTGACAGTGCACAAAAAGATCCTTGTGTTCAGTGCATCCTGTGAAACAGTGCCAGGGTCATTTGGAAAGCTCTAGGTGGAGATGGACAAGCCAAGTGATGAAAAGCACTGTTAGGTTTTCCAGGTTTTTTTTTTTAGTTTATATTTGACAGACAGAATTTCTGCCTTTATCCTTAAAAATCCAAATGGTCCATGGCTGGGAAGTAAAATATCCACCTCCCTCCCACAGCTGAGAGGAGCTGGGAATGGGAATTTCCCCTCTGTTAGGGGCGTTAGCTCTACCTGGAAAGGAAGGAAGTATAAAACAATCTGGCAGATGGGGAAGTTGACATAGCATCCTGGATACCATGATAGCAGGGACTCCTCGTGTCTCTGGCCCTGGGTCAGGGATACGCCATGCGACCTCCCGCAAGCAGGACAGTGTTGCAAGGTGCCCCTTTACCTCCCCGGTGTGCCAGAGGCGTCCAGAGCCCACGAAGGACAGGACCTTCACACCGCCAGCTGCTGCAGCCCAAAGTGGAAACCATCTGGCTCTGCTCACCGTGTGCACAGCTCGCAGCTCTTCCAAACCCTGTGCAAACATCCCCTCCAGGCCCTCAGAGAGGCAGCGCCAAGGAAGGAAGGACACACTCAAGCGTTCCCGCTGTGGTGGAAGGGACTGGAGCAACCCCTGTTGACTGCAGCACGGAGGTGGGATGCTGGTCCAGTGTTCTCATGCTTCTCATTGTCAGGAGAATGTTTCCTTTAAGGTGGGGAAGCTGCACTGTCAAAGCGAGCTGCCTGCAGCCGGGTCTCCCCTGGAAGAGCGAGGGGCCCGTACGGCACCAGCCAGCTCTGCTCAGTCACCTTCACGACAGAAACAATCCCTCTTCTTAATTTTTAGGGGTGGGGGTTATTTTGCATAATCACCTTGCTAAGTGATCTCCATCTCCTTCCTTCTTTAACCCTCTGCGCGGCTGCCTGAGTTGATACAAACACGAGGTGTTCACGCCCCGGGGTTCAGCCGGAACGGCCCCCGCTGTGCTCCGGATCAGGGACCCGCCCCACGGCCGGGTCCCCGCAGCGTGCACAGCCGGGACGCCTCGGCAGCCGCCCGAGTGCGCCGGGCCCCGCGGCTGGACACCGGCCCCGCTCCGGAGCCACCACAGCAGCCGCAGCAGCGTTTCTGTAGTGTAGTGGTTATCACGTTCGCCTCACACGCGAAAGGTCCTCGGTTCGAAACCGGGCAGAAACACCTCATTTTCTGCACTGCATCACAAGAAGTCTGGCCAGCAGCTTCAGAGAAGAGAGGTGATTCTGTAGCGCTTCCCCTGCTCTGGAGCCCTCAGCACAAGGAACAAGCTGCTCTTGGGCATGGTCAGGAGGCTGGAGCTCCTCTCCTGCAGAGAGAGTTGAGCATGTTCAGCTTGGAGGAGGCTCAGGGAAGACCTTCCAGTACCTGAAGTACCCACAGGAAAGCTGGGGAGGGGCTGTTGTTGTTTGCAGGGCATGTAGAAATTGGATGAGGGACAATGTTTTTAAACTAGAGCAGGGCAGGTTTTGATGAGACCTTAGGAAGAAGTCCCATGGCCATATACATAGATCTTTTCACACCTCATATATAATTGGCTTTTCTTTTGTGGGTGCTCAGTATGTTGAAGAGTTTAATGTCCAACTTCACATTCCCACTGCCAAAATCTCTTCGTGAATGTCTTCAGCAGCAGCTGTTCCTGAGAAACGCTGAAAACAGGGAGGAAATATCATCAGACACAAGGCTGGCTGCAGCATCTTCAAAACGATTGTACACAACGGGACAGATGTGTTTATAAGCACAGAAATCCTTACAAAACACTGGTAACTGAGTGTTATTAAAAACACCAGACGTTCCCCCCCTCCCCGCCAGGCCTCAGTCTGGTGTTAACACAGCTGCAGCGGGGGGTGTCTGAGGGGACTAAAGGCTTCAACAAGCCTGGGGGGTCCTCAGGAGGGGAAGTTGAGGTGAGGCAGCAGCCCTGACTGAGACCCTGGCAGCTCCTAGAGCGTGTGTGTGTGTGTGTGTGTGTGTGTGTGTGTGCTCACACCTGCTCATGCTTAGCACCCCAGTACCTGCTCACACTCAGCACCCCAGTACCTGCTCAGACTCACACCCCGGTACCTGCTCACACACAGCACCCCATTACCTGCTCACACTCAGCACCCTGGTACCTGCTCAGACTCACACCCTGGTACCTGCTCACACTCAGCACCCTGGTACCTGCTCACACACACACCCCGGTACCTGCTCACACTCAGCACCCCAGTACCTGCTCACACTCACACCCCAGTACCTGCTCAGACTGACACCCCGGTACCTGCTCACACTCAGCACCCCGGTACCTGCTCACACTCACACCCCGGTACCTGCTCACACTCAGCACCCCAGTACCTGCTCACACTCACACCCCAGTACCTGCTCACACTCAGCACCCCAGTACCTGCTCACACTCAGCACCCCGGTACCTGCTCACACCCCGGTACCTGCTCACACTCACACCCCGGTACCTGCTCACACTCACACCCCAGTACCTGCTCACACTCAGCACCCCAGTACCTGCTCACACTCACACCCCAGTACCTGCTCAGACTGACACCCTGGTACCTGCTCACACTCAGCACCCCGGTACCTGCTCACACTCAGCACCCCAGTACCTGCTCACACTCAGCACCCCGGTACCTGCTCACACTCACACCCCGGTACCTGCTCACACTCAGCACCCCAGTACCTGCTCACACTCACACCTCGGTACCTGCTCACATGCACACCCCGGTACCTGCTCACACTCAGCACCCCAGTACCTGCTCACACTCACACCCCGGTACCTGCTCACACTCAGCACCCTGGTACCTGCTCAGACTGACACCCCGGTACCTGCTCAGACCCGCTCACACTCACACCCTGGTCCAGAGCAACCAAATCCACAGCGCATCTTCGCTCGACACACCCGCAGCTGGTCCCTCGGAACAGTGTTCCTCGATAACAGCTGCCACACGGTGAAGTGAGGGGCTACTTTGTATCTATGATGTATTGAAGATTATTATCTTACCTTTAAGATATATATATACATGATATATAGTGACCTGTATCAGTACAAACAAACTCATCATGATTTAAGTGGAACCAGGCAGCAGTCTCACAGGGTCTTGTGGGTAGGCCATGGGATAGTCCCGTTACCTCAGTCACGTCCCCAGCAACATGTCACCTCCCAGCCCCATGTTCTCCTTTTCTTTTGCAGGGAAGAGACAGGTCTGACCTGCTGCAGTGACCCAGTTACCGATTCCAGGATCGCCTCTGCTGGCAGCAGAACACTCCTGTTTCCCGTTTCACCCGGGTCAGACAGTCTGTCCTGTCCTCCTGCCGCCTCCTTCACCTCTGGAAGTGGCTTGGAGATAGAGCTTGTGTTCGGATAAAAGGAGGCAATTTGTCCTCTGAGGCAGCAGGCTCTGTGCTACGGTGGCAGTGGCATTAGAGAAAGGAAATTCTGCTGAGCTGCCAGGAAGATGACATCCTGGCTTCTCCCAGAGCGGCTGAGCACAGAGCATTGCTGCAGCAGAAGCGCGTTCGAGTGGCAGCTTAACAACATGCCTTGTGGTGGAAATGCCTGTAGTGTTCTTTTAAAGCAACGGCACTGCACTCCTGACTCCAGGCAAACGTTGATGATAATGCTACGACGTGCTGTGGAGCAGCTTCATCCTGCCCAGGTTCACTGCCCAGCACTTGGCAGCAACGCCGGCCGCAGGCTGGGAGAAGAATCGTGGTAGGGAGAGCTGTTCTCTTTCCCTGTGTTCGCTCCCTCTGCCGGTGCTGGGGATGGCTGGGGCATTAGTATTCTGGTGAAGAGAGGCTGTGACAAAGGCCGTGGCTGCGAGGCCTCCTGACTGCTCTGGTGCTGCCAGGGATGGAGCGGGACTGACTCCGGCTGCTCCGCCTGGGAATAGCCCCTCCATGGTACGGAGCAGACACACAGGCGGCGATTCATAAGGCGGGTGTGATGCTGCCAGCCCGGCAGTGCTAACTCTGCACTCTGCATGGGAGGATGATACCAGGTGAGCAAACAGCCAGCTTCCTGCAGGGATTGCAGAGATCTGTGTTTGTTTAAAAGGGGACAAGCCAAACACAACCATGACCGTGTCTCATCGTCTTTCTGCATGTTTCCCTGGCAGGGTTTGGAAACCTCATGCAGGATGTGCTGTGGTGCTTCGGCCAAGTCAAAGGAACTATAGATGTTGGGGTGGCAGAAGGTAAGATTGTGTTTCCTTTTGTTGCTGTGATCAAAAAGAGCTTGTTGTCGGGTGCATGGTGCCTCGTCGGCGTGCGGGGGCTGCTCGCACGCTGCTGCTGTTACAGTCCCCTCATTCCTGCCCTCATTATGTACTCAGGCATTTGAAAGAGAGGAGTCTCGCAAGCGAGCGATTGATCTAGAAAATTCATTGGAAGGCTTCATGGCTTAATCATATCAATAGTTTTTGAAATAGATTTCCTGTTGGGTTTCGGGGGTTGTTTACAGGATTTTTCAGGGAACTGAGAGACAGCCTCTCGCACCGTAACATCTCTGACTGGAATCAGTTGGATCCTGTTTCTGGGCAGCACAAGCACAGCTCTGTGTTCATTCCTGTATCTGGAGTTCAAATACATCCCAGTGCCTGCACTTCCACAGTGCACTCCCACGTGTCTGTCTGGGAGACAGCTGGGAGTCAGGTGAGAGGTGATGTGACTGTTACATGTACAACATTCTGCACCTTTCAGTGGAAGAGCTTGCCTCCTCAGCCAGCATGGATTGTCACTGGCTTGCAAACAATACTTAAGATGTGGCCAAGAACAATTCTGTCTCAGTTATCTGATAAAACACTCGCTCTTTTCCACGCACATGTAAAGCTGCAGAGATACACACAACTTTTCCCAATCCTTTCCCTGCTGAGTGCTTCCCTTGGAGCATGGCACCAGGGTGTGCAGCCCTTGTCCTGATGAAACCAGGGCTGTAACGGGTCCTTCACACAGCTCCATGAATCAATGAGCTCTCTTATGCATAGATGGGGCCTGGGACATCTTTCAGCTGCTCTGACAAATACTGGCTTATGCTAAATATGACGTAAGTGATGTTGCTGCTGTGGTGCCACAGTGCTTGGAACTGTATTTCATTCCTACGAGTGGGAAACAAGTTTTAGGGATCTCACCTTATTATGATAGAGAGATAAATCACTGTCTAGTGTAGCACCCAGGTTTGTGCCAGGGTAAGAGATGCTCTGGAGCCTCAAGCTCTGTGGTGCACCACTGCCAGGGCCATGGGAAGCTGCCCGAGTGCCTGCTGAAGGGCACCTCACACAAATCATGGCCAGGGGCAGCCTGAGGAGCTGCAGGGCGAGGGGGACGGGGCAGCCTGAGGAGATGCTTAACCCCGGCCATGTTAATTAGTCAGGTGTAAAGATATCAAACAGGAATGTCACATAGACAGTAACATCCCGATGAAGTCCCAGGCTCTGCCTGGTGTCGGGAATACTCTGCAGTTGGACCATCACCAGCTCCCAGCCAGCACCATGACCAACAGTCCCTTCCAGGGGTCCCAGATTGTCTGTCTGTCTGTCTGTCTGTCTGTCTGTCTGCTTGCGCACACCTCTGCTTGACACGACACCCAAATGCATAACCAGCAACTCCAAATCAAAGATCTCGTGGTGAGTGATGGTCTCCAGGCTCTCAGCCTGGCTGGGGTTCCCACGTGCTACTTTCCTTTTAGGGTGGCTTGCTAATTAAGCTCAAATATATATTCCCATTCTTGCATGTAAAGTGAAACTCATTTTATTAATGGAACATAAAAAACTGAGTATAAATATTTAAATTAAAATAAAAGAAAACTTGGTGGGCTGTGGGGGTTTTGCAGATGATCTTAATGAGGTCAAATTAATCTGTTTCTTAGGGAATGTTCATGTCTATTTCTAAGTGGAAAAAAAAAATCTGCCATGCACAATGGAATCTAAAACATCCTGACACAGGGTGGGAGAGAGACACGGTGTTCGCAGGCTTCAGTCCTACAAGTATGTCCCAGGTACAGCTTCTGTTTCAAGCTGACTCCTGAGTTCCTGGCTAAGGCTGAATGAAGCAAGTGGCTGCACAGTTCTGTAGGGGCAGCATTTATTCTGCAGGCTCACGAAACCTCCAAGTCCCCGTCATCTTTATCTACATCCTTCGGGAGGTGATGCTGGCAGAGGCAGAACCTACTGGGAAGCCGTATAAATAGTTAAACAGGCATAAAGGAGGAGAGAAATATAGTCCTCATCCTGAAGCTGCAGGGATGCTCTTGTAAGTGGAACTGGGGCAAATCTCCAGGGCCAAAGAAAGCTGAGCCTGGACAGCTGTGGGATGGACTGGTCTTGGAGCAGCTTTCCTCTCCCTTCAGCAGGCAGGTCAGCTATGCCCATCCACTCAGTTCCAGTGGTGGGATAAACTTCCAGCTCTCTGCTAGCAGAGTGAGTCACACAAGCCCAGTGCTGAGACCATGAGGATCTGGGCTGCAGTGGGATGTGTGGGGTGGGGTGAATGTTTTCTCCGGAGCTGTTCCCACCTGGCCTAACCTAGGGCTGGTCCTACCCTTCTCTAAAGGCATCACGGCTCCAGATTTAATTAGCTGAACCAGCTGCTTGGAAATCCACATTCTTTTCCAGGTTTTGTTGCACACTCTTGGGAAAGCGTTAGCTGAGCAGCTGCAATCATTAGAGATATTAATTGCAGTTTTCATGTCAGTGAGGTGGTTTAATTATGCACACTGCACCTAACTTTGTGATTTCAACTGGAGGTGACACTCATCGCTTTCTCAGGCAAACCTGGGTGCAGTTAAACAGCAGCATTTGCTTCAGAGACAGTTGTTTACATTTCCAGGACAGTTTATTAAATAATCTCATTGTGAGTCACACAGAGACACAGAGTGACTTTCCACCAAGAGTGCTTTATAAAATACTGTCTCTTTATTTCCTATCTTGTTTCCTGCGATGGACTTGAGATACACAACAGTATTTCATCTCCAGCCTTCACTGCTGTGTGATGCAATCCCAGGGAGCCAGGATCTCTAAGCAGGAAGCCTTTGGAATGCCTGTAGCCCAGAGCTGGATTTCTCCTCCAACGCACATGCATTCTGAATAAAGAGAAAGGCCCTGGAGTGAGATGGAAAGCGTCTCCCTGCCCTGGCACAGGTGTGCTGCATCTCTGGTATAAATGCAGCCACGGTGTCAGCTGCCCCCGGCTGGGTAATGGGAAAGGCTGCGGGTGATGAGGCTGAGCAGCGGTGACCCAGCGCTCCCCGCGGGGCAGCGCCGGGCAGGAGCGGTGAGTGGTTTGTCCTGAACCAAAAACTTGCCTGTGGAGCAGTGAGATGGCAGGAGAGCGGGAGGTGCGGGCAGGAGAGCGGGAGGTGCGGGCAGGAGAGCGGGAGGTGCGGGCAGGAGAGCGGGGTGCGGGTATCCGCGGCTTACTGCACCGCCCCATCTCGACCCGGTACCGGCTGAGCTCCGTTACGGGCTGTGGCTGAGCGAGCCTGGGGGCGCTCGGCCGTGAGCGGCCCTGCCCTGGGGAGGGGGTCGCGATGGAAAGAGTGTTAGGGATGCCGATACCGATCTCCATCTGCCGCTTGTCAGGGGCTGCGGCTGCCCTGCGCGTTGCGGAGCCCGAGCTCGGAGCTCTGCCATGGCGCAGCACCCCGCGCTGCCGATCCGCGGGCTGCGGTGCGTCCCCGGTGCCCTTTGGCTGCCCCGCACTGAAACGCCGTCTGCCTGCCCGGGGCGCTCCGACCGCGGGGCGCGGTGCGGGATGCGGTGCGGGGCTGGGGACGCAGCGAGGCTCAAGCCGTGAGGTACCTCCCGCTCCTCCAGCCCGTGGACGCGCCGCTCCGCAGGCCGCTGCCGGTTCTCCGGCCCGGGAAGCTCCCTGGGCTCGCAGCGCGGCCCGCGGAGCTTCCGAGAGTCGGGCGGGCTGCGGCGCCGCGGAGCCCCCCCCCACCTCCCCCCCGTCCTTCCCCCGTCCTTCCCGGCCGCTGCCCGGCGCTGGGTCTGCGCCTGCCTGCGCGGACGGGCGGCCGCGGCGCGCCGCTCCGGGGGTGTGTTCGCGGGCAGGACGGGCTTAGTCAGCAATCCCGGCCGCGCCTCAGCCGATGCAGCGGCGGTGCCGGCCGGGCCGGAGCGCTGCGCTCCGCTCTGGGGCCGGGGCGGCGGCATGGGGTCCGGCCGGCCGGCTCTCCCAGCCCGGCAGCCCCAGCAGCGAGCCCCCGCCGCCTCTGCCGCGTAGGCTGCCCGGGCGCCGGGAACCCCTCATGGATTGAGGAGGGGGCGCGCTGTTTCCCTCTTTTTCTTTTTTTTTTTTCTGTTTTTTAAGTGTTTTTTATCTTTGTACGGGTTTATTTCCCTTTTTTTTAAAAAAAACCGTGTTTGGAAGATGAAATGCTTCTCGCGCTATCTGCCGTACATCTTCAGACCGCCCAGCATCCTCTCCGCCAGCTGCCATGCGGAAGGTACGCGCCGCGCTGGGAGGGCGGGGGAAGCCCCTCCGCGCCAGGCCCGCGGGCAGCGCCCGGGACTGCCCCGGGGGCATCGGGGAGGGACGGGGGGGTGCGGGGAGCGCGGGGCAGCGCGCGGCGGGACCGGCCCAAGGCGGCTGCCGGTGTCGGTGCTGCCGGCGTTCGGCGGCCGCGGCTCGGCGCGGCCTGCGGTCCGCCCGCACCCGGGGAAGAGCCGCAGCTCCGCTCCCGGTGCCCCGTGCGGTGAAGCCGGTTTTTAAGCCTCAGCGAGGTGGCTCCTCGGGAGAAGCGAAACGCGCTCAGCGGCGGCTGAACTTCGCGGTTCCGGGGTAGGAACGGGGCGCCGGGTCCGCGTTCCCCGGGACGGCAGCGGGGCTCCCGCGGGCGGTCCCGCGCGGCTGCGTGTGCGGTAGCTGTGCGTGAGTTCCCCCCTTCCGCACAGCTCCGCGGGGTCCTGCGCGGCCTGCCTGCATCCTTCCCTCGCCCGGGCTCCACGGCCCCGCTCCTCTCACGGGAGCCCGAGCACGGGCTGAATCTCCAGCCCCCCCGTAAGCGAGGGCACAACCCCGCAGGCGCCGTTGGGCTGCGCGCTTACGGCTGCTGCCCTTCCAAACGTCCGGCTTCAGCCTGCCCACCGTGCGCACCGCGCTCAGGAGCAGCGCTGTGGGCAGGACCTTCCCTCGGCTCCTGGTGCCTTGACCGAGGATGTCCTGAGGCTGAAGGTACGGAGTGAAAGGACTGGGCAGTGGGTGATGACACCCCAGGCTAAACCACTGCCCAAGATGTTACATTTCAGTCCAAGAAAACAGTATGGACTTATTAAAAAAAAAATCTCTGAAGTTCAAAGCAGATAATTTTATCTCAGCAGGTAACTCAGACTTAACTCTGGGGTTCTCTGTTTGAAAATGCCTTTGAAGATCTCTTGTTTTCACTGTGACTTTGTCCAAAGGCAGAGTCCCTTAAGGTACTCAGAATAAGTCACTTTTGGATTGTTCTGCTGGAGAAAGTAATTCAGTGGAGAAGCAGACTTCTCTGGTTTAGGGGAGGTCATATGAGATTAGAGAGAGGGGGGAAAGAAAGGTAAATTGAAGAAATGCTGCTACACCAGTGTGCTATCTGTTCCTCTCCATTGCAAATACATCTAAAGACTGACACGTGTACGAAACTGCTCCTCGGACCAGTTACGAGTTGTATATCATTAATTCAGGGTGAAATGGAGATCTGAAGAACTTAAACCACTAGCAAACCGAGAAGGAAAGCCAGGTAAGAGCCTGACTTCTGCCCCAGAGTGGCTGAAAGGGCCAGAGCAGTTTGAATTCAGTCCTGCTCAGCAGCCTGGAGGAACACTTGCTTGTGTCTTGTTGACCAAACCCCAGCGGTTTGGCAGCACGTGAGCTCATGGTACTACCCCTGGGACCCTGGTCGCTACCCCTGAACCAGGTCTGACTGAGGAGTGCTGCTGTAGGGAAGCCTTTCCTGACCTGTGACTTCAGATGCAAGCGAGTTACCTGCCTTGTTCTTGGGTGCTGTGTGCACCACAGACTGATCCAGATGGATCTTCTGATGTGCACTGTGGGCTCCTTAACACTTATTTGCTGGAAAAGGATGAGATGACAGAGGGAGCGGTGCCTGAACAGACGTATGGCTGTGTCAGTATCAGGTTTGCTGAGAACTCTGGATAGGCTGCAGCATCTGGCAGGGCTGGGATGTATGTTTACAAAATAAAATGCTGCAGAATTAATACACATCAAATAAACTGGCTGGGGTTTAAAATGTAAATTTTTAAAATAATTTCTGCAACGTGTTCATCTCAAGACTTTTAAAGATCATTTAAATCCTTACCTAAGTAGTCTTTTTGGGGGGGGGGGGGAAGCATTTGAATTAAGAAAACAATACCCTTTCCTGCAGATGAGGAAACAAGCACAAAGGTGGGAAGTGAGCACTCTGAGGTCATACAATGGCCAGACTGAGTCATGCATCTGTTTTTCTTCCAGAATTTGAACAGAAGTGTATCTCTGTGCAGTTTTCTGAGCAGGGTTTTAAGGGTGGTCCTGCAGAAGTATGAGTTATTTTGGATACTGTAATTGATTCTTAGTTCTTTCCCATCTTTAAAATCTGTTCATGTGCTTAGTAAATAAATCTTTATCTTTGTTGTTCATCTGAGAGGCCAACAGCTTCCAGATTTGGTTGACATCAAGTTAGGCTGAAGGTCTAGAACACTGTATTTGTTGAATGGCACATAGGAAGCAGAGAGGTAGAAGGAAACATTCTACATGCAGCGTACCCCAAACTGAGACAGCGTGTGGTGGGTGCAGTGGGTCTGTGCAGCAACATGGCCAGGGAGGAGCTGCTGCTGGGAGGGGCTCTGAACCTGCTGTGCTGCATCCCAGCTGCTGTGGGTGCAGATGTGGGAGCAGGAACACGCTCAGATGTGTGACTCATGCTGGAAAACAGCAAGCTGGGGGAGCACAGGAACGTTTGGATTGCAGCTGCAGAAGTGGAAAACAAAGGGCTGGCTGTACAATTACCCCAGGCCACGGTCTGGGTCTGGGTCTCATTCATTAACATCTCAGCTGCCTATTATGTTATTGCCACGGCTGCACTCCTGGCTGAGCATCTGGAGCTTCTGCCAGGAGTGCTGACTTTCCTGGGAGGTGCTGGTGTTGATGCTTCACCTACTGCAGTCTGTGCTCAGCGAGGCTGCTGGCAGGGCAGATGGGTATTGCACACGCGCCTCCAAAACTGAGGCATCGGGTCAAGGCTGGAAGGAAACAGGGGGAGATCTCATGGTGGCATTTTGGAGGGAGTCAAAAACCCATAGCATTGAAAAGTCCCTTGGGAGTCATCTAGCAGGATTGACTGTGCTTGTTGGCAGCAGGGATCCTTACAAGAGAGCTTCATCCATGCCAGATTTGGTCTGGAATCTTACTCCTATCCAGCTGGTCTCTGGGCTTTTCTAATTTAGCAATAAATAAATTAATAAATTGACTTGAGGTTTTTGAATGAGAGGAGATTAGGTGTACAGGAGAAAGTCATTATGCCTTATTGCTTCTCCCAAGATTTAACTGACAAGCTTTTTTAAGTGGTATTTATTGCAGCTAGCATGGAAACATGCAGTCAGAGAAGCAGTGGGTGGCTGGAGGGCTGGTAAGAGCTGAGCAGGTCTCCTAGATGCCTCTCAGCTGCAGCAGGCTCAAATGAAGCAGATACTTAACAGGTTCTTGTCAAATGTGTCTCTGGCCTCAGAGGATGATAAATTGCTGTCTTTGTTGGTATCAGGGCTTGTGCCCAGTTAACTCTAACAAAACTCTGCACATGATCCCGCTCCAGAATTGCTCTGCAACAGCTCTACCTTGTTTCTAATTCCCATCTGAGCCTGTCCTTGGAAGCGAAGCTTTCCCAACCTCCTGTTGCTCCTGCTGGGCCTTTGTGCCTGCCCCTTGCAGGGACACAGGGAGGGCACTGGGACTCATCTGTCCCAAGCAGAGCAGGGGCTGTGTCCTGGATGCAGGGCAGCCATGGGATGGGCTGGCTCTGTGGGGCCTGAGCTGTGGTGCTGCCAGGGGATGTCTGTCAGGCTGTGGATGTCTGTCAGGCTGCCCTGCTCGGCAGCTGTGCCCTCTGCTGCAGGGAGGTTTCCACGTGCTGCAGAGGAACTGGCTGACACAGTGATTTCTGTGCTGGAGGAGGTGGTTGGTCATGACTGTGTTGGGAAGCACCCCAGACCGTGAAAAATGGGGGCTTATTAAGGGCTGTCAGCCTTCCTCACCTCCACCCTCCTCAACTTTATTTTAAAGCCAAGCTGTTCACCTTTTCCCTGCTTTCTTTCCCTCTTGGGAGAATTCTCACTGCTCAGCACGTCTTTCAGCATTAGCACGTAGGGTAGGTGCATTAAAAAGCATGCCCAGGACTGGGAATTCTCTCTGATGTGGCTGGGTTGGTTCTGTGGGTGCGTACATCTGCTGCAGCTGCCCACAGTCAGTGGGGCTGGGCCAGGCTTCTGGGCTGGAGCAGGGCTGAGTGTGGCAGTGGCTGGGCTCCCGGGGGCAGGCTCGGTGCTCTGGAGGGACCTGCCATGGTGCTGAGCTGCTGTTGTGCTGAGCCACCATGCTGGGACCCTCCTGTGTCTGCCTCTGTGGGCACTGCATGCGTTGTGCTGGCAGCAGTGGCCTCGGAGACCCTGCGCAGGCCTTTGGAGCTGGGTGGGCGCTGCCCTGGGGAGCAGCGTGGGGCTCAGCTGAGCAGAGGAAAGAAAGGAAAAGGCTGTTTAATAGATTTTTAAGAAATCAATGGGGTAAATATTGAGTGTTTGCAAATGGACATTTCTTTGGGGGCGGGTGCGGAGCGGCTGGCAGCCGTGCCCACAGCGCTGCCTGAGCTGCAGCTGCAGCAGAGGCACAGGGCAGGGACTGTCTGTGGCAAGGGTGGGCATCAGCCCTGCTCCACCCTGCTGCCAGGCAGAGAGCCCTCCTTGTCCCCTGGGAGAGGGCAGAGCCAGCCGGAGTCATCCCGAGGGACTGCTGCGATGACCCATAGCTATCAGCCCCATGCCAGCAGTTCCTGGTGCTGCACCAACATGAGTTGGGTCGGTGGCAGTGAGTGCTCCCCTGCCAGCCCTTTCAGCCTGTCCTGCCAGCAGTTTGAACAGAATGTGTGTCAGAAATTGTGTCCTTCCAAATTACAGACTGCAGAGAGCAAGGTAGAGGATGGACTAGCTGTGATCTCTGCTGCTTGATAGATGACAGCAGCTCCCATGTCTCCAGACCCCCCAGGCTCTGCTCCTCATCCCGGTTTGTACAGGCACACGAAGACAAGCATGGCTCACAGAATCACAGGCTCCTGTCTTCGGTGTTGGTATTCCAACAAAGGCTGAGCTAGAAAAGGTTCTGACCTCTGCTTTGGTGTGTTTGAAAGCTGGAGCGGGGCTGTTTGAGAGGGCATGTAGTGATAGCACCAAGGGTTATGGCTTCAGAGGGGAGAGTGAGGGTGGATCCAGGACAGAAATACCACCTGGGGAGGCCCTGGGATCTCTGGCCGGGTTCAAGGCCAAGCTGGATGGAGCTGGGGGGTGTGTCCCCCCGTGTCAGGGGGCCACTGGGGCACTCAGGGGTCCTGCCCACTCACACCAGTCTGTGGCTCTGTCTGAGGCCTGTGGGTAAGTTGGTTAATTTAATGTGATTACTGTAAGGAAGTTAATCCATTGCTTCAGGAATACCTTCACCTTTAGTTCATTGATACTGGGCGTTCCGGCTGTCCCGTGCCTGGCTTATTAATTTCTCAGTGGTGAGGTAAGCAGCAAGCACTGCTGGGTGATGAGTGTGTTACTGACACTGACTCTTAGCTCCAAATTATTTTTTTCACTAAAACCAAGTAATGAAATCTTTAACCAGGTTAATACCTTCCTGAATAGCTCACCAGATTTGGGGTCCTTGCAAGACCACAATTTGACTTTCCTTTCAAATAAAGGATGTTGAAGTTAGACTAATTCCCAGAGCATTCATGTGAATAGTTTCCTGGCTCAGAAGGGCTGGAGCGGAGCAGTTCTGGTGTTGTAGTAGCCCTGAGGTAGCTGCCTTTTGCTTTTTCCTGATGCCTTTTACAGTTTTCCATTTCCCTGCATCTCTTGGTGTGTGCCTGGGCTTTGCCTTACCACTTCTGAGGCTCCAGTGGAGGTGATACAAGGGCTGGGATGTTTAATCGCTTGTTTGAGACAATTTTAAAGCTCAGCTGGAAGGTGCCCCTAAGCTGGAGTGTTACCTTTTTAGGGGTGTTTAACATGAAAGCTCAGCTGGGGGCACCTTAAACCCAAGCGCTTTGCCCTGGGGTGCCCCCGGGCTGAGCCCTTGGCCTCTGCAATAGTTTTGAGTGATGCAAGTAAGAGAAAAACAGTTCTTCCCTCCTCCACTCCAGGCAGCGGTGGCTCTGTGGATGGCTGCAGAAAGCCCGTCTGGGCTTGGCCTCTTGCTGTGGAACAGGCCAGTTAAGGAAGTGAAGGGAAGTCTGCTTGGGAGCTGTTTGAGGTGTGTGGTGAAGCCCAAGATGCAGCGTTGAAGTGGGGTGCAGGGACCCCAGCTCTGGCTGCAGTTGCTCTGGGCACGATGCTTTGCAGGGCAAATCCAGCTGTGGTGCTGGGAGCTCCCAGGGCCCCCGCACCCGAAGTCCTTGGCCTGGAGAGAACACACAATGGCCAATTTCCTGTCCTTTTCTTGAAGATCTTGCTTTGCTGGCCCTTATGCTTAGCTCCAGCCTCTCAATCTTGCCCCTTCTGTGCTGACCACGGGTGGGTTTATTTCTCTGGTGAGTCACTCCTGTGGCTTTGCCCCAGTTACTCAGGCACTGGAGTTGGGAGGTCACTGAAGTCCTGATTCACCGTGGGTTGAAACCCACACAAATGAGGTTTGGAGCCCTGTTAATACTACTAAATGGTACGTGCATCAGAGGTATGGTAGGGTTGTGTAAGTATGCAAATATAGTCTGGTGTAGCTGATAGTCTGTAACTAGAGGAAGAGAGGCCGTTAGTTTAAGGCTGATGGAGGAGAACACTGAGTTAGGATTGAGCTTTCTACAATAATTGCATTTCCTGATTTAGCTGTTCTTTGGTTCCTCAGCCTGAATGCTGCATCAGCCTCTGCTTTTAGTGCCGAACATCAGACCTGCTCTGATCTCAGTTCTTGCCTTTCTCAGGACGTGCACTGCAGGCAGGGATCCGGCTGCCCTGTCTGCTCTTCCCAGAACAGTCAGTGAGGGTAATTTTGGGCAGCCACAAAGAGGAGGATTGTTTCCAGGAAAAAAGGCAGATTCCCTATCTGAAGTGCCTGGCACAGGGTCCAAACGAAGCATGGCACATAAAGCTGCTTTCCCTGCCAGTGAGCTCGGGGCCTTGTTTCTGCTACATCCCTACCTCTTCCTTCACTCCTGGGAGGGGCGGGAGGCAGAGCACTGCCCAGCTCCCCAGGGTGCCAGGCTGGGTTGGGGGAGAGCTGCAGGCAGGTCCCTGTGTTGCCGGCGTGGGGGGAATGGTGAAGTTTGCCCGGACGGGGTGTGAGGGGCAGCGCGGGGGCCGCGTGGCAGGTGCCCGGCTCTGCGGCTGCCGGGCTCGGTTCCTGCCCCTCGGGTGCATCGGAGTGCAGATGGGTTGGAGTTCTCTCTTAGGGATGGTTGGTGCACCTGCAGTTTTGTTGGGGTAACTCAGGAGCTGGGAGTATCTTTCCTGGGTGGCACTAATTCCATTTCCTTTGCATTTTTTCCTCAAGATGTCCATTTAAGGCTTTTCTGGGAAAAAATGTTTCATTGTTCATCTGTATATGTAGAGGGTTTTATTTTGCTCTCTTCTAGCTTCAGGAGTTTATAAAAGAGGCAGAAAGCTGTTTCAGCTGTCAGAGAGAGAGCTTTCTTCTTGCAATTACACTCTTTCAGTGTAGTTTTTGCCACAGAACGGTGATGATGAGATCTGTGTTTCTGCCTGAATGGTGATGCTCTCAGAGCACTTCTGAGGAAAAAATGTACAATCCGCTTTGAAAGATGTTTTTGTTTAGTTAAAAACACAGCTTGGAGTCTCTCTGCTTAAGGATACGCTAAATTTTGTCTGTAAGGGCAGAGTCCAAGGTGAGAGGGAGGGATCACTCTGGATGATTCCTCTGCTTTGTTGCTCGATCGCAGGCTCCAGCTCCTGGTGTCCCCAGGAGGGGTGGCTCTGGTGCTGGGGCGATGCTCCCTGGTACCAGTGCCCAGCCACTGGAAGCCACTGGAGATACCTAAAGAGCTGCTGTTCATGTCCTTGGCTCCAGAAGAGCCTGGCTGCAGTCTGTGAGCAGGGGAGGCTGCTTTGACCATGGCCAGTTTGGGCCCATCAGGCAGCTGGTGGAGCGGGGTCAGTCGCTGGGCTGGTGGCAGGGAGCCTCTTCCAGCTGTGCTGGCAGCCCCCAGCCATGCAGCATCCCCTCCTCAGCTGCCCCGCAGCCAGGCAGCCCTCACTCCTGCCTCAGCTCTGCTGCAGCCAGGATTGCTCCAGGTCCCTGTGGATCGTCAGCACGTCTTCCACGTGAGCCTCCCTTGTTTCCTGAGGATAGGAGCTGTGCCCTGACAGGAGAGATCCTCTGCGTGATGCCGAGCTGCTCGGGCTGGAGGAGCAGTTCCAGTTGCTGTGCCTACGTGGGGCTCGGAGCTGGTGCCAGTTGTGGGCGCTGCCGAAAGCTGGTACAGGTGAGGATGGGGCCCAAGCTGCATGTGCTGCTCCCATCAGCTGGGGGGGGGATTTTTTAATTCTAGCCAGTGGCGCTTCTAAACCTCTTGATGCAGGGTAGAAGTGGTTTGTTTCTGTACACAAGCTCTGTAGTGTAAGTGGTTCTATATTGTGGCCAGGCTCCCTCAGGTGATGGTACACTGCGTTAGGTTTACAGCCATGAATGATACGACTGTGCTGACATGGGGTTTAAAAAAAGCCTGGCAGCTCCCAGGCCCGTGTTGGTGACCAGCTTTATTATTACAGCAGTGTGTGCATTTGCACTAATTTCCCAGGCTAACACATGACCTCATTTGTGTTCTCCCAAAGCTATTGGGTAGAGAGTGGGATTGAATTTAGTTTTCAATTCTCCTGGGCACGACACTGAGCTGCTATTTGAAAGGAATTAATCTTCCTATCCTGCTGGGACCCTTCTGAGCTCTCTGAGTAAACACAGTTGAACCAAAGGTTTGGCCTTTGGTTCCCTTTGGGTGGGCTGTGGGCAGTCCCACAGGACTTGTCGAGACCCTGGAGGTGTCTTTGCGCTGGTGATTATGGACATGGAACAAGGGTGCTGTGAGGGTCAAATACATCTCTGGTGAAGGAAAATGGGGCCAGTCTGTCTTCCTGAGTTTTGCTTTTTAGCAACTCCCTCTCCATGTGGGAAGGCAGGGGATGGGAAAATCCCTGACCACAGCGTTCACTGTAGTAAGTGGGAACAAACCTTGGGCAGGGGACAATTCTGCTGAGTTTGGAGCTCTGAAAGTTCTAATGAAAATGTGATTGAAATGTTGGTCTGCCAGGAGAGGTGATGGTTGGAGTGGTGGTCAGAGTTGTGTGTTTGCTTAAACAGCTCCTTCTCTGAAACGTGCTTTCTTCTGAAGTGTGGTCTGTGGCTCTGAAGCTGCATATTACCTCTTAACAAATAAAAGAAGAAAGGGACAGGAGAAGAGCTATGACTTGTTTGATGGAGACAAGCTGCTGTGTTTTGATTTTTTTGGTTTTTCCCTGCATGAGTCAATATTCCTTCTCCTGTAAACCTGTTGCCTCTGAGCAGTGCTGGCTCTGCTCTGGTTGTATCCCTGAAGGGGATGAGGAGAAGCAGAAGCTGGGTGCTGGTAACAGGCAGCACCCCTTGCTGCTCTCGGTGTCTGTGTGGAGTGATGGAGGGTCCGGGGAGATGGCCACGCTCCCCTGTGAGGCCAACGGGGCACTGACATGTGTCCCATGTGCCGCTGACAAGGTGCCCTTGTTCTGTGTGGCACGAGAGGATGTGCCGGGGTGGTGTTGGCTGTACGTGGAAGAAGAGCAGGGGGCGAGTCACTGTTGCTGGTGGAGTCGGGGGCGTGCGGTGCCTGGGACGCGGCTTAGCGCTGGGCGGCGGTTGGACCTGATGATCTTAAAGGTCTTTTCCAGCCCGAAAGATCCGCGGCGCTCAGTGCCGTTGGGTAACGGGCTGGCGGCTGCTGCCGGCTCTGCCGGGCCGGGTGCGCTCCCGCCGGCTGCCGGGCGGCGGCGCTGTCGCTGCCGGTGTCGCAGCCGGTGCGCGCTCGCCGGGCGGGGTCCTCCCGGCGGGGCTCTCGGGGTGCATTGGGCGCTTTGGGGCACCGGCCGCTCTGACGCCTTCCTGCCGCCTGCCCCGCAGCAGCGCGGTTCGGCTGCGGGAGACGCGCGGTGGGATCCGGCTTCGGTGCCGCCGGCCTCGGGGTGCCGCAGCGGGCAGCACGCCCTGCCCGCGACCCCCGGCAGCAGAAACCGCCCTCTGCTCTGGTAACGACAGCTCTTGCTGAGGGTTTGGTGGGGTTTTTAAATCAAAAGTCTTTTAAACTGTGGGTGTCCCGTCCTGTCATCGAAGGAGTGTGGAGGATTGATGCTCTCCTCCCCGGTCTGTGCGGGAGGATGCGCCCGCCCCGCCCCGTGCTGAGCAGCAGCCCCGGTGCGACCCTCGGTCTCCAGGCTGCCCCGTGCCAAGGCTTCCTGCAATTCTGCCTGTCAGACCAGCGCCAGCAAAAGAAAGAGCCGAATTAAGAGTGTGTTTCCAAGGCTCTAGAGATACTTCCGCTGAGTGACTATATTTCACTCACTACAGATGGGTTCAGCTGTAGCTTGCCAGTGTTCCCATGTCATCTATATTTAGTTAGTGCTTAAATCAGCACAAAGGTATCTTCTGTCATCCCTCCTACTCTGAAGAGACCTGATTGAGGTTGCAGGGTCGCACAGCTAGAAATGCTTGAGTGGGAGAGAGGGAGAGCAGCTGGCTGGGAGCTTCAGAGCAGAACTGGTGTTCTGGGGATGGCTTGAAATGGAGCTGTTCCAAGTGCTTTTGGGGAAGGCAGGGTGAGGAGCATGGCCAGGGTGACCTACCTGTAAGAAAGAGCAGGGATATTGCCTCTGTTTATTCTCCCCACCACGGACAGCTTCACCTCTGTGTGGGGGGGATTCCGAATCCGCTCTTGGGCACATGTTTTCCCCAGCACCATGGGCACAACCCAGCCACTCTAACCAGACCTGGAGGTGTGTGTAGCTGTGGTCCTGGGTTGGCAGACCAGGTGGTAAACAGAAGCCTGCAGCTTCTCTGGGTTTGCTTTCTGCACTGGACCTGCAGGGCAATGTCACAAGCTGCCAGGCTGGGCGAGGGCACAAAGGGCCCCAAGTCCACCTGCATCGACTCAGGGCAGTGCTCACAAAAGCAATGGTCTGAGGTTTAACCTTTCTCTTCCCTGCAGGCAGCTTTGCTGAAGGAAAGTTGCCACAAAGCCTCAGAAATCCCTTAAATGTTTGGGTGTTGCTGTGGAGCTGTGCAGGTGGGATGGCTGTAGGCAGGGCCTTACTCTCACCGTGACAGCCTTGTGCTGCACCAGCCACTACTTGATGGCAGCCCAACAAATTGTTTGATACTGTGCTCTAAATAATTTTCTAATGTGGATTATAAAAGGAAAACAGGCTGTCAGAGGCTGATCTTGCTCTGTTTGGGAAATAAATGCTCTTTCAGCTTTGTAAAGCCATATGGTGGATTTATTCCCAATCAGCAGTTCCTTTCAAATGTGAGTTCATGGCATTTAGTGATACATTTTCCAGTATACAGCTCAGCACTCTTTTCTTTTTTCATTTTTTCCCTTTTCCAGCATCTGATTTGAGTGGTCAGCTGGCTGTGGTTGTAGGCCACCTCTTGTCTGGGCAGCGCGTAATCAGCAGTATAATTAATCACTTACATTAGTGAGTTCTTACAAACTCCTGTGTACTTAATCAGCTTTTGTCCCTGCACAGACTCATTTCCAGTGCTGCTGGCTGCTTTTTCCCCTTTCTGTGGAGTGTTGCACAAGAGCATCACATCTCAAAGTGGTTTAAACGTTAAGGGACCTGCACGATGTGTTGGTGTTGTGCTGTGTGTTACCTGAGGACCTCAAGGAGGGGACAGGAAAGGGATGGGAAGTGGGGCTGAGTCCAGGACCTGGTGCCTCTGATGCCGGCTTATCCCTGTCCAGGGCTGGTCTGTTGCCCTGTTGATTCCTTTTGCTCTGTTAGTCTGGACTGGAGTATTTATTTAGTGCTGCATTATGAAGTCCCAGCTGTCTGAAACATAAGTGAGAGGCTCATCAGCTCTTAATCTCTGCTCTTGCTGGCCAGAGAAGGCAGACTGACTCTGATTTGTAACAGGTGAGACCCTTTATTGGGCTGAGAAGCTCCTTATTCTGTCTGTTAACACACCTCCTGCCTCGGGACAGGGCACACTGGATTGCAGTCTGCAGCTGAAAGAGGAGACTGGTGTGGTTTGGCACCTGTGGTTTTGGGTGCTCCTGTGAAGTGGGGACACCTGGGGCTTCATGACTGCCTCTGCCAGCAAGCCAGATCCGTCCTGTGCCTGTGTGTGCATCTTCACCCTCATGCGGTCTTGTACCTTGTCACGTATGCATCTCCCAGTGCTGGGAAGCTGCTTCCCAGGCAGTGGAGCCTCAAGTGGGCTTTGGAGCTCTTGGGGAGTGTGTTTCCTACCGCAGGATCCTGCAATGGAGACACAGGACCCCCGAGAGCTGCCCTGGCCACCCGGCTGGATCATGCCCTGTGCTGCGGAGCCCGTGGGCTGTGTCCACCCCACCATCTGCTGCTGTCTGATGCTTGTTGCTGTCTGCAGCGCACAGATGAGCAGGGGAAGAGAGGGAGGAGGCTGAAGAGGGCCCTTAGTGTGGAGCCCTCATTCCCTGGGGAGCCTGGTGCATGAGATCAGCCAGACATCTCTCTTGCTCTCTCCCGGGCACGGAGGGATATGCTTTCTGGCAGCTCCACCCTGGGAAGTGCTGCATACAGTGAGATGGGAGTCAGCACAAATCTGTCATGCTTACATCCCAGTTTTTCAGAGGGACATATCTGGCTGTTGGGTTGTTCATTTAAAGCCATTTGGTGACAGCTGCATTCAGTTGCCTCTGCTTTTCCCTAGAAATTGGTGGAAATGGTGAGAGATCCCGAGGAGCAGTGAGGGGATGGCAGGGCAGTAGTTCACCATCCCTGAGCATTCCTTTGGCAGCACAACAAGCACAGCTGTGGCTTTTCACTGCTCCAGGGCTGTTGCTCCCAGTCTGTGCAGCACAGGTTGTGGCTGGTGCCCCGTGCCCTGAGGATGCTGCCCACATGTGTCTGAGCTCATCCCTTAACCCAGCATGAGGTGCAGCCTGGGGAGGGGCTTCAGTGTGCACTGGATGCACTGCAGCCCTGGGTCCACATGTGATTGTTGAGGGGAGCGTTTGGCTTGAGCGCAGCCCAGGGAACCCTTCAGGTGATGGGGGAAGCACCACAGGGGCTGTGTCTGAGGCCGTCCCTGGCAAAGCATCGCTGGCTGCTGTGGATGTTGCAGAGGATGAGGTTTCTGCAGTGAGTGTGTCTCTGTTAGAAAGTCGATAAAAACCCCACAGAACCCAGAGGTGCTATGGAAGAGCTGCAATATGGAAAGCACATCCCATGTGCTACTGCACTGGGCAGGAGCTGTTCTGTTCATCCAGGGAAGACAAACTCGGTCGCCTGGCCCTCTGCATGTACCAGGATGTTCCTGTGTGCATGAGGATGGCACATCAGCTCTTTGGCAGAAGTGCAGCAAGGAGCTGGCATGGGAGCAGGGCAGTGTTCCAGGGGAGGGTGTGGTGGAGGAGGGAATTACTGCTAGCGTGTCTGTCCCTCCTGTTAGGAGACAGACTTGGGTCTCTGAGGAGTTCCTTTATTTTAAATACTTCTCTTGGCTAGCTGCAGATTCTCCTGAGTTCTTTGAACAATTAATGAAATTGGTTTATTTTCTTCCTTCTCCTGCCTGGGGACCCCGGCACCTCGGTTACCTGGATACCTGTCTGTGGGTCTGGGCTGCTTTGATTTAGCTGTGTAAACGTCTTGCCTTTTGTGTGTAAGTAGAAACCAGTCAGCACTGTGTTCCCATTGCACCGGCCAAGCAAGGTTTATACTGGTAAGGTGTGTTGCTATTGGGAGCTACAAAGACCGAAAGGCTGTGGGGCTGTCACGGTGTGCTGACTGATGGCAGCAGCGGTGTGCAGCGCATCGGCCATGGAGGAGGTTTGGATGTGCTGAGGACGTGATGGCAGCAGCGATGTGCAGCGCATCGGCCATGGAGGAGGTTTGGATGTGCTGAGGACGTGCCGCAGGTGGCGCGGCTGGGACAGGGTCTGGCAGAGGCGGGGGTGGGGGGGAGGCAGCTGCTGACATCCCCAGCCCTGTGTCTGCCGGTGTCAGTGTGACCCGCGTCACCCCGCCGGCACCAGTGACCAGGCGATGCTCGCTGAGAAGGGTGTTGGCCCAGGAGTGAGCTCTGTGTGGCTGCAGAGGGAGCTCACCCCGCAGCTTCACCGGAGGCTCCTTCCCGAGCGGCGGGATCCCCGCGCACACCCACGCCCAGACAGGCTCACGTCTGCAGACCTGCCAGGACACGCACACACACTCGTGTTATTTCTCTTCAATCCAGTTTCTTAGTAACCCTGAAGTGGAAATTTCACAACAAAACCAACGCATGGAGCAGAGTGAGCTGATGAGAAGGTTTCCCTCTTATTTTTGCCTTGATTCTGCCTTTAAATTCAACATTTCTCAGCTGAAACTGAAGTGTCAGCATCTCACAAGTGGATGGCAACAAACCCACCATGTGAACCCATAGAGAGAAACCATCAGGGTGCATGTTTTGACCTGCTGCCACAGGGTCAGGTGTTACTCCATTGAAAGAGGCAATTGACTTGGCTGTTTAACCTGGTTGCAGCTCAGGCTTCTCTCCATCCACACAGTTAATCTGAAGGCGACAGAAGAATTGGAGATGAAAACAAATGATGCAGCTGATTAAAAACAGGGGCAACCTCAAAGCAAGAGGCAAAAGTGTTTGCTGCTTGGAGAGCCAAGAGGCAGATGTGCTCCTAGGCTGCTGCCCATGGTGTCCTGGTGGGCATGGGCACTGCTGCATGGTGGGGCAGCCCCCATCACTAGATCGGGACCCTGTGGGTTCTTCCAAGTGTCTGGGGGACTGAGGCTTGGGGATAGCATCTGGATTTGCTGAGATGCTGGTTTTCAGGAGGGGGCTGGACCACAGTGGCAGTTCTGGCGCACGGGCTGGCGCAGAGCACAGAGTGAGGCTTGGCCCAGTGTGGGGATGAGCGGGGGCTGCCCGGACCCACCATGTAGCTCCAGGGGGGTTCCTGTGCCCTCTTCATCCTCCCCGCACCGGGGAGGCAAACAGCCCCCATCTCCTTCAGGGGTGTTGGATCCTGAGGTGCAGCACACACAGCTAGGTGCTGCAGATGACTCAGTTTACACTCCTCTGCTGCTTGGGTTGCCCTCAAATCTTTGTCTTCTTTTTTTGCTGACTGCAGTTTTTCAAGGGTCGTTGACCTTGAGGGGAGGAAAGGCATCGCAGGCTGGCTGTGCTTGACATTGCTCTCCATGCTGTCCAACCTGGAAAGCCAGAAAATTCACCCTGTTGAGATCTCACGTGCGTGGGGCTGGGAAGGCGACGGGGACTGTTTTTGGCAGAATGTCATGGCTGTGTTTCTCTGACACAGATCATGTGAGGGTGGGAGCGAGGGGAACACTGCTGTCACACCCTTGGTGTTTCCTTCCCATAAACTTGGGTCTCAGGGATGGAGCTCGGGGCTCTTCTCCATGGTCTGTTGGCAGAAGTTACAGCTGAAAGTGTGGGAGTCGATTTAAAGCAGACTCTGGGGTTGGAGGATAATGGCCAACCCTGGTCTGAGGGCCAGGCTGAAACAGAAGGGCTGAGGGGGATGAGGTGTAGGAGGTGCTCGGGCCAGGCTGGTGGGAATGGGGGGAACGGGGTGTGCAGCCCCTTGTCGCAGGCACCCCTCGGTGGCAGTGCAGTGTGCGGGGCTGGGGAGGGACCTGCTGACCTGTGTGAACTTAGGGGATCACGTGCAACACCCTATTCAAATGCCTTTTTAATTAATGCAATGCTTGTTTCAGTGAGGGGTCACAGTAGGGCACAGGCCAGTCAGTATTCAGCTCCATGTGTTGTGTGAGGAATGGGTGGTTGCAGCCTCACGCCTCAGGTCTGTGCATCCACAACACCCTGATGGATTGATGATGCTCCTGCTGATGAATCAATTATTCTCCATGCACAAATGTTTCTTTCTTTAAACATCCAGAAGCCCCTCAAAAACATGACAAGAATTAAATCAGTTGTGTTTGAATTGGGTTAAAGGGACTGGATTCCCATATGGATGAGGCAATTGGATTTCATGTTGCTTTGCATATTCCTCCAGTCTCATCTTGGGGGGCTGGCTGCCTGGCTGAGGAAGCAATTTTTCTTTAAGGGCAATAAAATCCTGATGATCACATCACCATGCTTTGGTCTATACCTTGATGTGCAATGCCTTGCTGAGGTCATGGCTCATGTGGTGGCTCAGGAGGAGGCAGGGATGTGTGTGAGTACACATCTATGTCTGTTTGTAACCTGGGTGCTGGACGGAGCTGCTGCTCCATTCTTGACTCTGGTCGGGCTATTAGGTTTCCTTCCCTCAGGCATTCCCTAATCTGTTTAACATAACACAGCCATTCGTCTTGTTTGCTGACTGCTTAACAGATGGATTTGTGGTTTTTGTAATTACTCTATGAACATTAATAAGATGTGATATCTTTTATTAATTAACAGTTTTCCAGGTTTGTTTTTCCAAATGACATGAGGTAGATGATATGTAAATATTAGTTTTACAATGGCAGTGCTGTGGGAAGTCTTGCAGGCTCCTGAGGCTCCCCATGGTGCCTGGGTGTTTTTCGGGTACCTCGCAGCTCTTCCCCAGCAGCACAACTGGTCTGATGTTTTGTTTGAGGTTGGCTGCTCCTCAGAGGGAGGAAAGCACAGCCCTGGCTGCTGTCCCAAGCCATTTGCCCTGCCCACGGGGTTCGTCCACCCCATTCATGTCTTCATACGATACTCACACCCCATCCTTCCCCCTGGAGAATTCCAGCAGTGGGAATCGGTGTAGATGAGCACAGACTGCATGTCGCAGAGGAGGGAGGCCTCGTCCCACTGGTGGGATGGTGATGCTGTGTGGTGGCTGGATGCTGGATGGACTGTTGGCTGCTTGACAGCTCTCCAGGCTTGGAGCTCAGTGTTTTTTGGCACTCTGGTGTGTGACTGTCCTCTCTGCTCCCTGGGATTGGTTTTTGCTTTGGCTTGCTGACCAAAATCTTTTCAAGTGGGAGAGTGACAGCGGTGAGGACCGGTTCCCTTGAGGGGTGCACAGCTGGAGACACACCGATAGCTTGAGGTGTAACTACAACATCTGTCCACCTCAACACCACTTCATGTGTTCCCCCTTCTACCTGGTGACCTAACCTAATACAAAACCACGTTGGGATTTGTCTCTGTGTGGCTCAGTGGCAGGGTTGTTTGCTTCACTGACTGCAAACAAGTCAGCTGTGGAATCAGAGAGGCGGCATGCTGCCTGTTTCCCCTCTGTGCTCCCTGGCTGTACTCACCCAGTGGAGGCTTCCTGCAGCCATGAACGATGCTTCAGTGTCGCCTTGCATCCTCTTTGTCCGTGTGGGGGGTTTCTCTGGAGCAGGCTGTGAGCGCTCAGGGCAGGGAGCCGGTGTTGGTGTATTATAGTCTATATATAGTGCTCCACGTGCCCAGAGACCTCCCGCATGGGGTCCGTGGTGGCCCTTCAGGAGCCCAGCCAGAGCCAGGGAGGTCTTGGCTCTCCAGCTGTGAGCAGAGGAGTTTGTTGTGCCAGCTGAAACCAAGGGAAGAGCTAACCCCAGCCCCAGCCCTTGTTGGCAGCATGGTTCCTGTCGTGTGGTCAGACAAAACCTTGTTCCTTTCCACACACCGACCCTGATGCGCTGGGGCTGTAACGTGTGGCCTTAATCTTCAGAAACAGCAAATCCTATTTACTGTGTAAGCATTTAAGCTAATTATATCTCTGATGTGAGGAACATGTGACAAACCCTTCACGCTGTATCCTTTAAAGGACGTTGGAGTCTTGGACCCTCATGTAGTTCAGTGCTTTGGGGTATCGGTGTGCAGCAGCGCATTGAGCGGTAACGCAGCTTCCTAATGACAGAGGGGAGCTGAGGGTGTTCTGGGCGGATCATCTGTAGAGTAAAGGAAGGAATTGTCCATAGGGAGTTCTTCCTGAGGCTCTGTGTTGGCATCACAGCTGCAGTTACTGTGTCAGCTGCATTAGGGGGGTGAGCTGGTACACAGAAGGGTGGTTTGGGTTCTGACAGGCCGCAGGGGGAATCAAACTCCTGTGCTGAGGCCTGACCTGAGAAATGATACGTTTCTCAGGTGAGAAACATTTCCCTATGAACTCAGGCTTGGGCGTGTGTGAGGGTCTTGGGGGTGGATAAAAGCACCAGTAACCACTATGTATCCAGAGAACATGATGAAGCAATACAAAGGCAATACCTGAAGACATGGTTGAGAAGTTGTTATTGCTTACCTGGTGTACGTACACATCCCAGGCTGGACATGCGGGATGAGGTCGAGCTCATCGTTAGCTCTGCTGACTGTTGTGGTTGTCTCTTGGAAGAGCAGAGGACACATCTGGAAGCCCTGATCACACATTTATCACACACAGACGTTCCTCCTTCCGAAGGGAGCTGCCATGGGAGCTGCCAGGGTTTGGTGGTCGCACTGGATGCCCGTGGCAGCGACTGGTCCGCGTGGTGCATTGGGAGCTCTGTGCTGGCATGACCTTTCCCTACCCCATGTGCAGCATGTGAAGAGTTGTGCACAGACACACTCGCTCGTGCAAAGCCTGATGCTGCCTGAGCGCCCTCAGTGTCCCTTGGTGCTGGAAGGAAGTATCCCACTTGCTCCCTGCAGCTGCTGGGCACGTGTGAGGTAAGAGCAGAGGTCTGGCTCAGAAGACATGCAAGAAGCAGCGGCTGCAGTTGCTGTGTGAAGAAGGGGCACCAGCAGTGCCTGTGCAAAGGGAGCCTGGTTTAAGTGACTTAGGGAGAGAGAGGGAATGGGAAGGGGTGATGAGACCTGGTCAGCCAGGCTGAATGTCTGGAAGAAAGCACTTGGAGAGCAGCTATTCCCCAAGCTGGGCCAGTGAGTGGCAGTGCTCGTTACTGGTGTGCCGTTAATCACGTACAGCTTGTACCAGTACCAGTGACTGCATGTAGCAGGGGTGAAGGCCAAGTAGATCAATTTATTACGCGACCTTTGGGAGGCAGAAGCCTTGGTCTGCTTTGCATTCAATGAACTGATTCTTCCCTTTCCTGCCCCGGGGTCCTGACCCTCGTGCTGTCACTTGTAACGGAGAGGCTGCAGCTCACCCGCTGTGTCTGACCTGCCCTCACTGGTTTCTTGGCTCAGTGTCTCTTGGTGAATTCCTGGTCTTCCTGCAGTTGTGCTAATAAAGGTTGGTGTGGCTGGGACTTCGGAGGCACTGGGGAGTGATAAAGCTCAGAAGGCTGCTGATGGAGCTTCTGTGGGGCCATGCAGCCTGCTCAGCCACAGGGTGACGGGCACAGGCGCTGGCTACTGATGGCAACGTGTTCACATCGAGAGACCTTAATTCCTGAGTCACCCTGGTGTTCCCTCCAGTGCCCAGACCAGGACTTGCTCAGTCAGGTGATGTTCCCTTGTGCTGTTGGAACAGCATGTTGTCGTGCTGGGGTCTGTGCTGCCTGAGCCTTGCAGGGGGAAGGATGAGGACCGCAGAGCCAGGAATGCCCATGGGCTCAGGGCTGTGTCTGAAAGCAGGATTCACACACTCACATCTTCCTTGTGTGCCGCTGGGCAACAAATCCTGCCAGTCCAGCACCAAGTGCCCCAGGCAGCCTTGTGTTGGCACCTCTGGGGTGAGGCCTGGCCTGCAGCTCAGCTCTGGCTGAGGGCAGGGAGCTGTCAGCCCCTAGACCCCAATTTCAACAGCGGCTGGACCCCTGCATGTCTGTGGTAGGTCAGCACTGCAGGAACACCTCACCTCATGTCGGCTGTGCTCAGCACTGGGAGCTCTGGGTTCCTGTAGTGCCTCCATATTGGGGTCTGCTCTGGGATGGCCCCTTTCCCTGTGGGGTTATCCCTTAAAAATAGGATGGCCAGCCACCAACCTGACACTGATTACATGGACAATAGGAGTGTAATTACCCCATTTTTGCTGCTTAATTAGCTTCTTGGGTTTGAAGTGGTCTGTCTACTGGCATCTGCAAGCCATTTATAGTATATATGAATTGTACAAGAGCTTTAAGTGCTCTCCCTCTTACAATGTTAATTTTATGCTGTGACCATCACCTGGATCAAACATCAGGTGCTGACTGGTGTGAGGTGTGGAGTGGGTCACACCAGCCAGTTTCCATCCCACATGGGGATGGGCTCAGTCACAGCACTCACCTGCGCTGTGCTTGGGCAAACCTGGCTGGCACAGGTTGCGATGGCCACCAGCTGTGGTGTCTCCTTTGCCTGGTGAGCTTCCCAGCACTCCTCAGGAGAAAACATCTTTCCCACTAAAGAAAACAGGGACATGGGGTCAGCTGTGTTCTCTGAGTGACAGTGGCCCCTCAAAGGCCAGGGCTGGGTGAGGGGTTGCAGCAGGTAGGAAGAAGGGATCAGCACAACGGTTGCCATGGCTTCTGATCGATGTTGAGGGGCACTGCTGGGAAGGATGGTGTTTCTTTCCCAAACACTTGCAGTTAAGTGTTTATCCCCACTGCACTCTCCCCTGGGCACAGTTAGTGCCTCTCTTCCTCCCCCACACCCTCTGCCTGCTGCTGTGTTCCTCAGGGAGTGTCTGCTGAGCGCGGTGCGGAGCTCGGCCTGTCTGTTGCCAGCACGCAGGGATGCTGCACAGCACCTCTGTCTGTCTGTGCGTGCTGGAGGGGCCGTGGGGATGCCCATGGCCAGGCCCAGCCCCAGGTCAGGGCAGTGGAGCTGTGTCCATGTGCTGTCACCAGAGCTCCTCCGCACAGCTGAGCTCGGCATTGTCCAGCCAGGCAGTGCTGCACTGTGCTAACGAGCGCTTAAGCAATCAATAGAAACCACTCTTACAAGTTTAAAAGAGACTTTGTGATCTGATAATGTATTTAACAGTTAAAAAATAAGGCTGGTGTTCTAATGCAGGCTGGTAATTAGGAAAATACATCTGGTGCTCGTGGATGTGAAGGTAAAAGAAATGAGGTGGAGGAAGTTTTGTGCCCAGCATAAAATCAGAGGTTTGATTCAATTATTTTAACACACTGCTAAGGTCCCACAAACACCTGCACACAGGGGCTCTTAAACCTATTGTAACTGAAGCAGAAATCGATGGTGTGTAAAGTGTCCCGGCTCTTGGGGAGGTGTCAAGGGATGTAACCTGGTAGGCACCTGGGGGCCTGGGAAACAGCGACAGCTACAGCTGACCTTTGGTGAATTTAATCTGCAAATGGGTTCCTGCTTAGGACAGCTAATGCTTTTAGTTATTGTGAAGGCTGGTTCCTGGACTTTAAAAAGCTGCGAATAAATGGATTTCATGGTGCAGCTCCTACGTGTGTTGCATAACAAACAGGTGGCTCTGGATGTGTTCAAGTGATACAGCGTATGGGGAAACTTTGCAGGACTTATGGATGTGTGATCATAATTCTTGCACAACAGGGAGAATCATTTTTCTAGTTAATACAGGAGAAAGGACTTGGCACTTGTTGAAGTGGAAATACACTGAAGATGGAGCCTGCTGGAAGGAAAGGGGGGATTTGTCTTAAATAATGCTTGTGAGCATTGCAGGGGCTCACTGTCCAGCTGGGCACTGCTGAGGCTTATCACTGGAGAGCTGGGGGGAGGATGGCAGTTGGGAGCACTGCAGTGAGGCCACTCCTGCATCCTGCCTGGCATCAACAAGCACAAGCCTGCACAGAAGAGCAGGGGGTAGGCAGGGCGCTCTGGTTCCCCGGCGTGTTGCTGCGCTTTGGTTTTTACCCCTTTCCCTTTTCTCACTCCCTGTGGTCTGTCTGCACTCACTTTCCTCTGGAGACAGGAGCCATGAGCGCAGAGCCAGCTGTCGTGCTGAGTCCCTCTGTGCCGAGTTTGGTCTGGCCCCGGTGCAGGGAGCTGCCAGCAGCACAGAAGTTGTCTTGAAGCATAGTCCTACTGCTGAGA
Source organism: Gallinula chloropus (assembly GCF_964237585.1). Classification (NCBI taxonomy): domain Eukaryota; kingdom Metazoa; phylum Chordata; class Aves; order Gruiformes; family Rallidae; genus Gallinula; species Gallinula chloropus. The sequence goes on along the minus strand of NC_140095.1, from coordinate 22,776,934 downwards.
CTGCTCCCAGCCTGTGTCCTGGCTCTGGCCAGGCCAGAGTCAAGCCCCCCACCCCCAAGCAGCCAGCCCAGGTGAGCTGAGTTACCCTGGGCTGTTTCCACCCCACCTGGCATCACTTTCCCATAAAAGGGTCTGGTTGGGGAAGGGTGCCCCTGGGTGCCTCCAGGGCAGCTTGCAAGAGAGCTTTGGTAAATACATCTCTGTGATGTGCCATGAAGCCACAGCCATGTCTCGTGCCTCATCAGTGCGTGAATTCAGACTGGCAGGTGTGTCTTGCCCCTCACCCAAGAGCAGAATCAGCTGTGAATGCCCTGTGCTTGCTTATCTTAAATGTGTGCTTGGTGATGACAGCAAGGAACTCTCATTGCAGAGTGAGGCTTTGGGCACAGACACTTCAGGCTCATGCCTGTCTGATGAATGCTTCCGATGTGTTTCATCAGTAATCCCCATACTCCTGAATGGCCTGTGATGGGATGTGGTTGACTGACAAACCCTTGAAGCTATTTATTAGTAAGTGGCAGAGTTCTGCAGTGTGCAGCTTTCCAGCGCCTTGTGTCAACCTCCACAGGGGCAGGCGCTGGCCAAGAGCCTGAGAACCTGTCCTCCCAAGGTCACAACACAGGGCAGAAGGAGCTCTTCCCCTCGTGCCTCCCATCTGAGAGGACCCACATGCTCCTCCAAAAGGTGTGCCATAGCAGCATGGAGCACCCTGTCCACAAGTCATACATACTGGGTGTACTGGAGTCCTTGTGCTTTCCTGCTCCTGTGCTTCCCTGAGAAAAGCAGCTCTCAGGGAGCCAGTGTGGTCTCAGCAGTATAATACTGTAGGCTGTGAAATCTTGCACCTTGCCAATGAGATTTTAATTATGATACCACAGTCAGAGATGGAGCTGCAGCACACCACTGTATGCAGTGTTATCCAGCATCTGCATTTCTCTTCCCCTCCATTCCCCCCTTATTTCCCCTCTGGTTCCAGTAACAATAACGCTCCCCATTCACGTGGTACTGGGCTGTCATGACAGCTCCTGTGCCAGGGCAGAGCTGTGCACTGCCAGGGTGGGCACCAAGCTCTGCAGCAGACCCTGAGTGTCCCTGTGTTACCGAGCTGAGACAGGACAAGCCTGGCTGAGTTACCCGTGGGCACACACCTCCTTGTCACTGCTGGCACGGCTGCCCCCATGGCCGCAGCTGCATCCCCTGTCCCGGGACACTCAGAGTTTACATACTGTGGCTCTTTTCCTGCCAATAAAAGGGCCTGGTGATAGGCGCCAGCTGCGGTCTTGTGTTCGGGGTGGGCGGGTCGGGGAGCAGCACTCTTCCAGGCAGGCGCTACCTCGGGGGAAAAGGTGCCCCCCGGGGCAGGAGCATCCGCTCGGCAAGAGCATCCCCGGGGCAGGGGCAGCGCCGGGCTCCTCCCGCCCGGGACGCGCCGTGCCCGACGGGGCGGGCGGGGCGCGTTGCCGAGCCGTGCCGTATGGGAGGAGCCAGCGGGCTCCGCCGCCCCTGCGCCCCCCCACCGCCGCCGCATTTCGCGGCCGGCCGCCGCGGAGCAGGGCGCGGGGGGGGATGATGGATCCGCGGCTGCGGCTGCTGACGCCCCGCGCCCGCCAGCCCGCCGTCAATGGAGGAGGACGTTGAGACCCGCAAGATCAGCAGCAGTTTCCTGCGAGACCACAGCTATGCCACGGAAGGTGAGCGAGCGTCGCGGCGGCGGCGGCCCCTGCTCGCAGCAGGTGGGGGCGGCCCCGCGTCAGCCCCCGCCGGCCCCGGCATCCGCCCGCATCGCCCGCGGCTCCCCGCGCCCTCGGCCGCGCCGGCGAGGACGCTGCTGGGGCCGGGGCTGGGTCACCGCTCCGCGCCGGGCTGGGCTGGGCTGGGCAGCCCCGCGGTGCGGGGGTCGCGGAGGGTCCGCGCGGGCTGCGCCGTGCGGATCGCCGCCGGCTCCGGTGACTCAGCTGAATCCCCGCTGCCCTCCCGCCGCGCCGGGCTCCCCCGAGCCGGGACTGCGGGCTCTGGCCCCCCGCACGCTGCGGCCGCCGCGCTCGGCCGGGCCGGTCCCTCGGCGGGGCAGCCGCTCCGCTCGGTACGCGGCTCGCCGCTGCCGCTGCCGCGCCGGAGGACCCAGAGCCGCCCGCAGCAGCGCCCTGGCAGCGCGGCGCGGCCCCCCCGCCCCCGCGGCGGCCGGAGCCCCGCACCTCCCGCCGTGTCGGGGACTGAGGCGGATCGGCGCCGAGCCCGTCCCTATCCCCGCCGAGCCCCTCCGGGGACCCGCCGGCGGGCTTCTCTGATGCCCGGTGCGGCCGCGGGGAGCCCGGGCCCGTCGTCCGCCCCTTCCCCGGCGGAGCGGGGCCGCTGCCCTGCGGGGTCGGGCGGTGTTGGAGGCTGCGGGGCTCTCGGGAGCTGCGGGGATGGGAATTGGCTTCGCTGGGCTGTGACCGCGCCGGTGGCTTCCACAGGCGCCTGTGACTGCCGCTGGCCGGGAGGATGGGAGCCGTGATGGACACGAGTGCGGGTCTGGCTGCGGGAATGAAATAGTTGTCCCGGGGGTGTTTTTCCTGCCGTTCCCTGCGGGAAGACATGTGTGTGCCGACCTGTGCGTCGCAGAGGCGTGGGGATGCCAACCTGCCAGACATGCGTAATGCCGTATCCCCGGCAAGCTGGGTGCCTGTGAGCACGATTCCCGTCATGGCTCGGGAGCGGAGGAGACGATGTGGCCATGTTCAGCTCAGGCACGGGGAGCCAAGCCGCAGACTGCACATAACGCTGCCACAAAGAGACAGGCTGCACCGGCGGAGGGACGGGCACGGAGCAGCGGCTGCCCCCGCTGCCGCTCCTGACAGCCCGAGAGCTGCTGACTTCACGTCGGCTCTGTCACATCCTCCCTGTGCTCCCTCACTTCAGGAGAATGCAGCTGCTGCCAAGTGAAGCCACCCCCGGCCCCACCCCATCGCTCCCGGCAGCGCTGACCCCGTAGGTGAAACTTCAGAAAAAACAGACTCCACACCAGAGAGTCTGAACGGGCTTATTAATAAATAGCCTAATTAGGAGCCAAAGAGGCTTTCCCTTTCTGCTTCATTCTGCTAAGGCTCTAGAGGAAGCAGCGTAGGGCCAGACTTTGGGAATTCTATGGCTTTGGCAGATGGCTGAAGGAGGGTTTATCTAGAGGGAGAACTATTGGCTTAATCCAGCAGTGGAAAGCTTTGGGTTCCTTACGAGCCCCAGGAAATGACGGTGTACAAGTTGGTGTTGGTTCTGTGTAGCTGAAACATAAGGGCTCGCTGTCGACACCCCCCGAAGCAGGGGAGGTGAGGCTGTGGGGCAGCCCTGGCTCCAATAGGTCTGGGTGTCAGGCAGACACGTGGGGGCCACGCTGGCCCCCTCCCAGCAGGTCTGCCAGCACATGGGTGGGGGATGTTCCTGCTGGGCGGGATGGCAGGAGCCAGTGGTGTGATGGGGACGGGGCTGGTACTCGCCAGTCGCCTTGTGCTGAGGTCCATGGGAGGATGGATTTGCCATTGCTGCGTTACAAACAGCAGCTGCAGCAGCTCTGTCGTGACCTGCTGGGAACTCGGTTTTCCTGGTGCAGAAGGATGGAGACAAGAGATGAGCCTGAAGTGATTTCAGATGGTGGTGTGGGGTGAGAATGGTACTTCAGCAGCCCTTGCGTGGGGCTCAGCAGTGCTGCTGGAGGGGTGCAGCCGTTGTGCTGATTCACCCTGAGTTGCCGGGGGCTGTGAAGCTGCTGAGGTGCTGTGCCTGTCTGGAGTCAAGGAGTTCAGCCCGCATGGAGACGAGTGGGTGGTTCCAGGACAATGTCCGGGGCTGTTTGCTGGCCCAGACCTCCCGTGCTGCCCTGGAGCTGCAGGTCTCCCCTGGAGGGTTTCAGGAAATGTGATAGGTTGGTTCTGCCCTTAAATCCATCTTCATTTGCTGTGCTGCTGAGCGCCTGGTCGCAAGTAGAAGTTGAGACTGTCTCAATACAGAGGGTTTGGGCAGCTTCCACATTCACGTGCTGGCCAGAGATGTTGAGGGGCCCTTCACACCCGCCTCCCAGCTGGCCCTTTTCCAGCAGTTTGCCCCATCTCCCTGGGCTGTGGGTGTGACCTTTGTTGTGTTGCCAAATCTGATCCTCTCCAGGGAAACGCCTCCAGCAAAGGAGGAATGGCATGAGGTCCTTCCTGCCCTCCCTGCCCTGATGAGCACAATAGTGACCCAGCCCATGGGGCCGCTGTGCACATCTCCCCTCGGGCGCCTGGCCTGTGGGGACAGGACTGTCCTCTCCAGCTCTGTCCATACCCTGTCTGATGCTACCTTGTAGCCTCTCCCTGGCTGTTGCTCGGCAGCTCCCTGATGTGCCCCCTTTTCCTGGGACACTGTCTGGGGCCCAGCCAGTCTCTGATCTCCTCAAGGGGCGTTTCCCAAACCCAATAGATGTGACTGTGGAGGGATCTGCTGTTTTAAGCCTTCATTTCCTTGTCCTAGGTTAATCCTGTCACTCCCAGCTGTACCCCCCTGCCCGCCTCAGCTGTTGCCATCCTGCCCTGATCCCCGCTGTGGGAAACAGCTCTGGTGCCAGTCGCCCTCTGCCCCGATGCGGGGATGTGGCCTCACCAGTCCCTGCTGTGGGACCTCTTCAGCTGTGTACGGCAGAGGACGAGCTCAGGCTCTTCTGTTCTCTTTTGGGGAGGTGGAAGCCATCACGTGGGTAACACCTGACCCGTTGGTGACTGATGTCCTTGGCTAGCTGGTTGTGTGACCACTGCCCAGGGGCTTCCCACCCCTCCCTCCACCTGCCCCAGGACCCCGGTCCTTACACACACAGGGTTTCAGAAGAAGCTGGGGGCTCTGTGTACCCTTCAGCGAGGGTTGTGCTGCACTGGGTCCCTGACACCCTTTCTGCTTCCTGGGTCGGTGTGCCCAGAGCTCTCCGTGGCAGTGGCACTGGCTCTTTCCACACTGGTGCAGTCCCCATGAAGTGAGGTGCTCCCCAGCACTGGGCTCAGGGTGGGAGCTGTTGGGTATTTTTGTTGTCCTGAGCAATGTGAGCTGCTGTTTGGGGATCATCTGGATTGGGATTTGTTTAATCCGGGAACCTCCTTGAAGTTGTTGTTTTATCACATAAGTACATTGATTACAAAACACGGTCCCATCCTTTATGCTTTTTATTTATATCCATGAGCTATGTTTAGATGTCCCTCCTTCTCCCCGGGCTTGTGCTCCATCTGGGTGGGAAGGACCTACGGACACATCTCCTTCTAATCCCAGGATCACTGGGAGGGGAGCAGTGTAACACAGCCGTTTGTAGTGCACTGCGTCAAAGCCGACTTGGGGATACTTTAATCCAGGGATTAATGAGAGAATAGATGTGCCTGGGGACTCAGTAATCTGGGGATTACCGAGAGGGCTGGGAGCAGGTAATGATGTGACTCTGACCCCCCGCAGATGGGCCGTGACAGCGCCCGGTCACTGGTGATGGCATCTGCAGGGCTCACGCCCACCTGCAAGGGACAGGACTTGGCATCACCCTCCCCACGTATCTGTGCAAGGACCAGTTGGAACCTGCTTCCCCCCAGTGCCAGCAGCACCATGGGGTGGTCTGGCTCTGAGCCCAGCAGTGCCCCAGTTGCAGCAGAGGCTCCTCTGCTCTGGGGACCAGTGGGTCAGGCTGAGGTCCCGCAGCAGTGGGTGAGCTCTGGCATGCTGGCGCAGGACAGCCTGATCCTCGGCTTTCCCGATGGGACACTGGGACACTGAAGCTGTGTTGGAGGCCCCAGGGGTAACATGGCAGCTTTCCCTGTGCCCATGCGTCCTGTCTGTGCCTACCTCTGTTTTGTGCCTCCTCAGGGACGTGCCAGCTCCTCAGCCAGCCCCGCAGTGATGCCGAGTCTCTGTATACTGGTGGTGTCTCATCAGAGGGCTTGCTGGGTACCTGGGGTGAACTTTCCAGGTCAGAGCACCCTTTTGTGCCTGTGCTGCTGGCTGCAGGAAGGCTGGCAGAGGATGTGAAGCATTGTCCTGCTCTGTCCTGCAGCTGTCGGGGGGTGTGTGGGGCTGCGTGTCGTGGCAGAGGCTCAGGGAGCTCTGGTGGAGTCTGTCAGAGCAGCAGTTGTTTGAAGGGAGCAGCCTTGGGAAGCTTGCCCATGGGATAGCCATCCCTTGGCATCTCTTAGTGTCTGCAAGAAGAGACATGACAAGGTCGTGGAAGCTGTCAAGATTTACTGCACCCCAAGGAGCACCTCTGGTTCAGGAGGCCCCTGAGCTGAGAGTCATTAACGGGAGGGTGGGAGAATATTGGGAAGTGTGTTGTGTGTCAGCCCAGTTTGTGCACATCTGCCCCTGTCTGCTAGAGATGGGACACTGGGCTGGGCGCACTATTGATTTGGCCCATGATGGCCTCGCTCCTGGGCAGGGTTCTGGTGGTCCCTGTGTGAACAAGGTCTGGGGGGCTCTGCCAAACCCCTGCTGCCTCCTTGCCCAGGAGCTGTCAATGGAAGTTGACAGGCCGTTGGCTTCATGGCAGATGCCTGGACAGACCCGGTGAGCAGTGGCTACCCTGAGCACTTGGGCTTCAGGCAGAGCTGTACCTCTGCCACGGGGCTCTGTTGGGGGTCATCTGTGGGCGTGAAGGTTGCTGGAGGAGATCCTTGGAGAGTGGAAGCCCCAGCTGCCGGGGATGCTGGAAACGCCTCTGGTGTGGGCTGTGCCTCCTGTAACCATGGCGAGAGGTGTGTGCTGGCTCGCGCAGAGGTGACACCCGCAGAGGAGCCGAGGCTGTTGTGGTGGCAGGATGCTGATCAGGCAGGTTAAAAATAGCAGCTGCTCCCTCCCTGCTCCTCCCGATCGCGGCTGTGCGGCTGGGAGCTGGAGGCGCTTATGCCGATGTGCTGAGCAGGCACAAAGCCCCAGCTGCAGTCGGGGCTGTGCAGGGCTCCGGGACTGCAGGGAGCGTGAGGGTGCCGTGGGGCTGGAGCAGGGATCCGGGGTGCCCAGTGATGGAAGAGCTGCTGCGCGGCCGGTCTGCCCGGAGCTGGGGGGTGCACACCAGGACACCCACCGGCTTCTTGTCTCTGCCTGTCTGTGTAGCGCTGCTGTGACTCCCAGACCCCCAGCAGCCCTGTGCAGCGGCACTGAGCTCCTCGCAGCCCTCCCAGTGTCCTGTGAGTTAGGGATTGGCCATGCCCTGGAGTCGGGGAGCTGGGGCATGGCAAAGCTGGACTGGCACAAGCACACTGCGCCTGGCTCCAGCGCTCTGGGAAAGGTGCAACCATGGCCACCCCACCCCAGCTCCCGGGCACCCGAGCCCAGATGTGCAAACAGTCGGCGCGTTGTCCGTAGGCTGTCAGAAGCGCCGTGCACAGCTTGTGTCCCTGCCACCCCCAATAAAGGCGTAATTGAGCCATTAGAGTCAATGTCTCCATTCAGAGCAGTTGTTCCAGCACCGGTTGTTGTTTTTCTCCTGGTGCATTGTGAGCCTGATTTCTTGAGGGGAAACATTTGAAGGCACTTTGATTGAGCGGTTTTGTTCTCCTGTAGCAGCTGCACTGGTGGCCGGTGTGGGGAGTGGTACCGCTCCTCCTGCACCGTGCTGCTGGCACTGGCGTCGCTCTGGAAGTGCAGACACGGATTAGTGGGACATTGCTGGGTGTGGGGTGAGAAAAGGGAGTCCTGGGTGCTGTTGTCATCCTTGATGTCCTTGTGTCATGCCCAGCAGGTCTGCAGTTGCACCCAGCAGTGAATGAGCTGGGATGAATGTTGGCTTGTCCCTCAGCAGCTTGTGGCCGATGGCCCAAGCGAGCAGCAGCCCCTCTGCTTGCATGGCACAGGCAGAGGAAGGTGACCTGAGGCAGCACCCTTTGGGACAGCTGGACCTGTTTGCTGAGGCTTCTCTACAACCTGGGTGTTTTCCACGAGCAGGGCAGACTTTTTGCTTCCCCTTGTCAAGTTCAAGCTTGTCCTATGTCCTTCAGTGCTCTGAATCCATCCAGTGGCCAGCCTCCCACCCGGGCTTCCGTGGTGAGCGCTGGCTGGCAGAGCATCACGCTGCCTGTCCCTGTGTGTGGGGTGGTGCCTGTGCCTCATCCCCTGTCCGATGCCCAGCCAGGCACCTGTGCAGGTCCCAGAGCAGCTGCCCCTCCCGGTGCCGCACTGGCCGTGGGTCTGTGTGAGACCCACTGAGCGTGTGCTGGTGCTTTTGGCTCCTGCAATCAAGCCCTCACTGCACTTAATCGTAGAACCACCAGGTTGGAAAAGACCTTTGAGATCAAGTCCAACCATTCCTGTCCTCTACTAACCCATATCCTCATCTACCCATCTTCTGAATACATCCAGGGTGGGTGACTCGGCTCCCTCCCTGGGCAGCCTGTTCCACAGCCCCACAACTCTTTCAGGGAAGAACTGCCTCACATCTGAGCTGACCGTGTCCTGGCACAGCTTGAGGCCATTTCCCCTTGTCCCATCTCCTGTCCCCTGGCTGAAGAGATCATCGCCCACCTCTCTGCACCCTTCTGTCAGGTCAGTGAAGGTGGGGAGAAGGTCTCCCCTCAGCCTCCTCTTCTCCAGGCTGAACACCCCCAGCTCCCTCAGCCGCTCCTGGAAAGGTTTGCTGCCCTGTAGCCCCTTCCCCAGCCTGGCAGGGTCAGCTTACAAAGGATGCTGTAGTACTCTGAGGTGCAATACATGCCTTGGGAGGAAAGAAAAATGCCAAGCAGGTCAGGAGCTTTGTCCTGCAGCCTGGTTGGGGCTGCAGGAATTGCCCGAGTCCAGCGGCAGGGCTGGGGAGAGAGCAGGAGGTTGTTTCCAGGCAGCCTACATATCCCCTGCCTCCATTGCAATGCTGCTTGTCTGTGCTGCACAGAATCCTCTGCAGCCTTTGTGTTTCCATCCAAAACTGTTTCCTGGCTTGTTCACATGCAGCGAGTCAGCCACTCAGCAGCGCGATGGGCCGGCTCTCCAGGAGTCAATGGGAAGGTGGCCGAAATGGGAACCAGAAACCAAAACAAGCACCTGATCTCCCGTTTCCATCTCCTCTGTCCTGCAGCTCAGTCCATCCCCTCGTGCAGTCGTAAAGCACGACCATTATCTTGGCTTCCCGAGCGCGCAAACAAATCGCTGTGATTTTCCTACCCTTGGATCCGTCCGTATCCATATTCTCAGAATAGCAATAAAACATTAATGGAGATAAAGACTGTTATCTCCCTCATGTCTATTTTGTCATTGGAATAACAACTTTAAATGTTAAGAGTCCTGAGATTTATAGATGCCGTGCCTGCTCAGCAAAAATAAATCATCTTCCATAGTGCACATTACCGTTTATTGCTGCTGTATTATCTGGAGCCAGAGTGGGTGTTAACCCTGTGATAACTTCCTCAGAGGGGATTTTAAATAGTTTTGTGGTTTAATTTAAAAATTCTGTTGGCTGCCTGGTTTTATCTGCAGCTCATTGTAGTGCAGGGGTATCAAAACCATCCGTGATGCTGGTACCAAGCTCCCCAAGAAGCACGGCAGTGGGAGAAGCCCTGGACCCAGGCGCAGGCACTTCGGAGTGCCCAGCCCATGGTGTGGCAGCCTGGCTCTGCTCTTTCCCAGCCTTTCTACACTTCCAGACCACTGGTTTTCGAAGCTGCTTGTTGGTGTTTTCATTCTCGGTATAAAAGTCCTCAGTGACATGGACAGCAAGATAAACGTGTCCCTGTTGTCAGTGTGTGACCTGTGCCAGCATTCGGGTCCCTGCACACACGCTGCTGTGTCACCAGGCTGTCCCGAAATGAGCAGTGGGTCTCGGCAGTGAGTCGGGAGGCATCCCCCTTGAGCTTGGTGAGCAAAGGAGAAGGCCCTGCGGAAGGCCTGATGAAGGCAGGCGTTGAGCAAACCCCGGGTACCAGGTACCAGCAATTCGCTTCTGCAGCCAGTCTCGTGGCCGTCGGTGGCTGATGAGCAGCGTGAGCTGGGGTGACGGTTTGCTTCTCTTGCAGGCGGAGTAAATTCTGCCCAGTGAGAAGCAGGGGAGGTCAGGGCAGAGCAGAGGAGCCGGTCCCTCACCCTGCCCCACTTACAGATGAAGAGCTCAGACTGATGGGTGCCAGATGCCGACCAGCATGGGGAGGGGGGGCTGTAGCCTGTAGCTTGTTCAGCACCTGGCTCCTGCCCAGGTGCATGGTGCAGGACACCAAGTGCTTGTACTCCGGTGCTGTATACTGGTGTTGGTGGTGCAGGTCCTGTAAAAGCCTATGGCCAGGAAGAGTGCCCATCACTAAGTGCGGTGTTATCGGGGTATGGCGGCCCTGCAAAGATGCCTTGAGAGCTGTGGGGTGCAGGCGTGGGGCTGTTTGGCAGCAGCCTGCAAGAAAATGACCCATTCTTCCTTGGGGACCCTGCTCTGTCCCCGCCTGGTGTGGTCGGTGTCCTGCAGAGTCGGGTGTGTGGTGTGACTCCTGACCCTTGCTGTTTCGGAGCAGGAGATGCAGTCTGCTGCTGGAGGCTGAACGTGGGTGTCAGCAGGAACAGGAGAGCTGGAGTTAGAGCAGTGGCTTCTCAGAGCCACAATAAGCTTGGCCTTGGCTGCAGTAGGCTGACAGACCCTTAATTACAATAACGGCGTTAGCGAGTTACTCTGAAACTGGTTCCCTGCTGGAAATCTCTGGCTAGCAGGAAGCTGTGCCAGATGTCAGCTGGTGATTGCCTCTGGCTGTGACGGTCATTTTGGAGTGATGCTCTCAGCTGGAGGACACAAATAATGGAGGTATCCAGGGCTGGCTTGGGCTGTTTGCCTGGCTTCTTGGCAGAAGCCAGAGTCCCATCGCATGGGCCCATCAAAGGCTTCGCAGACATCTCTGCAAGAAGTCATTGTGTTGGAGGCCCGTGAGTGAAAGGGGATCTGCATGTCTCCAAAGAGCGACAAACTACTGAGTTGTGGCTGCTTTGGTGAAGGTCTCCCACCACCTCAGCCGTAGCCATGATCTCTGGGTCCATGCAGCCACCAGACCCAGCATGATCTCAGTCTGCTCAGGCATGGCCATGTGCAGAGCATGGCTGGACCAGTGCAGCAACGGGGTCCTGTGAGCCCCAGGAGTTTCGCTAGGCTGGAAAACACACTGAACAGTGCTCTCAGGTTGGTGCTCTGCTCCAACCCCCTGCAGCCAGGGGTCTGGGCAGTAGGAGGGGGTGGCACGGCTGCTGTGAGGAGTCTCTGGACACACTGACTGTCCAGTGAGGGAGAAGGGCAGGGGGAAGCCGCCTCTCAGCCAGCCTGGCCCTGTGCCGCATAGGTTGTGACGCTGCTGGCCCATCACACCCTGCAAAGCACCACTGGAGCTGCTCTCCCCAACCAGCTGGGACTGAGTTTCCCTGCCACCAGAGCAGTTTGGTCATGGATCCCATTTCATCTGTTGTTGGACACCTTGGTGTAATATTGTCAGTAGGAGTCCTGTGAAATCCAGCAGCTTGGTGCTACTGGTGGAGCCCCTCCAGCTTGTAACCCGTTATTGAGGGTTTTGTCAGCAATGGAAGCAATGAGGAAACATTATTTTTCAGCTGTTGGGCTTAAGAAAAAGGTCAGAGGCCAATCCTTGTGTCAGTCACAGGTTTAGCTCACCCAGACGATGGGCGCAGGGATCAGCCCCAGGCCGTCCCTGGTGCCAGCAGAGCCAAACCCGTTCCTCCCCCAGACGATGGGAGTTGAACACTGGCTGTCAGCAAGGTGCTGGTCTGCGGGGTCGGTACCAGAGGTGGGCACTGGGGAATCCTCACCAGGTCTGTGACAGCGCCTGGCTCTGTCCCAGTGCTGCTCCGCTCGCGGGTGTCACGGCGCGATGGGCCTCTCACTCGTGCCTCACAGCAGCGCTCGCCGGCTCTGCCCTCTGGGTACTGCCAGGCCAGGGCCTGCTTTGGAGCTCGAGCTGAGGCCGGGTGTCACTGGGTCTGTACGGGGCTCTGGGGAGGAGGCAGCGAAGCCATGTCATGTTTGGATGTTTGATCTAATGGAACAACTTCTAATTAGGCTGTTTATGAGTTAATCGCATGCGACACTTTGCTGCCTGCCGCAAGCCCGTGACGCCTGTGAGGATGTGGGGAAGTGGATCATCCTTTTTTTGGCTTTGTGTCACCCTGATGCATTATCTCCATCTGGTTGTCTCCTCCCCCCTCGTGTCCCTCAGCTGGAAGTAAGTGTGTACCCGCGGCTATTAATAGCTCAATCCTGCAGCAGTCTGCTCTTGCAGATGGGATTCTCAGCTTCTGAAGCCTAAACCTCATTACAAATAAAGCGGAGTGCTGTGTGGTCCTTAAGACAATTAGGCTCACAGTAAGTCAGGCTCTCGGGGCCCAACGCCGCCCTTGGCTTCCCTGTGAAGGCTGCCCGTTAGCACCGGTCCCAGCGGTCCCAGCCAGCACGTCCCCTCCTCGCTGGCGTGGCTGCCGACACAGTGCCGTGTCCCCAGCGCAGTTGGTCGGTCACAGATGGACACGAGCTCCGTGTCCTGGCGCCTCTGGCTGTGCAGCCCTGATATCCTGTGTGGCACCGGGATGGGACAACTGTTGCTCTGCAGCTCATCTGTTGCTGGAGGACGTTGGCTGGGGATGACTTGGAGCTGTTGCCTTTCCTGCCATCTCCTGGGGCAGCTCACCTCAGCTCAAGGGAGAGCTGCATCTCTCCCACACAGAAGCTGTCTGTCCCTTTCTGCCGGGTGTCTCGCCTGTGGGACGAGGTGGGAGGGCAAAGGAGCATTCAGGGGGCCGGGGAGGGACTGCACTGAGCTCTGTTTAGAGAGAAACCACCAGGAATTGCTGCAAACTGTGCTCGCATCTGGTGTGCTTCCCCTTGCCAGGGACCCAGGCAGCCTGGGGAGCCAGCGAGGCGCTGGGGTTTTGTGAAGGCTTTGTCTCTTTAACTGAAGAGAGTTCTGCCTTCCCTCCAGACAGGCTCACTGTTAGACCCGAGGTTGTTTTGAGATCTGTGTTACCTCTCCTTACGCTTGTTGGAGGGAGGTGTCTCCTTAGGGATGCTCGTGTCCCATGCACAGGAGGCTCCTGTGTCCGTCAGGCTGGGGTCTCTGCCCTTTGCCGGGGGCACAAAGCATCCTGCCCAAAGCCTTTGTGTGTTTCTGTACCATGGCTTGGGCTCAAGGAGTGACTGCCACGGTGACTGGCCAGCACCGGGAGCCACCGCAGCCGCCTGCATCATTTCGTGCCTTGTGGGCCCCAGGGTAGCGATGCCGGCAGGGCGAAGGGCTCCTGACCGGAGCTGTGCCCTGGTGTGGCCGTGCAGCCGAGTTCCCGATGTCAGTGGCACTCTGTGCTCTATCTTTCGGGAGCTGCTGCCTCACCAAACCTCTTCCTTCCTATCAGCCTGTTTCTGACAATGTGTGAAGCTATTGACAAGGTGATGAAATCTGGTGGACTGGGATTTGCTAGAAAAAGATGGCTTTTTTCCCTCTGCATATGCAGTCTCAGGGCTTCAGATGAAACTGCCCTGCCGGGAGCGCCCCATGCTGAGGCACAGTGCGCTGAGCTCAGAGGCGGCTGCAGGCAGCACCCACCGGGCCGGTGGCCTCCTGGGTGCAGTGGTACCTTCTCAGTGCATGTGTGAGGCTCTGAAGAGATGTGTGTAATTAACACAATGATGTGATGTCATCCATGTGAGTTCCCCTCTTTCAGGGGCTGGATACCCTTTGCCAAAGCCCATCCCTTCTGCCTGGTTAGGATAGACCAGCAGCAGGGAGAGGAGGGATTTTCAGTGCTGTTTACAAAGTCAGCCCCAAGGCCCATTGGTGCTGTGTCTCCTGGTGCCCAGGAGCTCTGTGTGGTGGTTGGTGGTAGCATTTGGGGATGGTAACACAGACACTCCAGTGCAGATACAGGCTCTGCAAACGCTTTGCCGTCCGCTGACAGATGCGACTTTCCAGTGAGGGCAGCATGAGAGCGTGGGAGTGCAGCCCAGGCAGGGGAGGATGCTCCTGATGGGTGATGACACGGGCTCATCCAGGTGGAGCTTCTGGGAGTAGCTTGTTGGGAAGAATCCTGCCTTGGCAGAGTGCTTGGGAAGACTTGGGTTCTGTGAAGTTGCTGGGGGGGGGGGTTAGGTGGCTGCGCGGCTGCCTCAGCTGTCCTTGCACACACCCCTCTCTGCAGTGGGGCTGAAATGCCCGGTCACTCTGCGGGTGCTTGGGGCCGAGGGTGCCCAGCCAGCCCGACACGGTGCAGAGCTGCTGAGGGGGCTCCTTCCCCTGTCCTTCTCCACAGAGTTTCTCGGTGCGGGTGAAGTGGTCTCTGCATGATGGTACCTTGAAATAGAAGCTTGTTTTAACCACTGCACTTGCTACCTCCCGTGTGAGGATGCTAACAGACAGCCTGCTTAGGCTGTCGGATTTAGCTTTTGTTACGCTCCTGGCAGTGCTATTTGGAGGCTGGAAGGCTATTTTAGGTACATTTAATCACGGTATTTTCATGCTTCGTGAATAGCTGCTGGTGCAATTATTAACCTGCAAGGAAAATGGTAAAGCAGTTGGGGAATATTTGAAGCATTCTTTTGTCCCATCCCCCCAAAAAAGATGGGGAAAATAATATTTATATTTATATTTATCAGCAAGCATTGTTCTGTGGCTGGCAGGGCTTGCGAGCAGTTTACTCTGTGTGTTTCTTTTCCTTTCCAAAAGCCATTGATTTTTGCAGCGTTGCCATTAGAAAACAAGGCGCCTGTAAAAGGATGTTATTCCCGTGTTTTAAAATGGAGCTCCAGTCTCCTGCTGTCTTTTTATTGGTTTCCCCCTTTTCCAGCCCTGCTGAATGTTGCTGGAGTCAGCATGTTGTAATTGGCCTGTGGAGACCCAGGTCTTGGTGGTGTCGCTTGAAACCCAGGCGGCTCCACTGCGATGTCACCCCTCGAGAACACGCGCTCGCTCCCGAGCGTCTCGGCTGCAGCTGTATTGACTGGCAGCACTTGGCTAATCACTTCCTGTAATTAAATTCTTCACTAGGAATAAAGTTAATCTTCTCAGAGCGTGTAAAACCGACCGACAGCCCGAGCAGGCAGCAACACTGCTGTTCATAGGCACCTTTATCCAAGTGGAAAGGGTCTGCTCCCAAAGCAGGAGCAATTCGTACAGCGAGATATTCCTTGTCCTCAGACAAGGATATGTAGTAGTAGTAGTAATAATAATAATAATAATAACAACAATAACAATAATAATAATCTGTAGCTGATAAGGCAGCTTTCTGCTGAAGACTTGGCCCATGTTGGAATGCCAGTGTTTCAAGGTGATGCAAAAGGCACATTTTGAGCCTCTTCTTGGACCTTGGTCCAAGGTTGGAAGGGACAGTTTTGCCTGTTCCCTTTGACCCCTGGCTTGATGCTCAAGCCCTGTCCATCTGATGGGGTCAGCAGCTCTGCCTGCCAGGGCATTCGGGACAGATGCTCGAGGTCCTTGGGTTTAACTGGGTTAGGCTGGTGCTTTCTCAGCCCCAGTCAGCAGTAAGTTTGGCAGAGGGAAATCGAGAAGACTTTCCCCAACTCTTTTTCTCTGTGTTTGCGTAAACACATTAATAAACTAATTGACCAAATCCTGGCTGGCTGTTGGGAGCATTAACCTTGCTATGGGTAGCTGACTTGAACCATATGGTTCGGTCCCAAGGCTTCTTTGGGGTTTCAGAAGAGGCTCAAAATGTGCCTTTTGCATCACCTTGAAACACTGGCATTCCAAGCACAAACACTTTTGCATAATTTATTACTCTCACTGTAGCTTTGCTCATACTCTTAAGTTCACCTTCAAGGTACCGTATCCTCACTTGTGATTATTTATGTGCAGCAAAACAAAACTAAAACCCCATTAAGGACCATCCAAGCATCGCTGCATTTTGTTTGATGGAGTAACCCAAAGTTCTTTCATAGCCATAAAATTTCTTGTTCGTTTATTAAGAGTGAACATCAGACTAAGAATAACCTCTCCAGCAGCCCTTAACTTTGCCTTTCCTGGAACTTAGACCGCTTAAAATCAAGCCAGGGAGTGTTCGGACATGACATGATGAGGATGTTATTTGCTTCCCCCAGTTGATTTGCTCGGCAGCACTGGGCAGACACTGTTCACCCCAGAGACTCGTAGCTCAAAGGGTCAGCTGTGCCTTGCTTTGTACTTGGAAGATGGCCTGTCCACTGGGACCATCGCTGCTCCCATGGCTTGTTAGCAAGGACAAGGCTGCTGCTGGCGTGTTGGGCAGTGCGATGGGCTCTCACTGTGTGGGACAAGCCGTGATGGCCACGGGACTGGGACCAGTTGCCCTGAGCAAGTGATGGGGTCACAGGGAGATTGCCCTGTTGTCTTTGCAGCAAGTGTTGTTGAACTGATAATCACATATGTAAACGGAATATACAGAAATGCCCCAGTAAGCCGAGTGCTGCGGGTACCCTGAAAGCCTGTACCCTTTCAGTTGTGAAGCCTGGTGTGCCAGTTGTGAGGTTCCCCTCACCATGACCTTGGGTCTCCTGACGATCAGTTCTGCCCTACCCAACGCAGTGTCATGGAGAGCAACGGGGACTTGCTCTCATGATCTGCATCCCTCCCATCGTGGTGTGGATGCTAACAAAGGGCACCAGGGAGATGTCAACCATTACGATAGGCAGGGTCTGAATAAATCAGTGCCTGTGGATCATTGAGCATCGCTGTTGTACAACTAACGGCCTGTGGTCAGTTAATCATGTAAAGAAACATCTCCCAGACCTCATGGCATTATTCATAAGTCCTAAATCCTCTTGCAGTTTCATAAACAGAACATCTGTTAAAATATGGAGAAATTACAGTCCGGAACGGTGGTTGGAAATGTGGCTGCTGCAGATTGCGGGGGGAAGGGGTGAGAGTGGTTTTTGCAGAAGGCTTATTTATCCCTGCACCATCCAAACTGTCCTTTGCTCCTCCACTTGTAGTCTCAGTAAGTCGAGTCTCCCTTTCTCACCATCCCACACAGTCCCACTTGGGGCTGCAGGAGCCCCTGGGCCCCACAGAGTCTACGCAGCTGGGGCCAGGACCCCGCTTGCTCAGCACTGACAGGCTGTTAACGACTAGTAGCAATTAATCCATGGGGGAAGCCTGGGCAGTCGGTGTCGCAGTCTGGTTTTGGTAGAAAGTCAGTTCTCACCTAGATTTAGCTAATTCCACATTAAACTGCTGTGCCATCGCTCCCAGCCATGCAGGCCAGGGTGCCTGGGCCCCCTTACAGCCTCGGTCCAAAGGGCTTCTCCACTTTCCCCCACCGTTCTGTCACCACGCTGCACTTGGTCCCCGGTCCCTGAACATCGGTTGCTCTGTTGAAGGCCTGGGATGGATCTCTGTGGCTTTTCCATTGTGATTGAAAAAAATGGTGGCTGTCCCAGTTTGCAGTTGGTGTTTCAAGAAGGTGGGTCTCATGTCTTGCCAGCCCTCAGCACGTTCGCTTGTTAAATTATGCATATGCTAATGAAGTGTGAAAATCAGCCAAATAACAACTCCCTTTAATCGCTTAATGTCCCCAGAGCATTGTGGCTTTTTTATTATTATTATTATTTTATGATTTGTGACCCGTTCTGAGCCACGTTCTTGCAGGGCCTTCTTCCGACAACTGAGGTTAATTAGTATTTTCACTCCTTCCCCTTCTGAAGGAGCTGAAATGTGCTCACAACCCGCAGTGCTGTTTGTGGTTCCCATCCTGAATGTCATCCCCAGATTTTCCTTCCCCAGCACAATCGCTAAAATCTGCATCGTTACCCTTGGCTGTCGCCTGGGCACGTGCGAAGGGACCGTGTCAGCAGTTGGGAATCCTGCAGTCACGATTCCTGGGGAGTGATGCGGCCCCTTCTCTGTCCCTGGACAGTGCTGCCCGTCCTGGGGATGGAGCACTGTCTGGCCCCACATGCAGAGGGCCACAGCAGCAGCCTGAGGCTCTGCCCGGAGCATTGACCCAGGACATGAAGGTGGTTTTGATTCCCCAACTCTCCTGTCTGCACAGTTACATCTGATGCAGGCTGCACTGGGTGGGCAACAAACTGGTGTGAGGAGGATGATGTGCTGACAGCATGTCATCTGCTGCTGACCCTCCTTGCTGAACTGATGTCAAATGCCGTGTTTGGATGCTGTTCTCCCACCCAGGGTGGGTGTCTTTTGTGGTACCGATGCCTCTCTGTAGCAGAGTTCTTCCCAAATTCATTAGCATTACTGTCAGGCTTGAAGAGCTTGACTGGGCTGGCAGCGACGCTCGATGTCACTGGAGGTGGGTGATGCTGTGGTGTTTGGGTGGGGAGCTCTGACCCAAAGCCGCTCGGGTTTAAAGCAGGGCTTAATCTGTTCTGCATGGCCCTACTCAGATTGACTTGGTGAACTGGAGTGCGAGGAGAGGGGAGACCATTCCCTGGCTTCGGATAAGCATCGGACAGGCCATGGATAGCGTGTAAAAGCAGTGTTGTCTAACATCTAGTAACATCTGGTCACCTCTGCTAACCTCCTTCTCATTGCCAACATAGGAGCAATAGTGATGTGGTACCTCACTCTCACAGCAGATGGAAGTCTGCAGAGCCTTGAAGATGGTCTGTAAGAGAACATAGTGCTTATCCCTGTCTTTGCAGTGGGGTGTTAGAGCTGTGTGGTGGTGCCTGCTCAGTGTTGACCCTGCGTGTGTGGACGCACCAGGCAGCCCTTGGGCTGGAGCAGAGCCCTTTTTCCCACTCCTCTCATGTCAGTCACAGGCTTGTGTTCAAGATGCTGGTGCTTGTGGTGCTGCACCGTTCACCTCTGATATATGAGTGTCACACACACACTGTCACAGCCTTCACTGCTAACCAGAGCTTTGTTCAGAGGAAACATGGACAATAGAACAGAAATGGCTCTCCATCTTCTCATGTGACAAGGCTTGGGGAATTATGGGGCTGTAGAATTCAGAGACACAGGTGAAGCCTGGTGGTGTCACTGGCAGTGCTGTGACAGACTGTTTAATCACGGTGATTTGGCCTGCACCATAAATTGGCTGGTGCTGAGGTCTGGCGCGTCCTGGAGCCGCAGCGGGGCAGAGAGGGATGAGCTGGCAGTAGGCTCTGGCCAGCCTGGAAATTATTCATTAGCTTTTATCTTCTGCGTGCCTGAATGCTGCCAGTGTGACCCTGCAGACCGGGCAGTAACCGGTGCCTGCCTGGGGCTGTTGTCCACTTCCCCAGCGCTGGGCTGGGGGAATGAGGTGATGGGGATGGGTGTGGGGGGCAATGGGGGCCCAGCTTGAGGCCGCCCCTGGCCCCTGGAGCTGTGGTGTCGCTGGCACAGCAGCTGAGGAGCCCGGTTCTGTGGACATGTGTACCAGGACCAGGGCCAGCATCGGTGTTTGGGTGCACAAGGATGGTCAGAGAGCAGTCAGCATGCCTGAGGCAGCAGCAGCTTCTGCCACTGCTCGCCCTGCCTGTTGCAGGTCATTCGTCTCTGCATTTGCTGCTAATTTCAGGATAAACAGATCAGTTTTCCATGCACTCTGATTAATTGTGCTGTGTTAATCTGGGAACAGTAAGGCCTTGCTAGGAACAACCAGGTTGAGCTGCAGCTCTGGGTCCTGCACTGGAGCAGATGAGCAGTGTCCAGACTATCTCAGTCTAAGTTTTGTCCAAAATATTTTGCCCTCATAGTGCCTCGAAGCGCTATGTTTAGTGTCAGTGATACAGCTCCGACACCAGCCACAGAGCTCCCAGCAAAGACCTTTAATTCCCTGTCAGAATCAACTTAATTAAATCCCACATGACTAGGAGAGGGTTTTCATTTGATCTAATGAATGTCCCTGCTTCCATTTGGAAGCTTATTACATCCCAAAGTTTATTTCCTGATAACAAGCAAGGTTTCTCTGCCTGTTTCCACTGGAGATAGATTAAAATAAATCCAAATAAATTTTCCTTCCAAGAGAACAAAATCCAAGGTAGAATGGTTAATTAAAAAAGAAAAGCTGGGGGACAGTAGTGGGGATTTTTGGCATGCAAAGACAGAGCTTTGTGGCTGGTGTGGCAAGGTGCCTTGCAGCCTGGTGCTCTGCGGGCTTGGGCTTGGCCTGAACTGGTCACAGAACCACAGAGTGTCAGGGGTTGGAAGGGACCTCGAAAGCCCCTTCCAGAGCAGGGTCACCCAGACTGAATCCCACAGGAACAGGTCCAGGCAGGTTGGAATGTCTCCAGAGACTCCACAGCCTCGCTGGGCAGCCTGTCACCTGGAGAACAGACGTGAGCAGTTCGTGGTGGCACATCCTTGAATGCACATCGAGCCAGTGGGTCGGCTGGGGACAGGGGGAGAAGGAGCTGGGGTGGTGGGGAAGCTGTTGACTCAGCACCAGCCCGGCCGATGAGGGATGAGGTGCACCTCTGCAGACAGGTAGGGCTCTCAGGAGCTCCTGGCTCTCCAGAGGACAGTTACTCCTCCAGCTCTCTGTGTCCTGTCCGTTTGCACACTTAACTCATTGTGAAAATGAACGGGTTAGATTGTGCCAGGAAGAGGCTTTGCCCTGGGGTGCTCAGTGGGGCCTCTTGTCCTGTGCTCCTGACGCGCCTGTCAGTGCCCTGCGTGTCCATTCCTTGCAGATGATGATCAGCAGCCCAGCCAGGATCCCACTGTGAACATCTTTAAGCTTAAATATTTCAGTTCTCAGGCGTTACAGATGCATTCTCGTTATCACACCCGAGCAGATCCCCAGAGCAGCCTGACTGACCTCTCTGTCTCAGGTTCAGTGGTGGTTTGTCACTCCCACAAGCAGGGGTAGTTCTTCTGGCAGGCAGGAGGAGGTGTTCAGCAGTGCACTCGGTCTTTACGTCAGGCAGGAGAAGGGCTGTGAAATTCCCCATCAGTTTCAAAGATAAATATTTGGTATTTACACTTGCAGTTGACAAACCAAGTGCTTCCTCCTGTCCTTGCTTACCAGCCAGGGCGTGTGCTGAGGACTGGCCCCGTGTGGGGGCTCTGACAGCTTTCCCTGGGCTGAGATGGGGTTTGTGCACTGGGCAAGGAGGGGGAGCAGTGGAAGGTGTTGTCACTGAGCCCTGTGCTGGCAGAGCCTGAGCAGCCCGACAACGGGCACTGGCTGGGGGAGCGGCTCGGTCGCAAGTCTGTGGGAATGGGGTACGACGCAGAGGCAGGACCCTGAGCAGCACCCGTCCCCGAAGGCACCTGGGAGGGCGATGGTGGGTGTCGATGGGCCACAGGTGGGAGGATGAGCGCAGGGACCTGCAGGACATGGTACTGGATTAGGACAGAGGCAGCAGCACTGTGGTGGACGATGTCAGATTGCAATGCCCGGTTTCATACAATCCTAGAGTGGTGTGGGTGGGCAGGGCCCTTAGACCCCCCAGTGCCCTCTGCCACGGGCAGGGACACCCCCCCAGCCCAGCCTTGAACCCTGCCAGGGATCCCGGGGCAGCACCAGCTTCTCTGGGCACCCTGTGCCAGGGCCCCCACCGTGTTTCCATGGGCCAGGCAGCTGCAATGGGACAGGTACAGCCCCGCACTTTGAGCAGCACCACCTGGGACCCCTGTGCTGCAGCAGCTTGAGCCCAACAGGAAATAAATCCTCTGCAATGCCCTGATACTCCATCTAGCCCCAGATGTTGGATTAAGCCATCTTTAGCTGATTAAATTCAGATCTGTGCAGCAGATGCCAGGGCCTTTCTGTACATGGCTTTGGGATGTTTGCCTTCCCCAAAGGCAGGCTTGGGATTGGAAGCACCTTCGTCCCCAAGTCAGGGCTCTCCAAAGGCTGTGGCTCCCACGGGGGCGTTTCTCTGAGGGCAGGTCCTGCTGAGGAGGCTCAGCGGCTCTGTGCAGGTGTTACCTCCGCTGGCCTCCTCCCGTTGCCGGTGTGTGCCGGGCCCGTCTGCGTCTCACCGCTGACCCTCTGACTTGTCTCCCCTGCGCTGCCCACCGGCCATCCCCGCACAAGGCAGCCTGAGGTGCTCTTGTGGGCACGTCTGACCGCACGTACACCAGGTACCCCTGGCAATAGACTTCTCCTGCTCCCGCAGGTGCTGTGTTAGCTTTCTAAAGTGTATCCTGAGCTGCATCACCCTCGCTATGGTGTTTCAGCTGTGGAGAGGGAGTATCCTGGGGCTGCACGTGATGTGGGCCATGAGGGCTGCCATGCCCAGTGCACTGACGAGCAAGAATGTGTGTCTGTGTGGCTGGCAGTGCTATTTTGGTGAGGGCAGGTCTGGTCCCAGGAGCTGCAGGGGAGATGGAAGTGGAGCATCTCGCCTCCAAGCTGGAGAGGAACTGAAGCATTGTGATGGCTATCCGGGGGGTCTTGAGATGCTGCATGCACCTGAGAGCCGTGCCATGTTCAGCACTGCAGATACCTGTCATGTCAAGGCAGGTGGCACAGTGACCGTCTGTGGAGTTTGAAGCACGAGAAGCTGCTCGACTGGCCAGAAGGTCTTTGGACCTTGTGGTGGGGGAGCCCTGTTCTGACAGACTTGGAGGGGGCTGCGGGCAGGTGGTCACAGCACGGTCAGGTTTGATGGGACCGCTGGACATCATCTGTTTCTCAGCTGGCAAGGCAGGACCTTGTGGGAAACCTCCCAGGAGCTGCAGGAGCTTCACTTTGCTGAGAAGTCACTGGGGAGGAGGAAACACCAGGAAATCTCTGAGCCGAGCAGCCCAGACGTGGGATGGCTTAGGGCCTGCAGCAGCAGCTCACCTTGTCATCATGTGCCTGGGTTCACCCACTGGTAAAACCGTCACTGTCTCCGTGTTTGTGATCCTTCCTAGAGCCTGTCTCTGCCCGTGGTGCTCCTCTCTGAATCCTGAGGGAAACTCCCTTCCAGAGGAGATCTGAGCGGCACCAGAGCTCAGCCTGGTGCTTGTCCTGGGGCACCGCATGGAGCGATGACACAGGCAGTGGCATCAGTGCGAGATGATAGCAAATTTTGGTTGTAAGCTGCGAACAGCTGCTCTGTACGAGAGGAAAGCTTGCTGCTTCCAAATTTTACTCACTTTGCTGACATTTGGGTGCTTCTAATTAAAATTTTTTTTTAAATCCACCGTTTTGTTGGTAAGTGAACAGATGGCTCCAGAAGATGACCAGAAAGACAGACTGTATGGCACGCTGTGTGTTTTGGCACAGCGTCCGCCCTGGTGTCTGCGCACTGACCCCTTCCCTGTTATGGTGATTTAACAGCCGAACACACGTTTGGTGTTTCCTGGGTTTGCCAGGCAATGTCCTGAGGAGACACAGACACACTGACAGCTGGGGCCGTGGCTGTGATGGCCACCATGGTGCGGGTCTTGCTCGGAAGTAGTCTGAG
This sequence comes from Gallinula chloropus, assembly GCF_964237585.1. Taxonomy (NCBI): domain Eukaryota; kingdom Metazoa; phylum Chordata; class Aves; order Gruiformes; family Rallidae; genus Gallinula; species Gallinula chloropus. The sequence goes on along the minus strand of NC_140095.1, from coordinate 22,753,665 downwards.
TGTTCACCCCGAAGAGACAGATCTCTGAAATACAGGGTGGTTGCTGTGTGCTACTGTCATTCGTGTTCCCTGCGTCGCCTGTTCAGTTTCACCAGCCAGAGGGTCACTGTAAACTGCATGTTTTTGGAATGTATTTGGGACCCCAATCCCTCGCTGCACTGTCTCTTTACACCCACGGAGGATCCCGTGTCAGCCCTGGTGAGAGCCCGAGGCCTGTGGAGTGCCCGGCGATGTCACGACGCTGTGTGGAAGGCTGGGGACATGAGCCGTGCTCAGGTGCTTTTTGCAAAGTCTATTTTAAGAGTGTATTTTTGCAGGCAGACTTGGATTTTCTGCTGCTGTTGCTCAGCCCACATCGGCCGTACCGAGGAGGTTTTCTGTCTTGTCTCTTGGCAGAAGGACGGCAACGTAAATCCTGTAGTGAGCCAAGGCACAGGGTGCAGTCGGATGAGGTGCCCAGGATGCTCCTGGCAGCACCCAGCAGCTCGCTGCAGGCACCCAGCGTGTGTCCAGGGCACAGCGGGGAGGTGCCAGCACCGGCCATGGGTGGGGACAAGCCGCTCTCAGGCCATCTCCTGTCCCAGGCACAGGGCCACTGGTCACCTTTAACAGCAGAAACAGCAGGCTGTACTTAGGGTGTGTGTGCAAGGGGAATAACCTGGGAAGGAGCAGTAGAGAGAGGAGGAAATGATGGATTTTAGTCATTGTGCAATTGGGTGTGGGGTTTAGAAACTGCTGCACTCGGTAGAGCATGTGTTGTCACTGTCTGCAGCGTGCTACCGGCTGGACGAGCCCTGGGTGAGGATATCAAGGCGGCATCTCTAAATCTTACCCACTGCACAGAGATGCTCACGCGTTTGCTCTTGGCGGGTGGGCAGGGCAGCCCTCCCCCTGCACACATCGGCGTTCAGGTCTGTCTCTGGGACCAGCTGGGTGCTGGAAACAGGCCCCAGCAGTGGCTCTCGCTGCTTCCTGCTGCCCGGAGGGGCCACAGGCACTCACGTAAGGCACAGTCCGTTCCACTGCTTGGCTGGGGGGTCTTCGTGGGTGCGAGAGCTGGTCCCTGAGGCTGGTGCCTCCTGGCCAGGCAGCACCCGCTCCGCAGGCAGCACAGTGATCTGGGTCTCCTGCAAAGCAGCTGCTGCTTCTCCTCCAAGTGAGAGGGATTATTTGCACAAGTAGAGAGATTCCCTGGGTCCCACGCTAATTGTCTTGATTAACATGCTGTTCCGCCATCACAGGTGTGATGTATAACAGCTCTATAAGGTTTTCAGAGCCTGACCAATTAAAAATTGTCATTAATCCAAGAGCTAATGAGTTGTGCATCTTAATGCAGACGGAGGAGTGTTCCCTTGCACGTGCAGGTCCACAGCCAGAGAGAGCTCGTGGCGCAGGCGAGTGGGGCTGCCTGTGCTGTTCCTCCGCGGGCTCTGCCAGGAACAGGGCAGCCTGGCTGCTGCTCCCTGGGCCCCCTCATGGTAAACACATTTACCCCATGGTTACTTCCTCCTGAGCTCTCATCTCCGGCCAGGACAGTGGATTAAACCTTGTGAGGACAGTGGGAGAGACGTGAACCTGTTCATCGGTTTAGGCGCTGGGGGATGTGCCGGGAAGTGACCAGATGGGAGTTTCTTTCGTCTGGGTTGGTAGCACTAAATTATTCTTTGCTGTAACAAGGGCTGGTATTTTTAGCACTTAAATCTAGGAGAGCTGTTCCATTTTGGGGAAGAGTGGCAGCTGCTGCTAGCTCTGCAGCATCGTGCCACCGTGACAAGGCGTCGCACCCAAGCAGCCCCTCAGCAGCACACCCAGCCCTCCTGAAGGTGCTGGGAGCTCTGACTGTGAGATGTGATTCCAGCCTGAGCCCCCAAACACACGGAGGGGCCGAGGAGTGGGCCTGGGCTTTGTGCAGGGCTGAGGGTGCTCAGCCACGGTGTGTGTCTGCGGAGCCTGGCCTCCCTGCCTGGGACGGGGACAGAGGGGTCCCGCAGGCCCCTGTGCTGCGGTGCTGGCGAGCAATGGTGTTTCGGGGAGTTTAACTGTGACACCAGATCCTTACTGGGTTTAATGCAGTGGAATTGATTTCTGTTTGCCAGGCTATCATTCACCTCAGCGGGGAAAAATCAATGCAGATCTATCGCCTGTGATTTTCGTGCCATTAGATCGCGGTTTAACCTCTGCTGTTCCCCTGCCACCTGTCATGGACCACACGGTTTGGGGGAGGACTGATGGCCCGGGCTCAGCCCCACGTGACCAGTGACTCGCTGTGTGGGACATGGGGGGCACTTCCCTGCCCCTTGCAGCTCCGCAGCCTTGCCCAGGCTTTCCTCTGCAGCCCGCCCTGTGCGCCCAGGGGCCCTGAGTCCCTATAGTTTGTCTCCTCACCATCACTCACGGGCAGGGAAGGAAGCTGTGCCCAAGTCTCAGGGTGAGCTCGTTGCTCTGCCAGTGGGGTGGAGATGGTGGGTCTGGCTCTGCCACGGGCTGGCAGCTGCACTGGAGGGACGCGGGGCTGGGTCCTGCTCCTACTGCAGCCGGCACTGCCTGCACTGCTCTTGGAGCTTCTGAGGGGCTCCCATCATGGGACGTGTCTCTGGGATGTCTGCCCAAGAGGTGACACTGGGAAGCGTCTGAGTCCCTGGGGTGGCCCACAAAGCTCCTGGCACGTGTGGTGGGACAGGTGTGGTGACCCTGTGGTCCCTCGCTGGGACGGGCGGTGTCAGGGCCCTTCCATGTGGAGCCATGGGTGATGCTGGGACAGGCAGGACGTGGTGCCTGGGGTGTGCCAGGAGCGGGGATGGGACAGCTGGGGCCCTGTGTTAGTGGGCAAGAGGAGAGGGGCGGCAGCGCAAGCAGCTCCCCGCTGCGGGTCAGGCTGCTCTGGGGGTGCACCGGCTGCAGCCCCCTGTTTTTGTCTCTGTTTGGTTTAATAAGGGCTTGTTTCCCCGTTCCTTGCCAGGAGCACGCCTTTTCTCCTTCTGTGGAGGGTGTATGTGCATTCTAAATTTCCCATTTTTCTGATAAAACTGTATGGCCATGGCGGAAATCAAATCCAGTCCTGGGTATTTTTAGCAGGAAAGCGTGAAGGAGCAGCGATGCCGAAGGGAGGGAGGATGGGTGGTGCTGGTGGAGGGGAGGGTCTCCATGGAAACTGTTTTCTTTAAATTCCCAGATTCGGGGCACTAAGCGTGTAGGAGGTGATGAAGGAAATGAAAAAGCAAAAAAAGGGAGAAGCTTTTTCCTTTCTGTTGTCACAAACCTGCTGGAGGAACCATAGGAAAGGGGCGTAAATTATTGATCATTTCAGTGTGAATACATAGGGGTTTTAATTAATAATCACCCTGCCGTGCCCCTCCGGGGGGGTGAGCAGACAGCCACCCGTGACTGACCAGTCGGTGCTGGAGGAGCCCCAGTTTGTCCAGGGAGGCCTTTGTCAGGCTCCAGTGCTGCCCTGTGCTCCTGAGCCGTAGCCAGGGAAGGGCTCATCCACTTCGCCCTCGGATGTTTCCGGCACAAATCCTGACCTGTCGGTGCCCAGAGATGGGGAGAGGGGCCAGAACCCAGCCCATGGTGCAGGGGTGATGCTCCTGCCATGGTGGTGGGTCTTGGGTGGTGTCGAGTCCTTTTGCTCATGAGAGGTGTTCTGGGTTGTTCCTAAGGTGTGAGGCGTGGTGTTGGCCAGGCCCTCTCCTTATCCTTGTCTGAGATGCTGACAGTGGGTATGAGCGAACAGCCGGTCCAGGGGCCGAGAGGTTTGGTGGAATTCATCCCCCTTCCCCACAGGGGCTGAACAAACGGGTGCTGGGGGCATGAGGACCCTTGAAGCACCCATCCCCTGTGTCTCATCTGGGGTGACGACGTGATGCATCAGGTATCAGACACTGTCTGAAAAATGTCTCGCTGCAGCACGGAGTTATTTTTAATTCATTGAAAAGTGAATGACCCAAACCCAGCAGCAGGAGATGGAGAACACGAAGTAGCACAGGCCAGGTACATTTTCAACCAAGCGATTTTAGGAGAGACGGGTACTGCTGAGCATGCGGTGTCTGGCCACGGCCTCTGCAGCTCCCCGGCTGCTGCTGCGGCTCCAGCCTGTCCCCAGCACAATCCCTGTGTGACACCTGTGCCAATGCTGGGCTGAGGACATTGAGTGATGCTTAGCGGGATGGGGGTCACCTGAGCCAGGAATGAGAACCTGTGCTGGAACTGGGCTCAGCCCAAGCTGTGGAGCTCAATGTGGTTCCAAACACAGTTTCTTGGTGCTTGAGCATGTTTGGCTTTGGCTGCAGCACCTGCCCGCAGCTGTGGGTGCAGTGACCTGTGAGGGTGCAGGCAGCTTTGGGCTTGGCTTTTCAGGCTGAGCTGCTGCTTCTCTCCATTAGACCCGGCCTCCTTGCCTGGAAATCGCAGGTTGGTTTCTGATTCTGCAGGGTCTCAGATGCCGTGGTGAGTCCAGCAGGTTGGCAGCAGCATGGCTGCCATTCTGCAGAATCCACCTTGCACCCACGCTGCTTCTCCCAGCTCTGGTGCTCTTCCCAGCAGCGGGTGAGCACCAGGGGGGCAGTAACTGCTCTGGAATTAACCTCTGACATTCTTCTAAAAACAGGCCCAGTAAATCCAGTCATTAGCAGCTCTCTGCTTGCTTGGCCCCAAGGGCAAACGCTGGAGATTAACACAGGGTCACAAGTTACAGGGCTGGGAGTGTTCAGTACCTGGTGCACAGCCCAGCCCCCTGTGCAGGGGCTTTGCCTCCTGGTGATGGCAGTTTGGTTGTGGGGATGGGCAGTGATGGGGGCAGGGTGGCTGTGGGGTGGCAGAGGGCTGAAGGTGTCACTGTGATTTACCCTGATGGATGATGGGACATGTGGCAACAGGCAGAGAAGAGTGGCAGCGGTGCTGTGGCTGCCCAGGCTGCTCTGTGGGGTGGGGAGCACCATCTGCCCGCTCCCTCTCCACGGGTGGGGGCAAACCCCGATCCCAGGCATCGGAGGGGCACAAGGGTGGGAGCAAAGGCTGCGGGGCAGCCAGGGATGGGCAGCACGGAGCCCTCCCGGGATCCCAGATCGATCGCATTGCCCAGAGTGCTGGAGGGGGCTCCCCAAGGTGTGTGGAGAGTGTGTGGAGCCAGGCTGGGCAGCACCAAGTTGAGCCAAGACAAGATGTGCTGTATGGTGCCGTGACAAGGTGAACTCTGCTGTACCACCTCCCATACCACCTAGCTCCACAGCCCAGCTGCTGGCAGCAGTCCTCAGGCTGCGCTGGGCACAGCATGGTGAGGAGATGGAGACACCAAGTTGGGCCGTTGGGGTGGGGGTGCGGAGCGGGGCTGGGATGGGGCTGGCAGAGGCCCGGTGCTGCGGTTGCTGTTAATAACGGTACCAAACCAGAGGCTGGTGCAGAGCTCAGAGGGGCAGTGGCTGTGCCGGGAGCGGTGCGGAGCCAGCCTGCCTTACACGAATCGCCTTTGTCTTCTCTACAGCTGACATCATCTCCACAGTAGAATTCAACCACACCGGAGAATTACTCGCCACAGGGGACAAGGGGGGCCGCGTCGTGATATTTCAGCGGGAGCAGGAGGTAAGTGTCAGCCAGTGCAAAATGCTGGTCTAGCCTTTTAAGCAAAGCTTCCTGCTGGTTCCTAATCCCTCCGTGTCACTCCCAACCTGAGGTCTCTCCTGGCAGACGCCATGCAGAAAAGCAGCCGTTGCCGTGGGCAGGGCTGGCCTGTGTGCTGTAAACATGCCCCGGGCCACACTGGGCCTCCTGCGGCCTTTCGCGCTGGTTGCAGCCGGGGCAGCTCGGATCAGGCCGCACATTGGAGCAAGTGTCTGTCCCATGGCTCCAACCACCCAGAAACCCTCCCGCACCGCCGAAAGGCCCGAGGGCAGGGGTGGGTGGAACAGTCGTGTTTCTCTTCAGACACGCTCCACCCCAGGAAATTTAACAAACTCTCTTGGGGAGTTTGATGGCGGTTTAAAATCTTTCTCAAAGTTACAACCCCACAATGGTTTCTGGCTCTGCTGGAGAGAACTGATGGCCAGAGGTCCCACACAGACACTCTATCAACCTTCCAGCTGTGTTTCACTTCTCATCCCGCATTATCCCGGTGCTTCTTGAATGTGAAGGCTCCTGTCCTCACACTGGGTGTATTGTGTTCAGATCCTACTGCGGAGCCGTGTGCCACAGGCTCCATTCCCAATGTATTCCTGCTCCATTCCCGGTCTGTTCCCGCTCTGTTCCCACTCCATTCTCATTCCATTCCCACTCTGTTCCTGCTGTCCCCTCTGTCTGCGAGCTGTCTGTCCAGGAGAGGCTGTGCCTTGGCTTCAGACCTGCGTTTTGTTGACGTGACTCAGTACCCCAGTCGCTTCCGAACCTCGGGGAGCCAGAGTCCACAGAAGATGTGCCCTGACCACTGTTCCCCTTCCTGCAGAGCAAGAACCAGCCCCATCGCAGGGGAGAGTACAATGTCTACAGCACCTTCCAGAGCCACGAGCCGGAGTTCGATTACCTGAAGAGCTTGGAGATTGAGGAGAAGATCAACAAGATACGATGGCTCCCGCAGCAGAACGCGGCCTATTTCCTACTCTCCACCAACGGTACGTGGTCAGGGCTCCGTGGGCATCCCTGTGGTGTTTCTTCAGGAGAAACATGTGGCCAAACCTCTGGGCTCTGGTCAGGAAGCGCAGGAGCAGGTCCCAGACTGGCTGGGCTCAGTTCCCGTGCACGAGGGGCTGTCCTTGTGCCACAGCATCGGTTTGTCCTTTCCCTGCAAGGGAGGGACTCCTTTCCCCCACAGACAACTTTTCTTATGGAGGGTTTTTTTTTTGATCTTGGGAATTTCTTTTTTTAAACTTTTCTTTATTTAAATAGAAACCTGCAGCTGATTTGTTTCAATTTGCAGCTGCCATCAGCTCTGCAGTTCCATGTTATGTGAAGATAAATACCAGGAGAATCCAGGAATATTACTTGGGATGAATGGGACCTTAAGATGGATGTGACTTAATTACTTCAGGGGAAGAGGAGGGGTCTAATTATCTTCCGTAACCAACTTACTTTGTATTATAGAATTGACTCTATTGATCATTGTAATAAAATTCAAAGACTTACTAAACTCATTTGGGGAGAGAATCATTGAAATGCAATGAAGATTAATTATAGAGCATAATGTTCTGTTAATTGAGTTTTTAAATAGTTTTTTGATTAACAGGGATATTATCTTTCCATTTGGGAGGGTGTTGGTATGCCAGCAGGTTATCAGAGTGATTCTTTTGGAAACACTCCTGTGTTAGGCTGTTCCTTCTCATCCTTATTCAGTGAACATTAGACACAGAAGCCCCCTGAAGTAAAGTGGGTTAATAAACCCAAAATTAATGGCACTCCATTGGAATTGGCATGTAAAGGAGAAAATGAAGATGGATGATATGGTTGTGTATGAAACGCAGTGGAAGTGATGATAAACTACTGATAGAGTGTCTGTGCAGAGAGAGGAAGGGAAACACCATCACTCAGAACAAACCCACACGCTCCTGGGGATCCATTCCTGGGCTCCATGACCCAGGGTGGGTGGGATGCCAGGAGGGGACGGGGGGCTGGGAGGGGCTAGGAGCTGCCTCCAGTCCCTGCAGATGCTGTGCTCTGCATGGTGGCTGGGAGTGAAAGGTCAGGGTGGGTTTCCAGGTGTTGCAGGCACCGTTTCACTGCACACAAGTGAAGGCAGGGCACCTTGAAGTGAAGGCACACCTTGAAGGCAGGGAGGAGCAGAGCCAGCCCATCACCCAGGCCTCGGGGTCAGCCACCCTGAGCTACCAGCACCTCATCACCTCCCCAGGGGGCAGCTCAGCCTCTGAGCCCTGGGAAATTGCTCCTCCTGTTACCTTCTGCTTAATCCAGTCATTTGGTTCAGACGTGTCCCTGTGTCTCCATCAGGGACAGGAGAGCTGGGGCTTTGGGGACAGGGTGCAGTGGTGACAGGTCCCTCTTCTGCATCTGTCTCCCCTGGCTGCAGGCAGGGATGCAGCAGACCTTGACGGATACACCCACTGCCATGGCCTCGAGTGGGTGGGAGCAGCCAGCCCTAATGCTCCCCTCTCTCTCCTGCCCCCAGATAAGACTGTGAAGCTGTGGAAGGTCAGCGAGCGGGACAAGAGGCCAGAGGGATACAACCTGAAGGATGAGGATGGCCGTCTCCGAGACCCCTCCATGATCACCATGTTGCGGGTGAGTGCGGAGGGACTGAGGCTGCCAAGCAGCCTTTCGCTTTGGGCTCTCCTGTGACGGTCCCCAGCGGTGTCACCACAGCACTGGTAATGCTGGCAGGACGTGGCATGTTGATGTGGGAGGATGGGCAGGTGCTCTGTGTTTCCCAGGCCAGTTGGGCGTGGGAAGGAGTGGAGCGGTTCTGGGGCTGTGCCAGCTCTGGGCAGGGGTGCCATGTGCACCTCGTTTTGTCTCGTGCCGGGTGCCGGAGCCGCGGTGCTGCTGCACCCTGTGTGCCCGTGCTGGTGAGGAGGCAGTTAATGAGCCCTCCCTTCTTGCTGCACAACTTCTGCTGCGGGAGCAGGACTGTAAGTACCTTCTCTAAATGAGTTTTTCTCCCAGCGTAAGGAGATTAAAACCGCCCTCCCGAATCAGCTGCAAGCACCTGGGGCTACGTTTTCCATTTACTGCGGGGGGATGGATGCTCAGACCCCATTAAGCTGCCATCCTGGGAAGGCTGGCAAGGGGAGACACGTGGGTAAGGCAGTGCCTGGCTGCTGGGCATGGCTTTGCCGCCCCGAGACTGAGGGCACGAGCAACGCTCACAGATGTGCCCCCCATGCTGCCCTGGGGTAGCTGGTTATGATCTTTAATTTGCATTTAAAGAGCTGGCTCTGGCCTGAGGCAGCGTCCTGTTTGTTCAATCAGAGGTACCCCAGCGTGTGGGCTCCAGCCGTGAGCGGGGCACCCCTCTGCTGCGGGGACGAGCTGCACTCCCCACCTGATACCAGAGCAGGAACAGGCAGTGATGCCTTTAACCCCCAGGCCAGGAAACGCCAGGGATGTGATGAACCAACGTGCGAATTACCAACGTGCTGCCAGAGTTGGCATTCTGAGGGCTCGGGAGGTAGGGAGGGTTGTGGTGTGGTGGGGTGGGGGGGGGGTGGTGTTACATTTCTGCATGTGGAGGTGTGGCTGTGACTGCCCATGGCTCGCTTCTGTGGGCACTGACTGCGCTGCAGAGCTGTTGGACCCCAGTCAGGTAGCTCATTCCTGTAGCCATGCCAAGTTGCTCTGGGCAGCTGGCTGGCATTTTTCTTTACAGAACAAGAAAACGTGATTTTGTGTATAGTTGTATCTGTGGTGTGTGTGTCAGGCAGTGTTTCCCACCTCATTTGTGGTTACCCAGACAGCTGGTGTTGGGGTGGGGTATTGACCCTGTGCAGGGGGAGGCAGGTGCCCCATAGACGGTGCTGTAGGGGTGTAGAGGGGTGTCTCCAGCTTTCCTCTTTCTGGCTGAACACGCTAGGAGAGCCCTGGGCTTGCTGAGGACACATGGGGCAGGCAGGATTTCACCCAGATGGGCCCTCTCAGCCCCTTTGCTGAGTCAGGGTCAGTCCCATGTGCAGGGACCCCCTGAGCACCCCAGCACGCTGCTGGAAGCCACAGGGCAGCAAAGAGACAGTCAGCATGCTCAAGGGAGCAGCTCCTGAGGGTCGGTTTGGGTTTGTGTCTGGTGGGTTTGGGTTTATATCTGGTGTATTCGTTAAGAACACGGAATTCCTGGGGGAAGCAAAGCAAGTCAGGAGTCGGGGGTGTGACCCCTGTGTCTCTTTTCCAACACGAATTGATGGGTTGGGGCCTGTGGTGAGGATAAGGATGCCTGGGCTGGGCTCAGGGGACGTGGTTAAGGAAGTAAATAAACAATCACCGTGCTTATCTTTGCTATTGATTGTGGGCATGAGCTGATTGCATTTGACCACATCCTGGAGCTTGAATTGGAGCCCACAGTGCTGCAGTGGAGCCGAACATCACCCCAGGTGTTTCTGCAAGCGCTCAGCCCAAGGAGAGGCAGGGCTGCAGAGGTGCTGTCAGTGTGGCTGGAGTGGGGTCTGGCCCTGGGCAGTGCAGTGCTGGGGGCTTCCCATGGACATGGGCCAGACCTGCAATGTACAGGGTTGTGTGTGGGCAGGGGCAGCCAGCCCATCCCACCCCGAACTCCCCTGCCACATCCCTGCTCACCCCTGCATGGTTTGGGGGGGATGGAGACAGCAGCTGATGGAGGTTGTTGGGGAAGGAGGGAGCTGTGATTTCTGCCTGCAGAAAGTCCTTCTGAATAGTGGGCACTGTTTGCTGGAGCTCTGTGTCTGCCTCAAGAGTTCGTTGTGCTTTCGGTCCATTTATCCTGGCAGCAGCTCGGTGCCACAGGGCTGCTTCCTCCCTCAGCATCCTCCACCGTGTTGTGAGGTAGGTGCTGCGAGTCCCTGCTCCTGGCGAGCAGCCCGGCAGGAACGCACGGCTGATGACAGCAGGGAGAGGTAAAACACATGTAAGTGCTCAGCGTTGGGGGATTAGTGTCTGCCTGTGTGATGCCTGCTGTCCCTGAGGACAGAAGATTGAGGAGTCTTCTGCCAGCCCCAGTTTGATCTCATGTTTTGATGGTTTTACTTAGATGGATATTTACATAGCTGTAACCATTCCGCTGCAGCTTGGTGTATCTTTGGTGTATAATTGTCCTGTGATGCTCACACCTTGGAGTAAAGGCACATCCATCCACAGTTTAATTTTCAACTACAGACAAGCAAAAAGGGTCTTTAACCCACCTTGGTGCAATCTCCTAGCCATTCAGCATGCCACTTTAAAGATGCTTAATGATCGTTGTTCCCTAAGGAGTTCCTAACCCACATACTGCAAAAGGAGTACTTAACTCTGCTCAGACTGTAAAGCAGGGTGTTTGCTGTCATTTAAGCTCCACTTACTTGGACAGCCCCCAGTGTGACAGCTACAGGCCTTCAGCCTGGTTCAGCCCTCTGCGAGTCTTGCGTGCTGATGTACAGCCCTAGCTACAACCTGGGATGTTTGGGGGAAGTAATTAACCCAAATATTATCCAGGGCTTAAATCTTTGCAGACAGAGAATGGGCTTACTTTGATCCTGTGCAGCGGTGAGACGCCTACATGTGTGTCCCCACCGGTACTGACTCCTCTGTGGGAGGATGCTGCAGGAGGCAGATGCTGAGTGGTGGGTGCTGAGTGCAGCCAGACACTGTCTGTGCCATCACTGCACAAAGCTGGGGGAGCAGCCTGCGGAGGGGCAGCTCTGGAACTGCTCCCCGACCGAGAGGGGCTGATCTTGGCAGGCTGTGCTGATGGTATGGCCCTGGTCCGAAGTGCCCAGGGATGCCCTCCCACCTCCTGGTCTGCTGGGCAGGAGGATGTTCTGTGCCTTCCTGAGCTGGACCAGGGCTCTGGAGCAACAGCACTCCCTGGGCCTGACAGGGCTTTGGTCGGGGCTCTCTGGGAGGTCTCTGGTTTTATATCTCTGGTTTTGCCGAAGCTCCGGGGTCTCCTGGTCCCTGGTGTGGTTTCCTGGGGACACCGTGCTGCGTTCCCACAGTGCCTGACGGGCAGCCCTGGAGTGGGGCTGGGTTGCAGCAGGGGGACAGAGGTGGGGGACACTTTGAAGAACTGCTCTGCTGCTGCCTCTCTGCCACAGCACAGAGATGCTGCTTTCCCTTCTCTGTGTTCTCCAAACCATTATCATTTAAATGACGAGGAACTGTGAGCCGCATGGCTTGTGGGGCCATAAAATGCACGCGGCAGAACTAACCAATGTGGAACGATCATCATCAAACCGTTGCCACAGAAATTAAGAAAGAAAGAAGGATTTTCCCGTTTTCATTAGTCACGTTGCCCTAGAGCAGCTCAATGTGTGGTGCCTGCACACAAGCTGGGCTCAAAGCCCCTCTGGGTATCCTGGCCCCCAGCACGGGCACTGTGCTCACCACCACACTGGAGGAGCTGCTTTGCTGACGCTTTTCTCCTCTCTGCTTTTCCCAGGTCATGAGTTGAATTCTTTCTTTTCTGGTGCAAACTCATTATCCTTTTAATGCTTGTCAGCTCTCCCTGAAACGCTGGTGCCCAGCACTGACCTCTCAGGTATTTCTCCCATCTCTTCCCACAGCGATGGCAGCGCCGGTGCCTGTGCCCAGAGGTGCTGTAGAGGTGCCATGCGGGGCAGAATCCCAGGCGGGCTGGGGGGCTTGGGGCTGGTGTGGTGCTGCAGCTGCGATCCCCACGCTGCCCCTGGAACAGTGGGGAACGTGCCCGAACGGCCTGGTGGGGCTGTGCTGGCATCGGCTCTTCCTCAGCTGAGGGGTGTCTTCGCAAACAGTCTGTGAGGGGATGTGATTTGGAGGCGGTTGGCAGGACAATGTCAGGATTTTTAACTGCAAATAAGCATCGTCTTCTGTTCGTTCTTTGAGGCTTCTGCAGACTTCTTTCAGAGCTGGGGTGCAGATGGTGGGAGCAGTCCTGGCGTGTAATAGCTGAACTAGGACGAATTCTCAGTTACAAACAAAAAAAACCCTTTTCATGTTGTAAAAATACACAAAGAGTTGGAAATCTGGACTGATTGGGGCTGTGTGTGGAGCGACACTTGCAGTCGGTGCTCAGCCTTCTGCTGAACACCCATTGTGAACTGGCCCTGTTTTTGGGGCGTGGGTGTTTGTGTTGGTGACCCTCACTGATGTCCCACACTGACCAACCTGAGGGATTTAACTCAGCTCCCACACCCTGGCCCCATCACAGCTGGGACCCTCTGCCCATGAGTGGCCCTGGTTGGCTCCTGCTGGGTGCCGATGTGGGGGCAGACGGACGGTAGCCCCGCTTCTGCCCTGCAACAGGGCTGGGGGCTCCAGGGAGCACATGGGGCAGGGACCTGCCACCTTTGCCCGCTCCCTTGGTGCCATGAGGTTTTGGCACACAGCTGCTCCGGTGTCACACCTTGTCCCTCTCCTGCCCCATGGGCAGGTGCTGAGTGCCTGACGGTGCCAGCGCCCTGCGGTCTGCATGCAGCATCCTCCGTGGTGGAGTGGTCATTGAGGGGCTGGATGTGGCTCTGGCTGTGCCAGGAGCACACGCTGCGGCTCCAGCACTGCAGGGCCCCAGACCCTGCTGGGACAAATGGCTCCTTTGGGCCCTGCACACGAGCTGGTGGATGGGCCGTGTCTGCCTTTGGGTGTGAGGAAAGGGACAGGAGCGGGCAGCAAGGACCGGTGTTCGAGTGGGGCTTGCCAGGGAAATGTCAGGGGAAAAGAGATGAAACCAGGAGCTCGGTCGGCTGCACAGGCAGGTAATGAGATCGGGGTTCATCCTCCCACAGGACGGTTCCTTCCACGCTTCACAGGGGAAGGTGCAACGAGGCAAAACCCCAAGGAGCAGGGAATTGTCAGTCTGCCATGAACATAGCGCTTGATGTGTGTCTTGTCTGCAGAAATGTTAATCTGCAGGCAGCATTTGGCTCTCAGCTCCAGGGAATGGCCTTGGAGGTAAGAAATAAACCCCGGGGAGCCATTCAGGGGAGCTCGGCTGCTGGAGCGGATGAAGGGCCAGGTTCATCCCCAAGCAGCTAGCTCTGCTCTTTGCTTTGCCAGGAGCTGGATTACATCTTCCTTCTTGCAGACCTGAGGCTGGGGTTAATCTGGGTTTGGGCTGTGACTAATCCATTTTGGCCAGCTCCTGCCAGCTCCTGCCAGCGCGCAGGGGCCGCACCGGGCTGCGGGGCAAAGCACGCACCCGGCAGCGCTGTGAGGAGCAGGGGCAGGCAGGAGCGGGACTCGTGCTCAGCTGTGTGCTCACGTTGTCCCAGGAGCTGTGGCCTCCATCCCTTCTTCTGGGACTTGTGGTCTGGGAGCACTGTGACCGTAGGGCACCTCGGGGCACGGGACAGGGTTTTCTGGAGGAACGCTGGGTCTCTGCATCTCTTGGGGCCGTGTCTGTCACAGCTCCATGAGTCAGGAGCTTTCCCGCAGGAGCAGGGAGCGTGTGGAGACAGCTGACATGGCAGATGATGAAGGAGGGAAACCTGATGGGAAGGGGCAGAGCAGAGCAGCAGCAGTGGCTGATGTCACTGTACCTGTGTCGTGGTCCTTCGCTGTGTGGCGGGAGGTGACAGGAGGATGCGCAGCACCCACGGTGGGAAGGGGCCGGGGCACGGCAGCTGCCCCCACCCCCGGGCAGGAGGAGATGGATTTTGCAGCTGGAGGGGGGATTGGTGCCTCATCAGCTCGGGAAGGGGAAGCCCTGGCCAGGCCAGAGAGAGGAGTTGAGCATTTCATGTGCTTCGATTGCGTGGAGCTGGCTCCACTGCAGGGAGTGCCTGCTGGAGGCAGGAAGAAAAATTAAGACATATTTTCTTCTAAATGAAAAATGACTGGCATCCCCCACTTCCTGAAAACAGGAAGTAATTTAATTTATTAGCAGTTTATTTTATTTGACAGCCTTTCTATGTACTTGATGCGGTTTGTTACACTGAATTACCCTTTAATAATGGGTCTATATGATACCAGTCTGCCTGCAGGTTGGCTCCGTGGCTGAAGGAGGGGTGCCCTGAGGAGCTCCCTGCTGTTGTGTATTGCTGTGGCAGTGCTGGGGGACCTGGCACATGGGGCAGACACCAGCTTGGACTCTGTGCTTCAAAGAGACCGCCCAAGAGACCAAGTTTCAGTGGTGTCAGATGCCCGTCCCTTAGAGCCTTCTCTGACATCCCTGACCGCCGCTGCCCTGGTCCCGGTGCCTCGGGGCGACAGTCTGGGGGTCTTCCCTAGGACCACCCTGCCTGCACCCGCAGCTGCCCTCCCTGCCAGTCCCGGGTGGGGTTTGCCTTCTGCTGCAGGACTTCTGCTGCCGTGGGGGGAGATCCCCCAGCCAGCGCCGGCTGCTGGCCACTCCTGCCACTGGAACTCCCGTCAGTGTTTAGTGGGTCTGGTTGACACCCTCAGGCAACCCCCTGCAGCATGGCAAAGGAAGGGCTGCAGACATTGGCTGCTTTCCATATTCCGGGGCAGATTTGTGATGCTTTAGCAGATAAAAGAATTCCTTCCTTAAGGAAGCACACAGGGATGACCCGGTTCGTGCCTCTCGTGGGGTTTTACCTGGTGACAGCCCAAGTTCCAGACTTACAAAACCTTCCCAGAACTTGGCTCTGAAGTGGCATGTGGAGAAATTTCCTGCTGGAGAGTTCATCTTAGCTCTGTGATTGTGAGTAGCTGCCGTATGAAACTGGGTAGGGAACTGTGCCGGGCGCTGGAGGCTGCGGATGGCACACTGCCTGGCTCACACCTGGGGTGTCCTGGTTGCTTCGTGCTGCGCTGCAGGGCTCCTGCCAGGGACCAGGGCAGGGCCGGGGACTGGCCTGGGTTTGACTGTGAGGTGCGGTCCGGCCACGCAGCATCATCTCCCCGAGTTAAATCCTGTGCCAAACCTTAGCTGGTTATTTTTGTGGCCCGCGAGGCCTGGCGTAACTGCTGAGCCCCTTCCCTGTGCACGGCCTGAGTGACAGCCCGGCTCCCGTCACCGCTGCGAGGATGCGAGCCGCCGTCCCCAGATGGCTGCGCAGAGTCCTGCAGCGGCAGGCGATGCATCATTGCCCGTGTCAGCCTGGATTAGCAGGCAGGCTCGTCACATTAAGCTCAGGCTCGGAGCTGGCAGTCCCTGCGCGCTCGTGTCACTCGAGCTGGCTGTCAGGCTGCCGTCCCCACCTCCGCTGCCAGGGGAAATCTCTTCGGGCAGCACGCAGATAATACACAAGGTAATGAAGTAGCTTGAGGGAGCAGCTTGCTGCAGGCAGGGAGCAGAGCTGCACCTCACTGGTGTATTAGCAGCCGTAAGTGCATTCTACCTGTAGTTACTACTCACAGGGCTCCTTGCACAGGCTGCTCTCGTGTCTCTCCATCCCCCGTGTTCACAGGAGTTACACTCTTTAATCTAAAGGCACATGGGTATGTCCCTGTCCCTGCCCCACATCCGTCCCCACCCTATGCGCTCCCTTTCCCCTATCTTGCATCTCTTACTCTGTCGCTTCTCTGGGAAACAAGGGTGTGAAAGGTAAGAGAAGAGTCAGTGCTGACCCAGCTCTTGAGAAGTGTATTTCTGTTAGAGACGCACTGGGAATGTCGGGTCCCGGCCTGCGGGATGGGACACGGCACGAGCGGGGATGGGACACGGCACAGGTGGGGTTTATGGTTTTTCAAAGGTAGAAGGGGGCCACATTGGGGGCTCAGGCATGGTTTAGGAGGCTCTCACTGCCTCACAGCTGTCATACCATGCTGGTGCCTCTTCCAAATGTGAGAGGCTTTAACGCCTGTTTGTCCTTCAGTTCACACAGGTAGAAAGGCGTCAGGGTTCCGTGATGAGAGTCCCTCAGGAGGCAGATCTGGATGGGACACCATGTCGGGCGCTGGCGTGTGCTGGGTGGGATGGCTGGACCCTGTTCCTGGATGCTGACGTTTGCTTCCCGTCCTGCAGGTGCCAGTGCTCCGGCCCATGGACCTGATGGTGGAGGCCACCCCCCGGCGGGTGTTCGCCAATGCTCACACCTACCACATCAACTCCATCTCTGTCAACAGCGACTACGAGACCTACATGTCTGCAGACGACCTGAGGATAAACCTGTGGAACTTTGAGATCACCAATCAAAGCTTTAGTATCCTTTGATGTGAGAGGAACAAGGGGGGTGTAAAGGGGGTGCCGTGGCCAAAGAGCAGGTGTAAGAGCCCTCTGAGCCCAGGCACAACCGAGCGCCAGTGGCAGGATGAGGAAGCTGGATGGGACACGGGTCCTGGTGAAGGTGGGTGGCAGAGGGGTGACCCTGTGTGTTTCGGCTCTGTGGGAAGCAGCAGTGCTGTGCCTGTATCTGTGGTGACGGTGATGCAGCACCTGGCCTCATGCCCCAGCCCCCTCACGGGGTTGACACGGGGGGCCCCTCGGGCCTGGGCACAGTGCTGTTGTCCTTGCACCTGGCTGCCAAGCACCCAAGGCCCCGTTCTTGTGTGTCATTCCCAGGGCGCTCCCCTCTCACCCCTGCCCGGGCTGTGCTGGTGGGATGCTGGGCTGAGTCCAGTGGGTGTGTTCGGCTGTGGCACCAAGCTGCTCCCTCCACACAGGGATCAGCTGGTGACACCATGACAGCCGCCTCCTGCTGCAGGCGACACGCTTCTGAATCTCGCCTGCAGCATCTGCGCGGGGTGGCAGGAGGGAGGGGGTCTGCGGGTGATGGAGGAGACAGATGCCTTGGGGAAGGTGGAGAGAAGAAGTACTAATGGTGCCGTCTCCATCACAGCCGGCAGCGGGGTGACAGGCTGCCAGTCACAGCCGCGTAAATGAGGTCGTGCCAGTCACCCTTGTAACAGCTGCATCAGAAATAATAACGATGGGGCACTAATCACGGGGTATTTATACAGCCATTGCTGCTCAGAAATCCCCGGGGCATGGGGCGCGTTCAGGCAGCTGGAGAGAATTGCAGCAGTTGTGGGCCTGTGACCGGGGAGCTTGAGCTGCGCAGGGGGGCTCCAGGCTGACATGCTGGAGCTGCGGTCCCCGGCTCAGCGGAAAACAGGTTGGGAGGTGGCCTTGCCCTGCACTGGGACTGGCTGGTCCTGGCTCGGTGCTGCGGTCCTGTCCCAGGACTGTGCTGCTCTCCAGGGACACCTGGTTTGCTTGGAGGGGGCAGCTGGATGCCCAGATTCCGCAGGAGGGGGCAGTGGGAGGGGGGTATCTGTACCAGCTCACCTGTGGCTCCTTGACTCGCCTTGCCAGACATCGTGGACATCAAGCCGGCCAACATGGAGGAGCTGACGGAGGTGATCACAGCCGCCGAGTTCCACCCCCATCACTGCAACACCTTCGTCTACAGCAGCAGCAAAGGCACCATCCGGCTGTGCGACATGCGCACCTCCGCCCTCTGCGACCGCCACGCCAAGTGTGAGTACACATGGCCACGGGGCGGGACGGGTCCGACTTTGGGTGGAAAGAGCCCAAAACACGGAGCATGGGGGCTGACCCGGGCTCAGGTCTGCCTGTCCCCGTGCCCTCCGCGCACAGAGAAATCACCACAGGAAGTCAAAGGGCGTCGGGATCTTGGAGTGGCTGTAACACTGGCAAGAGCAGCCCTGCTCTGGGAAGGCAGGAACCTCGCTGGGGTTCCTGCAGCTGTGTCCCCCTGAGGGCACTGGGCTCCCCGCTCTCTTTATGGGGGGCACGTTGTACCTGGCGAACTCCTGGGCACGATTTCCCCAAGGGACAGCCTTGCTTCTTGTCGTGTTGCCTCTGTTGTGGCAGCAGCGCTGCCTGACGTTGGCTCTTTGCTGGAGACCGGTGGGTGCGCAGAGCAGCGTTGTAAGGATGTCACACAGGTTGTGCCCGTTGGCAGTGCCCGTGTGCCCAGAGCCCCATACCGGGGTGGGCAGCACTGTCCCAGACCCGTTTTGGGGTAGCCCTGCTTGAGCTCTGCTTTGTTGCTGATTTTGGTGCGTGTGCTGGAGATGCTGCTGGTCCCCTGGCGCCTCGGGCTCGGCAGCAGAGGGGCTGGTGCAGGGGGACCCCTCCTGCTCAGCATCAGGGGAAAACAGGGATGTTGCGTAACGGAGTTAATGCTCAGAAATCCTTCCCATGAGCTCAGCAGCCCAGATCTGCTCCTGCAGCAGGAGCAAAGCTGCACAAAAGCCTTTGGCCAGGAAGCAAAAATAGCTCCCTCCCTGCCCACGCCCTGCCCAGACACCCGCTCTGGTCCTGAGCCCGCTCTGCTGGGCTGCAGGGACGTGTGGCACCACCCGGTGTCAAGACCCCTGTCCCACTGAGCCCCTGCCGCTCCCAGTGCCAGTCCCTGGTGAGCCGGCACGCTGCAGAGGTTGTGCAGAGTCCCAGGGGCTGGTGGCAGGCATTCCCCTGACACACTCCTGGGCGTTGGTGCCCCAGGGTTCCACGCAGGGACGGTGAACCCGAGCCAGCGTGTGCTGGCCACAGCACCGTGCTGAGTGATGAGCTGTGCTGGCCACGCTGCCTTGGGGCACAGTGCTGCCTCCTATCACATCCCCAGCTCTGGCACCGGTGGGTCGGCGCCACTGGCGGCTGCTGCTGCTTTAGGGGGTTTGTGGAGGAGCCTCAGCACTGGGATGAGGGTCGGGAACCACATCTTCCTCCCAAAGAAACGTGGAGCCGTGTGAGCTGTCCCACATTACCCGGCAGCAGGGATCCTGCTGGGCAGGAGAGCTGTCGGCAGAGGTGGAGAGCGCAGGCTGGGCAGATGTCACCTCTTCTGACACATCTCGAGCGTGGCTTTGGTAAAGCCACACGTGCCCGGCTGATTTTACTTTGAAATCGAATTTGTAAATAGATTTGATTTGGGGCTTCATCGGTCTCCTTCAAACCGTTCAGACTGTGATTTATTCAGAGGCTGATAGGATTAAATCTGTAGGTTGCAGCAGCTATAAAACATTTACATTGACTTTCGGTTACGCTGCACATTGATTCTCAGGAGCAGAAAGGGGAGTGGGGCTCTGTGTCTGTGCTGCTGCTGATAGATTGGTCTCCAATGATCCCTCCTGCTTCCTGCACACCATAAAAACAAAGAACCTCCAACTGGGCCAAGTCAGGTCCTTAAAACGCAGGTATTTGTGTGGTCTAAGCCAAACCCAGAAGAGGGGAGCGCTCACCCAGCTCACTGTAGGTCTCCAGAGCCTCAGCAGAGCCTGTTTGCCGTGTGGCAGCATGGCTCCAGCAATTCCTGCTCCTCCCAGGAGCATCCTGCCATGCTTGGGCAGGGGGGCAGGTCCCTGGGCAGGGGTAGGGGAGCTCCTGCCTCAGCTGATGGTGGTGCCTCTCCTGTTCTCTTGCACAGTTTTTGAAGAGCCCGAAGACCCAAGTAACCGGTCATTTTTTTCTGAGATCATCTCCTCAATCTCCGATGTCAAATTCAGCCACAGTGGGAGGTACATCATGACCCGGGACTATCTCACCGTCAAGGTGTGGGACCTGAACATGGAGAACCGGCCCATCGAGACCTACCAGGTGAGTGTGGGCACCCGGAGCCCTGGGCACGGCCGTGCTCCTGCCCGAGCCGTGCTGTGGAGCTGGCAGCAGCGGGGCAGGGACAGCCAGAGTGCTCTGCCATGAAGGGGGGGGAAGGACAGCGAAGGACTCAGTGCTGGCTCGAGCGGCGTCTGACCTGTACCCCATCCCCGCTGGCTGTGGGTGCAGAGGGGATGCTCCAGCCCTTGCTGGTTAGCGGGTGCTGGGCAGAGCGGTCCTTGCCACCCTCTGCCAGGGGACCTGTCTCGGTGCCACCAAGCCATGGTGCTGGGGCTGCTTCTTCCAGTGGAAAGGGAGCTGTGGCCAAGGACACGCCATAACATGCAGGGAGTGTGGGACTGGGCCGTGTCTGGCAGCTCCTGAGGAGCACCAGGCTGGTGTGTGCCCACTGGTGTGGGGGTCAGGCAGTGCCGCGGTGCGGGGCCCTCATGCCAAGTCCCTCCCTGCCCGCAGGTTCACGACTACCTGCGGAGCAAGCTGTGCTCGCTCTACGAGAACGACTGCATCTTCGACAAGTTCGAGTGCGTCTGGAACGGCTCTGACAGGTGAGTGGGGCGGTGGCACCCACCCTGTGGGTGCCAAGCTCGGCCCTGGCGGGACAGGCTGCAGGATGGGCTGAGGAATGGGCTATGGGAGGTACAACTGGGCCTGAGCCCAATTCCAGATCGAGTCCAGGTCTCCATATGGCTCTGGACACCCAGTCTGCCCTGTCACACCGCAATCTGCCCCTGAGAGACTGAGGAAACCATTGGGTCAGCTAAATCTGCCATAAGGCCTGAGCTCTGTGTGTGTTGTTCCCTGGGCTCAGCAGGAGAAGGACATGTGGCTTCTGAGCCAAGTCTGAGCCTTTTGTCTCAGGATGGGGCATGAGCGGCCGTGCCCTGTGCTGCCCATGCTGGGCAAGTCTGGGGTGGGTGGCAGGGCTGGGTAGGGGTGGTGGGGGCCGGTGCTGCGCGCGGTGACCCATCCTTCCCCCCCCCCACAGTGTCATCATGACCGGCTCCTACAACAACTTCTTCCGCATGTTCGACCGCAACACCAAGCGGGACGTGACGCTGGAGGCGTCGCGGGAGAACAGCAAACCCCGCGCCATCCTCAAGCCCCGCAAGGTCTGCGTGGGCGGCAAGCGGAGGAAAGACGAAATTAGCGTGGACAGTCTGGACTTTAGCAAAAAGATCCTGCACACAGCTTGGCACCCCTCCGAGAATATCATCGCCGTGGCAGCAACAAATAACCTGTATATATTCCAGGACAAGGTTAACTAGGAGGACAAGTTGTTCTTTAGGAGTCCCATGTACTGAATACTAGTAAACACAAGATTTCAAATGTTTCTTTTATTGATTTCTTTTTTTCTCTCCCCTTTTCCTTCTTCCTCCTGTGCAGTTCCTGTTCTGCAGGGAGCGGCCATGCGGAGGAGCCCTCCTGCACCCGGCACTAGGGCGGTGGGCACACCCAGCAGACACCACATTTCTCTGTAGTTCTGCCTTGAGAGTGAAGCTGGAGCATGGGGTGGTCAGGGTGGCGCTGGGCATTTGCTGTGCCCAGGCAGCACTGGGCTGACACCCATGGGTGTGGGGGGGGTGGGGGCAGGGGTTGCTGCACTGGGAGCAGGAGGGTGTGCGGGGGGCGGGGGGGGGGGGGGGGGGGGGGGGCGCACCCTCGGCGGTTCAGTTACCACAGCCCCGCTCTGATGGTTTTACATGTCAGCCCAGGAACGTCCCTGTCCCCGTCCCCCCTCCCCGTTGCACTGCAAGGTCAGGTCGTCGTCCCTTTCCCCGGTTCCGTATTTGTCTCTTGTTATGATTTTGTGTTTTTACCAACAGACACAGCAAAACCAAACCTGAACCAGCACAGGTCAGCGTTGCAGTGGACAAGCTGGAAGGTGGGGCTGTGCTGCGCCCCACGCTGGGGCTGCTGTAGCCAGGCTGCTGCCGGCTCCCCCACCCCAGACACTCCTGAGGATTTGGCTGTGTAGATACTGTGGTGCCTTTTTTTGGTATATGAAATACCAATACGATGCTTCCGAACTGCAGTGATGGAACCACCCGGCCCTGGGCTTTTCTTCCACCTTTCTTGTCTTCTGCTTTGGTCATTTTCACTTGTTCTGTTGTGAGCTCTTGCATGGTCTGACTCAACCGGTGCTCTCTCTCTCTCTCTTTTTTTTTTAACTAGTTTATTTATTTATTCTTTTTTTCTAAAGGATAAGTACATTGCTAATTTATGCCCTTCTAAAAAAGAATCCAACCACATCGTGCTGTCAGCACCTGAGCACTTCAGCCAGAGGCTGGCTCTGGCCCTATGTCATCATTATAATAATAATAATAGCAG
Source organism: Gallinula chloropus (assembly GCF_964237585.1). NCBI lineage: Eukaryota > Metazoa > Chordata > Aves > Gruiformes > Rallidae > Gallinula > Gallinula chloropus. Next base: position 22,731,272 of record NC_140095.1, on the reverse strand, counting down.
CAGTAACTCTGTCTCTTGCATGGCCCAGCTGACCCTGCTGCCCCAGTGATGGGGCAGGTTACTCTTTTACTTGAGCAATTGTTCAATGAGGAAAACACAGCAGCACTGTGGTACCACTGACCTGGCCACTGCGCCTGCAGCAAAGAGCAAATGAGGCAATAGAGTCAATTAAAAATATCAGAGCTGCCACTTTGGAAGTGGCTCCTTCAGGGTGACGCTGCTGTACAGCCCTGGGCATCCCCCTGTGCCCACATCCTTGCAGGGCCGGTGGGCACGGGGCCCACAGCTCCCTTGGGATCCCCACTGTCATCTGAGGGGGGGGATGACCCTGCCTGGGGCAACAGGAGCTGCGGGGAGCCCCAGCTGTGCACCCCTGAGGCATGGGAGGGCAGAGGGAAACCCAAGTGCACTGGCTCAGCCTTTTCCCACCCATCATGGCTTTCAGGAGTCACTTTTTTTTTAAAAAAATGAAATGGTAAAAAAAATAAATAGCAAGAGTAACTGAAGCATTTTTCTAAAAGAAACCTTCTTCTGTTCCTGTAAAGCAAGCCTGCACTCCAGCCTCAGAAGTAAAGTTGTCCCAACTGTGTCTCTGTGTGCTGCTTGTCCTGCCTCTTGCCTGCTGGGGACAGGGGTGGTCTCTCATAACAAGGGGTGACTGGGGGGTGTCCTATAGCCCCCAGGGATTCTGCATCCTCACTGTGGGTACAGGTCCCAGGCTGGTGGGTGCATTGGAGATGGGGGAGCAAGAGCACAGCCCCCCCCCCACCAGCTGGGTGCACCGTGGCGAGGGGTGATCCACAGGGACTGGGCAGTGTGTGGGCAGCAGTTTGGAAAGCCAGGGATGTGGAGCCCACCCCAGTGGTTTGATGTCTCTGTGGCCCTGTGCAGCCCAGGATGCATTTGGTGGCCAGGTGGGGAGGGCTCGTGCTGATTTCTCATGGAAGAATCAACCCTTCCCCACCCCTCAACTCAGGAAGCGATCCACATACTTACAGGAGAGAGAGCAGGAAATGCTTCAGCATCACCATCCCACCAGCTCAGACAAGAGACTAAGGAACTAAGCTAGAAAATAGCTCTGCTTGGTGCCCACCAAGCTGCCCCCGAGGCTGCTGCTGAGGCAGAACCCGACCTTGCAGAGTGCCACAGGTGCTCCTTTGCCAAACACAGCCAAGAATGTAGGTGATGCAGCTTCAGCACTTTGCTCGCAGAGGCATAAGTCCAACAGAATCCAACAAAAAGCAGGATGAGGCCTGTACAGTCCATATATAAAAAGGGTTGGTTTATTGTAGTTCAAATACATAAACTGAACAATCCCAACATTTCAAAATTAAACTTTAGAAACACAAGTTTAACATTCAAAACAGGAGTATAGTTTACAAGAATTGCCCAGAGGGAGAATCCACAGTCTAATCCAGAAGTATGTAAAGATCACTTTATTGTAAATAAAAATGTGTTTGTACAACCGTCCTGTTCTGCTCTGGTAACCACTGTTACTGCACAAGTGTTTCCAACTTTGAGTAAAAATTCTGACAAATCTGCACTTGGACAGAGCAACCTGATTTTGCTTCTAATTCATGGACTGGGTAAGGAACAAAGCAACCTGTGAACAAGCGTAGCCTGGTCTCTGATTCTCCTCTCTCAGTTCTAACTCTGGCTTTCAAGGGTTTAGCTCCATTTACGAGGGTGGAAGCAACTGGGGCTTGCACTTCCATTGACACTATCAGGCAGCAATTCCCCTCCTACGCCAGGACAAGAGGGGACAGCGGGGAGCACATGCGGGGTTCCAGCCACAGGCACCATCACCTCAGGTGTGTAGTGCTGCTGAGACAAAGCCTGGAGCGCCCAGCCTCCACCCCTCACACACAGGCACTGCTCCAGAGCTGAACTGGCCCCACACAGCCCACCCGTGCAGGTTCCTGTCAGTCCCACCCCACAGAGACTCAGAAACACCCCGCACAGGGACTTCTTGGAGCTGGGCCCCCCCGCCGCCCCCAGAGACCATTTCATGTTCACAAATGCTGCTTCTTCCTCTGCTCCTCAGATGGTTCTGCAATGGATTCACGGCAATGTGTATGTATAGACCTGACAGATGGCTCATGCAAGCGTTTGAGTTGAGTTACCCTTGGTTAGGAGGATCCTGTAACTACTTTGTTGTTCGCCGTGTGGGCTCTGACGCGGTGGGAGGTGGGGGTGGGCCTCGGCGGTCCAGGTCGTCTACATAGGACACGATGAGCTTACGTCTCTCCTCTGGTACACAGTCGAGTACCAGGTAGCGCTTGTCGTTCTGTAGTATCTTCTCTACATCCTTCAGGTGCTGATCTGACTCCTGGATCAGCTTTTTGGATCTGAAAGCAGGTGCACGCGTTACCCCCAAGCGTGGCCCAGGGTGTGCTCAGCACTCCCGGGAATCCCGCACTCTGACCCCGAGGAGCTGTGAGCAGCCGCCCACAGCCCAGGGAGAGGCAAAGCAGGGGACAGGCACAGAGACCTGGCTGTCTCCTCAGCTAGAGATGCCGCTGTGGGTCAGGAGCCGGCACACCAGCAGTGCTCCACGCACAGGAAACGCAGCGTGCTGCTTGTGTCTGTGCTAGGCTAATGAAGCACCACGGAGACTCGCACCTGGCTGCAGGGGCTCTGCACAGCACCCTGCCATCTATACAAATGCTGACACCTAGCACAGACCAAAAATAACCCCAAAGAGGAGTCCTGTGGCACAGGACACTACCCACCTGTACGTTATGAATTTGGTCTCTTTCAACAGCGTCCGGAAGTCGGCTTTGGCAGTGATGTATTTGTCTCTGATGTACTCCTCAAACTCCCTTTGCTTTTTCTGAAAGAGAAGAGAAGCTGAAACGCTGGATGACGTATGTGACATGCTCAGCATGAGCAATAATTACACATCAATTATATTTTTCCCGTATCTTTTACATTTTCAATTTTTAAAAAGCCCTTATGTAAACAGCAACACTGTGATCACTAAAGCAGGAACCCCTCCACAGCCAGGGACTCCCTTCCTCCACAGCCACGCAGCCAGCACGTGATCAACCGCTTACCCTGTCACTCGAAGAGAACTTAATGCACCTCGGATCTTCCTTAATGATTTTTTTCACTTCTTTCCACGTTGATGTTAAAGTTATCTTTCAAAAGAAGCAAAAATAGTTAAAGTAAAAGAAAATTAGATTCCAAGAATACAGGACGTGTGTATTCCTACAGCTGGTGTGTTCATTATCCCCCGAGTCCAGTGAAGCGCCAGGTTTCGTCTATACTGCTACATTTGTATTTGTAATGGGCTCCTTGTGTTTACTTGTCTTCAGTACTCCGAGGTGCCATTCTCAGATCGTCATAATTTACACCCCAAAGGCTTTTCCTGGCCCATATTTATGGATACAAATGTCATATTAGAAATTACCTGCAGAAAACTTGTTTCTGAGCTGTGTCTCTGACATTTCATTCTATGTCAGGCATTAAATAAAGAGGTTAACCCTTTTGGGTTAAAGGATGTGCCAAGCCTTAACTAAAAGACAGCAAAGCTCACTAACCCCCCTGTACACAGAACTGGTGTCAGGCTTCCACAGCATTACACGGGACAACAGGCTCAGCAGCAGGAGATACAGCAGGAGAAATCAAAGTGATGAACCTGGCACAGCTACACACTGATACTCGTTACAACAAACACACTGGACATTTCAGAGAGCAAAACACCGTCTAGTAAAGAGCATCAAAAGCTCAGTGGTGAAGAAACAGAACATCCTGCAGGAGATAGAGAGATCAGCGATTAACCGCTTAAATGCAGGCAAAGTGTGTGTCAAACCAAACAGCACTCAGACAGGTAAGGGAGCACAGTGCACAATGCTGTTTCGAAGAAGGAAAGATTGTGGTGAGGGAAAGGGGCCCTAGAAACAAACCCAAAGACATCAGACTGCATGACAGAGAGTGCAAAAAGAGCTCACACTGGGCTGGCAAAGACACGGAGATTGAAGGTGTGCAGCTCTTACCGCTGAAGTCTCATCCAGAAGTTGCCTAAAGTGTTCCCTCTTCTTTTTGGTAAGTGCTTCAATGTGCTCATTAAAGAGCTTCTCTTTCTCTTCTCTTTCTAACAAGGAGCCAGACTCCCATCGGTGATCTTTGCGTAGAGTCCTCCTGGTATCAGACCACGACACGTCTGAAGAACGCACCTGAGCCAGAACAGGATTACTTTTGAAAACATCTTTTCTACAGGTCACTGACATTTATGATTTATCTCTCTTGTTTCAAGGTAACAGTGAGACAAAGGCGCTGGGTTTGAAGCACAAGGATGAGAACACAGAAGCAAGACGACTTGTCCTACTGCTCCACAGGCAGAAGTTTATGGGAACATGCCTGAAAACGTGCCAGCACCTCCAGACTCCAGAGATGCAGCAATGATAATGCTGTCCAGTAACTCCCTGGGCAAGGCACCAGAACAGGAACCCAAACACAAAGCCTTCTCCTCCAGGCACCCCAACCCTCCCACTAGGGACAGGAGGGCAGCGAGGGGAAGGTGGCAGAATTCTGTTTCCATATAAACTTAACTACAAGTGCCCAGAAGCTTTTACATCACCCAACAAGTAGAAGAAGAGTGCTGGGAAAGCGTGTCCACGCCTCACCATGTCAGACAGAAGCGCTTTGAAGTTCTGTATGGCCTCCTCCCGTTTGTGCTGCTCCCGCTCCCTGTCGATCTCCTTGGTCTGCTCCGAGCGAGCCTTCTGCACCTCCCGCTCCCGCTCCCGCAAGCTCGCCTCGATGCGAGCCTGTCTCTCCAGCTCCTTTTCTTTCTCAGAATCCAAGTTCTGAAACACAAGAACAAGCCTTTCTCAACAGAAACACCACACACCTTGCACAGTCTATTTTACTGAGCTGCCTAATGAAAGGCTTATCAGCCAAAGGCCTCGTGGAACAAAACACACCCAGCTGATCTGAGATCTAAGGGACACAAAGTTTGGCTTCCACAGCTCTGCTGAAGCAGGACAGGGTTGAGGTGGTGGGGAGAGAGGTTTGGTCACAACGCTGACCACAGCACAACTCCTCTCCAGAGCACAGTGCTTGTGCACAGGGGGGCAGAGGGAGAGCACTATCCCTACTTGTTGGCCCAGTTTAACATCCCAGGCACTAAACTGCCTGGAAGGAAACTGGATTAAGAGAAGAACCAGGGAAGGGACAGTGTGTGAACCACAGATATTCCCCAGTAACTGTGGTGTAGAACCCTACCCAGTGTGGAACTGCAGCCCATCTTTTCCATCCTCTAGCCAGTCACCTCACCCTAACAGCAACACGACCAGAACACCCAAGCTCACACATACCTTAGCTATCTTTTCTATGTACTGTTTAAAAAGGTCTTCCCTCTGCGAGGAGCTATCCACCGCTTTGTATCGGGGGTCAGTCTCTACTTTGTCCTTCACTTTGCTCCAGCGAGACTGACTGTCCAGGTGGTGATTAGCCAGCAGCTCAAAGAAGTCCATTTTGATCTAATTTACAGACAGAAACAGAAAGACAGTGCTTGAGAAAGACACCTTGATACCCAACAGTTTGCTCTTATGAAAAAAGGAGTCAACTTACCTCCGACAGAGGGAAGCACACTAACATTACATACCATGGCAATTCAGAGAAATCATTACAACTCTGAATTCAGGCACAACTGTGTCTAAAATTCCCTTCCCCTTGGGACAATTTTGCTAAAGCAGATACATTAACAAGATCTGCTACATCCAAGATGAACTATGTTCTTTAAAGAATGATTCATCAAGAGAGTTTTTATTATTTTGCTCCGATTTAAGCTTTTTGATATATTTATCTCTCAAAGTAACAAGTACTGCTTCCCCATTACAGCACTGGGACAGTAACACCACAGAGGCTGGGCAGTGTTATACTGGGCTCTAGACAAATTGAGTATTCATGGATTCATGCTCCAAGTGTGGGTGAACATAGGGAAGTACTTGGATCTGCTGAGGGAGAGCAATGTCTAAGATGGATCTCACCAACAAGGAATGGCAATTAAGCAAATTACACTTAAGGTGGATACACACATATACCAACGTTCAAGGAAATGTTTTAGCCTACTTTTTCAATGAGAAGGGGCACATCACTGCCATGACAACAGCCATCCAAAGGGCTGGCAGAGGCTCAGTCATGTTAGTGGTTTTTATCGGGACAAGCAGCAGCACCTCTCACCCCAACTCCCAGAACCAGAAGTTGGGAGAGCAGCTACTGTGCCTTTACTGCACCGCCTTTTCCTGGGGCAGACACCTTCCTCTTCCTGCTGCACTGCAGGCACTGGGTATGCTCTCTCTTTATTTGCACTGCCTCATGCCTCAGGGGTCAGTCTGGCATTTAAGCCTCCACCTCCCCGAAGCCGAGGTGAGGGGTGGGGTGCCAGGGGACGGCTCCAGGGATGCAGAGGCAGGACGGAGCACGCTGCCTTCGCAGCATCCCAAGCCCTACCGCTCCACAGCACAGAGTCTGTCTTCATGGCACACTAATTAACCCCCACAAGCCGAAGAGGGGCGCTGGCTATTCAATTTTTGGCTACTTATCTCCCTACCTTGTGCCTTTAAAGGAAACCCAGCCAAAGCAGTTTAGCTGCAAAGCACTGAGGTTCTTGGGGGAAGCGAGCGGAGGGGCAGGCGAGCTGCATCCTCATCCTCTCACAGCGTGTTTAGTTACAGGGCACAAGGACAGGAGGGAGGAGCAGAACTGATGCTCTGCAGCCTTGCACCCCAATAATCTGAGCTCTTCACAGTATCAATACATAAACATAAAAGGCTTTATAGGCAGTTTTTCTTACTACCTCATCAGAGGTGATATTAAGATAGTAAGCAGGGATTAGCAAACAGCTGGTTAGTGTCAGTGGGACGTTGCTCTACATCTACAGCTCTATCACTTGTTCTTAAGGTATCTGAACAAAACGCTAAGCAAACCGTTTATTCACTGTACAATTACGAATGTCGTTTCAACACATCTTAAAACATGCATGCAGTACCAAAGATGAAGCTTTCTAAGCCATGGCATTCGAAATACTTGTTAAAAATCAAGGAATTCCCAGATGTTACTACAGAAGTCTGTAAAGTAAGGGTGCACTGGAGGTTCTGTGCAGCTCACAGGTGTTGTGTGGGATAAAAGCTGCATCCCGCAGCGGTGCTGGGCATGTTGTGGAACGGGTGATACAGCACTTGAGCCCAGCACCACAGCACCAGAGCCTGCAGGAAGAATGGCACATGGCATGGTGACTGTCCCAGGGAGCTGGGACATCTGCTGCAGCTCCCTGGGACAGGCACCATGCCACAATGAGTGATGTGTCCTGACCCCAATGCTCTCAAAGCATGGGTCCAGCCCCAGCCACCTGGCAGGCAGGGACAGCAAGCTGTGCAATTGGGTTTCCAATTGGGGAAATAAAAGACAAAAAGTGAAAACTTCTCCAAAACTTGAGTCAAAAAGCCTCACCAAGGACTAAGCTTTTCAGAGCACAGCTCCAGGGTGCTGCGAGCTTAGCGTTAGCTACACACAGGAGCCAGCTCAGCTAGGAAGAATGCTGTGTAAGAGAAGTGCTGAGGGCCTGACAGGATAGATGACTGGTGAGACAGACACCAGCACAGCGGGCTGCAGGCTGCTGGCAGGTGAACTTGTGGGAGGTCTGCATCAAGTGACATCAGGCTCTTCAGCCAGGACAGCACATGAGCGCCTTGGTCCTCCCTGATCCCCTCAAACCCACTGGGCTCACTGGATTTAGCTGCAGGGATAAAACCCACCACCTGAAGAGCTGGCTGCTCCAACAAGCCGCAGCTCCACAAAGTCAAATCCCAACACTGTGTAACTGGAACCCTTACGTTAGAGATTTCTGTCAAGTTGATCATCCTTAAATAGATTTTGGACTTTTAAGACAGACTGAGAAAGCTTCAGGTTAAATGCCTTAAATTTTCTTTTATGTTTTAAGCACTTTCAAAATCAAAGGAAAATAAGACTGAAAATATCTCAGGTGTATTTAGAAGGCTTTTTTTTTGGCAGTTAACACATTGCAGGTACAACTCTCATCACTTCACAAGGAAAAAAACTAAAAAAATGTAAAGTACCGGAACTGCGGGAGGCTAAAGGCACCACACAGAGATACCAATTCTTTCCTCACTAGGGAATCCCATAATATTTGCGTGTCAGTGATTGACAGCTGTCAGACTGAACTGATTGACAGGCCGCACAGCACATAACTGTAAAGTCTATCCACTTGTTATAAAACAGAATACATAAAATGGTTACAAAAGGCTTTTGGAGAAAAAAAAAACATTATTCAAAAGCAAACAAACACAATCGCTGTTCTTAACTTCCCAGCTTTAGAACAATCATGCAAGAGCAGAACAAGGAACCACTGCACGTCTCGACCCGCCCCGAGCTGCAGGGATGCTTTAAACCCCACGCTCAACATCGACACACAGCACGTAGAAGCCTAGTTTGAACAGCATCCCTTCTCCTCTGAAGGCACAATCATTTATTGACAGTATCAGCAGTAAGTGGGCATTGCCAAACATGGAGCAGGAATTGAACTAGAGCAGTGCCCACAGAAAACACACTGGCTGCTCCCCAGCCAGACTGTCCTCAAACCCAATCCTGTTAATCCATGTTTCTCTCCTGCACACACTCTTAGCAGGTGGAATGTGCAGTGACTCCACACCCCAAACCACATATTGCAGCCTTTAAAATGTCAAGAAATGGTTATGCTTCAGAGGTGCCCTTCTCCACTCACACCACACACCGGGACGTTGGGGTAGTGGCTGCGCAGTCTGATGCCAGTGTTTGACGATGCCTCCCCAGCAGCCCAAGCCTGCTCCTACCACTGGCAGCGCGGTCAAGTGACATTTGGAACTCATTAATCTTTAATAGCTGACCTTTAATTCTAATGAGTAGCAGTTTATACGTAAGATATATTTACCAAGAGATTAAAAAGTCACTAAAGCTAGCTTTAGATGGGAAGAGAAGACAGGGAAGCTGTTTGAAATGTAAACGCAGTATCCTACAGAGAATTTCAAATTCTTGGTGCCTCCACTGAGAGGGGCAATGGCCAGTTCTGGGGCTTCCAGCCAAACAGGACAAGAATCCTTTTCCTCTTAATGCTTCCAGATAAGGAAACTTTCAAAAAGCCCCCACAAACCCAGGGATTGTTCAGTTAAGTATACAACAGAAACAAACCCCACCCCAAAATCAAAAGCCCGTCTAAGTGAACTCAGCCCCACGAATCAAAGCTCCAAGAGTCACTGTACCTGCAAACTTACACCGGGTGGTTCAGAAAGAGCAAAGGGACATTGTACACCCCTAAGCAAGAGAAGGACCACATCTGGGAGGGCTCCCGGGGAGCCAAGCACTGGCCTCGTCCCGTCTCAGGCAGACTCACACCACACACACTGCTGGAACGAGGAAAAGCCGTCTTACCTTCTCGCCTCTGGTCTTCGAGTCTTCTTTCTCCTTCTTTCTTGCCGCTGTGATAAACTCATTAAACAAGGCCTCTCGATCTTTCATCTTTTCAATTGCCTTGAACCTGGAGTCTTTAGCATGCTTGGCTGCAAATTCACTAAAAGTAGTTCTGCAACAAAATGGCAAGCGAACTCATTTGGCAGAGCTGTCTTTGCTGGGGGACAGGCTCAGCAGAGAGCTACTTCTGCTACAATACATGCCAAAACCAAAAAGGAACATCCCATGGTCTCACTATAGAAACACTCCATCAGTGAACTACACAGGAAGGCATCAGGTTCAGGTACTGTCAGGCTTGCGGGGTGGGAGTGTTTGTGTGAACACAGCTACCTGCAGAGAGCGCAGGGTAGGAAGCGGGACTGCAATGCAGCCAAGAGAAATGGAAGAAAGCCTCATCTACACAGCCCTTCTTTGTGTGGGTGAGCAGTTCAGCCACCACTCTGTCTGGGCACATTCACTTGCAGCCAAACCACGCTAAGAGTTCACCAAGAAAATGGGCTTTTGGCATTGTTCACAGCAGAAGCCTGGCTGAGTCAGCCCTCCTCCTGCAGCGAGCACCATGTGGCCCCGTCCTAAGCTGCACGGAGCTGGAAGACTCCCAACGCTGTGGGCTTTCGACCCACGCTCCCCACAGCCTCTCCCTGACCATTCTCTCACCTCCAGGGCCAGATTCCAACCTGTGCAGTGGGTACAGTCCTGCCACTTACCTCGAAAAAAAACACTACTGTGCTTTTTCCAAGCTCTGATGCAAATCTGGCCCCAAGAATACGTGAGACACTTAAATCATACGAATGCTTTCATCACAGCATGGAAATAATTAGACTTGGAAAATCCAGCCTACTGTTGCTGTAGGGTAAATTGAAACAAGAAGAAAATTTGGTAGCTTATTCAAAAAGATTAGAAGGTGAATGTACAGCTATATTGAAGAACAAGAGCTGTTTAAGTGAAGTGGAACACCAACTCTTGAGCATGTTGGACTGAGAGAGAGATGATAAAAACAGTCTGGCACTCACAGAAGTACAGCAATATCTTTAGACAAACACTGAAACCAGAAGACAAAGGATAAGATTAAACAGGACAATACTTCAGCTCCTTCCCACCCCACCCCATAACCAGGTAAGAGTCAGTCCTGACACATCCTGGAGTCTGAGGATACTAAAGCTAAGATAACAGTCCATGTTGGGTCTGAATTATCACCAATGAACTTCTGCTTAAAATATTTCCATGCCTCCGTTCTTCCCAGCCTACAACTGCCCAAACAACTACCTTTGTAATGACCAGGTAGGTGTTCTAAGTGAGAGTGATTATCAGAGTTGAAGTAACTGAGAAGTTAACATAACACTGGCTCCCACCAGATTTCCAGATCAGGTCACTGGAAAAAAATAAAGCTGAAGTGAAACAAATGAGTTGTTATTTCACTGTAGAAGAATTAATGCCAGATAAGCCAAGAGATGCTGAAAGAGAACGCTTTAGAGCTCATCTGATGACATAAGCACATATTTCCTGAACTCTATGTGAGAAAGCTGTGAAACAAACAATTCTAGCCACACAAACTGGAACGTTGGTACACACACTGTCATCACCTCGCCAGTACCACTGCAAGCAGGTCTGACCTCAGGGGGATGCACTCCTTCCTGTATTAAAGCAACCAGAACATTCTGCCACCTTATTAACAACAGACTTTGTCACCAGAAAAACACCCCTTTGGCCCCTCCAAACCGAGGAGACCTCCCAGGTACTTCCCAGAGGCTGCTGATGCACTCAGGAAGAAGCAGGGCTATTAAAGAAAGCCAGTGGTGGATCAGGAGGCCTCCTGCAGCCCAGACAGCAAGCTGGGTGCTTCTTCAGACAGACTTAAAATGCGTACATTGTTATATATCACAAGTTCTATTACTCCATGGGTTAGGTGAATAGAAGCAGACAAAAGAAAATGACAACAGTATCTGATGATTTTTCTCCTCTTTGTCCATTCTGAACTAGATTAATCTACCTAAACCCACCCAACATTGTGCTAATACAGTTTATGCTTACGAACAAGCAAGCAGCTCCTACCTTGGATTAATCTTTGCTTCTTCCATCATTTTCTTGAAGTCCTCCTTGGCCTGCATGATTTTGTTCTTCTTCTCCTTGCGCTCCTCTTCTGCTCGGGTTTTCACATACTGATCAAAGACCTACAGAAACACCAGTCACACCCCTGAGGCACGTAACCTCTATGCAAGAGGGAGGGAAAACCCCATTTCTTTCATTTTCTCCTATATCCTTTCCTCTCACCACAGAGCAAACACAGAGGAGGTAGAAAGAAGGGTCAGGGACACTTTGTATTTGGATATGCAAATTACCCCAATCCGCTATACACTCACTGCTATGAACTCACTTCTTTTCTTGCTGGCTTCTTCTGTCTCCAGACAAGCCCTAACCATAAGAAAAATCCCTTGCAACACTGGTTAGTTTGTTAGGTTAGCAGGAGCCAAACCAGTAGACTGCACATGTCGATATAAAGTCTGTGGTAGCTGTGCCTGGATGGGGAGTAAGTTCCACTTCTGCTTTACCTGTTTTCTTTCTTTTGGGTTGAGAAGTAAGTAACGAGGATCAAAAACTATCTTGTGTAGCTCTTTCTCCCACGTTGAAAAAGCAGAGACCTTTAATGAAAAGAAAAAGTCAGATTTTAACCAGTGGTTATATTTCCTCCAATAGACAGAAATGGTGCAGTTTTGCTTGAAAAAAACATCGGGCCACCTGATGAAACAAACTCATCCTGAAGCATCACCACTAACAGGTGGTGGAGACTACCACAGCAAGTTCCAACACTAACTGGCTCTGAAAAGTAGTTCTAACACACACCTAATCACTGACAGTGTGACATTAAAATAAAAAGCACATCAGAAGAAAGCCTGGAGACTCTTTGTTATCCCATGCCTGCTCTAAGCCCTTTCTAAATGTTGTGAGTGTGAACAGTTCTGCTACAAGAGAGATTGATTTAACCACATTTGAGCTCATCTTAAGTAAGTTTTATTAAAACTATCCCACAAAATCCAGTTATTAAAATAAACAAAAGCTGCACAGGCAGCTGGAACCACTTTCATTTTTTAAAGTTAGTGTATAAATTTATGTTCTAATAGCCCAATTTATTATCAAAACTGGTTGGTGTCAAGCAGATTTCAAAGTTAGTTAACTGAAAGCAAGAAGTTTGCCATTTAAGGGTACAAGTGGAACTTACTGTTTTTCTCATGTAGGAACATTTCCAAAAACATTAAGGATGTGTCCAGTTCTGTCCCCTATTTATTTTCAATGGCAGCTTTCAATTAGGTAATAACTTCACTTGGGAAAAAAGTAAAAAAAGTAGTCTTGATACTGATTAATTTCAGTTACTTAGAAATAAAAATGTTGCAATAATTGTAAAATCCTTTGACACACAGAGTCTTGTACCAAACACATCCATTGATCAGAGGAAGGATGAGACTGTTTTGCTTATGCCAAGGCACCATAGGTAGGTTCTGAATCCGCCTGTGCCACCCCGTCTTTCCCTCCCTCCCCTCCCCACACACAGACACACAGACAGGCTGGTTCCTGACCCCTCTCTCTAGCAGCATGTCCTTGAACTGCTTCATCCGAGCCTCCAGAGGGACAATGGCTCTCTCGCGAGCAGCTTTGATTTCGGCTTCCATGGCAGCCTCCTTCTCCGAATCAATGTCTTTGTTATCATCTTTCCTGAAAAACATCAAGCACAGAGCTTAACTTGAGAACTAACAGGGCAGTGGTGCAGGGCAGGACTGAACGACAGCGGGACAGAACCACCTGCCTGGGAAGTGCAGGCTGACAACCACGAACGCTGTCCTCTGAGGCTTGGCACGACACTTTCATGCTGACCCAGCTCGAGAACCAGGGCACTCTCAGTAACTTCAGTGCCAACACACGACCCCCAGAAGCTGGAACGGGCTGTGTTCAGTGGTCTGGCCCAAAAAATCTGGCACAGATTTTAGACTAACTGTACTTCTGTTCTTACCCCCTGATCATGACTGTGAGGCCCTGGGAGAAGACTGTGGCTACAGGAGCAGTTCCAATGGAGAACACCTTCCATCGTTACAGCAGGAAGCGCTGTACCGCGCCTGTGTGTCCTGGCACCCAGGGAAGCACTGCTGGAAAGAAGCCTGCTGTTTGGTGATGGCTGTTTACTAAGAGCCCTAACTGCTAAGGACTTTACAATCATCCCTACCAGTACACAAACCACAAGGGTAAAGCTGCTTTTAAAATGGGGTGCGCATGCAATTCAGAGTGAAGTGACATGTATCACTTCCAATAGACAAAACAGACCTAAGCAAAACCCTTACACCTTTCCGACAGAGTGAAACCAGAGCAAAATCTAGATGGCTGGGTTTCTGGCAACAAAACCTTATGGACAGAAATTACCAAGCTGGATAAACAAGTGACAGGAGTAAACTCCTTAAAGGTAAACTGCACTGAAAATATTCCTTGGATTCATTGAGTAACTCAGACCATTTGTTCCCATTTCAAATAATTTCCAAAGGAGATGCTGTTTCCTCTATAAATGAATCTCAGCTACCTCAGAGAAACATCAAATTCTTGAGCTGCCAAAGCAAACGAGCAGGAAGCTGATGATTGTGTTCACCAGTCCCACCACTGTTGCTGCTCTGCAGAACACAGCAGCAGGGATGCCGCTGGGATGAAAAGCTCCGTCATTTTACATCCACAGCCCACTCAGCACTGACACAAACTTACTTGCGCTTTTTGATTTTAATGGGCTCGTCTTCGTTCGCTTCCTCTGTAGATTCATGCTCTTCTCTCACTGCAACAGACATCAACACCACTTCAGATTTTTATGCAGAGATTAAGTCCCAAACCTTGTGCCAAACCCAGACGACGTGTGCAGCGATGCTGTATTCTGACAAGGACACAGGGGTTTGGTGGCAGACTAACGGACTTGTGGCCAACTTCAGTTTTCAAATGACACACACTGACCCTTGATTTGCAGGGGGAAAATCCTCAGTCCAAACAGCCGAACAGAGCAGATCTGGATCTCCTGACTACCCTACTTGCACTTTGCTCTCCAAATACCACGGCCACATGTTGCCCCAGGATCATTTACTACAACTCGTGGCAGAAAGAAGTCTCATCTCTTAAATTCCAAAGCTACAGACATTTTTCAGTATGGCCTCACATTTCTCTTCTTTAAATGTTACTAGCTTTGGAAGTCAACACAAAATAAGTGATAAATTATATCCAGACTACTTAAGAAGGCAATAAGATTGCTCTTACTGAGTTTTTTTCCTTCTTCCATTCCTTTTTTGTGAGGAGGTTCTTGAATAATCTTGTCCACATCAGCTCTTCCAATGAGGTCGTCCGGTCGGTCCCACATAGAGAGACGAGTGGTAGGGTTGTAGAAGAAAACACGCTCATCGCCAGTCCACACCACACACCTAGGAAGCAAGTCAGACACAAGGTCCTGCATCATCTTTGCCCTTGTTCACTCCATTACCTCGTACCAGATCCCAGGCCCGCAGCAAGCCTAACGCTCACAGATAGATCCAGGTCAGGTTTACTGCACAGCTACTAGGCATTCCTGCATCCCCACGGGACACTGAATTACTCCTCTGCTCTGCTAGCAGATTGGAAATGTCACTTTTAAAATGCTATTGATCAGGAGCTGCAGTATCCTCAGTCCTTCTCTAGGAAAATGTTTTAGACAGCAAGAACCAGATTTTGAGATAAAACAGTCCTCATCCCTTCAGAGGCCCGCAGAATAGGAGAAAAAGCAACCTATGATCTTGTCAGAGTTTTGTAAGTGATGGGATGGAAAAAACACAAAGAAAATTTGAAGAGAGGCAGGTTTAAATACCAAACAGTAATAATAATTTTTAAAGCATCAATGGCTAAATAGCAAAAATTCAAATAATATCTTTTTCCCATCAGTAGGATTTTTAAGTTGGTCATCCAAATCTTGTGAGGAGCAGCTGAGGGAACTGGGGGATTTAGCCTGGAGGAAAGGAGGCAGAGGGGAGACCTGCTCACTCTCTGTAGCTCCCTGGAAGGAAGGGTGTAGTGATGTGGGGGTTGGTCTCTCTCCCAGGTAAGAAGCAATAGGACAAGAGGTCACAGCCTTATTGCAGCAGTGAGGTTTAGGTTGGGAAGTGTCTTCACCCAAAGGGTCATCAGGCACTGGACCAGGCTGCCCAGGGCAGGGTGGGGTGTCACCATCCTTGAGGGGACTGAGGGATGTGTAGACGTGGTGCTTGGGGACAGTGGTGAGCAGTGGGCTGGGCAGTGTGAGGTTACCGGCTGCGCTCGGGAACTTAAAGGTCTCTTCCAACCACAGGACTCTGTGATTCTATAAAGACACAGATGACTTAACTGTATGACAGCAAGAGTAACCTCATCACGACATTATACACAGAGGCACCTGGTGAGCAGCTGTGCCAAGGAAAAGAGAAGAGAAAAAGAAGGGTTGCTCTGGCCAGCAGGCGCCCCACTGGCTCCACAGAGGAGATGTTCAGCCAGCATCTGGTACGTGAGTGGTGGGCAATGGGGGCTGGGAGGTGAAATCTGTACTGGCAGCATCCTTCAGGGACTGCAGGTAGCGTGTGGAAGGCTAGGGACCCCGTGCTGAGCACTGTGTGCCGGCACCGTGCTGGCTGGAGGAACCCAACGTCACTGAGACAGAAGGGCACCAAGAACAGGATCCTCACAGACTACTCCCTGTTCTACCTACCCAGCAGCAACCTCCCCGGCAGCACCAGGCTGTAGGGAAACCGGTACCTACCAGGGGGTTCCTGGGATTGGAGTGGTTGCAACCGGCTTGGCCTTCTGAGCGGCTTTTTCTTCTTCAGTCATTTCTTCCTCTTTAGGCTCCTCAAGGGAAAAACAAGTTATGGGATTCAGGCAATGACAGCTAGCTCATTATTTGTAATAAAGTAATTAACCTGTTTTACGTCAGACAGTGCATTCTGGAACAATGCTAACAAACAGCTCAGTGAGGCTTCACCCCTGCTTAGAACGGGAGCCCTGGAATTCCAACATGTGGACAGTAGCTGCTCTCCAAAAAATGTCAATTCAGAAATCTCAGAGTGTTTGCTTAGCTTTGACCACAATGAAAGCTGCTCCAAATGCCTTCCCAGATCTGCAGGAACCCCTGAATCAAGGCATGAACACAGGGGTGAGGGTGAAGTTTCTCACAAAGAAAGTCAGATAATTATTTATTTTCCTAAAATTAATCCTTGAAAGTGAGACATAGAACAAGCCAGTCCAAAATCTGCAGTAACATTTGTGACAGAGATAAGCAAACCAGCAGCTCTCTCACCAGTGAACAGGGCAGACTGGCAGTAAAACCCACACATGAATTCTGTGCTTTTGCCTACTGAGCTACACTGAAGTTCACAGGAATCCATACAAAAGCTCCAACTGTTACCCAGCACCTTCCTGAAGCACTTCCTCAGCACGACAAAGTGCCTTATGAGAGCAAGGTTTAATTGTGTTTACTGCAGCATAAACACTACAGACATTTTCTAGGATGCATCCTCCTAAGAGGCAACTCACAGGTTACAGTGCATGGAGAACACGTGAGCTTTGCTTCAAAACTGTTCCAAGTGAAGTAAAGAAATCAAGAAAAAGCTGTTCATTTAAAGATTTAGAACAGTCAGGACAAGTTTAATTCCTCTGAGCACCTTAAAATCATCAGCAGAACACTCATCTATGTAATTACCTAGCTTTTTTCCCCATGTTCTTGCTAATTTCTTAACTCACTCTGTATTTTTCTTTTAAATGTCCTTTGTCCATTATGTAAAAAGGGAAAAAAAAGCTAAGACCCCCAAAAGGAAGGCTTTCAGTCACCCCAGGATCATCAGAACTCAATTCCTAACCATGTCCCCTGTCAATATGCCTGGTCTACAGATGCATCCACACCTGTTAATGTAGGATTCAAAGTGCTGATACTGACTACGTGGTTTGCAAGGTCTTTTACCTCCTTTATAAGTTCTTTTATAGGTTCTTCTTTTGGCTCTTCTTCTTCTGTCTCCATTGGTAAAGGCTCCTCCGTAGGTTCTTTAATTGGTTCCTTAATCTTCTCCTCCATTTTTTCTAAATAAAGACAGAATTTCCCTTAGTATGATTAAGAAACCATTATAGAACCACAACAGCATTATTTATCAATATGGTTTTCCAAACACAATGGCAAAACAAAGCTTGTTTTTCATGTATTTTCACCACTTTTGGTCCTTCTTGGGCTTTACAGTGTCTGTGTATAAAAATGTCATTATCTCCTGCACCAAGATCAACTTGGGACTGAAAAATCCTGTGACGTAGCCCCTTATAGGAAAGAGCCAACTAAGCATACCAACAGCAATAGCTGAAACACCAATAAAACCACCAGCCAGCAGCTGCAACCAAGAGTGCAGTGCTGAGGGCTACTTTCAGGTTTAAAATGCTGTTGACAAAAAAAATATCAGAGAAAATTCTGGAGAATCCTCTGAGGATTGCTCTGTAGCCTCTTGAATTTTAAAATCTATCATCTTTACTAAGAAAAATTGAACTCTGCTGTCTTGGATGATTTCAACTCAGTAAAAAGACCACCTTTAATTTTAACCTGGATTACTAGAAAGATGGGTACTAAACCCACTAACTGTGGGAGGGTTCTGAATTTTACTCAACAAAGATTTCTTGTCACGGAAAAATTCATGAGACAGTACAAGGTCCAACTGGATTTGTCTTCCTAATTTATAAACTGAATAAAAGCCCCAGGATTTTTTGCCTTTCCTTCCTCATTTCCAAGGAATAACACCCATGTAACACCACCCATGGACAGACTGGGTTCAGACAAACACAGGCTACGGTACGACTCAGGGGTGTGGACAGGGGGAACTAATTTCCAGTTTTCTCATATCCCAAATCTGTTTCTATATTGAGATTTTGAGGCTCCAAAATTTAGCATTTCAATGATCTTCATTCTCCCTGCTTTACAGTCTTGAGAATAACTGGGTTTTCCCCTCACTGTCTATCTACAACTGGGGTCTCCCCAAAGACGTGAGTACATGAAGTACTTACTTTCTACTGGAGCGGAAACACGCATTTACCCAGGTGTCCCGGGATTTGGAAGCAACTCCAGAACCAAATACTCTTACAATAGAGAGGGAAACAATCAGACTGTAACTTTCAGACTCAACAGCAACTCAAATAGATACTTATAATCAGGATTTCAAAATATTCTTAAGGGAAATAAAGGATTAGAAATATTCTCGTTCACATTTTCAGACACAGCCATTAACAGCCTATGGAATTTTGGCTAGTATACATCTATTTACCAAAAAATAAAGTACCTTTTTCTTTCAGTTCTTGGGGTTTTTCCCAGGTTGACTCCAAAGTCCTGTTGTTGTAATAGTAGGTCTTTCCATCAGCTGTTTTGTACTCTGTCCACTCGGAGACGGCAGTGGCTCCAGCCAAGGTAGCGGGGGAGGCAGCAATAGCCACCTGGGGGTGGATCATGGGGACGATGGGGGGAGCCATGCCTGGCAAGACACCTGCACACAGGAGGGGAAAGGGAAAGAGGAAAGAAAACAGTAAGTGACAACACAAATCCTAGCAGGTTACTGACTTTGTTTACAAATACTCAACCTATGTAAATAAACACAAAGACTGTTTTGAGAACTAAAGTGGAAAGCAATGCATCATTATCAAACTTCCTCCTTGTGCTTTACAATCAGCAATGCCTGTACTACCAGGCAAATCAGACAGCCTTCTCATTAATGTGCAATTCTGTACAGCACAAAGCCTGTTAGCTTTTAGACATTTGCTTTAATATTTCAAAATTAAGTGCTCTGTTTATTAAAAAAAGTCTTTATTAGATCGCCATAGCAAATACTTAAGATTTTTAAAAATCTGCTCCAGTGTTTAATCATGCTGTCATTTCAATAGACAATCCCACTGCCCTTGAACAAGAAGAGTGGCTTGAAAAACACTGGCTTGAATTTGAGCCATACAATATGGAGCAGAACTCTGAGAAATCTTAAATCCTGACTTAAAAGAAGTTAAGGTTAATTCAGACCCTTGGATGGAAACTGATGAGCATGGAATAATATCCGATCATGTGACAGTTTGGTTTAGTACAGGAGACCGATTGGAAAAGACATTTGATTCCCATGCAGAAGCAGAATGGCAGGTAAAACCCCAAAGCAAGCCAGAGTGCTACACTGTCCCCTTATTTCTCTACTCATCCCAACAAAACGGATAAGCTGAGGATCTTTTGAATGACAAGTTCTAGGAAAAGCCAAATTGGACAGGGCTAGAACAAGTTTTGAGCCTTTAACGTTCCTATGAACAGGGTGTAGTGTTTTCCAGAAGGGGAAAGCACACACTGCTGTAATTCAGACTCAGGAAGTGGCTTTTCTTACAATTTGAAAATGAAAATCGATGCTAAGACGCACGTACACACACACCAACATGCCAGCACAACCATGTCACTACACATGTGGAGGTAGGAAAACAAAAATCCACACACAAGAAACTAATAACTAAGAAGTATGGGCATGAAGAGATTCACAGTAACTACAGAACTCAATGATTACAGAAAACTGGACTGGGCTTTTGGCATCAAATAAGCTAACACTAACAGTTCATTGGGAAAGTTGTTTCCTGGCCAAATGAGATATTTGCATTTATACTGGTTTTGAAAATAAAGTATATATATTCATTCACTTGGGGAAGCAAATAAATAAATGAAAGATAAACAACAACATTCACTACCATGCCAACTTACAGACAAAACGAACTAAGATGGGTTTGAAAATTACCGGTCTTGGTGGTAGCGACTGTCTTTACATACGGGCAGCTGACTATTTGCATCATTGCTACACCTGTAAAAGGGACAAGCAAGCATGTTGGAAAGCTGCCATGGCGTGTCAGCTACCACGGGGGTCTGGCTGCTACAGGTCTCCTGACACAATTTGGAATGCCACTTCAGCTGGCAAAGGGGGAGCCTCCCAGCAAGAAAACCTCCATCAGTTTTGCTCCAACATTTTATGCCAGATCAAATATAAAGCTGATTTTAAGCTGCAGCGACAGTTTCTGCCTACGTTAAACCAGCTGTTTCAGCAAATGATTGGGGTGTAATTAAAACGCATTTCAAAGAAGACTCAGGGGTTTAAGTTCATTCAAAGGGGAACTCTGCTCTCTTTGTAGGGTGGTACCAGGGGAAAATACCCTGTTTGATGGTGCTGTGCCCCACCAGCAGCCTCTGCTCCCAGAGCTGCATCGGGGAGCAGTGGTGAAGCCAAACTAACGGCCTGGGCTCCTGTCAGCCTGCCGTGGTAAGAGGAGGAGGACAGACTTAAACGGGTCAGGTTAGCAAGGCGTGGCGGGGTGAAAGCCAAATTCAACCCAGAGGGAACACTGAAGTGATGAGAGTCACTATGGCAAGGCTGGAGTGGAGAAGGGGACAGGGGAGAAATTGAAGCAGTGAAGCTGCAGACAGGGGTACACAAAGCTGCACTGGGTTGGTGGCAGCCAGTGTCTGCGTCAGGTTTTGTCACTGGGAATGTCATGAGCCAAAAACGGCTCCAGAAGCAGCACAACTAGCCCTCAAAAAGGTAGCCTCATGCACTGTTCTCTCTCCAGCTCATTAAGGAATGACAGAAAGGCCACAAAGAGGAGAGCATCTCATCCTCTTCAGTTAGATGCAAAATTCAGCAGGAAGTTAGACAGGGGCAAGGGGATGCACTTCCGAAAACCTTCATTTTAGGGTGCAGAAGGAAACTGTGGGGGTTGTCTCTACACTGGTCCAGTCTGGACACTCAAACTGAAATACTTCAGAAACTTCAATTCCATCACTTGAGGTTGGAAATACTCCAGCACAAAGTGAAATTAAACCCCTGTGTTTACAATCAAAGTAATTTCTATTTTTCTTCATTACTAAAATGCTGCCAATTTATTTTTAAAGAATATTTAAGACAGAACTGTAATGCTCTTTAATCATAATTTCAATGAAAGAATCCAAAGCTAGTTTTGTAAAAAAAAGTATGAATTGAGACACAAAAACATTGACTCAAACAGCACTGAATGAAGTGTTTGCCTGAGTTCTGGGAGGGTTCATGTTATGTACTTGAAAATTAATCTGAAAATTCGTTTTGTTAAGGAAGTTACAGCATGTCTTAGAGCTGGGTCAGTATAAATAATGCCATCTGCGGGACCGCTGGAAGGACAGGTACTGCAGCGCAGATAAGACGTAGCAAATACCCAAGCTGGTTCCTCTGCCCAGTTAATTCTCAAACATACAACTGACTTTAAACATATGAATTAAGAGAAAGCAGACTTACTTTTTAAGATCTCAGATTAGGAGATACCGCTAATCAGCTCTTCCACTGTTCTGTATTACTACAGTGTAATACAGAGATCAACTCTGAAATCACTCGACAAGGGTATTGTTCGGTCTCTGTAAGGTGAGAGCAACGTGGCTGCCAGTGCAGATCGTGCTGAAAGCCCCAAACACCTACACAGGGCAGCTCCAGAAGCCTTTCTGACTTCACCTTTCACTGCCATGAAGGAATTTCGACTTCTGTTTCTTGTTTCTGTAAAGTATTTTAAAGGTTTCCTTTTCTCTTACAGTGTTGATAAACTATTACAACCAATTCAAGCTAGAACTAGCTGAAAGTAGACTGATTGTACTCTGTAATCAGGCAAAATGACAAATGAAGACTCATTAGCAGAAGCAGGCACTTTGCTGCTCTGTATCCTTCCTATGTACCCGTGGGTTCCACCCAAAAGGCTCCTCTGGCTCTCACGAGAGGCCAGATCTAAGACTTGCTACCAGGGAAGTTCTGAAAAAAATACTTCTCAAAAATGAGTTTAAGAACAAGATTGGTGTTCTTGCTCTTCCCTTCTGTATCACACTACCCCAGAACTCTGTGACTGAGAGCTTAAGGGAGCCCAAGCCAAGCACACCCTGCAGTGCCATTTCACTGGCACCCTGCTCAGTTGATGCCTCGCTGGCAGCATCAGAAATGGCAGTCAGGAATATTCAGCTGACCACCTTCAAGGCTCAACCCTTATCATTGTTCCTCCAAACCCACAAACACAGAGGTAGCAGAATGCACCCTCTGTCCTTCACCCACGCTTTGCCCCACCTCAAACAGCATGGCCCTGTCTCAAAGCAAAGGTCACAGTGCTGCGATTTCCTGTGAGCACATTACAGCCCAAGCACCTTCCCTGTTATTTCAGGAGACTGTCCTAAAAGCAGAAGCAACTAAAAACTGGTCCTGTCTTCTGGTTCATACTAATACCCATGCTAACTATGCTGATGCCTATATCCTTTATCAAAGAAGCATTCTGAAGGATGGCTTCTCACCCAGCTGAGGCGAGGGAAGGCAGAGGCCTCCCTTCGTATGAGCTGTTATGAGGACAGCAGGGGAGTCACCTCACTCAGCTTGTAGAGCCCAGTGCACGAGGATGCTGCCCAGAGCTGCAGCTTTGTAACTCTTGATCAGAGCCTAACTCTGATCTGACTGCAGCCTCCAACCTTCCTGTGCAGCAGGAAATCATCAGCTCCTGCCCACTGAGGACACCTGAGTTACTACTGCACTGGAACAGGAACTCTGCTCTACCCATGCAAACCAACACGGTATTTAAGCAATCAGTGGCTTTTGCCACCTCTCAGGAGGACCCCTGCAGCACCCAAGTATTTCACAAAAGCTTAGGATGATAGATTTACCCTGGAACCAGTGGGCTGCCTCTAAGATTTCCTCTCAGCAGACCTCACACCGACAGCCTGTAACACCCTAGCATCTCCAACGCCTTCCTTACAGTCCTCAGTTTAAACCTCAATGTTTTGTGTGTGTGCTCAGCATCGTGCCTGAGCAGCAAACCAAGAGAACTGGAAACACTTCACATCATTCAAGGGTGATGCATTTAAACAGTATTTTTTTTTTTTGCTCATAAATATAATATTTCCTTTTAATTTCCTTTGGCTATAATCCAAGTACTTATGCACAAGACTTAAGGTCTGAATCAAGCAAGTAGAAAAAAATTATAGCAATTAGCAGTCACATATGGATTGTGTCCAGGAGGTTTTTTTGAGTAGGTCAAGATAGACACGTGCCTTGAGATGACAAAGCAGTTAGTGCCATTCTTGTACCTTCCTACCATCTAAAAGAAAAAGGTTGACAGGTTTTAATGCAGCTGAAATGTGTATCAAAGAACTGGAAGTCAAAAAATGTCACGTTCTTTGTTAATTAAAAAGTCTGTCTGCTAACCCTGAATTCTTTCAAAAGTACTCTGAGCGGAGAGGATTCAGGCAAGTTCCATACACAGTGGACACATGAGTGCAAACAAATCGACAACATGGACATGTAGCAGACAAGACAATTACAGTTTGCCAATTTACCTGGAAGTGGAATAGGCATGCCAGGAAGGGGGACACGAAATGGAGGTACCATTACTGGCGGAAAAGCAGGAATTGCTGCAGTTGGTTGAGGCACTGCATGAGGAACTGCAGGAGGCAATGTCTGTGGGACTGGCTGGGGTACAGTCTGCACAGGTGTAGCAGAAGGAGCAGAGGTTGAAACACTGACTGATGGTGTGGCAACTGAAACACCCGAACTCGGGGTCTGGTCTTGTGTGGTAGGTGCTGATAAAGAAAAACAAAGAACACCTTGTATCTCAGACACTACAATATATTTGCTGCAAACATACTGGCTCTCTGTTTCCCAAGACATTACACAAGCAGATATGCTCAGATTCCATCAGCAGGAAGACACTCTGTGACCAAAAACCCCTTTGCCTGCTCTGTAACATGAAACATTCACAAAGAAAGTCAATTTTGGATTTTACTTTGTCCCATTCTTTATGCCTGACAAGTCTCCTAGCAGCAGCAAGGGTGCACCAGAGGACAGACAGAGCTGCTGTATGCCTGATGGGAAAAGCAGAATGGGAGAGTTACAGAGTTTCAAATGGGAAAAGGTCATTCTTCCTCCCAACACACAGGGGCTCTGCCCTGGAACAGCGGCAGTGCCCGGAGCAGGACAGCAGCCCCTCTGAAACTACCTTTGCTGAGGTGTGAGCCAAGACTGGGGAAACAGCAATTACAAAGTGTGTAAACAAGCCAGGGCAAGGAAAGTACTTCTGTTCAGAAGCTGCAAGAACTTTGCTGGTCTTCAGTGCCTCCCAGTGGGAAAACACACCAGCAGCACACCAGTGATCCTCGCAGCGTGACCCAGAACAAGCAGTGCTGCATCTCCAGGTGCTACCCAACAGAACCAGGGACAAGGCTGATGAAACTCACTGACCAGCCTTGCAAACTCACACCGTAAGATTTGGGGGTGGGGAATCTGTTGTAGTAATGAGATCATTAAAAAGAAACCACACCAGCTTAGGACTGTATTACATATGGGCATACTGTGCATTGTTTAATGACTAACAGCATTCCCAGGAACACACCAGGATTTGCATATTTAAATAATACTGTTGTTAACTGTTTCAGAAAGTTCTCAGCATTCACTAATATTCAGGGAAACAGAGGAGACAGTCAGTATGTGATTTATTTTAAGGCCTAAGTCAAATCAGTCCTAGACAGGAGCAAAATTCAGCCAGAAGTCACAGGCTTTTTTTACAAAATTATTTTAAACTAAATAAATATTTATCACCTCGGCACAGACACCAACAGTAACAGTTCTTGAAAGCAAAGACAAAGTTTAGCAGGTAGAACAGGTAGAAGTGGAACAGACTCTCAGCATTCAGTATGAGGAAATTCTGCTTCCGAGAAGGTGCAGGAGGTGCTACTCCAGGAGTCAGGATCAGTTCTCCAAAGCCTGGGTTAGCTGGAAGCTAGCATTCAGCTCCTGGTTCTTGCTACTCAGCAAATCAGAGTAGACCGTAATTCGCAGTACTATGCTACCTTTCAAGTTAAGCAAAGGCCCTAAAATGCTTTGAGTGATACAAATCATTTGCTGCTCTAATGATCTGTCTTCCCTCCAGCGCTACCTGAAGGCCTAATTTGAGGGTTGCTCTAATCTGACTCCCTTTCACACACAGATCTCCAAAGGTTGGTCAGGGGGCGAGTTAAGCTTGACCCGTCTCACCCGCTACAGGGAAAAGATGAAATAAATCCAGGGGCTGCAACTCTACTCTACAGATGGAGTTAGAAGAGCGCCTGTCTCTGCCAGTGCAGCTACTGTGCCCCAGGCTGCCAAACAACAGTGCTCCTGATGAGCAGCACCGTGCTTTGCGTGCGGTGGTGACACCACCCGACCTGCTCCCGCCAGCCCATCTCACTCACTGCCTGCTCACCTGCAAGCAGCACAAGGCACATCTCTACAGATGCTGCACTGGAGGCCCCTGGTAGCATACATATGCACAGGACAGTATAGCTCATACCATTTACCTTATATGCAGTTACTATGTATAAACACGCATTCTGTGCATGTTGCCTAAATTCAGTCCCATTTCCCCTTGAGGCTTCCTCAAAAAACCCCCTTACAAGCAAAGGCTGGGCCCATGGAAACAACAGGAGCCTTCAGACTATTATTCAAAGCTCTTGAGCAAACGGTAATAGCTCCAAGGACTCTCCTCTCCCTTTTCTGTGCAACTAGCACCTGGGAACTTGGGAGGCTTAGTCAGAAGAATAACACTAAAAGTCACACACCAGAAGGAGCTCTGCTCTGCCATCAACCACATCCCTGCAGCCCAGGAGCAGCCCTCCAAGATCCAGCCTCTCAAAGCAACAGATACCATTTTGGAAACAGGGAAGAAATTGCTACAACTGTAACTCTGAGCTCAAATAACTTCTTCCGTGAGGTAACTTTCAGAAACAATCTATTTACAGCCAAAAGGAAATGCATGCATAATAGCTTTGAGATGATGTGATAACAGCAGAAGAAAACTATTCAAAGACCTACAGGAAAGGAGCTGATCTGGTATTAATCTCCTGAAGTCTTTCACTTTGGGGAAGATTAAAAAATAAGAAAAATAGTTCACGTGCAAAGTTCTTCTGGATTAAATATTGTACTTTAAACCCATCCTCTGCTTAGTGTTGAAAGAACTTCCCCCCAAACAGCAAGTTTCTGCTGCAGTAACTCCCAAAGCTGCATCCCCACCACCTGCTCCCCACCACCAAAGAAACCCTCAGGTACTCACTGGAAATCGTCTGGGAAACCGAAGTGGCTGTGGTTGTGGTGGAGGTTGTGGATGACTGAGTACTCGAGGACGTGGACGGAGACGCCGCAGACGCAGGGCTACTGGTGGTGGGTGTGGAGGCACCAACTGCCTGTGCCTGCGCCTGTGCCTGTGCAGCCAGCATGGGCGTCAGCTCCGACTGCTGGATGACTTTGACCCCGTCCGGCTTCGTCCAGGCCGACTCGCGGGTGCGCGCGTTATAGAAATACACCTGCGAGCAGAGAGCGGCACGGTCAGACGCTGCCCGTCTGCAGAGCAGCGCCTGAGAGTGGCCCAGCGCCTCCTGTTCCAGAACCAGAGGACAGAGGAGAGCGCAGGATTTACCACAGAGCAAGACTGCGTGTGACAAGGTGCTCGCAGGAGCAGCCAAGGCCTGTTTCTGGCTGTTTCTGGTGCCCATCTCACCTTGCCGTCTGGAGTTTTGTTTTCTACCCAGATCTCCTCAGCCGGGGGCATTGCTGGTGTTCCTGGGGCAGTGACAGGCGGCATTCCTGGAGGGAACATCATGCCAGGAGGCGGTGGCATGCTACCCATGGGAGGAGGCATAAACGGCGGTCTCTAAAGGTATATAACAACAACAATGGTGATTATAACAACAACAACACCATTTTCGAGCAGAGTTTTCCTTTGTTAGAGCACCAGCAGGCAGCACAACTGTCGGAAGGTTAACCTAAGAGCTCCTGAGAGCTTCTTCAGCCACCCAGCACTACCAGCTCTGAGAATGCCTCCTGACAAGCCACCACCCACGGCAGAGCAGCTGCAGCGAGCACTTCACCTCGGGATGCTGGCATAAATACAGTGCACCAGAAAAAAGTAGCATGAAAAGAAGTGGGGCGAGAGAAAACTCCTCCCCAGGAAGAGCAAAAATACCCCAGTGCAAGGAGAAAGAATGGAAGAGCTGTTTGAGTAGTAACTGCCACTCAGACTGTGGGCAGTGACCACAGAACAGTCACACAATGACCCTCCCAGTGAAGCAGTAGAAACAATTACAAGCAATCATACAACTTATTGGCACAGCAAAGCAGTGGATTTTCTTACAATCCACTATACTTCTTGATTGCCCATTAACGAGAATTCTAACAAGTGTTAATTAAAGATAAAATTAAAAACAACATCAAATTAATGTTCATTATTGCACTGCCATAGGAAATCCAGAACTGCCCTGCTCTCCAAGGCAAGGCACCTTAAGTTTTTATTCTCCTTGTCTATTTGCAGTTTCCATTGCCCAACAAGCAGGGTGAATGCTCCCCCACTACAGAGAAAGTCAGCGAAATCCACCAAGTTATTTAACTTCTCCTGCATACACCTACAAGTGACCTAATTAACTCCATCACTCCAGCTCCAGCTGAACTCATGATGCAAAGGACTTTCTGTTCACAACAGCTGCACCAAGGCAGCTCCTGGTAAGAAAGAGCTTGTGCTGCACTAGCTGACACCCCAGAGCAGGCAGACTGGAGCTCTGATGAAGCTGGCCCGGAGCAGGAAACCCAGCCCTGCAGACACAGCAAAAGCCATGGAGGTCACTGCAGCCTTCCCTCCCTCCCCACAGCTCGTCCAGCATCTTCTCCTGAGAGGAACCCAGTACAGCTCACCTCTTGCCCACTGTTGCAGCTTCCCCCAAAGGGCTTAGGGGGCTCCAGGGCAGGAGCGAGGAGGGGGTGCCAGGGGCACAGCCAGCTGCCCCTCAGCTCCACTCCAAGCAGACCCCTCCTCCACTTCCAGCGCTGGCCCGTGCACCATCGTGTCTCCCCTTGCAGCACAAGCAGAACCAGCAGCTGAGCCCAAACATGTGGCACACAGCAGAGCGCAGCGCTGGCACGGCATGAAAAATTCAGACCTGGGCAGTAATGAGCTGCAGGAGAGAGACTTGCTGCATGGCATGACAAAACAGCCGTGACGGAACAGCTCAGGGCTCACGCATGTTCAGAATCTAAACCCAGGAAGCCTATCAGCAGCCAGGCTCAGGGCTTCACATTAACTCTGGCTGACTGGTGAAACTGCAAGAAGGGAGCAAGGTGGGGTTCTCCCCTCAGTCTGGGCTCCACTGCGCGCTCTGACACCCTTCACTGCTCCCAAGGTAGCATAGGGCACCCCAGTGTCACACCAGGAGGGAAAAGGGGATCACAGAGCACCAGAACAAAAGGTGCAGTAGGGGGAAATTGTCTTGAACATGAAGACACACCACAGAACACACCAGCCCTGGTACTGAACAGAGCAAAAAGATGACACTTAATGAGGTGACTGGGGCCGTTCCTGTCCCTCAAACACACTGTTTCAGTCTGCGGTTCCACAGGGCTTCTGATCAGCTGAGGATGTCTCCATGAGATGAATAGCTGCCCCCTGTGCAGCACACGCTTTGTGCTCAGGAACTGCTACTGTAACACACACTGATTTCTTCTTGAAACACCACGCCTGGGATGACAACAGTACACAAAGTGAAGCTGCAGTTTGATGTCAGGTTGTTTCAGATGAGTCCAGCTTGGGCCCTTGCTCCTCCTCTCACTTCTTTGCTCCCCCATTCCACACCGAGCTCTCTGCAGAGCAACACTGCCAAACAACCTGCGCTGAGCAGCCGGATAAGAGCTCCTGGAGCCCTGCGACCAAAACCCATACGTGAAGTGGGGCCTGAAATACCATGAAATAACCCATGTTGGCAGGTTCTTTCCCACGCCTTGCCCTCATCCCTGCCTTTTACAGGACATTTCACACCACTAAAGCTGTCACCACTCTAACACAGCAAATTTAAACCACCTTCACCTCCTCAGAGGCCGCCTGCAGTCCCACAGAGCGAGGGCACTGCCCAGCACCACCACTAAAATGATACGTTTCTCATTCCCAGACGTGTTGTACCTTTCAAATTATCAGAGCCTCTGAAGAGCAGGGACACAACTTGCATGGACACCACTTCAGATACAGACAGAAACCCACCTCACTTGTGCCCAGCAGGCTGTGGGGGCTATGAACGCTGCAAGTTTAAAGAACACCACCACCTCCAACAACAGAGGAGCTGGGGCTGCCCCAGGATCCCTGGCAGGGTTCAAGGCCAGATCGGATGGGGCTTCAGGCACCCTGGGCTGGTGGAGAGCATCCCTGCCCATGGCAAAGGGAGTACTGGGGGGGCTTTGAAGTCCCTTCCCACCCATACCACTTGTGATAACAAGCCTTCTCCCTCTGCCAAGAGAAAACTTCAGTCAGCACAGAGGCCGCCTGCTCCAGTCAGATACTGACACTACTCTTTGGTTTTTCCCCAAATGCCAAGTTTCCCTTTGTCAGTGTGCTGACAACTCCTGGTGCACTACTAACAACGTGCTCTCCTGGCCACAGCACTGAAACGAAACGCAGCTCATCACCAATGATGTATCTACTCACAGCTGCTACTACCCACCTAACCAACCCCTAGGTGATCGGTAACCACAAACCCCTCCAAGCAGCAGCAGGCTCACACTAGAATCTGTGTGGAATTCAGCTGCACCTTCCCTGCATTACCTCACCAAGGGAGCGCAGGCTGAAGGAGGACAGCCCCAGGAGACTGGTGTGCACTCCTCGTGCCCGCTCCAAGGCGCTCAGGAACCCGAGCGCAGCCGGATCCTGCGCTCTGCACCGCCACAGGGCACCAGCACCAAGCCAGGTTTCAGTAAAGCTCTGCTGGTGAGTGCAGCCTCACAGCACAGTTCATCTAGAACTGCCTCGAGGAGCCCAACGCAAGTTGTGTTTACATACCACAGGTAGGCACAGGTTTTATAAACCATGAACAAGCCTCACAGCTTCATCATGCCCTGACATCTTTTTTTTGCTGTTTTACTGTCCCTCCTCTTATCATTTCCACACGTGACAACAAACAAGAAAACCCCCTGGATCCCAACTCAGCAAAGCAAGGGCATCCCCATCCGTTACCTGTAAATGGGGAGGCCCCATGGGCGGAGGAATCCCCCCCGGAGGCGGCATCGGGGGCATGTTTGGATCGAACGGGGGCCGCCCGAAAGGGGGGCGAGGGGGCGGCGGGGGCCCTCGCATCATCCCGAAAGGCGGAGGCGGCCGCATGAGGGGCGGGGGGCCTCTCATCACTGCGTTCGGCGGGGGAGCCGGGCCACGGAATCTCAGAGCTTGCTGCTGCGCCATCCTGCGGGCAAGGCCAAAGGGAAACACAGTTTATTTCCACCTGCTGCAGGAAAACGGATTTTTACAACAAACAGGGAAAAACTCTAAATAAAAATTGAAAGGGTGGGGAAAAATGCCAGGGGTGGGTAAGCAAAGTTCAGCCTGCAACTGCCTCAGCAGGGGTTTTGCCCCTTCGCAATTCAAGTTTATCAGACCTCAATGCTAATTTTTACCCGTGGAAATGAGCAACCTACAGCTGGGATCAGGGCAGCCAGGGGTTGTGGGACCACAACCAGCTTTGCCAAAGCTCCTTTAACACGGCCCACAACTGGCTCCCATCTGCATGTCGGCTGCTCACACAGGGACTGTCAGCCCTGCCGAGGGTTTTAATGTTTCTCCAGCTCGAGCATCTGTCAGGACTGTCTGCATCCTCCATGCTTGTGACTGGTGGTAGGATCTGCCCTGGTCAGGCCCCACCTGGAGTACTGTGTCCAGTTCTGGACTCCCTGGTATAAAAAAAGACAGGGATCTCTCCAGGAGAGAGTCCAGCGGAGCAGTACGAAGGGGATGAAGGTCCTGGAGCATCTCCCCTGTGAGGAAAGGCTGAAGAAACTGGGTCTGTTTGGCCTTGAGAAAAGGAGCCTGAGAGGGAATCTGATCAATGGTTGTCAATATCTGAAGTGTGGGTCACAGGGGGACATGGCCAGCCTCTTCTCAGTGTCTGTAGGGACAGGACAAGGGGCGATGGCCTCAAGTTGCAGCACAGGGAGTTCAGCACCAATTTGGGGAAGAACTTCTTCCCGGTGAGCGAGCCCTGGGACAGGCTGCCCAGGGGGTGTGGAGTCTCCTTCCCTGGAGAGATTCCAGCCCTGTCTGGACACCGACCTGTGTGCCCTGTCCTAGGGACCCTGCTTGGGCAGGGGGTTGGACCCCATGGGCTCTGGAGGTCCCTTCCAACCCCTGTGATTCTGTGATCTGAACTCCAGCCATTGCACTAAGCCCACTGTGCCACCAGACCCTCTACATGGGGAGCCTCGTAAGTGTGTATATACAGAGGGGAGAAAAAAAAGCATTCACCTTCAGAACAAGCAAACGCTCTCCTGCTGCTCTCAGGGAAACAATTTTGCCCACCACTTAGTGCCAGTGCAATACCAGTACTGGCACAACCACAGAATGACCAGGTTGGAAAAGACCTTTAAGATCGAGTCCAGCCGTCCCTGTCCTATGCTAAACCATATCTGTAAGTACCTGATCTACCAATCATCCACCTACCAACCTATCCAGTGATGGTGACTCAGCCCCCTCCCGGGACAGCCTTTTCCAGGTTCTGACAACTCATCCAGGGAAGAACTTTTCCCTCACATCTGAGCTGACCATGTCCTGGCACAGCTTGAGCCCATTGCCCCTTGTCCCATCTCCTGTCCCCTGGCTGAAGAGACCATCGCCCACCTCTCTGCACCCTCCTGGCAGGGCAGTGGAGGTGGGGAGAAGGTCTCCCCTCAGCCTCCTCTTCCCCAGGGTGAACACCCCCAGCTCCCTCAGCCGCTTCTGGGAAGGTTTGCCGCCCTCCAGCCCCTTCCCCAGCCTGGCTGCCCTTCTCTGGACTCACTCCAGGCCCTCATCGTCCTTCTTACGGTGAGGAGCCCAGAACTGGACCCAGCACCCGGGCTGCGGCCTCCCCAAGACCGCGTACCAACTCAGCGTCCCTCTCTCCCCGTAACTCTTTAGCCAAACGCGGTGAGATGTTACACGATCCGAAGAGAAAACGACTCCAAACCCCGAAGGAGACGTAAAGGTTACGAGCAGCCGAGGGGCAGCCGGCAGCGACCCGGCCTACAACCGGCGCGGGGCGAGCGCTGCCCGGCGGGAGCGTGGCACGGGGGACGCCTCCCCTGCAGCTCCACGGAAGCTCTCCAGGCGGCTGGGACACCCAGAGGGGCCCGAGAGAACACGGGGGCGGAAGACGGAGGCGGCCGGAGCGGCCCCGGCCCCCGGCTCGCCCGCCGCGGCCTTCTCGCGGCCCCGGCGCGGGGCCGCGAGAAGGCCGCGGCGGGCGAGCCGGGGGCCGGGGCCGCTCCGGCCGCCGCTTCCACCACCCCGGAGAGCCTAGGGCCGCAGCCGCGCCTTACCTGAGGTCGCTGCCGTAGCGCTCCGCCGCCGCTGCCGCCTCCCCCTCGCCGCCGCCGGCCCCAGCACTCCCACCGCCGCCGCCCCGCTCCGCCATCGCCGCCTCGCAAGCGCCGCTGCCGCCCCGGCCAGGCCCCGCCGCTCCTCATTGGCTGAGGCGCACGTCGGTCAGGGGACGCGGGGGAGCGGGCGCGCCCGGGGATTGGCTGCTGAGCCCGCCGGATTTGAATAGGGGTAGGCAGGCGCGCCCGGATTGGCTGAGCGCGGGCGTGAGGTGAGGCGCGACCCGGGGAAGGAAACGGAACTGGCCTCGCGTAAGAGGGAAAAGGCCGTAAATGGGGAGGAGGGGAGGGGGGGCGGGAGTGTGAAAGGGACGGGAGCTACGTCCAATCAGCGGGCGGAACCCCGTGCGCCAATCAGAACCCGCAGCCGGCTGCAAGCTCCCAACCAGAGAAGCCGAATCAGAAGAGTCCCGCCCCGTTGCACCACCCGGGGCGGGGCTCGGGCAGCGCTCAGCGGCGGGGCGTGAGGGTGGGGCGACCGCCCGGGAGCCAGCGTTAGCGGGCGGCAGCCAATGAGCAGGCGCAGAGCGGGGGGCCGGCGGCCAATGGGGAGCTGGCGCGGGCTCGGTAATAGCGCTCTGCCGCTAGCGGGGCGGCGCTGCCCAGCGCCCGGGCCGGGGCCGGGGCCGGGGCCGGGGCCGGGGCCGGGGTCGGGGTCGGGGTCGGGGTCGGGGTCGCCCGTCCCGGCCGTTCCCCAGGAGTCCCGAGCGCTCCCACGCGGCCCCGAGGGGCCTCCCGGGGTCTCCGGCAGTGCAGCGGTGTCCAGAGCGCTCCCGGGGTCCCAGCACGCCCCGCGCGGTCCCGGGCGGTTCCGAGAGGCTCCCAAGGGCTCTTGAAGGGCCCCGGGCAGCCCCCGGCTGTTCCCCGGCGCCGCCGCAGCCTTGGCCGCTGGGTCCCTGGCGGCGGGAGGGGTCCCGGGACGGGCCGCCCTCCTCCGCTGCCGGCCGAGCGCCCGCCGTGGGCTGTGCCCGGGCCGCGCTCTGCGGGCGCTGGGGGCGGCGGCCCTGCCCGGCCAGCCGGCCGTGGGTGTGCCGGCGGGCGCCAGGCCGGGACCACGTCCTGCGGCTGCCCCCGCGCCGCCACCGAAGCCCCGAGGCCGGTAAAAGGCGTCCGGCAGGCACGGCGCGCTGGCGGGAGCCCCTTGGAGACGCAGCCGTGCCCGTGAAGCCCTGGCTCCGGCGGCGGCGGCTGCTTCCCGCTGCCGGGGTTGATTTACTGCGGTGGCGCCCGGGGCGACCCGCCCAGCGCCCGCGGGAGGCGCCCAGCTCAGCCCAGCCCAGCCCAGCCCAGCCCTGCCCTGCCCAGCCCAGCCCTGCCCAGCCCAGCCCAGCCCAGCCCAGCCCAGCCCAGCCCTGCCCAGCCCACCAGCCCAGCTCAGCCTAGTCCAGCCCAGCCCTGCCCTGCCCAGCCCAGCCCTGCCCAGCCCCAGCCCAGCCCAGCCCTGCCCAGCCCAGCCCTGCCCTGCCCAACCCTGCCCTGCCCAGCCCCAGCCCTGCCCAGCCCCAGCCCAGCCCCGCCCAGCCCAGCCCAGCCCAGCCCAGCCCTGCCCAGCCCACCAGCCCAGCTCAGCCTAGTCCAGCCCAGCCCTGCCCAGCCCACCAGCCCTGCCCTGCCCAGCCCAGCCCCGGTCCTCCCTGGCCCCCCGTGTCTGCCAGGTGGCCAGACGCCTGCGGGGGGCTGCCGGCCCAGGGGGGTCCGGGCTGGCACGGAGCAGGAGATGGATGAAGCGCTCGGCTGGTCAGGAACTGGAGAGTGCTTGTGGGACTGTTTGCAGCAGGACACGAGTGGGTTCTCACTGCCCTGGGGAGATGGGAGCCCCGTTGGGGGCAGAGGACCCCCAGGGAGACAGCCACAGCAGGGCCAGGCCCGCAGCCCCAGCCAGGCAGGATCCCCTGGGACGTGACTTGGGGCTGGCCGGGCTGGCAGGTGATGAGCAGAGGACTCACCAGGTCTGAGTAACAGACAGGAGAAATCACACAGTGTGGGGAAGCACGCTCCCCAGCGCTGCCCTCAGCTTATCGCACAATCACAGGATCACAGGGGTGGGAAGGGACCTGGAGAGATCATCGGGTCCAACCCCCTGCCCAAGCAGCTCCCCAGCTCATATTGCACAGGGGGGTGTCCAGACGGGGCTGGAATCTCTCCAGAGATGGAGACTCCACACCCCTGGGCAGCCTGTCCCAGGGCTCCCTCAGCCTCACTGTGTAAAATG
The DNA here is from genome assembly GCF_964237585.1 of Gallinula chloropus. Classification (NCBI taxonomy): domain Eukaryota; kingdom Metazoa; phylum Chordata; class Aves; order Gruiformes; family Rallidae; genus Gallinula; species Gallinula chloropus. The sequence goes on along the minus strand of NC_140095.1, from coordinate 22,696,139 downwards.
TGTCATGCCTGTGGAACTGACGTGCTGGGCGCCCGTGGGAGATCACGTTACTCCCCTGAAAGCCTCGGCAGCCCTGGCTCTTGAGGTGAACTCTGAGAACACCCCCAGTTATGGGTGACGCCTGCAGTAACCCACTGTGGAGACGGGGAGCTCTGCTGTGACGCTGCTGCTGCGCCTGAGACTTAATGAGACACAAAATATTCTGTTGAGAAGTCTCCTGCACCCGAATGGCACGTTTCACAAGGAGAAAACCCAGAACAAGAGGGAAGCAGATCTCCCCCCGCTGCTGCAGGGCCACATCTCTGCCCTCCAGCTGCAGGGAGGATGCTGAGCCTTGCTGAGCCATCTTCCCATCTCTAACTGCTTTGATTTTGTGATCCCTCTTTTCCCATTCCTCTCTTCCTGTCAAAGAAAGAGCTGTCTTTTCTTAAATAATAAAAATAATCAGCAGTACTGAGGGACCTCTTGATGGAGCTGTGCTAGAGATTCCCACACGCTTTGATTTAGCTGCTCAGTTTCTTTATTCATGTGTTTTGCTTGAAGCTGCTGCTGGGAGGGGTTTTGACAGCTCGGCGGGTGGCTGGAGCTCCCCAAGTGTGCACGTGCCCCAGCCTGGCCTGGACCCAAACCCAGGCGGCAGCAGCTCGGGGGGCTGGGGGTCCTCCTGCTGCCGTGGCCCCTCCGAGGAGCCGTGGGAAGGAGCTGGTAGCCTAACCAACCACTGGCTCTGCCCCGATGGTGAGATCCAAAGTGCCTGTCTCAGCTCTGCAGGGGGAGAGGACATGGAGCTGGGCATCTGCAACCGCTGGCCGTGGTTGGGGGGCAGATCCCCCCAGGGGAGACCCCAGCCAGCACTGACCACTGCACTCCTGGGGCTGCTGGTGCCACAGCACACGTGTGAGGTCTTTCAGGCCGGCCGGGTGTCAGGGAGCTTGTCGGAGCCCCACAGCCAGAGCCCCGCAGTGCCTGGGCTCCCCTCTCCCCTCAGCCCCTGCCCCAGGCTGGCTGCCCCAGGCTGGCTGGGAAGCTGCTGGCTCTGCTCTGCCGCACAGCAGTGCGGAGCTGCCCCACCCTTCTCCAAGGCAACTCTTAAACAGCAAACCTGAGACCTCCCAGAGTTCTACGGGGCTTCTTCTTACGTGGTCCAGCTCTGTGCCAGGCATACGTGGAGGATGCCTGACATGCCACGCTTGGTCCTCCCTCCCAAATCTGCCCAGGCTCCACAGGTCCCGAGTTGTGGCACTGACCTTTGGCTTCCTCCAGCAGAGACTGTCACAGCCCTGGAGCTGCCATGGGCTCCCGGGAGGGCAGGTGCCCCACACAACCCCCAGAGCTGCCCCTGCCCAGCACCCTGGGCCATGTGGCTGCCGTGAGCTGCTCTGTTGTGCAGTCTCGGAGACGCTGACATCTTGTCACTCCTTAATTTTGTTCAGATTTCAGGCTGAAGTGTGTTGCTGAATTAAAAATTTTGCCCTGGGCTGTCTGCAGGGCCTGCTGGCTGCTGCAGTGCCAGCATCTGCCAGGGAGACCCCCGGGTCCCGTGTCGGACCCCGAGCTGGCACCGGGCAGCAGAGCTTCGCTTCCCCAGCCCCCTGCCCAGCCTCCTGCTTGACCGCCCCAGGGATGCTCAGGGCCTGGGGCAGGTCCCCGGGGAGGGAAGGTCCCAGCAGGGACCCGGCCCCGGGATCATCCAGATCCCAGCCCAGTCCAACTGCCAGCCTCAGGAAAAGCACGGCACGGCTCTGGCAGAGGGAACGCAGCGCTGGGTCTGGGCATCCCTTGGAGATGCTGATCCCCAGCAGGAGCAGCCCAGCTCAGCCAGCTCCCACAGCTCCTTGGCCGGGGCTCTGCCACCCGTCCCCATGGGTCCTGAAAGCATGGGAGACCCGTGGCCTCCATCAGCCACTGCTGAGGCTCAGCCCCTGCCCGAGATTCTGGGGGTGTCCAAGGAGACCTCCCCTGCCTGGAGCAGCCACACAGTGACACTAATAGGAAAAGACCATTAAAAAGCTCTGTGATATTCCCTTCTCCTGCTCCTGGTCCCTCTCTCCCTTCCTTGCTGCTGGCATTCAATGCATTATTGATGTGTCTAGGTGCTGCTGCTCTCTCGTTTCCTCTGCTGCTGCTCCCGCTGCTGTAGCCTTGCTGGACCCACACGGTTTTGGGACCAGCTGCTGCCAGGCGATGCCCCGGGGGAGGACGGAGGGCCCCAGTCCCCGGAGTGTCCCCACGGCAGAGCCGAGCGTGGTGCCCTGCTGCCGAGCAGCTCTGTCCCCTGGCTGGGGCGCAGGCCTGGGCTCTAGGCTGGCATGGCTGGGGGGTTACATGGACACGGAGATGCCCTGCATGCTGCTCTGCTCCTCCTGCTCCTGACAGTGACTTCTGCTTGGCCCCACGCGCCTTCTCCAGCCCGGTGTCTCCTGCAGGCTGCTTCCCTCCCAGCCTCAGAGCACAGGGAGTGTGCTGCAGGGAGCAGAGCCCAGGGTCCAGGCACGATTTGGCAGAGGGTGCTGACTGGGGGCTGCCCAACCTCAGAAGTGCCCCCGTGAAGCTCCCCAGAGCCACCCCAGGAGAACAGGGTCAGGGTGGCCATGGGCAGTCACCGCAGGGTCAGCCAAAGGGACAGCCTGGCAGTGGCCCCGTGGCCCTTCCCAGTGGGACTGCAGGCTGGGGCGGGCACGTGCCAGCCTTGTGCAAGCACGCATGAGGGGTGTCGGGGGAAGGAGAAGTGCCTCCTCCCGGGGAGACCAGAGATGCTCCAGCTCCGGGTTAATATTTAACGAGGTGGTTCTAGGACAGGAGCTGCTGCCGAGGGACAGGGCGGACGTGCTCTCCCGCTCCCGCTGCGCTCTGGGAGGGTCACAGAGCCACCGGGACGGTGTCCGTGGGGCTGGCAGAGGCCAGGGCCATGGCACCCACAGCCACCCACAGCAGCCCCTGCTTGGGGGCTGAAGCGCAGGGCCGTGGGGTGAGGGGATCCGTGCCGCCCGTGTTCGCGTGGCTGCCTGGGCCTGCGCTGAACCCGCTGCGCCGCGGCATCCCGGGCGCGGCCCCGATGCGCAGTCCCAGCGCGCCCCGTCTCCAGGCCAGTTTGCTCAGGTTTCCTCGGCGGGGGCTAATGTGTTTTCCATGTTAACGTGCCTGCACGTGGCACCCAGCCCGTCTGCAACGTGGAGCCGCTAATACTACATGACTGGCTCACGTGCCCGCTGGCGGGGGGACGGGGCTGCGGGCGGCACCGCCTCTCTGCTCCTCCAAACTGCCTGGCCTGGGCTGACCCCGAATTCACAACACTTCAGGGTTCCCCATTAAAGGAGGGAGCAAACAACTCCTCCCACCCCAGCATCCTCTGACTAGGACAACGCTTGCTCTGTCCAAAATATTTCAGGTGTCTGCACTGCCTCCCCCTTAAAAAGCTACTGAAAAAAGCACAACATCTCTCTTTGGAAAGTCCAGTGCTTAGAGAAAGGTCAAAATTTTCCCTAAATGTTTCCTTCTGACTTTAGGCTCCAGTTATTTTGGGTTGAGGCATTTCAACCCTGCTGGCAGCACCAGCACTTGGTCAAAACTTCTCCCTGGTGCCCCCTCAGAGACACCCAGCCCCCCTCCATCTCCACCCCAACCCTGCTGCCCAGTCGGAATCACCCCAACCTCCCATCCCATCGCTACCCCCAGGAGAGCCATGTGCTCCCTCCTCTGCTGTGCAGGGACAGGGTGCTTGGGGAGAGGGGACCAGCTGAGGAAGGTGAGGGGTGGAGGGGCAGGAGCTGGGCAGGAGGAGACCCTCTCCACAGGCAGCCAGGCACCTCTGGAGGGTCCATGTTGCAGGGAGAGTGGGCGCAGGTGCCTGTGCCTCTGCGCAGCCATCGGCCGGCTGGGGTGTTGTGGGGGTAAAACCGGCCAAGCAGCACACCCGGGTTGGGATGTTGGTTCAGATGTGTTTATATGTCCTCAGGGCATCACCTCAAGGGGCTTCTCTGAGCTCTGCTTCTTTTTTGTCAGTAGAGAACTGCACTCAGGCTGTAACTCGGTGGTAACACTGGCAGACTGATCTGCTCTGGCATCTGGGGAGAAACAGAGGTCTTCACAAACAGCTGGGTATCAAACTTTAACCCTCTGTCTAACTCAGACCCTCAGCACGGTCTGTTCCTGCTCACAGAGCTGCTGGAGGAACCTGGCTCCATCAGAGCGGGCTGGGGCTGGGGCTGGGCTCAGCCCCTCGCCCAGGGCAGCGTGACCGGCACCCCACTGGGACCAGGTTCTGAGAGAAACCAGCCGGAGGAGCCAGGGCTGACACAGGGCTCAGGCTCCGCTCAGGGACCTGCTGGTGCTGGCTCCAGGCTGCTCCAGAGGAGCCGCGGGGAGGGGCTGGTGCCCCAGGGAAAGGAGAGCTCTGCCAGGAACACTGCAGCAAATGACACCTGACCCGGGGCGCTCGGTGAGGCTTCAAGGTGCAACCCCCCCCAGACCACTTCCCGATGTCTCGGTGCACTTGCCTTCCAGGCCCAGCATCCTTCCAGGCAGCTGGTGCTGTGCCAGTACACAGAGCTCTGCAGCGCTGTCCCGCAGGGAGCTCCGGAGCAGCATTTCCAGGAGATGAAAGGGATGCTCTCTGCGAGCCAGAACTGCTCAGCTCCACGCGTGGCCCTGCTCGCTGCGCATGTGAGCAGCGTGACCAGCCACCATCCTTCCTTATCCCCTCCCAGCACCTGTAGCACAGCCAAGCCTGAAGACATCAAAGCCCTGGCAGAGCCCAGCCGTGTGCTGCAGGGGTGTCCTGGGGAGTGGTGCTTGCTGGAGACCAGACCCTGGCTGCATACTCCCCGTGCTCCCCGTGCCAGCCCCATCCTGCTGCTCCTCTGGCCAAAGAATGGCTCCTGCTGCTCAATGTCAAGGCACAAACATGCAGCTGGTGGGAGCCCTGGCTGCGAGGCCGGGGTTCTGCACCTGGGCAGACCAAGGAGCATCCCCCCAGCAGCATGGGAGCAGCCCCCCAGTGCTCCTGTGGGTGCAGAGCATCACGGGACAGCTTCCCATGCTGCCAGGGGGATCAGCACGGCAGGGTCACACACCAGCCCTGCAGTGCCCATTCCCCCTTCTCCTTCTGGGAAGCGCCTGCTTTCCTGAGCACGCTCTGCAGCAGAAGATGCTGGCTCACACTGGCAGGGGCAAAGGCAGCTCTGAGGGCAATAGCGACGGGGTCCCAAGGTGGCCCCTGCTGTCACACCCACCACCACCACTGCACCCTCCCAGTTTGGGGATGCTGGGATGCTGGGGGAGCTGAGCCAGGTCCTAGGGTGCTTCTCACCCAGGCACCTGCCAGAGCAGGGACGGGGGATGTGTGTCCCCAGTATGGCAGTCCTCTGTCCTCAGCATCCCCAGTGCTTTTGGGATCTGGCAGCAGAGCGCGCCCTCTGTAAACAAGGGCTCCGGTTAAACCCGCAGAGGCACAGCTGCCTCAGGAGGAGAGAAATCAAAGGGCTCCCTGCAAATCCACCTGCCCTACATCTCCTCTCCATTTTGATCTCCAAACTCATGCAAGTTTAAAAAGCATGTAACTGCTGACAGTGTGATTAACCAGCTTCTCCCCCCTGCCCTGGAGAGAGCGGCTCCGCTCACCTGCCTGGTGGGAGCATCCCCTGCGAGCGCAGGCTGTGGGGAGCCAGACCGGGGTGGTTCCACTGGAATTACAAAACGCTGCACTTTCAAACAGGTGATGAATTATTTAGTGCCCTCACACCGCCCAAATGCTTTGCTCCTTCGGCGGGTGATGGCTCGGTTTCCCTCCCAGCCCCTGCGTTATGACAGTGAGTAAATGGAGAGAGCACGCTCCTCCATCATGTATAAATAATAACCCACGCTGGGCCAGGCTCTGCAGCCCCAGAGCAGGCAGGGTGGGGGGCGGTGCTGGGGTCTGGTCCCGGGAGCAGCACAGCGCTGGATGCTGCCCCCCGCTCGCCCCCCAGGCTCCCCAGAGGGCTGGTGACCCGGCTTGTGCCGGCCATCGGCTCCTCGGGCACCTGGAGAGAAGGAGAACACGAAATGCTTTAAACCTCAGAGACACGTGCTGGAGGCACTGGAGCATCCCCGACGGGGAGGGCAGAGCCCAGGTGCCCCAGCCGCTGCCCCGGCGCTGCCCAGAGCCCCCCGCCCTCGGCATCCAGCCCCGTGGCATTTCCTGCTACACAGAAGGGCTGTGGGGACCCTCGCTCTCCCCGGTGGCACAGCAGGGCACCTGCTAACTGCTACTTGGCCCTGAATTTCTCTCTCCTACATTTGTGTCCCAGAAGCATCTAATTAATCCTCAGCAGGGCCCTGACGGCAAAGGCAGCACATCTGCAGTGACCACAGGTCCTTTCCATGCAGCCAGCCCATGCTGTGGCCACAGTCCCTGGTCTGAGCCCAGCACTGGCCTTCCTGGTCCATGCACGGTGGCAGCCGGGCACCGAGCTGGCTCGGAGCACCCACCAACTCCCCTCCTGCGAGTGGGATGGGGGAGTTCAGCAGTTCTGGGACCGGCTCTGCTTTACACTCTGTGATGAGGAGTGTCTTTCCCACCACGCAGGTTGAAGTCATTTAGCTCCTCAGGGCTGTTTTACAGCAGCTGATCTAGATTTACGTGGTGTTATTGCACATTTCTAATTCTCTTTGGATTTAAAAGCAGTCAAAGCGTTTCATTTCCCTCTGTGCATCGCTCTGCTCTGTTGCAAACACAGTGACATGTACCTCCCCGTGCAGCTCCCAGCTTCTTGAGGGAAACAGAGTGGAAACCATGGCTCGGTGGTGGGATGAATTCGGGTCTAACACTTCCAGGCAAGCTGCAAAGCACAACTGGCATCGTTAAAGACAAACTCGCTTAATTGCTTTAAAAGAGTCTGTTCTGAAAATAGCTGGGGAGGCTGCACAGCTGGAGTGCATCCCCTCTGCTTCGCGTTTCCTTCGGGTCCGAGCCCCCACAGAGCTCTGGTCTCTGCTGTAAAAGCCCCCCAGAGCCCGTGGCCACTCGCCCTTTGCCTGCCGGGCTGGTCCAGCTGCACCAGTGGGTGATGGAGGTGACAGTGGGGTGACGATGGGCCACAGTGGTGGGGGCAGCAGGGACCGGCCAGGCTGCCCAGGGGGAGCTCCCTTCGCAGGGTGCATGGATCTGATGCGGGTGACTGTCCTGGAGCTGCTCTGAGCTGGGCTGGGCTGGGCTGCCTGGGCTGCTGGGACTCCCAGTCCTCTGGCCCCAGCGCCGTGGTGGGATCCCACCCTGACATCCCACATCTCGAGGTGCAGATGCCGATCCTGGCTCCAGCCATGTGAACTGCAGCCCCGTGTCGGGGTCCTGGAGCCGAGGTGGGCGCTGGGCTCAGCACGGGACCCGTGGAAGCTGCTTTCCTCAGGAACATCTTTGATCCCAGACCAGCCCTGTCTCCCACGGATGGAGAACCTTGGGAGCAGTGAAACCTTGTGGTGGGGGGAGAGCGGAAGGAAAAAGGGCTGGAAATTCGGATTTGTGCAGCTGAAAATCAGCAGTTTTCTCTGGGAAATAACCACAGCCCCAGCTCCAGGTTGTGCTCTGCTTGGCAGCAGCTGCCTCCACCCGCCACGGCCACCCCGAGGGTTCGTGTGCTGCTCTGCAGTTCGCAGGAGCAGCCGGGATCCTCGGTGGGCACCTGCAGCTCCCACGGGATGTGGGTGCCTTTCCCCCCTCCGGGCAAGCTGGGACCCGCTCCCTGCTGCTTTGTCCCCCCAGCCCCAACACCCCCCAGCCACCAGCGCCGGTGTCCCCGCGTGCCCTGTCCCGAGGCCCTCGCCCCCCAGCCCCCCTTCCCGTCCCACACAGCTCCCCGCCCCCCGCAGCTCCCGTGGTGTCAGATGTGCTTCTATTGATTTCCTCCCTGCGTTTGTTTGCGTTATTCATTATTAATGGGATCATTTTTCCATCCTTCGTGCATGAAGGCAAATTTTGTGTAAAAATCAATTGAGTGAGCAGTGCCAATGGCTTCTTTGGTTTTCTGCGCTTTCATCTCCTGTGCGCCGTCCCTGGGAGACAGAGAGCAGGATATTAAGGAACAGGCACGGAATGGGGGGGGGGGAGAAGAAAGAAATGATCAATTGTTAGTGATTCAGAAAGCAGAGGCAGGGGGTTGCCTGCTGCACCTCTGCACGTGCAGGCAGCTCTCCTGGCATCCCCTGCCCGTCTCTGGGTTCCACAGGTTCCCCTTTCCCTGTACCCCTGGCTGTCCCCAAAAGGGAATTCAGTTTATCAGCAGGTGTGGCCCATGTTTCTTGGTTTACTTGCAGGACGTGGGTTTGAGTTTGGATTTGGGGCTGGTAAGGAATTAACGGCCCCAGGTCCCAGAGACCTGCCGGCCCCCAGCCCTCCAACAAAAGCCCCGGCACCGTAAGACAGATCTTGCTGTTTAAAGCAGCAGTCAGAAACACTTCGCAGCGCCCGACTGCAGCCAGACCAGCCTCTGCGTTGGCTTTGTGGGGCGGTGGGGGCTGCGTTCTCCGGACGAGACGGGGCAGGAGGGTACGGCCCCGGCAGCCGCGGGGCTGTCTCGGGGGACAACGCTGAGCGAAGCGCAGCCTAAGCCGGCTTAGAGCACACCGGGAGGGGCTCCTCCGGTCCCAGGGCAGCGGCGAGGGGCTCGGCTCGTTGCCGTCGCACCGTGAAGCCCCAAGAAGCGGCGTGCGCCCTGCCCCGCCGCCCCGGCGCCGCCCGGCGCTCCGGCTGCTCGGAGCGGGGCTCTCTCCGCCTCTGCGTGCGGTGTGCCAGACGGGACACCCGGGATGTCACCGAGGGGACACCCCCGGACGCGGTTGCGGACCCACCGGGCGAGCCCCGCAGGAGCAGCTCGTTGCCCACCGGTGTGCACCGGCCCCCGGCCCCGCCGCTCCCGCAGGAGCCCCCGCTCGCTTCCGCCCCCCCCCCCGCCCCCGACTCCCGCCGCTGCTTCCCGGCGGGGAGCGGGGCCGGCGGTACCGACGCCGCCTCCGCGCCGTTCCCGGCGGGCTGGAGCTGCCTCTCGACCGGCGACGGGGCCTCTCGGCCGGGCCCGACAACGAGCCGAGGCGGCAGCGGGTCCCGGCGGTCCGCGCATCCCGGGCGAGCGGCTCGGCACCGGCCGCGGCCCCTCCGCCGGGCACCAGCGGACCCCAGCCCCGCTCCCTCCTCGTGCGGCCGCAGCTGGGCTGGGAGGCGGGGAGCTCGCCTCTTACCTGGCCGCTGGTTGAAGCCGCCCTCCCAGAGCCCCGCGCCCGGCGGCACCGGGGCCGTGCGGCCGAGAGCGTCTGCCGGAGCCCGAGCGGGCAGCGGAGAAGGAGCCGCCCGAGCTGCCTTCTGCCCCTTTTATACCACGGCGGGCGATTAATATTGCATCACCGGTATTTTAAATTTTCAGAGCCCACAATATAATGCGATGGCATAAGGGCATTTATTATTAAAGGGCATTTGATTGGGGAAAAAAATCATTGGGGCCGATTGGAAAAGCGCGGAGCGAGGGAGCGGAGACCCGCGGTGAAAGGCTGGCTCCGTAAGGTCCTTCCCCGCCGGGGGGAGGGTGGGACCCGGTTTGATGTTTGTCACTCATTGAAATGCCGAAGCGAAATATTCAGAGGAGGCTCGCGCTTCGATCATTAATTTTTAATCGTTAAGGTGCTTCTGGGAATGGTAAATAAAAGCCTTTTCCCCTTTTAAACAGCATTAGAAACGAACCCGCGACGGGTCTGCTTGGGGGGTTGTTGGTTTCCGTCCGATGGGCGGGAAGGGCTCGGCCGCCGCGTTACCCTCCGCCGCGGTGCGCGGGCGCGGAGCGGGGCCGGGGCGGCGGCGCGGCGGGTGCCGGGGGGGCCGGCGGGGCGAAGCCTGGCCCCGTTTCCGGGGGGGGACGCCCCGCAGGCGGCTTTTCGTTGGTTCTGCGCTCGCAAGTATTTTCGGTGGTGCTGCCGGCGCGGACAGACAGGTCCCTTCGGGTTGAAAAATAAAGCTTTATTCCCGACGGGGGCTGGGGGGAGAGGGGGAGCGGCGCCCGCCCCGAGCTCTGCGCGGCGGGAAGGGGCGGGGGGGCCGACGGACCGACGGAGGGGACCAGGCCCGAGCCCGGCCCGGCGGCTCTGCCCGGGGCTTGCTCCCAGAGCGGCTCTCCCCGCCGCGGAACGGAGCCGGGGAACGCGCGGCGGCCCCCCACTCCCCCCGCCCCCCAGGACGGGCCGGCGCCACCGGCTGCGGGGCCGCGGTGCCTCGGCGGGGTGCGGGGGTCGGGCCCGTGCCGTCCCGTCCCGGGATGCCTCAGCAGCCGCGCCGTTGGGCCGGGGCGGCGGGTGCGGCGGGTGCGGCGGGTGCGGGCGCCGTCAGTGCACCGCCGAGTACTTCATGCGCTTCTGCTTCTGGCGCTGGTTGCAGAACCAGACGCGCACCACGTTCTTCTTGAGGTCCAGCTTCTCGGCGATGGCGGCGATCTTCTCGGAGGAGGGCCGCGGCTGCAGCGCGAAGTACGCCTCCAGCGAGCGCTTCTCGGGCGCGGCGATCGAGGTCCGCTTGCGCTTGCGCTCGGCGCCCGCCAGCAGCTCGGGGCCGGCGGCGCGGTCGCGGTGCGCGGCCTCGGCGCCCTCCAGCCAGGCCTGCAGCACCGGCCGCAGCGCCGTCATGTTGTTGTGCGACAGCGTCAGCGACTCGAAGCGGCAGATCGTGCTCTGGCTGAGCGAGCCCACCCCCGGCAGCTTCAGCGCCGCCAGCGCCGCCCCCACGTCGGCCTGGGTCACCCCGAGCCGGACGCGCCGCTGCTTGAAGCGCTCGGCGAAGGCCTCCAGCTCCCGCGGGTCCGACTCCGCCTCGGGCGCGGCGGGCGGCGGCGCCGGGCCCCCCGGGGGACCCACGCCCACGGGCAGGGGGCCCGCGGCGGCCAGCGGGTGCGGCGGCAGCGGCGCGGGCAGCGCGGGCGGCTCGGCCAGCCCGCCGACGGCCAGCGAGGGCGAGAGGTGCTCCAGCAGGTCGCCGCCGTCCAGCGCCGGGTGCGGGAGCGGGTGCGGGTGGGCGGCGAGGGCGGCGGGGTGCGGGAGCGCGGCGGCGGCGCAGGGCACGCCGCTCATGGCGGGGTAGGTGGCGTCCGGCTTGAAGGGGTGCTGGTGGTGCTGGTGGTGCTGGTGGTGCTGGTGCTGGTGGCCCTTGGCGTGCGGGACGATGTCGACGGCCGCCAGAGCCTCCGCGCGGGCCAGCAGGCTCTCATCAAAGCTCCCGAATATATTGCCCTGCAGCTGCGAGCAAGAACGCGCATGGCGGAGTCAGTGGGGAATACTGTCATCGCCGGATGAAAAACCTGCCCCGGCACCGCGGTTCCTCCTCGGAGCTCAGGTCATAAAAATTAATACGAAGGCGGCAGCGCTGCTCGCGCAGACGTGCGGATCAGAGACGGGAGCGGGAGAGGGGGGAGAGAGGTTCCGAGACGCGCGATTGTTCTGGCGACATGAAAAAAACATTAAGCCGGTGCCTGTCAGAAAATGTGCCTTAAAGCAGTAATTACGCTTCATCTACATACCTGCGGGGCCGGGAGGCAAACTCTGCGCATCGCCTCCGCGCCGGAGTGCAGGCTGGAGAACTTGGGCTCCTGGAGGGCGGCGGGCACGGTGAACGGCTGCTTGGCGTTCGTGGCCATCATCTCTGCGCGCCGCGCAGGTAGGCAGCCCCGGACATGGGCTCGGGGTTGTCTCTCTGCCTCGCCACTGCCCGAGTGAGCGATTTTCGATGGCAGAGCTTCCCCTGCGCGCCCGCTCGCCCCCCCCACCCCGCTTCTTCACTCATCTTACACGCTGCCTGCCAGCAACGGGCCCGCGCACGCGTGCTGAGCCCCGGGAGCCGCGGGCAGGGCACGGGCAGGACACGCAGGGCACGGGAAGGATGGGCAGGGTGGGCAGAACACGGGCAGGATGGGCAGGACACAGGCAGGACACGGGCAAGACACGCAGGACACGGGCAGAGCATGGGCAGAATACGGGCAGGACACTCCGGACACGGGCAGCGGTCCGGCCCGGCCCAGCGCCGCCCCCCAGCATCGCGCTCGGGGCGGCGGGACGCACCGTCGGGACCCAAACGAGCCGCGCTGCATCGAAGGGAAAACGGCCCTCGTGGCTCCTGCCCGACTGACGGACCCTGCGGCACCGCCCCGGTGGGACGGGGGAAAGCAGGCAGCGCCCCGGCTCCCCCGAACCACCGGGGGTTAAACCGGGCAGCGCCCAGGCTGACCGTCACGCTGGGATCCTTCCCGCACGCCTGACTCGGGGGAACCCCCGCTGAAAGCAGAGCAGCAGGGCCGAGCCCTGGGTCTGTGGGCATCCGCCCGGCCGGGATGCGCTGGGATGGGACTGGGAAGGAAAACCCATCTGCTGGTGGGGGCTGCGGGCAGGGCTGCCAGCAAAGCTCGGTGCTGGGAAGTTGTGTGTTAAACAACAATAAATTCTACCCCTATAATTAAATTTCCCAAGAAATGTAAATAAAACAGAAGCAGAGAGAGAGCCGGAGGAGCTGCTCTCGGTTTCCTGGCTGTGATGTGGTGGCCAGAGGAACGGAGCGGTACCTGTGCCGCAAAACACCGTTCGGCCACGAAACACGCACCAAAGACACTCGCACCTCGCCTCTGTGTCTCAAGGCAGGTGGCAATGCAGCGCCAAGGGAGTCCCTCCCGAAGGACAGACTCCCAGTCTGGCACAGCTTGGAGAGCTGCCCCCTCCCCGCGGGGTGCAGGGCGCAGGCTGAGCTGGTGGGACACGGCGCAGGGAGACCCTGCGGAGGGAAGTGCTTGTGTGTGGGAGCTGGTGGGGTGACCTGGGGCGCAGTGTGCTGGGCTGCTCTACCCGGGCTCTGGGGCCGCTGGCTGCGAGCAGGTAACGGGGCTCGGGCAGGTGCCGCCGGCCGGTCCAGCACCGGGTCAGCGCTCCCGCAGCAGCCGCCCGGCACCGGGGGCGGGGGCCGGGGCCGGGCGGGCAGCGCCGGGGGCCGAGGGCTCCCTGGCCGCCCCGCTCCCCGCTGCCCCCTCCCCGGAGCGGGCGGAGCAGCCCGTCCCCGTCGGGGAGCGGCGCGTTGTCAGCGGCTCCGTGCTCTGATTTATGATAAAACATTTAAAGGAAATCATTTATATTTCAGGGGCCCTAAATAGCGGCATGAAAGTTTTATCTGAAGCGGCACCGTGTTTAGAGGCGGCCCTGCTGCGCTGGAAGTAATTAATAGAGGGGTATGTTTCAGGCCTTTGTTTTGGTTTTAGCCCTCCCCGCATTTAGCGCTGCTCGGGCAGGGAGCATAACGCGGGGGATGCACACGGGGAGCCGCTGCAGAGCGCCCACCTCCCCAGCCCCAGCCCCGGCCCCGGCCCCGGCCCCGGCCCGGCAGCATTCCCACCGGGCGGTTCCTTGTCTGGGTTTCCTTTGGGTTTTTTCTCTCTCTCTGCTATCGCTTCCTTCCCTTTCAAGCACGGAGGAGACGTCGGGGAGCTCAGACATCCCCTTCCCCCTTCTCGTGTGCGACACACACGCCGATCGCGTCGGGGTACGGAGCTCGTTTCGGGGCTGGTGCCGCAGCTCAGCCCTGTCTCCTGTCACCGCTCACCCCAGGAGCACCGTCCCTGCCTGCCGGTTCCTCGCACAGGCTTTGCCTCCCCTCCTGAAGAAGCCGCTTTGAAAGAAGCCAGGCTGGGTAATGTAGCTGCCGAGCTCCCTTTAATTAAAGCTGTAAAATATTGATGTTCCTGGCCCTGTCTACTGACGTTACACCTTCCGAACAGAGGGGAGAAGTCCAAAGGATAAACAATAACAAGTTAAAAGAGCCCAGATGGTTTGCCATCAGAAACTATCAGCAGACTCAAAGGTGTCACCGCAATAGATTTCAGAGATCATTCACCGACTGCTGAATAATTAATGGCATTTCTGAAAGAAAAAAGCCACTGAACCCATACCCAGCTGAAACATCAGCAGTGACTCACTGAAAATCTGAAGGTAAAAGTCAGATTAAAAGCGTGTGCTATTTTCACTCTTTGTCCCAATCCAGAGACTGCTATCCATCTTCCCAACAGAGCAAAATATTCTGGTCTTACTCGGAATTTCACTGGAAGCCCATCACAGTCAGTGTGTTGTCAACAGGGTTTTGGTTTCATTGGATTATTTAAATTTACTTCAGAAATGATGTAGTAGAGGCTTTGCCAGGACTCATGAGAAGCCTGAAGTGTGAGTGTGTGTTATGGGACACACACTTGGTGCTAATGCTGCAGCCAGCGCTGGGTGTCACAGTCATGAACTCGCCCTGTTACACCTCCCCCAGGTGCTGTTGGTGCACGTCTGGCTCCTCTGGGACAGGCTGCTGCAGCACCTCACCTCCCCAGCCCCGGGAGCAGCCCCAGGCAGGCTGGTACCCCAACACAGGGACACTCTCCTTTTCCCCACAGCCCCAGGAGGGGGGTTTCCCTTGCACCCCCCCCCACATCTGCCTTTGCTGTGTGTCTGGGACAGGAGCTGAGACAGGAAGCTCCATTCCCGGGGTGCAGCCCGTTCCCACAACCTGCCTGGTGCCATGTGAAGGTGCTGAGTGCTGACTTCGGGAGGTGCCGGGGGTGTGTGGCGCATGCCCGGTACCCTCCCAGCGCGACCCACCCTGCACCCGGCACGATCCGGCTGTTCCGCTGCTCCGGGGGTATCTAGGGTTACCCAGACAGTCAATTATTCATCAGCTAAACGGAGTGCATCAATTACCTGGCTTGATTCTCTTATTCATTAAGGAGATTGAAGAGCCCAACCTGACAAAGCCCAAAGAAAGTTGCTAAGTTACAGGAGCCCTGGCACGGTGGTGGGGCTGCAGCGTGCCAGGCCTTCAGAGGAGAGGGCTCTGACAGTGAGGACAGCTCGGAACCTGTCGAGTGTTGCCCAGAGCACATGGGTTTGGGGCAGCCTGTGTCAGCTGCGCATCTGGGTGCAGATGCTTTAACAGCAGCACAGCAGCCTCTCTGACTCGGACAGGGAGATTTTTGCCCCATGTGCTTTCATCCCACTTATTTCTCTTCCACAGTTTGTCTTTCGCTGGTCCCACCTTGTGCCCGCAGTGTGTGGGACAGGCTGGGCAGGGAGCCTCTGGGCAGGGAACCGAACAGCCACACGCTCGCCCTGTGCTGGGGTGCTGAAGCAGCAGTGCAGGTCCCAGCTCGGGACTCCATCGCTCCCAGCTCTTTGCCTCGGTGAGGATACAGCTGCCCAGCTTCCTTCCCAGGGGAGGAATGGGAGGACCAGGGGTTTGCATGTTGCCTCAGGTTAAATTTGAAGCGCTCGCTCTCATCACCTGTAAAGCAGGGATGGACACACGTCCAGCTGCAGGGAACAGCTCGTGGAGAGCAAAGCCTTGGGCAGGGTCTGGGCAGCCCCACCAGGCTGAGGGGGGGTGAAGCCAGCACCGAAACTAAAAATCCTTTGGGCTCAGGAAGCACCAGGCTCTGTTAGAGAGCGGGAAGCGCCGGAGCCCCGCGGCAGCGCTGCAACACCTGTTAAACAGGGACAGAGCAAAGAGCCCATCACCCAGCCGGAGCGTTGGGAAGCTGCTGCCTCTTCGCTCGGAGTCTTCAGCAAACAGGGTCTTGGCTCCAGCTCCCGGGAACGCAGGACGGGTCGTGCTAGAGGGGAGCTCTGCCCTGTACTCCTCTGTGATGTGCCTGAATTGTGGAACTTGCTTCTTGTTTTGTTCCCTGAAATTGAAATTGTAACAAAGGACCCGTTAGAAATAAACCCGCCCCCCTCCTGATGGGGTAGCAGGACCAGGGGGGCTGTCTGTGCACAACAGGGCACTCATCTGCCAGGCATCTCTTTCTTGTTATATTTGCTCCTGATGCTACAAATACATCTAAATGTAGTCCAACAGGACTCTGTTGCACAAGAAATTAATGAGGAACAAACATTAATTATTCATGCCCTGAAACAGTAGGTCTGCTAATGTTTTTGCTAATCAACAAGTCAAACAGCTGTATCTTTGTCAGGGCAATCCTGGGAGGATGGAGAAAAGCAGCACCGACGCTTTGCCTGACTCCCCCCAAGTCTTGCCCTCAGTTTGCACGTCTCCATCAGGAATCCAGGATCGATCGCTGCCAGACAGACCTGGGTACCCCCAGCACATCCTCAGCTGTGGCTGACCAAGCTGCCGGGAAGAAGCTAGGGGATGGTCCTGCCTGGCTGCAGCCCTTCCTAGGGAACATTCAGGGCTTGAGGCAAAAGGGAACAAGAATCCAAGCACAGGACAAAGGGAGGGAGCACAGACCTTGGGAAGCTCTTGGGTGCTGCTGTGCCCTGTAGTTCTCAAATTATCCAGCTGTGCTGCCTTCACATCCCCGCTCCATTAATGCTCCCTGGAAGCTTCATTAAACTTTGAAATTAAAATGTAACAGTCAGAGGGGATCGGGATGAAGTCCTGTCGCTGGATGTTAAACTCATCCCTTCCACAGTCAGGGTTTGACTGTGCATGTCACACCGACGGCTGCATCAGGGTCACTGGCTGGAGTGTGCATGATGCCAGCACGGTGCCCACGCCAGCCCGGGACGGTTGGTGCTGATGGGCTGTGCTCCCCTGTGGCTCTGGTGATGTTATTGAAGAGGCTGCAGCTCTGGCTGGTCACACAGCTCTGGGTGCCCTTCACTGCCTGCTCTGTGCCAGGCGCCACCTCCCCAAGCAGCTCACTGCATCCCACAGACCGAGCAGTTGGGGGCTGTGGGAACTGGGGCTGGGGGTTGGACAGGACGCCCCGAGGCCCCAGGTTTGCTGTGCTGGGACCCCTGCACGCTGCAGGGCCACTGAGGGCCACAGCGACACACACAGCTACTGCACAGACCAGCGAGTTCCCTGCTCCTCAGACCGGGATGCAGGGAGGAAAGGAGGAAGGAGAAATTCCCAGCCTTGTACAATTCCTGGTCTGTTCTAAAGCCAAGGGATCTCACCACAGCATGCTCACAGCTGGGTAAGGAAACAGGACAAGAGGCACTTACAAAGCTTGGGTCACACACAAACACATCCCTGAAAGACACAGGGGATGGAAAAGGGGGCAGCAGGCTGTGGGGAGCAGCAGAGGGTGAGCACCAAGCCAGCACCGACCTCTCAGGGCTCAGATCAGGGGCAGAGGGTTGGAACTCGCACCGGGCACGGCTGGTCTGGGGGACTGCAGATGGTGCTGGGGACTCTGAAGGGTCCCTGAATCATCTGTTTTCTGCTACACTTTGAGACCTTCCCAAAATGTTCCACAGCCTTCCCTGGATACCCCCCCACCCCCAGACCCTCCACCAGCAATCCCACCCCCTTACTCAGAACTATTCCCAAGTGCTGCCCCCTCCACACACACACACACCCCACACAGAGATTTTCCTCCTGGCTCCATGAACCTGCCCCTATTCTGTACAAATAAACACCTCAAAAAAGTGACAAGGCTCCTTTTGTGATTGTTGTAAGTTTTGAATGGTTCTGCTGTCCAATCTTTTTTTAAGTTAGGATTTTCTTTGTCTTTTCTAAATTTTGAACCATTCCATAGTGTATCTTTATTGCAAAAAGGTCAACATGCATCTTAGAAATTCAGATTGTAATCAATAAAACAAACATTACATATATGAATTTAAATGTATAAACAGTTAGAAATTCAACAATATCTCCTATTATACTATTACACAAGTTCACAATTTGTAAAAACTATGGTACAGGTTTACTATACACCAAGAAGAGCTTTATTCCTTTTCACATGATTCTGTTAAGAGTGCCGTTCCACAGGAAGCAGGGAACTTTCTGCAGATTCATCTTTGCAGCCCCAGTTTGCTCTGTTTTCGCTTCAATTCATTAACAAGCAAAGGGAGACAGGTTTTCCTAGCAGTTCCCTTCTCTACCACATCTCCTCCAAGGCTTGCAGCCAGAGCTCAGAGCCATCCCACAGCCCCAGTCAGCGCACTGGCTGCCTATGCAGGTTGCCTTGTTGATGCTGAGCTTTGCCTCAGGTGCTCTGACCATACACGTGGGCGTCACAACAAGGTGCTGCCATCTGAATAAAACAAGCAGCACTGTCAGTCTGCCTACAGAACAACACAGCCCACCCAGAGCAGCCCCCAGTGTCCCCAGAGCCGCAGGCAGACCCGCAAGCTGTGGCCAGCAAGGTGTCTCCCCAGCAGCCTTCCCCTGCCTTGGATAGCGGCGGCAGCCGGGTGCTGCGGCGCTGCCCGTCGCTTGCGTGCCCAGGCTCTCCGTGCCAGGCTCTCCCTGCACGGGCCCAGTTCAGAGGCACAAGCCCCTCTAGCACCTCAGCTTTAGTGATCACGTTTGGGATGGCCCCAAGGGTTTGTGTGAGCCTGCCAGAACGTGCTGCCAAGGGGGAAAAATAAATACACAGCTCAAAACTGCACCAAAGCCACCGCGCTGCTCCCCTCCTGCTGCCCAGCCCGAGCAGCCACCTCTGGGGCAAGGACGTGTGTCCCTGGGCCGAGCCTACCAGGCAGGTGTCACCTCCGAGCAAGAACCATATGAAAAGGAATCCCAGTCTGTGTGTGTCAAAGGCTACTGCGATTTCTCTTACAGCTTCATCCATTCACTGTAACTCTCATCTTCCAAATACAAAAATACAACGATTCTCATTGAAATCTATACGCTGGGAGTTTTAGTACACAAAAAAGCAAAGTATTTACACAATTATACAGTTTAAGAAAAAACTCTGTACAAAAAAATATATAAACCCTTTTGTTCCCTCCATCATTTTTAAGCTGTCAGGACTCACACGTCTGCTGCAGTGGGTTTTTCAAAGGACAGGCTGAGCGAGCCACAGGCATGAGAAAACCACCAGAGGGGATGGGAGGAAGCAAGACATTCTTCTCAGCACGTGGGGTCGGTGTCCCCTCGATTCTTCCTGTCTGTAATTTAGCCTCAGGATTAGCAGGAGGGTCCTAGTTATACCAAGAGGTGAGGTTGAGACGCAGGGAGCCAGAATACTGACAGACACAGCCCTCCAGCTGACAAGGACACACGAGATGGGATGCTGCTTTGGCTGGTGCTACACCCTGGCTGGGGCCCCGTGACCCCCAAGGCAGCTCAGCTGCTCAGAGCTGCTGCCACACAGAGCTCCTGCTGTGCACTTCGCTGCAGCCATCAGCCCGCTGGCAAACACACCGGTCAGCCAGTCACTGGGAAGAGGGGAGCATTCCTGCACCCCACGCTGGTTGTTTTGGGGAGGAACGTACAGAAAACGCCCTGTGTGCCACAGGGACAGAGGTGGGAAGGGGCTTCCAGCAGGAGCGCAGCCAGAGCCTGCAGGAGCTGCCCACAGTCAAGATCCTGGCTCCAGAACCTGAACCTGCTGTGCCCTCCTCTCCATCACAAGACAGGCGGCTCTGGGGGGCTGTTAGTATGGGGGTACAATACGAGGCCAGACTCATGGTCACACTAAAGACACCTGAACAACAACACCATGGTCCAGGGTAAATGAACGACCCCCCCACTGGCTCCACACTCCTCTGAAGACCCCTCACCAAAAGCTCTGGGCACAGCCAGTCTTGGGCAGGACACGGGCACGCTGCTGGCTGAATGCCTTTCGCTCCCAGCACTCCCTGGGCCTGGTCTGAACACAGGCTGGTACCGGGCAGGGGGGCAGCTGCCAGTTCAGCTGAGGAGCTGCAGGGGTCATTACACCCCTGCTCACACACACCGAAACGCAGCCAACAGGCTGCCTTACACATGAACCTTACACTGACACTACAGGAGGAAACCAACAGTGAGCAAACATCCCCAACAGTGTGTCACTGCTGATGCTTCTGTGAAGCAGAATCTGAAGAAACAAGAGTGAACTGGACAAATCACAATACCCTGTTAAATCGCTTCCTCCACCTCCTCTCTCAAACAGCAGTAGAACAGAGAAACCACGTGGCTTTGAACATACCAAAATAAACCATTTATGAATCCAGCCACAGGTAACTCATGCTGTAAGGGATTCCATAGGAAATGAAATGCTCCCCTCTTCAATTAGCAAATGAGGCCATTTTTTCTTTCATAACATTTAATGGAAGTTTGTGTCTTTCCCCCACCCCTGTAGTATTGCTAAATAAAACCTCTAATATCTTTTCAATTATAAACTAAGAAATCAATCACATTATAAAAAACCCAAAACAAGGTAATACAGGCGACACAAAAAGAGGACAAGAAAATACTAATATTCTCCCCTCCCCTCCCCCTTTTTTTTTAATTCTTAAATAGAAAAATCACCCTGGTGATCTGGGCAATTCTGTGAAGTGTTCCTGGGCCTTTAGCTGGCTTGGGACCACAGCTTGGGACCGAAATGTGTCTGTAACAAACTCTGCTCACTCTACGTCACATGGGCTGAAAAGAAAGTAAAGCTTTTGTTTTGGCTCATCAACTTCCTTAAATAAATGTTTAAAAAGATGTTGCTTGAACTATATTCCTAAAATTACACATTTCCAACATAAAGTTTCATCTTCTCCAAGAACGGGATTCATCCTCATCTTCATCATCATCATCATCATCTTCGTGCAAAAATAAATCTGAGGTGTCGGTCTCCTAGGTGGAGAAAAGAGGAACTTCAACCCAGGGGGTACTGCAACCCAGGGGGGGTACTGCAACACAGGGGGGGGTACTGCAACACGGGGGGGGTACTGCAACACGGGGGGGGGTACTGCAACCCAGGGGGGGGTACTGCAACCCAGGGGGTACTGTAACACAGGGAGGGGTCCTGCAACACAGGGAGGGGTCCTGCAACACAGGGAGGGGGGTCCTGCAACACAGGGAGGGGGGTCCTGCAACACGGGGGGGGTACTGCAACACGGGGGGGGTACTGCAACACGGGGGGGGGTACTGCAACACGGGGGGGGGTACTGCAACACGGGGGGGGTACTGCAACACAGCACCAGCTGTGCTTCCACCAGGTTCCTGGCCACCCTAGGTCTGGCTGAAATCTCAGCACACAGTTGCCTTCAGCAGGTTTCCCCGAAGGAACAGAAGCCTCAGGCACCAAGGTAGGAAGAGAGAGCCCAGCCTCACAGGGAGTAGGTACAAAGAACACCCCCTCTGAAACAACTGTTCTACATGGTGTTCAGTGCAGAGATAGGAAAACCTTTAGGAGCTTGAGGTGTTCAGAATGACAGGACAGAGTGTAGGTAACAGCCTGCAGCACTGACGCTGTGCAGTACAGAGATCAGCAGCCTGCACAGACCTGTCAGCTCTGTCACCTATGAACACAAATCAACATCCTGCCCAGAAAGGGGTTTTTTTCCCCTTTTCCTCTTTTTTCTTAAGTACAAAAGATGTACCCGACCTCTCAAACCCAGAGAAGTTTCTGGTGTGCGGAAACATCTTTTATGTCATCTCTCCATTGAGCAGAAACCTGTATCCTAGAAGAGCCTGTGGCTCTTGGATTCCTAGAGCAGTGAAGGGGTGTTTAACATCCTTTCATACCTCCTCCTTAGACTCCTCTTCCTCGATTTCCGTGGACACTGAGGGTACCTTGGGTTTGTACCATGAGATCTGTAGCCTTCGGTCTTTGAAGCAGGACCCCTGGTTAGCAGCCTGGGTGGCATTTCAAACCAACACATGTGCACAAAGAAGAGCAGGTGAGGAATGTGTGAGATCCCAGCATGGAGCCAGACCCACACAGCACACATTGAGGATTTCAAACATACAAGGCACCACCATCTACTTCAGTCTTCTGAGAGCAACTCCACTCAAACCCAAATCTAATATTGCTCATCTACCAGCAACCCCGAGCGATGAACAGAGCTCTGAGCTGGGACACTGAACCTTTACCAATAAAACTCCTAAGTTACCATTAAGGTAAACAGGAGGTATTCCCCCCAGCCCCGCAGGCACACCATATGCACTAGCAACAACCTCCAGCACTATCTAGCTCAAACAAGTAGGACCAAAACCTGCTAAATGTTAAAATGCAACAACAGACACATTTTAGAAATGTGGAAAAAATGAATCCATGATTCTACTTACATTCTCAGCCTCTGAGCGAGATTTAAATGTCAGAACAACACTTAGTGGGGAAACCTCTTCCTGAAGGTCTTCGATATCTCCAAATTTCTGTGGGAGAAACATCCATCAGGACCAGCAACACTCTTGCTCACAGCCACGATCAGCGTGTGCTACAACTGCAGAGTACTGAACTGCCACTGAAACCTACTTTTGGGACATAAAAGGGAGCCAGAGAAATCTCAGCTGCATCATCCAGCCACATGCAGCGTCTGCACCTGTATTGTGGAGCTGAAGCTCAGATCTATTGATATTCTAACATGTGGAGCTTAATTTTGCAGGAGGAAAGGAAATAAGGGCATTCATTTATAGCTCAGGAGTGAATTCAGAGAATTCACCACTTCCCTTATCTCTTCAGCCCTTCATTCCTGCACTTCTTTAGACCTGTTAAGCAAGTCCATAAGAGCTCATTAAATTGCAGTAGGAGGAATCAAACTTTGTTTTAGAGCTCCTGAATGCAGTCTTTGAGTATATTGCTGAGAAGAGAAAAAAAATGTAACCTGCCTAGATTAATTGATAAGAATGTGCATTTTTAGAATTTATATACTGCATAATTGGAGTGACCACAGCAATGATAGTTAAACACAAAAAACCCACCCCAAATAATTGAATAAAAAGAGGGTTTAGGCCTGGAGTACAAGCAGCACAAAAGAAAATTGTGGTCAACTTCAGATTTAATACGAATAGCAGAAGAAAAGCAGTTCAAGAGCCAGTGAGGCAACAGCTTGAGTAACAGCACTAGTTGCTTGTAAAAAAATTTTAGCAAAGATCTTTTAGTGAAGATCTTTTTAAACAAGACATCGTGTTTCCCTCTGAGGACTTCTCCCAGGTTCATGGCACTGTTACCAGACCAGGCAGCAGGCTGGGTTTTCACCAGATCACAGGTTCTTCATTGAATGTACCTCATCAGTGCAGGAGTAGTGGCCTCCCACCTTCTGATAAGCACTGAGACTACATTTCTCCTCCTTGTGTTTTTCTCTTTTTTCACTGTGACCTCATACTTACAGAGAAGTGCTGTAACAATTCATCTTTCTCCTCTTCAATGAAGCCTCCAACTGTTAGTGCTTTGGGACGATGATCCACCACCATATGGTTCAACATGCCCCTTCCTCTCCCCCCGCGGCCCCGTCCTCGTCCTCGTCCTTGTGCTGGCACAGTCTTTCCTCGACCAACGGGCAGAATGCCCAAGCGAGCAGCCTGTTTCAAGAGGGCAAAGGATGTACAGAGCCATCCTCCCCTGGGGAGGATTTAAACCAGCTATGCATCACACCCTTTAAGAGCACCCATCCAGACAAACCCACCTCTACTTGTAACTGATTGAGCTTTTTTCGCAGCTCAGTCGTGTCTTCTCCAGAAGAGAGTCTCTTGTGGAAGTCCAGTTCTGCATCTAGAAGTTCCTTCTGTGCCTGAGAGGAAGAGGTGCAAGAGGAGAAGATGGAAGGGAAAAGCAGAACAATGTGTACTCTTAATGTTTCATTCCACATCTTCAGCAATGCATTTATGTGAACTATATATCCATGCTGTCCTCTCGATTCAGTCCAGTTGCCTCCATGCCCCTCCACCAGCCCATTTGCTGAAGGACCCAGGATTCTCCACCTCAGAACTGGAACAAGCTTTAAGGAGCTACATGCAAAACTCAATCATCTGAGTTCCTTACACTCATAGCTTGCTTGTGCACTGTTATCACTCTCAAATTCAAAATATGGCTTGGGATTGTCTTCATCTAATGTTGCCATGTTAGGACATAATATTAGACATAAAACACAGATGGACAAGTGTCTTGTGCAATAAATACCTCTGTCTTGGACTTCAATTTTGATGGTGTAGAGGTTGCAGATGAAGTTTTTAATTCATCCTTTAACTGAGATATTTTCCCTGCTAGCTCTTTTAAGGTCTTCATTATTTCTGCTCTCTCTTCTGGTTTCATGGCCTTATTTTTCTCCAGCTTGGATATCAACATCTATGTAGTAATAAAAGAGCAGGAATATAAAATTCCAGGAAAAACAATGCTGAACAGACAAGTACCTAGAGATCAGAAAGTATCTGCTAGCAGACATTCCAGATTTACCTTCTGGCATTCTATCTGTTTTTCTAACATCTCTTGCCTCTTTTTCCTCATGTCTTGTTGGAGTTTCATTGCCTCCTATACGAGAAGAAAATGTTTCCAATCAATAAAAAGCAGTCTAGCATTATAAAACATATATCACATCTTCCTCTTCAATCTACAGAAGCAAAGGCCATCATGAACACCACTCTGCAAAGCACACAGGCATCAAATGTGTCTGATCCAGAGAACAAACCCCACGTAAAACGCTGCTCACTTCCTGCTGTGAAGTACTCTGCTAAATTTTGCCTTCAGACCCCTCCTAAGAAACAAATCACACGTTGCCATTTGTGTCATGTTCCTACAGAGATTAAAATCAGGGAAATCCTCAGGAAAACCCAGAAAACCCACATGTGACCAAGTGTGTGGAACGAGACACTCCCAGAGCAATGCTCCTCACCGATGCTTAACCTCAATGTGCATTACAAGA
This sequence comes from Gallinula chloropus, assembly GCF_964237585.1. NCBI lineage: Eukaryota > Metazoa > Chordata > Aves > Gruiformes > Rallidae > Gallinula > Gallinula chloropus. The sequence continues at coordinate 22,671,593 of NC_140095.1, read as the reverse complement.
CAGTCCAATAATGATGACACAGACTACACTAGTGCAGACAGCTGTTGGGCTGGGATACCTATTTAAGGGTACCTATCAAACCTTGACTTATACTGTGCTGTCAGTCAGTCAACGAATAGCAAAGTACCTGTTTTTTCTTAAGGGCTTCTTGCACATCGTGAGGTTTCGACCCTGCACCTGGCTTCATGGATGTCTTTAAGTTTGAAGAGCTGTAAACCATTTTTGAATGGCTTGTAGAAGTAGGAAATGTCTGAAATAGGAAAAGCATACAGGCAGAAAAATACGTGATAGCTTAAAATCACAGTGGTACACCATAAATGAGGCTGTGAGGAATGTGTTCCATGAAACTTCTTTGGGACAACACAATGAGACTAAAAGCCCAAGGCAGTTCAAACACATGCATGGAGGTGTTTGAACAGCCTAACAGCCAACTTGCTTGGAAGCAATCCTCTTCAATGCTTGTTTAAACAATTTCTGCAAAACATGCTTTCCCCCTCCATCCAAACCTCCCTCTGTATCCTGGTATCTAGTAGGAAGACCACTGAACCTGACATGCATCTGCATCACACTCAGCTTCGCAGCTATAGTCAGTCATCACACTTTCTGATCAAACAAGGCAGCAGAAGTCACCTGTACACTTCCTTTCTTAAGAGGAGACCTATGATACAGCTGCACTATGGTATCAGTGTGGATTCAACTCAGCAGGAATGCTATGCAGAAGTATTCTATAAGCTTCTAGCATTACTGCTTAAGGCACAGCTCCAGGAATTGCTAGGAAAGCCATCAGATTCACCAACAAAAAGCTGGGATCATAATAGGCTGTCAAATTTGTTCACTATGACAAAGTACTGATGCTTTGTCTCCAAAGTCATTGTCTCTTATATGAAGAGCTGATGAACCTCGGGAGCAGCACAGCTGCACAGAACGTTGGTGAAGGGAACAGAACCAACCAGGAACAACGTGCAATTTGAGTGGATAATTCATTCTCAGCTAATGGGCCAATGCTTTAATGGAAAGGATGATGATGGCCAGCCTTCATAAACACACCTGGGAGTCCTCTACCACAGCCCCAGACTGGCTTAAGTCAGGCTGGGTTCCACCTGCTGCTCCAAGGCGACGTTTCACTGGGACTTTATTAAGGACATAGGCACCAGATGCCAGGGGTTTATTTACCTGTGTATCAACAGATATTAAAGAGAAAGATTAGATCCTCTGCTTTTTCAAAAGTAGCAGTCACTTAGGAAGGCTGATCACCTTCACTGCTCAATCAGTAGCTGAGGAGAGCACAATACCTTTGACAGATTGCTGTGCATTGTTACAGCTGGGGTTGTGGTCAGGGCTTGCTGCTGCAGGTGGAGCTGGTGATGGAGAGACTGTGTGGGGGTCTGCTGCTGCTGCAGCAGGGGGGCCTGCTGCTCGCTGTCTCTGTGCCACAGCACCCTTATGAACCGGTTGTTCAGAACTGCCTCAGTGCTGGAAATCGCCTTCCTGGCCTCGTCGTTGTTCAAGTACTGAATCAGAGCACCCTCAGGATCGTTCTGGAAAGCAACCTAGATCACAAGTGCATTAGAATGCATGATTTCTCAGGGGAGAAAACATCTCAACCAGTAGCAAACCACCTACTAATCACCTGCAACAAGGAGTGGGATGTCCAGTGACATCAACATCCCAAAATGAAGGTAAAGCAGCCTCTGCCATTAAAGCCAAGTGCCTCTTGGCAGGTATTAGACATGCTTGTGGCAAAGCCTGTGCACAGTAAAATAAAACTTTTAAAAAAGGGCACCTTCACCAAACAGCATCATGTATTCAGAGCACTGAACTGCCATGGGGTACAGCTGAGGAGACCCCAATACTGACCCCAAAGCTCTGGGACTTTCCAGTATAATGACTGTGATAGCATGTTGGGTGCACAATGTCATTAGCAAGGGGCAGAAAGCACTACAGAATCTTTTGGGCTCTCCTGTAGCACCTGTCAGAATCCTGGCTAAGAACACTGTCAGACTGTCACACAAGACAGGAAATATTATGAGACCTCTTTCCAAAATTATACAGAAAGTTGCTCAAAACCTGAGCTGATTTTGATACTGTTAAAACCTTTACTAAAGCCTCATGAAGGCAAAAGCCAATGTATTCTGATGGAATTAAGACAATAGTACAGAGTGGACCAAGAAAAGGTTTCTCTGAGTTCGATCAACTACTCCAGTTCACCTCCATTAAGATTTCTTAAGGACGGTAGTTCAGCTCAGTATTCAAGGTGGCTTCAGGGGTTGGAGGGACCCTGAGGATCACAGAGCTCCAAGACCCCTGCCACAGGCAGGGACACCAACCTCCAGGCCTGGAGCTACACAAGGTTGCCCAGGGCCCCATCCAACCTGGCCTTGAACACCCCCAGGGACGGGGCACCCACCCCCTCTCTGGGCAGCCCCTTCCAGCCCCTCACCACTCACTCTGAAAGAACTTCCCCCCAGTCTCTCCTCTCCCCCTTCCCTCCTCCAGCTTCACTCCAGCCCCTTGTCCTGCCAGTCTCTGCCCTTTAACAAGCCCATTCCCCTCCTGTTCCTGGGGTCCCTTCAGGGACAGGAAGGCTGCAGTGAGGTCCCCCCACAGCCTTCTCTTCTGCAGGCTGACCCAGCCCAGCTCCCCCAGCCTCTCCCAGTAGGGGTGCTGTACCTGGATGTTCACAATGGTTCCAAACTTGCTGAAATGCTCGTTGAGCTGGGTGATGTTATTCAACTCTGGGGGAATCTTCCGAACTTGTAGCTTTGTATTTGTATACTGATTCTTTTTCAAAAATCCTGGCTTATTCTGGTTATTATTTGCTTGCCTAGAGAAAAGGAGAGTGAGACAGTGATTCAGACAGGCACACATATACTGAAGTAAAGCAGCAAATCATGAAAGGACATTTACCTTTTGTTTTTCTCAAAAACTATCAGTAGGCAGCAACAAAGGAGAGTGTCCTCCCACCACCAAACCCTTAGTCTCCCAGTTATGTGGACTGATTTCTGACCCACCCAGCTCATGTTACAGCACCTAGCAAACAGCTATCTTAACAGCAATAAAATGCATTCCAATTAGCCAACTGCAGTTATTAATTCTTACTTTCCCAGCCATGGTTTCTTTAATGATGGACATTCCATGCTACTTGGAGATCTTTTCCTGCTGTCTGGTTCAAGGACAACTCTAGTAACGTTGCTGCTATTATTTGTAATGGGAATGGGAGGTTCAGTCTGGATGATAATATTGGCAGCTGGAGGAAAGGAGAAAGCCTGGTGTTATTTACCATACATCAACTGAGGCAGGGAAAAGCTTTCACTTCAACAGCAAAACAGGAATGAGTTTAACAACACAAACATTAGGTAGGCTTTATCAAGTTGGTCAGTTTTGTTTATGAAGCTACTTCAGAGATCACTTGCTAGCCTAATTAAACAGTCTGAGAAAACAAACATTGAGTCCAGCCAGTGGGGACGAGCTTTTGCCCTTTAATATTAGTATTAGCTTGAAGAAACAAAGCTAAAGCTTTATCCTTCAGGTACTGAGAATCCAGTTTCTTCAGGAAAAGAAAGACAGGCAAAAAGAAAGACACAAATAAATTCCCAGGCTTCAGGTCAGAGTTCTGCAGCATGGCACAGGCTAAACAACCAACCACCTCTCCCTGTATCCACCTTTGATGGGGAAAAAGCAACCAAGAATGCTCCATCCCCATCACCCCTCCATCCAGTTTTCAGCAGTGAACTGTTAATGAAACAATTCTGGCATGAAATTATCCTCTCAGAGGCATCAGAGCCTGAAGCCACTTGTACAAGCACAAAGCTGAAGCACTAGATGCAATTTGCCAAGTGTCTCTTAACAACCTTTAAGATTATGCCACTGCTGCTGGCGTCCTGCATGTGTCAAATACTCAACCCCTAAAAAGAAGTCTGAGTTCTAAGTTGAATTTCTATGGCTTTTATATATGCCAGAGCTCTGCTGATTACAGTGGTGAGAACAAAGACTGGGCATTTTTGAGCACATGGTTTGAATCTCACTTTGGAGGATGATTTGAGAGCAAACCTTTCCCAAAGACAGCAGAACGCGCGGGCTGAAGCCCCAGCGCCGAGCGTTCGCCTGTGCATTACACCTCAATGAGCTCTTAGAGAGAATCCAGGGTCAGGAATAACACCCTAACCCTGCCTTTGCGAGCTCAGCAAGATGAAAACAGCAACAGCAGTTTCCTCAATAGCATTTAACTGTATTCTGTACAGGATGAGTCAGTGGAAGAAAATAGTGGGGAAAATAAATGTGTCTCATCTACTGAGTAAGAAACTGAAGGGTGACAGGGAACACAGGGGTTCTAGGATGCTTCTAGGGGCTTCTAAGAATGGGGTCAGGAGAAGCAGGAGGGAGGAAGAAGTTATGCTAGCAGAACAAACATTTCTTTAAAGAGCCTTGACTTGTTCTCTCCCAACAAAGAGACTTTGCACGTGTTACCACGAAGAGACTCCATCCACTCTCATCCAGCTGAGGATGCAGAGCTCCTCAGAGCAAGACTGGGGCTTCCATGGGCCAGGAGAACTCGGATGCTTGTTTGAGAGAGAGCATCTGGCTGACAGAGTGAGACCACCAAGTACAAAAACATGCCACAGCAGTTCCCCACCTTCACAACAGGGGAGGTGAGTATGGGGACCACCACCTCTGTGCTCGAGGTCCTAAACGTACCCTTGGCAACCAAAAGCAGTCTGCAGACCGCACCGCTGAAAGCCATCTCCCTGCACCAGCCTTCCTCCTAGAAGCACCCAGCACCCAAAAAGTGCCTTCATAGGCCAAAGAAGGATAAAAACCCAACCATCAAAAAGCCTTTGTAACATTCCCAAACAAGTGGTTATTTTTCAATCAAAAAGGCTGCTTTGACTTTAAAGGGGTTATATTAGCATTTTAAAAAGGCAGAGATGTCTGAAAATTGCCCAGAAATGCTGGATCTGTGAGAAAAACTATTGCTTTCAGCCTGAAAAAGGGGAAAAATCAGTGTAGATGGTCTTGGACAAAAATAGCAACAGACTAGAAACCCTTCCTACCTCTTGGATTTGTATCCATCTCCCCAGATGTTAGGCCAATTAGATTTGGACGCTGCGTTTGTGCTCTCGTAAAGAACTGTCGATACTGAGATCTACCAGCACTGGTAATACTAGGAGCTTCGGGGTTATAGCCATCTGGCTCATATGTATCTATAAAAAAAGGAGAGAAATGAAAGAATTTTTCAAATGAGTTTAAGACTCAGGGTTAGTTTTCCTTTAAGGAAATGCAAGGACCTCCAAGAATCAGAAATCGTTTTGGATAAAGAGAAGAGAGAGAAGAGGTCGTACAGCCAATGTGTGTAGCCATTAAAACCCTAAACTGAACCTCACACCCAAGACTATTTGGGCACAGACTCTCTTCTTCTTTTTTCCCCTCTTTTAATAAAATCTGATTGTTACTGTTTGTCAAAATTCTACACATCACAATAATTGAGTATTGCTGATGAGCTGCCTGAAAAGGAGTGAGAAGTCTGCACAACCTTCATGTCTTACAGTGTGAGTCTGCAGGGCCCAAGATGCAAAGAGATTTTCATTCAGTCTTTGCTGCCCAACCCTCCAGCTTTGGGAAGAATGTACATAAATGAGATAATGAGATTTGAATAAAATCAAAGAGAGATGAGAAATTGGGGAATTTGACCAATACTTACCTATTAAATTCTCCTAATGTGTGGAAGAGTGAGAACAGCTGCCTTCCTCCAGTAAGGTACTAATGATTATTACAATTAAAAGGGGCAATCATGAGAACACAGGTAACAGAATTGACTCGTATCATTCCTCCAGCCCAAGGTTCAAACCAAGGATGATGTGTTTCTTCAACAACAAAAGGAAAAGCAATGCAAGAACTAGAATGAATGAAGTCTGTGAGAAGCCTCCACAGAAACTCGGTACAGCCTGGACAGAAACTAACACAAGGGGACCTGACAGACAGGAAGCACTCTCATGTCAAGTCCTTATCCCACAGCAACAATGAAGACTCTACAGTTTAAAAGAGATGACCCAGAATTTCAATACCCATGTTTTACAGTTGAGTTTCAGGCTCTGCCAAGAGCTTCCATTAACCTTGCATGAGCTGAACCACAAGTTCCTCCTCCAGGACTTGGCATATGACTGATGGCAAGAGGGCAACCAGCAGCTGCTACAATAACAGTCCAAGAACAGGACATGAGAATCCCCACAGAGGTCTGCAGAACAGAGTTACATCGTGCAGCTGAGGCCAGCAATGCCCTGTGAGCTGCAGCAGACAGAATCACCTGTTAGAAGCAGTTCTGGAGCTGAAGGAATCAGATGGGAACATCAAATGCCTGGCAGCATTTGGAGATAACTGAGCAGATTATCTGACAAGAGAGCTGAGTGACTGAAGTTCTGAAAAGTATGGGAAGTCACAAAGGAAAGGACCTGGATCATGAACTAGAGCCCTGCTTGGAGTAAGATTCAGAATACTTAAGTAAAAAATCCACAGATGGGAGTATTATAAACCCCTGAGATTGAATCATCGTATTTTGCTCAGGTAAGACATGGAAATGCTGTTAGTCCTTTTGCTATCCAAGAAACGTAAGCTCTGCTGGATTTCAATTTAGCACTCTAGGGTTCTCCAAGCTACTTCTCTTCATGAAAACTGATGTTAAAAATTGAAGCCCTGCTGAGGCAGATGGACATGCCCAGTGGAAGCCATCCTTTTCCAGTTAGAAAGTTACAACTAAGTCAATTTCAAAAAACCCTGAAAAGCCCTAACATACAGGAAGGCTGCAGAGTACTGTGATGCACAGCTGAATCTCTCTCATCTGTAGTAACCATAACCAGACAGGAATAAGGACTGAGCAAAACAGTAATTACAAGTCTGGAGATCCACCTTTTGCCTACTGATGTTCTACTGAACACCTTGGAGATGGAGGAATCCCTTTTTCTATGCAACAATCCCACTGCTTTGAGCCTATGGAACCCAAATAAACCTCCCCACAAATGGTCTTCCCTCTGACAGTGACAGAACACTACTGTTTCTCGCAGCAACAGCAGACAAAGCCCTGACCCCAAGGAAAGCATCAGACTTCTTTTTACACTTGTATGTACTGGAGGAAGACAGAGGCAATAATTTCTAACCACACACCAACAGAGGGATTTTAGAACTCTTATCTCAAGCACGTGTAAGAAAAGGGATTTGCTTACGTTCTGACACTGTATACAGGAGGTTCTGGGGTAAAGGAGGAGGTAGCCTTGCTCCCACGGGTGCAAGACTGGGCACTGCACTTGTCCCAGGCTGGTCACGGTTATTTATCAAGCTTGACTGTGTTAACGGTGGTCCTACAATGACACCATAGAACAGATCACTAACAGAACTCCACAGGTTAAATGTGCAAACAATTCAATGCCATTTGTTTATGCCTTGTCATTCAAAAAGCCCTGCCCAGGTAAGTTACTCCGATTCAACACCTCTTTTCTTTCCCAGAGAGGACAAAGCTTTAAGGGGAGGAAAAAAAAGGGGGGGGGGGCAGGGGGGAATGGGAAAATAAGTGTCTTTTCTTCCCCAGAGGATTATTGCTGTCAGAGCTTGCCTTAGGTAACACAGCTCCTTCCCCAGCTCTGCCATGGAGAACCAAGGCTTGCTCAGAGTGAGGGATCCTATTGGCAAGCTAGATTACAGCATTAAAACAAGAGCTACAGGGCAAAAGGCAATCACTGACAAGGGATGTGTCTAGCTATTTTTGCTCTGCTTGCACCACATACATTCATACATACATTCCCACTTACTAATTCTCAAAAAAAGGTCAGGGAGTTACACTACACCACCTACTGAGTCACAGCCACAGTCAGAGCACACGTCAGTCCACTCCACAGCAAGCCAACCCACCCACTGAAAGGCTTGTGCACAGTTTAGAGTTAACCCTCCATCAAATGCTGCCCTACCCCAGAGCTGCCTGTCTGACACACCCAGCACAGCACGCATTGTGTCGCTGAACAGAGAGAACCCCAACCCAGCACCCACCTATCTAACACACTATTTCTTCACAGATTTACATTGTAAGATACAGTAAGGTAACAAAAACACTCAACAGCCTTGGAGATCACTGTTGAGCTAAAACAGACCTTAGATGTACCAACTATCTACCACTAAAAAGCTGTCCAAATATAACACAGAGAAATTTATTAGAGCTTTTAGGAGACTAAATCTCAACATTAGTGCATGAGGGGAGAAAACAAAAGCTAGTAATCCAATTGTCAGTGATCAACCCAAACAGCACCAGGATTGGGAGATAATCTGAAAGACACCCCCCTGCTTCCCCACCCAATTTACGTGACTGAATCTGGAGTGTAGGAACACAGTAGCTTACAGTCTGATTTCCCAGGATTATTTGGAGCAGCACGTGGCTAGCAAAGAAACTCAGGCTTGTTACTTCCAACACATTTTCTCTCCCAGGAAGAGGCGATGTAAAGCAACACAGAACAATGCTTGGACTTACTTGGAACAGGGAGCACCACGGGAGGGGGTGCCTGCGGATGAGCCTGGGGGACCGGCAGCCTCATGTTACGAGCTGGACCGGGCAAAGGGGGCAGGAGCATACCAGGAGGAGGAGGGAGTCCCGGAGGTGGTGGAGGAAAAGGAATCATACTTGGCAAGGAAACTTCATCTACTACTAAAGGATCGTTTCCATGATCAAAGTGGCAAAGATCCCCAAGCACACAAAACCCTCGCTCTGCAAAACAGGACAGTTAATAGGCTTTTTAGAGAAAAACCACAGCAGCTGTCAGCGATGGGTCATCTCCCTTTCTGCTGGTGCTTCTGAGTAGAGAAAACATGCAATCACTGATCAGGAATCACATTACCAGACAAGATTTCAAAAGAATTCAAATGAGAATGACTGTTGATAAAAGCATACCTACATACACACATACATACACACAAGCTGGGGAGAAACAACAGGTCAGGAGCACCACCTGGTTCATAACGAACACATCAGAACCTGTAATCTTCATCAGAAGCACCAGAGGGTGAAACGTTCACCAAGCACATACAGAACTGTGAACAAACTCTGAATGTTCTTACCCAGCAACCAACAGACTGTAAGTAAACTGGTTCCAGTAAGCCTAGCTATTTCCCCAGTAAAATACAGGTCATACAGGTATCTTACATACCAGGTCTACTCCAAGTGCTATTGTGTCTTGGCTCGCTGCCTACATTTACTGAACACCTAAAAAACCATCACAGGATAACTGAAACAAGGTGCAAAAGCAAAAACTAAGGAACAGCTTACCATCATAATCCCGACATCTTCTCTTGGGAGGAGGGTTTCTGCCGAAGGAACTGGGGTTGCTGTGATTGTTATAGAAATTGGACCAGCTCTCCGTTGTGCTTTCGAGGTGATGCGCAGGTGCAATGACAGTGACAGCACTGGGAATAGACTGTGCTGAGGAATACTGCTCAGTGGATTTACTGGTAGACACAGACACAGGGTTATATGAGCCTTCCACATCATTTCTTTCACTCTTGAATTTCGATCGCTCTCGGTGATCTGTTTAAAACACAAAAGTTAGGTAACACCTTCCTGCTCTCTGCCAGGTATCACAGCCCTGAGGAAAGGTAACACACAACACAATAACCTTCCCTTAAATACTCAGTATTCTGTATGCTAAACTGTTCTTAAGGAGCTCAGTCTTACCAATGGAAGAAGAACTAAATAGAATGCAAACATGTTTCTTTGCAAAATGTACATTGATTCCTCTACTCCCCATCCCATCCTGTGTTACAGCTTTCTATTCTGAAGTCAAAAGAGGAGGAAAAAGGCTGAAACAACAAACCTGCACCCTGCCCTTAACTAACGCAGCCTCAACTTGCATTGAAGTCTATTGTGTTCTGTGCCTCTTGTTTTTCCAATAGACCTGAATGAGCCCTAAAAAGAACAGCAGAACACACAGTACCACCTGCAGTTACAAAGAAACCTTCTCTAAAAACACTAGCAATGAAGTGACAAAGCAGGTGACACTCTTTGTGGAAAAGAGATCTTTGGGGGAAAAATAACAAATAAATCAACAGCTTTGCCAACAGACACAGCACAAAAATACCAGCTACTGCTACCCACTGGTATACACCTGTGGATAAATCACAGAACCACAGCACCTCCCGAGCTGGAGGAACTCATCATCAGTCCAGCTCTTGGCTCCACACAGCCCAGCCCAGTCAGAGGTGGCACTGAGGGCATCGTCCAGGCGCTTCTTGCGCTCAGCCCAGCCCGGGGCTGTGACCCCTTCCTTGGGGAGCCTGTGCCAGTGCCTGACCCCCCTCTCAGCACAGAACCTCTTCCTGACACCCAGCTTAAACCTCCTCTGGCACAGCTTCATACTGTTCCCTCAAGTTCTATCCCTGGTCCCCAAAGAGAGGAGATTGGTGCCTCCCACTTTGCTCCCCCTTGGCAGGAAGCCACAGACTCCCATGAGGCCTCCCCTCAGCCTCTTCTTCTCCAGGCTGGACAAACCAAGGGACTTCAGCCTCTCCTCATAAGAATTCCCCTCCAGATTCTTCCCCATCCTCTGGACACTCTCCAATAGTTTTATGTCTGCCCCCAGGACTGGAGGTGAGGGCCCCCTAGTGCAGTGCAGAGAGGGACAATCCCCTCCCTGGCCTGGCCGTGCTGTGCTGGATGCACCCCAGGGTAGAGTTGTTGAGAAGTCAGCAAAGAAGAAAACAATCCTGTTAACTCTTCTGCTCTGAAGAACGGCATCTTCATCAATAATTCCAGGGACACAAAGCTCTCAACATCTGTTTGAGCTGCTCAAGGACATCTACAGCCTGCCAGACCATGCAGTAGGCAGGAGAGGCTCCCAGGCAGCACCTCGGGTACTCACCAGCACTCCGGCTCGACTCCCGGTCTTTGCTCCTTCCCCGGCTGCGGCTGCGGCTTCGGCTCAGCCCTCGGCTCTTACTGCGACTTTTACTCCGGCCCCTCCGCCAGCCAGACTTCTCTCTGTACAGGTCACTCCTGTCGTAGTACCTGTCATAGTCCCTCCATTTCCCATCATCTCTCTTCTTCTCTCTGGTTCTGGAAAAGACACACGTAGAGCGTGTTGATGAGAGAGAAACCAAATCACAACCAAGCTTGCAGCAAGGTAAGGTGCTGTTCATCCTTCCCACCCCACCTGCACAGCACAACACTCCCGTCACAACTCCTGACATGACAGAAAATACAGAATCTCAAAGCTGCATCAGTCTCATTTGAAGAAACCAGCAAGGGGAGGATGAAGAAGAGTTGGGAAGGTGAAAAACTCTGATGATCAAACACAGAACATGTTTCCAAAGATGTTGACAGTGTGTGAATAACCATCTCCAACTCCAGAACACACCTCCCTCCCCCAACAATGCTCTTCATTTATAGCCAGGGCAAGAATGGACCTGATGACATTCCTGGCACTGTAATTCGAAAAACAGCCATTTTTTTAGAAGAGACCAACTCCTAGTGAAGGGTTCTCATGCACACGAGCAGCATACAGAATGCACTGCAGACAGAGGAAAGGAGGGAGGAAATGCTCTCAGTGAGAAGTCCCTACCTACGAGGTGAAAATCCAGAGTTAAAGATTGCCAGTAAACACAGAAGAATATATTAATGGATATTTTGGTTCAAACTAACCTTTGCTCACTGGAATCTGTGCGGCTTCTCTGTGGACTGGAATACTTCTTTTTCCTGCTGTCCCTCTCTTCTTCAACTGACTCTTGAAAATTCTGTTTAAGAGACAACTACCAACCAAGGAGGAGTATCACTGATTTGAAACTAAGAAAGCCAGACCAAGATTCTCTTTGAGTTAGCACCCCATATATAAACAATGTTCAAGTTCCACTTGCACAGCACTACACGTCATCAAGTGCTGGAGGTTGTCGGGTTTTTTTCCCAAATATTTCAAGTTTTTTTGCAGAGGAGGTGCCCCAAAATAAAACTACTTTTATACTTTGTTTTTAATCAGGATTCATGGAAGGTGAGATCTCCAGCCACTCTCTGTCCTGTTAGAGTTCTACAAACGAGGTATCTCCTGAATCTCCTAACTGGAACACAACTGAGGAGAGTTACTTCTCCAAGGAGGCAAATCACTCATTTATGCTTTGAAATAAATGCTTGAAAGGGAAAAACCCATTCACAGGGTTGAACTAGTCACATCACTTGCTGGCCACGACAAGAGCCGTTCTAGAGGTCTGTGAGCTGTACCAGTGCTGTGAATCCCTCTGAACCAGCGCTGTCTTTTCGCTGCTGTTGCTGCTGTTCTACACTGCTCACAAGTTACTGTAACTTTGGGTGACAAAGGTTACATGCACTAATCTATAAATTATTCTTTTCCCATTAAAACAAAACAAAAAAGGAAGGCTTCCTGCATCCCTGCTCAGGATTCTCCAGGGAGACAACCTGGCCTGACAGGGCACAGCCCAGCCCAGCCAAGGCCCTATCTGGCATCTGGGGTCCCTTCCAGCCCTGACTTAGCCAAGACCCTACACCTGGTTTGGTCTGTATCCTCCCTTTGCAGGAGGCACCTGATACACTGAGCTCTTTGACAAATCATTAAGGCCCTGCTGATGCTGAAATAACGAATTAATGTCCTGATCCTGTAGAGTTGTCCTATAAAGCTGTCCTAGATACTGGCCTTATTCCTGCCCCCTCATCCTGGCCAAGCCCCCAACTCCTCCCTTGGTTAAGCCAGCTGAAGGCAGTTCTGCAACTCCTGTCACAAGTTATGCCAGTACTTTGAGAACTGACTGGAAAACCAGTACAGTTAAAGCCTGTACAGTGGCAAATTATGAACTGCCATCGCCAAAGCTACTTCCATAAACTGTCAGGATTCTGGGTCTCATTCTCCAGTAAAAAAGGACATCAGAAAAAGAGAAAAAACCTAAAGAGCAACTTGAATGTAAATCAGCTGATGAATCACACTGTCAAACAGGGACCCACATTCCACAACAGGATATAATACAGCTTTGTTTGGAGTGACTGACAGATTTCCATCTGCAATTACATGTCACCTTCATGGCCATCAGCCAATTTTAACTCTGAAGAGAGAACAAATAACTCCAGCAAGGTCTTTCTTTCATGTTATTTTAGGTTCACAGGCAAAGGCACAAATCTGAACGCTCATTTAGAGCACTTGTCAGGAAAACAACACTCCCCATGGTCCGTTTATAAAAAGAGCAGCAGTTTGTGCTCTTAACACTGTGTGACAGCAGCGTCCCTGGAGCCAGGGGGAAAGGACTAGAATGGCATACCTACTCTCTGACTTTATTTGCACCTTTACTGCAGTAATTAAGACACACATCCAGCCTGGAGTACCTTTGCAAACAGTGATCAGAGCACGTGGAAATAAAGAACATTCACTTTGTGCTATTTTTTCCCCGTCTCTCTCTCAAAGCTGGTAGGTTATGATACTACCAACACAAAGAAGGGGTCTCTTGTCCTGGAAAATCAACAGCTTAGAGGAAAAACCCAGCAACCTTAGACAGGCAATGGCAGATGATTATACAATACACAAACAGATTTAGATACCTGTGGAAAAATATAACTCTGTTTTTATCAAAAACCTGATTTTTTTCCCCATTTTTGTCAATTAAACTTAAAACAAGAGAAAAGAATGAACTGTTGGTACTCGAATGCTGCCTCGCTTTTAAAAGGAACTATCAGTACAGAGGCTGCCACATTTCACTGATTTGAAGCATTACAGAAAACATGTACAGTGATTTCTACTCCACTCAGAACATACAAAATCAGAAAAGGAAGTGTTTTGGAAGGGTATTGCTTCTTCCCCCTCTTTTAAGCCCTTTCAAATCATTACCAGCTTGTATTGCCAGGGGTGTCTGAGTAGGCTTCCTGAATGCTGTTAATCCAGATCAAAGGTAGACTCCTACAAAGGGATTTTAAAATGTCCTTGTCTGAAAGGCCATCTCCCATTCTAATTCAGATGCACAGGCATTGTAAAGATCATTAGTCACAATAAGGTGGATTTTTCTTTCACTGCCTCAAGTGTACAGGACAGCTCATTTGAAAATTAGTGGCAGGTAGACAGAGAAAAAGGTTACCTCCTCCTTGACTTCTTCTTTGTCCTGACCTGCAGGCTTTGCTTCTACTTTCGTGGGCTCAAGAGAAGGAAGGTAACTCTTTGTGTACAGACTTTCAAACAGTTTATCTACAAACCCTGAAGTTTCTGAGGATACAGAACACAAGAAAGTATTGTTACATATTGATTTAAGGGCATTGTTCTATTTCCCAGAGAAGTCCCCAAAGAAAAGTCATCCAGGAGAGGAGGGCTGCTCACAGCAGCAGCTTAATGAACAGCAGTCCCATTCAAGGGGCTGGAATGACGTTTCTGGAGCTTGAGGTTGTTTATCTAGACACAGAAATTCATCAGGTATACCAAAGACAGAAACAGAGAGTTTTCCTGCAATCACAGTTACAACTTTGAAACGTTCTGCGGGGCAAGGATGGCTGAGACTTATGGTCCAGGTATAAGCAGCCTCTCGATGGCACTGTGTGATGGCAACGTGGCACATCACTCACACAAGACTAATCACCACTTTCCATCAGACTGCCCAAAAAAGCCCAATAACATCCTCAGTGAGTGCCAGAATTTCAGTTGTTTAAAACCTTAAATTTGAACCAAATGCCTATGAGAAGCTCTCCAGAAGCCTGAGAGATTAATATGGACCAGGTTTTCAAAAGTTATCAAACACCTGCCAGGGAAACTCTGGCAGTGTGCCTGATACTTTAACCAGCTAGCTTTCATTTCAGAGGATTTCCTCCTACCCACCAGGAACCAGACCAAGCTACACAACTTCACCTTAGATTTTTTTTTAAATCACAGGATCTTTATTCCTTCACCCCCTGTAAGAAACATTCAATTCACAGGTAACAAGAAGTATTTGGAAGGCATCCACAGTGCCCCATCCTCCCTCCTCCCCCCAGTGAGAACCACTGAGCAGGTAAGCACAGTACCTTTCTGCAGAAAGACATCCAGCTGATCTGCACAGAAAGCCTTCAGCTCTTTCTCTGGCTTGTCTTTCTTGACTAACGCCACGACATAGTTGGCCAAGGCTGAGGGGTCTGCGTCACATCTGGGGAGAGAAAGAGCCGCTCTTGTCTGCAGCAGCACCCCGACACAGCCGTGTCACAGAACACACCCAGCAGCACGTGTGTCAGACACTCTCCTGACATCCCACACCGCTGGGATGGCTGAGCCAGCAAAGGTCCTTCCCAATTACAGTGCGATGGTTTAGTTGCCCTGTGACCTCCCCACACCTGAGGACATTCCCAGTCCTTTTCTCCCCCCAGAACTTTGCTTAGGAAAACCAACTTCTCCTCTGTTGTACCCAAAGATCCAGTCCTAGGGCAGCACAGCAGAGGCCATGGCTCTTGCCTGACTCAGCACAGCACCACCACCCAGTACCGCTCTGCAGAACAGTCCAGCCAGCACAGGGGGGTCACTGCACAGCTGATGTGAAGTGGCTGGGGAGCATCGGGCGGTTGTTAATGTGAAAAGTAGTTCAGAGAGACATTGCAAGAGTGCAGGTTAAACACACACACAGAGACACGTTCTGCACAGCTCAGGTTACGGTGCTGAACACACTGGGGTTCTCCTTCCCCAGGCCTATTCCCGTGCCCTCACGTGTTACAGTCACCCCTTAGCACTGGTAACGTGTCCGAAGGGTGCAGTTACCCATCCGGAGCCGCGCTACCCAAGCCCTTGCCTAGTGCCATGAAGGCCAACGACAGCCAGCTCTGTGCAGCAGCACTCTGCTCCTAACCAACAGATCAGGTACCATTTCAGATGCCATTATTCTCCTGCTAGAAAAAGTCCACGTATGAACTAGACTAACAGTGTTCAGTGATCAAGCAACAGCTCCTCACTTTGCCTCTCTCAAAAGATGCGGATGCAAGCTATCAGATGGTGGGTTGGGACCTGAGAGTTTGATGGTTTAAAGGGTTTTTTTAAGGTTAATATTTAGAGATGACTGTGTGTTTTCCAAGAACGTTAACTATGGAAATAGAAGGAAACAGTATAAAGTATACAGACCTCAAGAAGGAAAAAGAAGATAATCCAGAAAGCCAACAAACAAGGTGGTGACTGGTTAGAGCGAATAAAACCCCTCACTGAGCAGCCAGCCCAGCAGCTCTTCTCTGTGTTAGTTTGCTCGCCATTCCCAACATCCAATGAAAGGCACGTGAAACGCAGGAATTAACAGCAAAGAAACCACAAATCTACAGATTTTACGATTCTGCACAACTGGCTACAAAGCTCCCATGTCAGTAAGGGAGACGACCCATCACTCCACAACCCTTCCCATCCCCTTCTGCAAACAGTTCCTCCGAGGCACAGCACTGCACGAGGCGTTGCAGGAGCGTGCACAGGGGCCATGCGCTCCTCCAGGTTAACCACCGCTGCCTCTGCACCCTCGGCTGTCAGGGCCCACCAGCTCATCCCACGGCTCTGCCACTGGCCCTGGTCTCTGTCCCTGTAGCGCGGCTCTCAGACAAAGGGACGCTGGGCAGCACAGAGGGGCCACTGGCACTGACCAAGGAGCAACAGCCACGCTCCAGCCTAGACAGGCTTTCAGAAGCACCTGACCAAGCATCAGAGAGACCCTTTATCGTACAAGGGAAAGCAGGGAAACCCCAGAGGGTTTTCAAAGGGCTGCTGCTCAGTGACTACAGCCGAGCCGAGGCCCATTTAAAGTGCCGAGAGGAGCGTCGGCAGCAACACCGTCCGACCGCCCGTTGTAACCGCGCCTCCCGCCGCTTCCAGCGGGCCCTGGCTTTGCTGCGTGGGAGCTCTACGGCTGGCGGCTCCCGACGAGGCGCCTGCCCGGAGGAGCCGCCGCCGCTACCGAACTCCGCGGGGCACCGCGCGCACCTCCGCGAGCAGCTGCGGCCCGCGCGCCCCGGCCGCCCGCCCCGCCCCGGCCCCGCACCCGCCGCTGCCCGCGCCGCCCGGTAACCGGCCCGCGGCTCCGGCTCGAGGGCTGCGTTACAGACCGGCCCTCAGCGGCGGGACAGGGCGGCCCGTCCCCGCCGCGCTCCGCGAGGGCCTAAGGCCGCGGCCGGCACGCAGGCCCGGGGACAAAAGGCCGGAGCCGGCGCCCCGGCCCCGGGTAAGCGCCGAGCCCCGGGCTGAGCGCTGCCAACCGGCGCCGCCCGCGAGCGCTGCCCGCCCGGCGAGCCCCCCCTCCCCTTCCCCTTCCCCTTCCCCCGCGGCTCCGCGCCGGCCGCGGGGCTGCCCCGGCCTCGGGTGCGCAGGGCCCGGCGCCGCCTCGCCCGGCTGCCGGGTTCGCCGGGCCCCGCTCCGCTCCGCTCGGGCCCGCGGGAGGCGCCGCGCCCGCCCCGCACCCGCCGGCGCCCGCCCCGCCGCGGGGAGCCGCCTCCCGTCACGGCGCGGCCCGGCCCGGCCCGGCCCCCCGCCGCACCGCCGGCCGGGACGGCGCGGCCCCCGCCCGCACTCACATCGGCTCCAGCAGCTTGGCCAGCCAAGACTTGAGAGCGTCCACGTTCTCTATGATCATGGTGACCCCGCTGCTCCCCCCGGCTCCGCTCTACACCATCGCCGCCGCCCGGCCGGCCCGGCCCGCTCCCCGCCGCAGTCGCTCGCCCCGGCCCCTTCCCCCCGCCGCGGCCTAGTACAGGAACTAGCCGCCAGCCCGCAGCGCGACCTGCTGGGCGTGCCCGGGGCGGGACTAGGCCGCCGACCGCCAATCGCACGGCGGCGCTCGCGCCCCGCGAGCCAATAGCGGCCGCCAAGAGCCCGTCCCGAAGGTCAGCGGAAAACTAGCGGGCTAGGTGGAGCGAGCACGCGAACCGTGTGCGACATCTTGGGGGGGGGGCTCTTAAAGGGGCAGCGCGGCCCGGCGCGCGGGCACCCGCCGAGCTGGCGCCCCCTAGCGGCCCGGAGGGCTTTCCCCATGCCGCGGGAGCGCTCGGCCCTGGGGCCGCGGCAGCAGCGGGGCCGCGCGCGCGGGGCGGGAGCCGGACTCCGGGCGGCAGCGCTGCCGCAGGCGGCGGGCAGCGGCCTCCGCGCTAGAAAGGACCCGCCCCGGGGGGGCGGGGCGCTCCGTGTCCCGTGGGGCGCAGGCCCGGCAGCATGGCGGTGAGTGCGGCCCGCGCGGGAGAGCGGCCCCGGGCCGGCCGGCCCTGGCTGGCGGCGGCTCTCGGGGCCGCTCCTGGGCACGGGCCGGCCCTGGCGGGCAGCGCGTGCGGCAGCCCGGGCGGGCGGGAGGGGACAGGCCGGGGCCGGCCGGGCCGGGCCGGGCGCTGCAGCGTTCCCCGGTCGCCGCGGGGTCTCCGCTGCGCTCCCCGGGCCGTGGGGCGCGCAGCCCCGTGCGGGTCGGCCCTCGCCGGCACCGGGGCGGGTGCGGCTCCTGGCCCAGGCGCCGCGGGGGCACAGCCCGGCCCTGGGGCCCGCGGGTGCGGGGCCGCGGCGCGGCTGTGCCGGGGGAACAAGGGAGAGGCCGCGGTAACGGGCTGGAGCCGACCCCAAGCGCTTTGCTGGGCGAGCTCCGAGCCCCGGCTCGGGCAGCCGAGCTGCCAGGCGCCGTCCCGCGGGGCACAGCCGGCGTCCCGGCCCCGCTCCCGCCTCCCGTTCGTCAGCAGCGAGGCGAGCGGCGTGCGGCGTGCGCGGGTGTTCTGGCAGCTGCGGGGCGCTTTGCCTCGGGAAAAGCTGGTCAGCCCTTTCCTGGAGGTCTCTGGTCTCAGAAGCCGTGTCTGCAGGGTCCAGGCTCGCACAGACCACGGCGTTAGCGGTGCTCTGACTGTTACCGTGCTGCAGCGTCCAGGGAAGTGCTTCCCTGCAGCAGAAGCAGCTGAGGAGGGGTCTGCAGCACGCTGCAGCTCTGTGTCTGCTCACCCATCAGCCAGGCTCTGCTTTCCCCTGGGCAGGAACGCAAAGGGACAGCGAAAGTTGATTTCCTGAAGAGAATTGAGAAGGAGATCCAGCAGAAGTGGGATGATGAGCGAGTCTTTGAGGTCAACGCTGCGGATAGACAGAGCCAAAAGAGGTATTGTTATGTTTTGTTGCCAGTTTCATCTTTAACTGCTTGAAAGGTCTTTTCAAGAAGACTGCTTTCCTTCAGACCCAAGGTGGTGTCTTTTGGGTGGTCGTGGGTCACCTGCAAGTACTTACACATTAACCTGTTGTCTCTGTAGCTGCTGACATAAAGCAGTGGTGTATGTGTGCCAGCCAAGTTGCAGTAGGGTGAAAAGGGCCTTCTTGTTCCTTGGTACTATTGGTACCCTCTGGTACTGTAAAATAGAATCTCTTTGGTGACTCCTGCTTGCTGACGTGGAGGAGACTTCTCAGCGTGCTGCCTGAGCAGGCTGGGGGGGCCTTTCCTCTCCCAGTTGGAGCAGATGGCTCCCTGCACTCCAGGAAGCTGTGCACTTGCTGCACTGAGAAGAGGCGACTTGCACACTACCTCTGGTATTGTTCTGCTTGGCACAGGAGTGGATGAAGTCAGGCATGTGGTCATGGCTCCTCCTCAGATGAGGTGCTGTGACTTCTTCTAGAACAGGGACTGTGTTGTTGGCTTCGTCCCACTACCCTTCTCTTGTGATCTGCAGCTCCAGCAGTGTTAGTCCCAGGGCTCAGTAGGACCCACGTGGTGCTGAGGGTGTGAATGCTGACTCAGGGTGTAGTAACAGCTGTTGTGTGGAGCTCTCGTGCTGTAGGACTCTTATTTACTTAAATTCAGTCTGCTTTAAGCGTGCACTGTCTTGCAGGTTGGCATTCAGGGCTGTAATTAACGGTGGAAGTAGTAGATCAGTTTTACAGTATGGAGCATTTTAATACAGAATTTCAATGTTCATTGCAGTCATAGGAGATCTGGGTCTGTTTTCCTTTCCTTTCTGGTATTTGCCTCCTCTGGCTCCTTTGAACTGCTCTGGGTTTTACCTTGCTTTTCCTGTTTCTTAGTTAAAGAGTTATATTTTAATGGAGCATTCTACTTCTGACCTGTGCTGGCTCTGCTCAGTGTAATGTTTTGCTTGGGCAGTGGCTTTCTGGTCTTGTGGTAAAGCACTCCTGAGCTGCTGCCTGTCGATTGCACCTGGCTGGTTTCATAGCAGTTGCTGGCTTCCCAGCTGCCCGGGAGGGGACGGAGCGGAGCTGCTGGAGGGACGTGTCTCTTGGGTGCAGGCAGTGTCCTGTGGGGTTGAGGAAAGTAAGGCCACTTCACTCTTGCTTTTATTTCTGCCCCAGAGTAACTCTGAGAAGCTGGTTTAGGATGAAGGCTCTGGGAAGGTTCGTGTGCTCGGGAGCACAGGTCCTCTCGGATCACTAGGGCCCATGCCCTGCGCGGTGTAGAGAGGCTTCTCCTGGCCATTAGACATCTGGGCAGGTCTCAGAGGGGAGGAAGCAGTGACCTGGGCAGTGTGAGGTTAGGTACTTGTGTGGGAAAGTCAGGCTAAACCACGCTAATAACGTAAATAAAATAAATAAATAAAAGCAGTGTGGCAGCTTCTTAAGCTGGGGTATTTTGAGGCAAACAAGTGACTTGGTCTCTGTGTCCCTTTATCCCCCTGCGGCGGCGTCCCCAGGGCGCAGGCGAGGTGTGGAGTGTGAAGGTGGAGGTAGCAATGCCCAGTGACCTAAGGATCTGGAGGCTCTCTTGGTTGCTTTGAGAGGTCAGGTTTCAATGATACAAAACACTGAGCAACAGTCTATCTCTGGAGGTGTGAAGGGAGTGACTATTTGCAGTGTGCCACTAGAAAGCCTGAACTTGGGCACTGGGAGATGAACCAAGTGACTCCACGCCTTTGCAGTGGTTAGTTTATAGACACAAGATGAGGACTGGTCACCTTTGGGAAGATGTTCCATCTGTTCCGGAGTTTCTCTGTGCTGTTGGGCCTGTGTGGGTTTCTCTTTTAGGATGCTGAAGGCTGTTACTGTATCAGTCTGTAACACCAAACTCATGTTGCTGGCAGGGAAAAGACTGGAGTGTTGCTGATAGTAGGCAAACATCTGTGAACTGTTTTACTTGTGCATCTCCTGATGATCACTCCAAAAGCTAATTACATGGTTTGATTCTTTGAATTTCTCCCCAGCAAAGGAAAGTACTTTGTTACCTTTCCTTACCCCTACATGAACGGCCGCCTTCACCTGGGACACACGTTTTCTTTGTCTAAATGTGAGGTAAGAGTGTTGCTGGTATCTGTAAATGCTGCTGTAGAACAACTGCTAATTCTGTAATTAAACTTTGAGCGAGCTGCATGCCTTGCTAATTATAGATTCAATAATGACTTAATTCAACCTTTCCTTCCCCCCCATGTTTTCAGTGCAGATATTGCTGGTTGAAATGAAATGCCACTGATTGGGTTTTTTTAATTCTAGGAGGCTGGGCTACAGTTGTTTCCCCTCTTCATGCTTTCAGATCTGCTGAGGTTTTTAGAGGATGCTGCTTCTCTATCTGCTGAGTGGCACAAACCTCACAAGGAGTCGTACCACCTCTCTTTGTGAATACTGTGTCTACCTGGGTGCTAACTGGTAGTTAGGTGCTGCTGGATAGGATTCCACAAAATCAGTCTCCTCTTTCCACCCATTCTTCTCTAGCCAAAACCAGACTCCTGAAAGGCAGGAAAGCTTATGCCTGTGTGCAGCCAGGCAGTGGCAGACCTTATCAAAGAAGAGAAGGTGAAACTAGATTTTATTAATGAGCTTCCTAGGTGCTGTTGACTGTGTTTGTCTACCTGTCAGTAGTCTCATGTTAAAGAAGGACTTGCACTTAAGTTTTTGGGCAGGGGGCTAATTTAGCTTTGTGCCATTCCCGCCTAATCTGGGTTTTTTTGCACTTTATATAGTTTTCAGTTGGGTTTCAGAGGCTGAAGGGGAAGAACTGCTTGTTTCCATTCGGTCTGCACTGCACTGGGATGCCCATAAAGGTAAGATGGTTTGAGCTGCTGAGGGCTCCTCTCATCTCCTGTGTACTTAAGGCTGTTAAGGGCATTGCTTGCTGTACATCCAGAGCATCATGTTAATTTATGCAAGAATCCATGGAGACACAGTGTGATTTGGAACCAGGATTTGTAGTGATGATTTGTTGTGCTTGAACTATATGTTACTACTTCCTGGAAAATAAAATGCTTTAAGACTAAGTTTACTTATTGTATCTTTTAATTTGCAAGAAAATTCCCCCTGTAAACCTGTTCCTGCCTTGGCAGGCTTTCTTGGAGCTGCAGGGTCTGCTATGAGTTACTGCAATATCCAGGAAAAGTGTAAAGTGCTGTCATGGAATGCAAAGAGTAACGAGTACTCTGTAGTTAAGGTTGAAGCAGTTGCACAGCAGAGTGCTGATAGATGCCAATAACTCTCCTTAGGCTTGTGCAGATAAGCTAAAACGAGAAATGGAATTATATGGCTGCCCACCTGAATTTCCTGATGAGGAGGAGGAAGAGGAAGAAAATCCTGCCAAAAAAGAAGAAGAAATTATCATCAAAGACAAAGCAAAAGGCAAAAAGGTAAAGTTTAAGATAGGACTTTCTGGAATGGTAACTGCTCTCAGAGCTTCAAAGTATGTGCTCTGGGCTTTTCCTCCTCAGGCTCCTCAGAGAAACCTGTGATACAATTACTGAGGTTGTTTGGTTGTCCCAAGGTAGACTGGGGAGACAGACCATCTCTGTGTGGTTCCAGAGATACCAGTTTAATTCATGCAGTCTTACTGGTGAATGGGCACACCCTGTAGTAGTTTCCTGAGAATAATGAAATCATCCAGAGTAATGCTGTGATTTCCAACCTGCTCCTCATCCCACCCAGAGCATTCACAAAGGAGCTGTAGGAAGTAACTGTGCTTTCTCCGTGGTGGGGGTTACATATACACCCCCTGTTCTGATTGTTGTCCTGTGAATTGGTAGCCTGTTCTGACTGGATGTGCTCAGCAAAACCCTCCCAACAGTTTTTGCTTATCAGGTGTTTAAATGAGATTGATGATTTGGGGAGTGTCCCAAAGAAAGGAAAAGAATCAAGTCTAGGGGAAACCTGGAGATGTTCTGTATGTTGTCTGTGTCATAGGTTGTCATGTGTTGGGTTTGGGGTTCTGTCTGCTCCACATCAGCAGAAGATGTGCTTGTGCCTGCTTTTGCAGGTACTGAGTTGCTGTTGGGTAGAGACATGAGATGTTCAGAGGGCAATAGCTGGAAAAGCAACGTGAGTAAAGAGCAGGAAAGGGTTTTGATGGAAGGCTGGAGTGCAGGACTGCTCCACCTTTACGTAAGAACCCCTGTCTGCTTGAGCAGGACCTCGGTGAGGAGGTCATGTCTTGCAGTTTGCCTTGGCACACCCTTTCTACAGGTGGATCAGGTAGATCTGAGTGTGTAACCGTGGGGAAGGGGGGTTAATGTGTGTGCAGGTCAGTACAAGCTGGGGGATTGTGTAGATCAGAAACTCTACTTGTTAACTGTGGTGGTTGGACTGCCACAGGAAGGATGCCAACATACTCCTGTTAACTTATGTATCTGGGTCTAGAAGCCATAACATGAATAGCTTTATATGCTCAAGGGCATCTTTCTCCATCCTGAATACCAGAACGAGCACTCTTCTCATCACACCTGTCCTTTCAGAGTAAGGCTGCTGCCAAGACCGGCTCTTCCAGATACCAGTGGGGAATCATGAAGTCCTTGGGTCTTTCTGATGGAGAAGTTGTCAGTTTTTCTGAAGCTGAGCATTGGCTGGATTATTTCCCCCCCCTCGCTGTGCAGGACCTGAAGAGCATGGGATTGAAGGTAACACTGACAGCTAAAGTGCAGTTCTGCAAGGAGCTGTACTGGTATTACTGTGTTTGTGAATGGGCTGCTTCCCCTTTGAGAAGGTTGTCTGCTGAATGCCACCCCATGCCAGGAATGTTTCAGGTATTTGTGGAGTTTGTGTAACCTTTCACTTGCCATGGGTGGCAATAAAGTGCTTTCTTACACAGTGCTCACACCCTCTGCAGTGATCACAGCTGGAGATGACTCAAAAAGAGGAGTGTGACTTTCTTCTTCCCTTGTTGGATGAGTGACCTGTTGACAGTTGTTCTAGGAAGAGCAGTGATGTGGCATTCAATAAAGACGCTTGTCCTACTGACTGCAGGCTTTAAAAATAAAGACAGATAGAGATTGTGCAAGAAGGTAGTGCTGAAATTTAGCTGAGTGGCTGGTTAAAGCTGCTGAAATTCACAGAAAGCAGGTGGGCCTGGAGCCTTTGATGCCTCAGCTCTGAAGGGCTCCATGCAGACTGCACAGCTGGGTTTTAAGCAGGCACCCTTGGTCTCATATGCACTCAAGGTCTCCTTCTGGAGAGACACTTCTATTTGTTTCTGAGAGAACAGTTTTGCTGTGGTGAGGTTCTTGCAGTCCTGCTCCTGCGGTGGTTTACTGAGGCTCCTCTGTTCCCAGGTGGACTGGAGGCGCTCGTTCGTCACCACAGATGTCAACCCCTACTACGACTCCTTCGTGCGGTGGCAGTTCCTCACGCTCAAGGAGAGGAACAAGATCAAGTTTGGGAAGCGGTAAGCCTGCCTCTCAGCTGGAGTCCCTTGTGAATGGGGGAGAGCTGAGCTCTACCAAAGACAGAGCCCTGTGGTATGTCTCTAGAATGTACTTTCAATCTGTATTAAACTAAAGTCCGTTCACTTCACGTGCTCCACTAGACATATTATGAAGTAGTGTGTTTATTGTGCTAGCAAGGTGGGTAAGATTGTGTTCCTGCATTAGTTTTTGCCTGGATACCAACCCAAGGAAAAAAGGGCCAATACTGAAAGCTCTTGTGAGAACTGGATGGTGACACTGGAAGTGAATTGTTGCAAAGTCTGAACATACCGTTAAGGGCTCTCTCTTTCAGTAAGATCTCTTCATCTTTGTTTTTTTCTCTTTTCCTTTTGGGCTAGACACTATTTTATTTGCTAATAAATGAAAATACCTTTTCCTAGATACACAATCTATTCTCCAAAAGATGGACAGCCTTGCATGGATCATGACAGGCAAACAGGAGAGGTGACTTTTTAAACATTTTTATGTATTGTTTATGATATTAAACACTGAATAGAAAGAGAAGTGGTATCTTGGAGCGATGTGTGTTTTGTACATAGTGTTACCAGTTCTCAGTTGTCAGTAGATGTGAAAATTGAGTGAAGCCCTCATTTGGCACCACTGGATCGTATATTCCATCGTAGCTGTTTCCTGTGATTCACTTTCTGTAATTTGTGCCAGCAGCACCCCTACATCATATCATTATCTACCCGTTGCAGCAAGATAAGTAAGCTGTCATTAACTTACCTGTTGCTGAGGTGGTGGCTGTGAGGAGTAGATTTTGGGATGCAGCAATACCTTGACCCCTCTGTCCTGCCTGCAGTGTGCTCACCAGCCAGTCGTGCCAGTGGAAACAGATTTACTTTGGAGAAGCATCAGTGCCTCAAGCAGCATTTAGGGTCCTTCAGAACAGGGGTTATTTTCTTAACTGCTTGAGCTGCTGTCATGCACTAATTGCTGCATTGTTTGTGTGACTCGTAGGGTGTTGGGCCTCAAGAATACACACTAATCAAGATGAAGGTGTTGGAGCCTTATCCTGTAAAATTGAGGTGGGTCTGGAATTCCTAATGGCAAAGAGGTTGTATCTTGTGGGCAGGAGGGACCATTAAATTAGACAGCCTGCCTAATGCAGAATTCAACTTCACCCTGTGATTTCTGTCACTTCAAAGCCTTGGTCTCTGGTTTGAGCTGCTGTATTCACTGGTCTGTGGAACTCAAATTGGAGTTTGACAAAGAAAGAAAATTAAACCCCCTCAAAGAAATTAATGACCTGCTTCCATCCCCTAGGAAATGTTACTTAACGTTCATATTAGCTGAACAGCTCGCTCTGTATTGCTGTGAATGTTTTTATTTTGGTGACTTACACTTTTTTTCCTCTTTTTTCTCCCTTTAGTGGCCTAAGAGGAAAAAATATCTTCTTGGTGGCTGCTACCCTCAGACCAGAGACCATGTTTGGACAGACTAACTGCTGGGTTCGCCCAGATATGAAGTACATTGGCTTTGAAACCCTGAATGGGGATATTTTTATCTGTACCCAGAGAGCTGCCAGGAACATGTCCTACCAGGGCTTTACAAAAGATAATGGAGTCGTACCTGTCGTCAAGGAGCTGATGGGAGAAGTAAGCATCATGCAGCTTGCTGCTCAGGCTGGTCTCTTCCTGTGAGCTTACACCTAGAAGGGCCATAGTAGAATTCTACTTACAAAGAAAATACAGGAAGTTTTACAAAACTTCTGGTGTGTTTAGTGACACAATCAGAAGACAGCTTTCTTGGCAGCTGAGCTGCAACTGCTTCTGGGAGGTTAACCTGATGCACTGACCTGTGGACAAATGCATCACTGTTGCCTTAGCTTGATGAGTGACTGGTTTTAAGTACAATGTTCTGTGTGCTGGGGAGTAATGCCTTCAGCATGAGGATGGAAGAGGCCAGGAGAAAGTAATTGCTGGAGGGGGTTATGTGGAACAGGGGGTTGTTGGTGCTGATGTTTCTGGTACAGCTTTGAATGGGGCTTTCTTAACTCAGTGGTTGAATGTTAGTAGTGTGGATATTCCCTGTCCTTCGCTCTGTGCTTCAGGTGCAGTTAGTGGCACGTGTCCATCCCAACACAACAGTTAGTGGCATGTGTCCATCCCAACACAACAGTTAGTGGCATGTGTCCATCCCAACACAGAGTGCACTTGTGCTGTTGGTGTCACTGGGTCTCTGTTCACTGAAACATGCCCCATCTCTCCTGGTCCTGCTTTGAAGGGTGAAGCAGAAAGTACAGGTTGTGTTGCTTTGTTAGTAGATGTGATGGGTATTCAAGCAAATGGGAAAGGTAGCAAACAACTGGAACATCTGGGCTGCCTCCAGCCAGCACATAAATGGTCTTGGCAGAGGCTTTTCCTGCCTGTGCTTAATCGAGCTTTTGACACCGGCTTCCGAATTCATTCCTGTCTTGGTGCTGATGTGCTTCAGGTGGCTGCAGGCAAACTGTTCCATGGGCTGCCTTTCCAACTCTGTGCCTCAGTGGTTTTGCTTTCTGTGAATCGCTCCCCTACATCCTCTGGCATCTGACTGCTCTACCAGTAACTAGTCCATATACTGTCTCAAATGGGACACGTATGTTTTCATACCTACTCAGTCCCTCTCTACCTATGTATTTAATTTGTAGTACATAAGGAGTGCCAGTGATCTGAAGAATGTTGGCCAGGAGAACTTGCTTGGCTGGGCTGAAAAACTGTTACTTACTGTAACCGTGTTCCTTTGTCCTGCACAGGAGATTCTTGGTGCTGCGCTCTCGGCTCCTCTCACTGTCTACAAAGTTATATATGCTCTTCCCATGCTCACCATCAAGGAGGATAAAGGTAATGTTACAGCAGTGTCTTGCTGAAGCCTGTTGGATGCATGTTCAGTAAGTGTTGGCTGATATTTTACCCGTTGTAACTCTCTGTCAAGGAACTGGTGTGGTGACAAGTGTTCCCTCTGACTCTCCGGATGACATTGCAGCCCTGAGAGACCTGAAAAAAAAGCAGGTCAGTCTGTTAATTGAATTGCTTTTGTTCCCACCTCCTTTCCTTAGTGTGGAGGGTGAAAAGTGGATATCCAGTGGGTAAAAGGAAACCCCTGTTAATTGGAGTTTTGCCATCTCTTACTTGAAATCACAGTAGTTAAAAAGAAATGAAGTTAAAACCAGATGGGCTGCAACAGATTTCTTTATTCTCAGACTTCAAAAAGAGTTTTGGCTGAGAATCCTGTGACTTCTGCAGTGTGTTAAGGTATAGAAGAGCACCAGTGAGGTTGAAATAAATTCCTGTTGTGGAAATGACTTCCAGAAATGAGATGAAGACCTCTCTATGAATTTCAAATGAGACTTAAATTATCTGTTGCTCTTACAGCTTCAAGAGTACATCAGTGTTCAAACAGCCTGTCCTGGCTACTGAATTTATGTCCCACTGGTTTTCAGGGTAGAGTGACAGCTTTTCTTCCCTCTTAAGTTTGGACAGTTGTGACAAAGGATCACCTGGAAATGAGACTGGGGTTGAATTTGTGTGTGTGAAAGGGCAAGGAGGCAGGGAAGTGGTTTGCTTTATAACAGACTGTTGTGTACAAGAAAGACCCTGTGAACAGATAAAACCCCTTGAGTCTACATGATTTTTCTTCTAACCATACTGCGTTTTTCTGTACTGCCCAGGCTCTGAGGGTGAAATACAGCATCAGAGATGAAATGGTCCTGCCATTTGAGCCGGTAAGCACCCCCAAACCTGTCCACCTGCAGTAGGTGTGACTTGGTATTCACTGGTGCCACCTGTGCCTGCCCTTCCAGGATCTCTGTTCAATGCCATCCTTGGCTGAACTAGCTGAAAAGTTAGTGTTCATGTGGTGTGATAGTTGGATCCTGGGCCTGTTGGGTGTCACAAGGAAGATCTGTTACTCTGTGCTATACTTGGAGATAAAGGAAGTGTGAATTTCTGTGGGAGTTACTCATTTGGAGAAGTGATTGCATGGCTGTACTGGTGACCTGTTGTTTAGCTCAAAGGGACAGTGTGGTGACCAGGTCCTTATCCTACCTGTGCTCTGCAGAGAGCCAGAGCCCCGGGCTGCAACCACAGGCTCCCAGCTGAACCTCTTCATTAGAAAACATGTGTGAGAGGTAAAGCCATTGCAGAGTGCTGCACTGCCTTTGCTGCCAGCACCTGGCTGGCTTCATTGCTGGTACAGCTTGCTGCAGGTGTTGGGAGGTGGAGGTGGGATATTGCTCGTGGGAGGGCAGCTCAGGAATGCTCCTGGGGACTGAGTGGAATCACACTGATATTTTGCAAGTCCTGTGTAACTTGATTAGTAACTGATGCTGCAGATTTACACACAGAGTACAGTGGATGTTTGACACTATCTGTAGTTTCCCCTTCTACTGTCATTAGGGCTCTGTTTAATGCTGCTTTTAGCCAGAATACCATGCAGCACAAGCTGTCAGGTAACTAGCAATAACTGCCTCTTCTCCCCTTAACAATCACAGTTGGAACTCCCATGTCAGGCTTGGGACTGCCAACCAAGCAAAACATGCTTGTCCCTGTTCCATTCAGTGCATCACTTCCAGTGAGACTGGAATTCTGGGAAACAAATCTTTGTGTGGGATTTACTGTGCTGAGGTAATTTGAACTGAATATCTGACACTGTTCTGTTAAATCTCAGGTGCCCATCATTGAAATCCCGGGCTATGGCAACCTTTGTGCTCCAACAGTCTGTGATGAGCTCAAGATCCAGAGCCAGAATGACAGAGAGAAACTCGCTGAGGCCAAGGAGAGAGTGTACCTGAAAGGGTTTTATGAGGGAGTAAGTAATAAAAGCTTTTGATTGGTTTTCTTGCTGAGTTTGATTAGGAGGGGAAAAAAAGTGGGTAAAGATAAAGAATTAAAAAGACTGCAAGAAAGAAGATTTTTTTAAAAAAATGTTTTTGTTTCCTACAGCACTGCTCCTTTAGGCTTCTGCAGTCAGGTTCTGCAGCTGGAGGGGGTCTGTAGGATGGAAGAAAGAGCAGGGGAGTGTATGGCTGCAAACTGAGACTTACAGCCTGGTTTCCTAACAAGTGATGGTGGTGTGAGGAGTTGATTAAGTTGGTTACAAGTGTTGAATGTGAAACTGATATGAAGAGAGCAGTATGTGGTGTGAGCTTTCTTAAACTCCCCTGTCGTGTGTGAATGGCTCACTGGGGTGTGTTTCTAAGCTGGCAACAGCTTTTGTTTCTGACTGGCTGTGTTCCATCACCTGTGCACACGCTGACATCTCTGCAAGGGCACTCTGGGGAAAGGTGACCATCTGCTTAATGAAAAAAACACCTGTATTCCTATTTTTGCATGCCAAAGATTGCAGTAATGACAACTCCTTGATGTTTAGATAAGAGCTCTTGCACCTATTGCTAACTGAAAAAATTGACTCCAGTGACCCATCTCTTGCAGGTGATGCTGGTGGATGGGTTCAAAGGACAAAAAGTTCAAGATGTTAAGAAACATATTCAGAAGATGATGGTGGACAATGTATGTGGTAGTATGTACTCAGCTTCTTTTAAATTAGCCATCCTGTCTCTTCACAGTAGCTGAGTGGCTGAAGAAACCTCTCTGGGTCTGCAGTCCTCTTAGCAGTGCTCTGGATAGCTCCAGAGTGTGAAATGCTGATGAGAGAAGGGCTTTGTGTTCCTAGGCTAAGAGGGATGCCTAGCCTATTTGGGGACCTCTTATTCCCCTGTCATCCTGTCACCTTGTTTAGGGAATATTTTGGCAGTTTAATTTAATCTCTGATATAGTTGGGAAAGACCCAGATTATGTCTTTCAAGTCTGCCAGTGTAGGGTATTTGTGATGTGCAGACACCCCTCTTCTGGTGAGCAGTAAATGGATGATGATTGTGTCATCCCAGAGATTTTCCTGAGGAGGACTAGAAGTGAGGGAGGCTCCAGTTATGTAGTTGATATTCCCTTGTTGCAGCACTGTTGTGTTCAGGTTGCAGTATAACCCTTCATCCTGTCCTGCACCAGCACACGTGGCTGTGAGCGTAGAGTTACAGCTTGTCCTTACATCTGCCTTTACCCCGTGCCCTCCCAGTAGGGATGCAGTCAGTGAGCCTGCTTTGTGCTCCTTGTCCTCCTTTTTGTCAAGCATGGAGAGACTCTTCCCAACACTCTGGACTCATACCCTGGAGATACACAGTCAAGTGTTGCTCCTGTTTTACTCACTGCCTGAGTGCTGAGGCAGGGGGCCTGTGCAGTGGTGAAAGCCATGTGATAAAGGCTGTAAGACAGATAAGAATTGGGAGGGTGCTTTTTGGTAAGATGTAAGGATTTTCAAGACTTTGCAAAGTCCTTAAATCTTGGTTTTCCCTTCGGTTCTAGGGTGAAGCCATGATTTATATGGAACCAGAGAAGCAGGTTATATCAAGGTCTGCTGATGAATGTGTCGTGGCCCTTTGTGACCAGTGGTAAGTGAAGCAAAGCTGTAGTTAGGAAGTTACTGCAGGATTAGATCCTCCTTGTGGATTGCTTCTTACAGTGAATTTTTCCCCACTTGTAGGTATTTGGACTACGGTGAAGTGAACTGGAAGAAGCAGGCGTCGGAGTGTTTGAAGGGTCTGGAGACGTAAGTTATAAAAGTGGGTGTGAAGAGTGATTGCTGCTGGTCTAAAAGGACTGAGAGGGGTAGTTCCTAATAACTTGTTTCTTGCAGGTTTTGTGAAGAGACAAGGAGAAATTTTGAAGCTACTTTAGGTTGGCTGCAAGAGCACGCGTGCTCCAGGACGTATGGCTTAGGTAGGCAGAACACTCCTTTTCTCACTCTGCACTGCATGCAGGCAGTACTCATCCCTTCACTGGGGAGGCTTAAGTGCTCTCTAGTATGCAGAATGCTACAGGTAAGTGTAGAGCAGACTTACCCACTTAACACATTGGCCCTGCATCCTGGAGAAGGTGTCTGTTCTTGAACACATGGCCAGGGGTAACTGTATTTTTGGGCTACTGCAGTGATGCCACGCAGCATCTCTGTAGTGTTTTGCCTAGACCATTGATTGAAAAGGGACTTTGGAAGAAGGAATTAATACCATTTCCTTGGTGTCCTTAAATTCTGACTGACCTTCATCTGGTGTAGCTTGTGACGTGGGACAACTGTTGTACCTGCTTTACAGTACACAGCAAAGCATCACGAGCTGAGATTTTGTTTGGTAGTTGTGTGAAGAAGCTGGCTACAAAAATAGCAAATGCTTCCTCTCTCGTAAGACTTTCAAGTGCATAAGGTGCATTTTTAAAAGCATGAGTACTTGCACGTGTATATGTGTGTGTGCCCTTGAGAGTCGTAATCTGCTCCCGTGTTGGTGGGGCTGCTGCTGGCTGTACCTGATCCCCCTTCCATCTCTTTAGGTACCCGGCTCCCTTGGGACGAGCAGTGGCTGATCGAGTCTCTCTCGGACTCGACTATCTACATGGCCTATTACACAGTGGCTCATCTGCTACAGGGTGGTGACCTGAGGGGCCAAGGAGAATCTCCTCTAGGCATCAGGTACCACAGTCACTCCTTGAGCAGTCCTGTTGAATTCCCTGTGCTTATCTCCTGAATTGTTCTTGGCAAAGGCTTCCCAAGCAGGCTGAGTCTTTGCTTTTCTGTTTAAGAAGCCTCAGTGTTGAATCTGAGCTTGCTGTTAGGTAAGTTAGAGCGAATCTGGGAAAGGGAAATAAGGGAAGAGCATGGTGGCTAGAAGGTACAGATGCCTCCTTCCTCCTCTTTGGAAGTGTTCACATAGGTGCTGTGGGTAGAAGAACCCAGGACCCTAAGACTGCTCTGTGCCCTTGTTGGAGTGGTTGTGAACTTTCAGGCTTGAGGTAGTATGACTCACTGGCATTGAGGAAGCCATTGCCCATCTTGCCTTGACTCTTATGCTCTAATTCTTCAGCTCTGATGAACTATTCTCTGAAGTAGTTTGCACATCAGAACTGGAACTTCCCCTTTTCATATATAACTAATCTGAAAGCCTTTTCCAAAGTGTAGATTCTGACAAACAGAAATAGTTCTGAAAGACTTAGCAAGGTTTTAATTTTGGCTCAAACCTTGCTAATTATAGAGAGGCTACCTTGGTACTCCTAGTCATGTCTGGAAACAACCTTTGAAGTGAGCATCCTGAGCGCTGAATTACAGCTTTGATGTAATTGCATATAATTAGAGTGTACTCTTACATGAGTAGATAACATCCTTCTTGTAGTGCTAGCAAATGCTTTTTATGAAGACTTACTCTGTGGGTAAGGGAAAGGGGATTTATGGTGTGTCATGTCGGTCACCATTTGGTTGCAGAGATCTCTGGCAGATGGAGGGTCAGTGGCAGCACGCAGCAGTAACTGAGAGCACAGGAACCACCAGCTCTGAACCAGCACACTGGTGCAGGGAGGCAGGGCAGAGCTTGGGCAGAGCTTCTGCATTCTGGTTTGTTTCTGGTGTTGGACTCGCTCATCAGACCTCAGGCAAAGTACCTGTGCCCTCTCTGCCCTGTTTGCTCTGCTATCCAGTGGGGTGTGTTGTGAGAACCAGTGACAGGTTTGAGCTGCCTCATTCAAAATGCTGTGGAGCGTGAGAGGGACTTTCACTGCCATCTCAGTGTGGGGCTGATTCTGTGCAGGGCGCATCAAATGAGCAAAGAAGTTTGGGATTACATCTTCCTCAAGGCAGCTCCGTTCCCGAAAACTGAGATTCCCAAAGAGAAGTTGGACAAGCTGAAGGAGGAGTTTGAATTTTGGTACCCTGTGGATCTCAGAGTTTCTGGCAAAGATCTTGTCCCCAATCATCTGTCGTACTACCTCTACAACCACGTGGCTGTGTGGTCAGACCAAAGGTAAGCCTGGTAATGCCGAGCTGGCATGCTGGAAAGAGCTGCAGCCTTTGTGGTTCTGGGACACTGCCTGATGGCCTGGAGCATCTCCCCTATGAGGAAAGGCTGAGTGAGCTGGGACTGTTCAGCCTAGAGAAAAGAAGACTAAGGGGGGGACCTTATGAATGTTTATAAATATCTTAAGGATGGGATGCTGGGGGAAATGGCCAGCCCCTTTTCAGTGTCTGTGGAGACAGGACAGGGGGCAATGGCTGCAAGTTAGAGCACAGGAAGAACTTTTACACAGTGAGGGTGAAGGAGCCCTGGGACAGGCTGCCCAGGGGGTGTGGAGTCTCCTTCTCTGGAGAGATTCCAGCCCCGTCTGGACACCGACCTGTGTGCCCTGTCCTAGGGACCCTGCTTTGGCAGGGGGTTGGACCCCATGGGCTCTGGAGGTCCCTTCCAACCCCTGTGATTCTGTGACGTTCTGGGAATGTACAGCAATCAGAATTAGGCACAAAAGATACTCTTTCCTATTGCAGCTTTGTTACAGTGCCTGTAGTAGAAGTTACTGAAATAGAAGGCTTTCTACAAGTGTTTTCTCTGGCTTTTTTCTAGAATCCTTTAAGGATTTTAAGGATGAGTCTTACATACAGGTTGTAAACCACACTGTTCAAAGCAAAACTGAAATCTGTCTGCATGATATGACTTCTGGTCAGTGTGCTCAGACTGTTCTGAACTCTGCAGTTTGAGCCTGTAGCACGCTGGGCTTGGCAGTTCCAGCAGCTCTGGAGCTTTGGGTTTCTGTGTCCTGAGCAGGCAGCATGGTCCTTCTCCAGAGGACATGTGTAAAGCACTGAGACAGCAGTGGGGTGTCTTCAGGGCTTTTAGTTCCTTTGGGAGTGAATACTCAGTAACAGCATCTAGAGCTGAATCCAAATGCAGCTGATCTTGGAATGGTGTTTGGTGCTTTAGCTGTCTCTGGAGGCACGAGGTGCTGCAGCAGCACGTGAGAAAGTGACTGTGTAAAAGCTGAGTGGGGAGGAGGTAAACGAAGTGTAGTTGTAGGTGCAGTGCTCCCTGGTTTGCATTTCAGCAGTGATAATCTCACCCCTTTATTGTAGTTCTTTACATCTTCAAAGATGCTCTCATCTTTTCTTTAAGATGTCCCTCAAGTGTGTTTTGAAGGTTCCACTTCAGGTGTTTATCCTGAACTGGAACATAAAATGTTTGCTCTTTTTATAAGGGAGAACATATTTACCAACTGCTTTGCATCTTGTCTCATACAGGGAAAAATGGCCAGTAGCTGTGAGAGCAAATGGACATCTCCTCCTCAATTCTGAGAAGGTACAGTGAGGTTTCATGTGTGAGGTGGCTGTTGTGGTCGAAAGAGGCACCTGCCAGCCAGCCTGCAAAAGTCCTTCTTGGACTTTAAGGGGGGGAAATAGTGAAACTTCTGGTTTCATCATCAGTGGCTCCAGTTTTCTATTAGTCAGAGGTAAAGGCCTGTCTTTCCTCCAACTCTGACACTTCTCTTAAGTTACCTCTTGTGTAACTTCACCAGTTCAGTGCAGATCACAGTGTGTTGCTGTTAGTTTCAGGCTTAGGTAGAATGATTTTATTTTTTACTAAATTTTGTCTTGCTTAAGCGTTGGAGTGGGTGTGATGAGAGGGAAAGGTTTGTGCCAATAACTTGCCAATGTATGCAAGTTCTGATGTTGAACCTGGGAATTGGGCTTTGGAGACTGTCCAGTATGAAGCAAAACAACTTTCCAGAGTCCTCCCTGAAAACTCGATACTGGATGAGCTGAAAATGCCCATTTTGAAGTAGTACTTAAGTTGGGTATTTTCTGGAGTTAAATTTGGGTACCAACTGTCCTGTGTGACAGAGTTTGGGGTGGGATGCAGAAGCTGCAGGAGGCAGGTACCAGCTCCCCATGGCTGTGGTGTACATGGGCCTTACTTGTGCGAGCCTCAAGACAGGCTGCCCGATCAGGAGCTGGATGGGTGCTGCAGACCTCAGTCTGCATCTGTGGTGAGACTAGTTGAGATTTACTGAACTGCTTTTGCTGGGGGCCCTGAGAAAACCCTTCCTCAAGGGTTTGCACAAACCCCTGCTGTGTCTGCCTCGCTTCTCCAGCAGCAGTGTGGATGTGTGAGAGAACCACTCTTGTCTTTCAGATGTCTAAATCCACAGGCAACTTCCTTACCCTGACTCAAGCTGTCGACAAGTTCTCTGCAGATGGTGAGTGTGTTCTGACCTGCATCTGCTTTTCAGTTATGCCAAAAATGACTGAAATGAGTGCTTTGCTCTCAGAGGAGCAGTGGGTTTATTGGAGTAATGAATTACCATAAATCCACCGCTTGCCACCTGTTCTTGTTTGAAAAGCTGAGCTCTGTTTAGAACATTGGGCTGTGTGTTAGCACAACATCTGTTCTAACCAGGAACTGCTCCTGGCGCCAACACCTCCCAGGGGGCTGGCTCCACTCTTCACTGAAGCGCAGTCACATGCAAGCACAAGGCTGTGCTGCTGGTGGTCGCCGTGTACACATGTGTGCCCACCCTCCTTCCTGCAGGCTCTTGGTGTCTGGACAGTGACTGTACCAGCCTGCTGGTTCTTGGTGTCTGCCTGGCTTTCTTCCAGAGGAGGGCAGTGTCCCTCTCCTGGGTGAAGTCTGTCTTGTGAGGCATCTCTCTAGTTCACCAGGCAGTTTGTACCTTGGCCCTGCATTTTATTAACTTGTAATGAAAAGGTAGTTGTAATTAATGTTGAGTTCCATGCCTCCTGCATCTCTGTCTGCCAGCTAATGAATTGCATGCCAGCCACGTTAGCTGATCCACTTTCTTCCAGGCATGCGTTTAGCCTTGGCTGATGCTGGAGACACTGTTGAGGATGCCAACTTTGTGGAAGCCATGGCAGATGCTGGTATTCTTCGTCTCTACACATGGGTGGAGTGGGTAAAGGAGATGATTGCAAATAGAGACAGTCTAAGAAGTGGTCCTGCCAACACCTTCAATGACAGAGTCTTTGCCAGGTACTGTACAAAGGCTAAGAAGACAGTTTGGTCCCTTCTTGTTCCTTACAAAGAGCATCTCTGTAGTTTGGTTGGGGTTTTTTCTCTACAACTTAATGTGCTTTGCCTCATGGAGCTCGTTACAGAATAGGTTAGCTCATTGTGCCACGCTGGTGACATTGGTGGTGGTGTTTTACACAGTGTTGCTGTTGTGTGGGGTAGGCTGTGCAATATTGATGTCTTTGCTTCCCTCCCCAGTGAAATGAGCGCAGGTGTAATGAAGACAGAGCAAAATTATGAGAAGATGATGTTCAAGGAAGCTCTGAAAACTGGCTTCTTTGAATTTCAGGTAGGAGGGCTCTTTTTTTAGGTATAAGAAGCTAACACTTGGTATTTGTTACTCTGTGGATTTCTTTTGATCCTGATGTCTGTGATCCTTAATTATACAGCTGACTTAGAACCAGAATTGTGCCAAGAAACAGGGCACTTGAATGGAATGAATCTGAAATTATAAAGGGCTGCTTGTGTCATTTTTAAAGAGGTCCAGAGGAAGACAATTGTGATGCTGCAAATAGTCCTGATATCTAATATGAGCAAGAAGCTGCCTAAAAAAAGACTCTGTTAAAAGGAGTGTTTCCTGCCTTTAGCTTCTCTGTAGTAAGGAGCTCTTCATAAGAAACACAGATAATGCATCACCAGAGCTGTTAGGAAGTGGGTTGCTTTTTGATATACTCCATGGCCTGTGTCTCCAGAGTGTCTGCTGAACCATGCCACTTCCCCTAATGAATTACACAGACTCCTTCATGTGGCTCCTTTGTGATCTTCAGGAATGTGATAAGTAGCTGAATTAATGCATGTGTGTATAGAAGCGTATTCACTGCCTCTTTCTTAGTACCTGTTGGTATCACTGTGCGAGCTGTGGGGTGACAGCACTTGCTACACAGCTGTGGGTGTCTTTTGTCCCCACGTATCTGTGCCAATCAGCAGTTTAAGTGACACCACGTTAATGCAGAAATCAAATGGCTGGGTGGATGGTGCATCAGGACACCCCAGCTCCTGCAGTCACCCAGTTCTGAGCTGCTCCCTTCTCAAGGCATATCAGAGCAAAGAGCTGTGGGTGGCCTCTTCCCCGTGGCACGGGGTGTGCTGAGGGTGGCTGTGGGCTGTGTTCCAGGCAGCCAAGGATAAATACCGCGAGCTGGCGATCGAGGGGATGCACAGGGAGCTGGTGTTCCGCTTCATCGAGGTGCAGACGCTGCTGCTGTCCCCCATCTGTCCCCACTTGTGTGAGCACATCTGGTCGCTGCTGGGAAAGGTACGGGTGCTTCTGGTCTGTCTGTTGATGTGGAGCTGAGCTCTTACTGATGCCTGGAAAGGCTTGTGTCAGGCTTGTGGGTGCCTTCCATGTGCAAGTGGAAGAAACATCCGCCTTACAACATGAAGTGCTGTAGTACCTCATTGTGCATTCAGCCTGGAGATGATCTAAAATTAACCCAAATAATGTGGTTTTCCTACACTTACGTGTTTGCAGGTGAAGCTGTGTAGCTACGTGGCAGCTCTCACTTTAGATATAGCACAACACACTATCAAATAAATGATTCTTGGCTGGATGCTTATTCCTTTACAGCCTAGTTATAGGTGGGTGCTCACTGGGGCTCAAACTGCCTAAACTCAGGGTTCTAGTCCAGCTGTAGTGAACTGAAAGCCCACCAGATGCTAGTGTGCTTTCACCTCAGACACATCCCTGCTCCCTTCCTTGCAGCCCGATTCCATCATGAGAGCCTCGTGGCCGGTGGCGGGTCCCGTGGATGAGGTCTTGATTCGCTCCTCCCAGTACCTCATGGAAGCCGCTCACGACC
Source organism: Gallinula chloropus (assembly GCF_964237585.1). Lineage (NCBI taxonomy): Eukaryota > Metazoa > Chordata > Aves > Gruiformes > Rallidae > Gallinula > Gallinula chloropus. Next base: position 22,633,357 of record NC_140095.1, on the reverse strand, counting down.
TCCGGCTCCGGCTCAAGAACCACATGGCACCTCTGAAAGGAAAGGTGAGGTGTGCTAGGTCATCTGAAGTGTGTGTACCTGATAGTTCTGGATTGCCTCAGGACTCCTTCCTAAGTTTTTTTTTGTTTCCTTAGAAAAACACTAAGGAAGCTCCCCAGAAGCCTTCTCACTGCACCATCTACGTGGCAAAGAGCTACCCGCCCTGGCAGCACACTGCCTTGTCAGTGCTGCGCAAGCACTACCAGGTGCTCATCTGCTCCTCTTTCTTTCAGCTGCTTACCTGCTCCTCTGTGGGCTCTCTTTCTGTCTGTAAGAAGCTTAGAAGCTCTAATTTCTTACCAATTTATTTAAATATAAAGCTATAATTCTATTAAGTTTTAATTTTCCTTATGCTTATACAACTGCCTGATCAATGTTGGTGCTTAATGAGAATGTCCCAAGGAATGCCATTGGTTTGGCAGTGTGATTTCATTAGGTTTTGACAATCATAGAATAGTAGATATGATATCAAAAGACAAGGTTTTTTAGTTACACTCTTTAACAGATGTTCATCAATGTTTAGGGCAGTGGAGGTCAACTGCCAGATAACAAAGTAATCGCCAGTGAGCTCAACGCCTTGCCAGAGCTGAAGAAGTACATGAAGAAGGTGATGCCTTTTGTTGCCATGATTAAGGTGAGTGTTATAGGGATGGGTCTTGTGTGGGGAAAGCTTTTGTGCACAGAACAAGTCTGAGCAGGGCAAGGCTAACCCCTGACTCTGTGTATGGGTATTGTTCTTCCCGTTACTCCATGCCTGGATCTCTGACCAACTTCTGACATTTGGTGTCTTCATGGTTTTGTTCATAGACTTACTTGACACATCTGTACCTGAGTCAGCCTGGGTCAGCTAACAGTCTTGTTGAGGCTGGGTAGTTTGTGTGTTTTCCAGCATATATTATCTGTGCTTCAGGTCAAGTCTGGGGATTCTTCTACACTCAAGACATGTCACATTGGACTCTTCCAGCTTTTCATGCTGAAGTGAGAGTAAGATGTTGCTCTGGAGATGCAAAGATGCTTAACAGTTGGAAGAGCAGGGCTAGAGATAATTGATTGTGTTAATCTAAGGGAGGGAGGAAGGGTCTGTTCTGACTCCTGAATGCAATTGCAGACTTTGTGTGTCGTTCTTATGCTCTATCCCTAACATCCTGATAGTTCCTTGTGATTGCCCTGGAGTTGTACAAGCTGAAGAACATCTTGGCTTCATTTTGTTTAAACTTGTTTTGCTTGCTGTGGCACATAGCAAGTCAATACAACTCAGAAAGCTCAAAGAATGAGCAAAATCTTAATCTCTTTTTTTTTTAATAAAGGGAGGATGGACAACTTAGAATGTTTTTGGCTTCTGCTCATGATCTGTAGAAGTAGGGAGGGATTAGTGATGGAAAGAATCTTTGAGTGTAACAGTGCTACCTTTTCTCCTGATTTTTCAAAGGCAGGCAATAATGTCTTTGTAAGCTCAGTTGTGTTTCATAAATGGTGCTGCTCTTCTGCTCCCTCTCTCTAGGGTTATTCTAATCCCTCCTTTTCAAGGTAGCTCTGAGTCCTTTGGGGGAGCAGAGAGCACAAAGCAGCTATGAAGTGTCCTGCCAGGCTGTAAGGAGATGTAGTGATGTGCTGGATTGACTGGTCCAGCTGAGAAAGGCCAGGCAGGTGTTCTAGGGCTGAAACATCCCTGTTCCTGACATCCTTCGCCTGGCCATAGCAGCCCTGGTGTGCGCAGGGCTGGGCGGGCATGTGGAGCCCTACACAGTCGTTAATCCTTTTGCTTTTAGGAGCAGGATATAACAGTACAGAAACACCTGAGCTTTGACTCCCTAGGTCAGAATGCTTTTCTCCAATGATGGCATCGTTGTGTGGGGCAGCACAGCAGAGGAAGCTTTTGGGAAAGGGAAGGAGATAATCCAAGTCCTGCTGAGAGCTGGTTTTGCTCTCAAATGAAGTAAGGTCAAGGGACCTGCTCAAGAAATCCAGTTTAGGATTCAGCAATTCCAGTGTACAAGGAGCATTTCTGCTTTGCTTCCCCTTCATCAGAAGGGAGCTTAAATGTAGAAGGAACCCTGTGATTTACAAAGGGAAGCAATTCAGTTAACGTAGGGAATCCTTCACACTGCACTGGCAGGGAGACCTGGAAACCACAGCTGTGCCGAGCCGGAGCGAGCAGAGCTCCAGAGGAGACAGCTGGCTCAGCACAGAGAGGAGACAGGGACAGATTCAGTTCCAGAGAGGAACTTCTGTTTTAGTACATAAAAAGTTCACGTGTTTTCTACACTGCCTTTAATACATCGTCTCTTGTGACTGTTGCTGTTGGCTTTCTGAACTAATTAAGTTACTTTTATGTTGACATACAAAGTGGTTGTTATTTCCCCGCAGAGAACTTGTTTTATGACTGCTGAACGTGTCCAGTTGTTGTATCCTTGTCCTTTAAACTAGGTCACAAGGCTGAATTTCCTGCTGTGAAATACCACTGAAATGCTGACTTCTTTTGTGAATTCTCAACCTGAGCATTAAGTAGGGATTATAAATAACTGTGAATGTCAAACACCTTTTCAATTCTATATTAGAAATGTGTTCTAATTGCTCTCACTCCTCCCATCAGTGTCACTAACACCCTGTAGAAGAAACCCTGTTAGAAGAAAATTACTGCTCCAGCGTTAGCATGTTGTGCCAGCAGAGAGCTCTCGTGTTGAGCAGCCTGTTCTCTTCATGACTAATGTAGTTTGCCATTTTGAAGCTTGGCTTTTCTTGCACTATTCTGAGAGTTTTCATCTTTCCCCTGTTCCCTCTGGCAGGAAAACCTGGAGAAGAAGGGTGCACGTGTTCTTGATCTGGAGCTGGAATTCGACGAGCGCGCGGTGCTGATGGAGAACATTGTCTATCTGACAAACTCCCTGGAGGTCAGTGTGTATGTGGCATACCCACTGCTGGGGTTTCTGGTGAGAGCAGCAGGACCAGCCTTCCCTAACTGGCTCAGAGCTTTTCCCTTAACTTCAGGGGGTACGTGCTCCAGTAACAGCTTGTTAGCAACTCCCTGTATCTTGGTCCTGCTGTTTACACTGGTCACAGGCAGGGTGTAGCACACAAATACGTGCCCCCTGAATGGTGGCTTTGCAGGGCAGGCTGTATCTGTCCTGGTGATGGCCAGGGACACTTGTGAAGGGGTATTTTCCTCTGAGCCAGCCAGCACTTTGTTTTCCAGCTGAGGAAATGAGAAGGGAGATGTTTCAAGGCATTACTAGCAGGAATGGTCAAAGTCCTTAGTCTGTACCCTTGGACTCTTCAGTTAGCAGCAGATGATTACCCTGCCTGCTTAGATGAGCCTCTCTAGGCAGGCTGGTAATGCTGAGGTGTGTAGGGTGCTGGTCTGGTAGCAGTTGTGCTGCTCTGTCTGATACCCAGAATTCAGGTCCTTAGGCAACTTGTTCGTGAGGGGACGCTGTGAGTCCTGCGTTGGGCAGGGAGCAGGTGGCCCTCAGGTCCCTCCCAAGCAGAGCTGTGTGGTGTAGAGCGGCTGCCTGGCAACTCCTGCTCTGCCCTCCAGAGCGGTCGAGCTCCTGTTTATTCCCTCCTCCCCTCTTTCTGTTTTACAGCTGGATCACATTGAAGTAAAGTTTGCTTCTGAAGCAGAGGACAAAATAAAAGAAGACTGCTGTCCTGGAAAGCCCTTTTCCACGTTCAGAACTGAGGTGAAGTCAGAAATCCAGATGTGGCAGCCTGAAAGTCTCCTCTAAAAAATAGATCCAAACAAAAGCAAATGTGACATTTGAAAACTGTAATCAGACATGAACATGGGATTTATTCTGCCTGTGACCCAATGCCTCTCCAAAACCAGAAGCATTCCCTGAAGCATTTATTACTTCTCTCCCTCTGCGTAGAGCCCTGACTGTGGCTGTGCTTGTACCTGTGCTCAAGACTCCTCCAGTCAGCAGGATGTAACGATCTAACCTCAGCCTGTTAAAAACACATGCCCTGAGCATTCATGGTCCCTTAGGTTTGATTTTCAGCCATGTGCCTCAGCTGCTGCCCTTCAGATAAGGCAGATGTGTTCTAGTTAAAACCTGGGCTAACGATAGGGAACCAAGAGGTGAATCACGTTTCGCTGCTGCTGTGTAGAAATTACCCTGTTGCTCATTATACCCAATATTATAAACTTCCATGTGAAACTTTGTTATTTGACTGCTGAATCCTGAAGTTTTTAAAATATTTTCTGTCTCTGTTGGTTTATAATGAGCCAATGAATTCTGTTTGGTTCTATAAAAATAAAACCTCTCAGAAGTGTTCCTGGAGCTGTGCCATGGAGTGCTGGAAGAATTAGTGACTAATGTGTAAGATTAGTGAAGCTCTACAACAGGGAGATGAGTATTTCTGGCTCTAGCACTTTTCAGCAGTAAGAATTTCATCGATTTCCCCAAATATGTCCTGAACACTGGTGCATGCTCGGGCTTGTGTGTTAAGGAGCTGGGGAAGTGCCTGTGTTCTGGTAGTGGTGGTCTGGGTTTCTGAAGGGGGTTTATCCACCCAGAGTGTTTGTTGGCAGGAGATGTTGTAGTTCAGTGTTTCCTCAGAGGCTCCTCTAACACCTATGTTGCTTCTCTTCCAGCCCAGTGTGTCTGTGTTTCTGGTGAACCCTCAACCCTCAAATGGCCACTTCTCCACCAAAATTGAGATCAGGCAGGGAGACTGCAGCGAGACGGTGATCAGGCGCCTGATGAAGATGGACAAAGGGATCAAAGGTAACGCACTAGCACAGACCCACAGCTGTCACAGCTGGCTGGGTTCAAGTTCCCAGCAGACAAGTAGAAACACAAAGCTGCTGCAGTTTGTGGTGCTGCCATAGGTGCCTAGAAAGGGGCAGGAAGTTTTGTGAGTTTGAGCAAGAAGAGATACCCACAAATGGGCCTTTCCCTGGGTTTTCCTCATCAGTCTCTTGTTCTGCTACTGCTACACCAAAGCCAGAGATCAATACAGATGATGTGTCCCCTCCTGCTTTGCTTTTCTGAGGAAAAGAGGGAGTCCCCCAAGTAGTTACCAGCAGCTTCTGCTGCTTCTGGTTTGGGGCCCAGGGCAGGAAAAAACCCAAACTGCCAAACTGATTTTCCTATTGAACCTTAAGGTGAATTAATTCCTGGAAAGGACTGAAGCTGACAGCTTCTTTTTCTAGTTTAGGCCTCGTGCATGTTTCACCTGTAGTAACACTCAGCCTGTGGGTACCACAGAAATCCTTTTCATAGTGTTTTGGATGTATCTGCACTGGTGAGAAGTTAGTTACTCATCAGTAAGTGGCTTTGTTGTCTTCTCATGCCTTCTGTCCCAGTTCATAGTGGAATACTATCTGTTCCCTGAAATTGCTCAGTAGCCTGTTGGTTACCATTGTGTGTGATAACCTGGAACCAGTAACCTCTGTGGGAGGTAGTTCAGTACTCCTTTTGCATTCTCTGAGCTTTTTCTTCCCTCTCTCCTCTGGTATTACACACTATGGCTGTACTTAGCTGCTAAACTGTGATCTCTGCAGTGGTAAGACCCACAGTAAGTCCTGGAAGAATGTCTTTGAGCGCTCAGTCCATGGGCAGTAGTGGTCTCCAGTCTGACAGCATCAAGAGAAGAGCCTTTTGTCAGCTGTGAACCATCCTTTGCCTCTGAGCTGCTGTAACACTACCTGTCCCACCCCTGTGCTGCGTTGCTTTCTAAACAGTTTTCTGTCCAGTAACTGTGGCTTCCCTGCTGCCACCTTAGTGCTCGGGGTGACGCACAGGGATGAGGCAGAAGAGAGATGCTGTTCTCATCCTGTCAGAGATGCTGTTCTCATCCTTGTCGTGGACATGCTGTGTGGCACTGGGACAGCGTTGGCCTTGGTTTGTGCCTTGTTGCAGTGGGAATGGAAGCTGCCTCCCAGGAGTGCTGCTGGGGTCAGTTTGAGTGCAGGTGGGAATCCTAACAGGACTGTTAGTCCCCAGAGAATGTGTTCCTGGAGTAGATACAGAAGTGCCAGGTTTTAAGCAGTGCTTTGGTTAACTCAGTCACTGTGTGCAGGTCCCGAAGCCTGACCAGCCAGTCTCTTTACACAGATCTCTCTAAAGTGAAGCTGATGAGGTTTGATGACCCCGTGCTTGGGCCCCGCCGTGTGCCCGTCCTTGGCAGAGAGGAGGCGGGGAAGACGCCGATCCTGGAGCAAGCCATCTTCCACATCGACCTGCCTGAGAAACACGTTCACATCACCGAGAACGGCCTGACCAAGGACATTGGGGACACACTTGTGTATCTGGTTCACTAAACTGTGCGTATCTGGCTTGGTTCCTGACAGTGAGAAAGCTCCTGGTGACTTTGAAAGCATCTCTAACCAGTGAAGAGGAGAACTTGTTCTATTAAAAAGCCCCAGCCCCACTCCAACCAGCCTAACTTTGCATGCTTTTTCACCCCTGATCTTTTAGACATGGATATAATAAAACTATTTTCCTTTGGCTTTTCTTGAAAAGGAGCAGTTGTCCTGAATGTTAACATGTCACATTGTCCTCTTCAGCTGTGGCCAGTGTTTTCAGAAGCAAACTGGAGGACAACAGAGAATTCTGCTCCCTCCTGAATAGCTCAGGGTCAGAACTTGGTTGTAAGTCTTCTGTAATGGAGGGGGAAAAGCTGCTTGCTCTTCCCTGGAGCAGCAGTTCTGAGCTAAGGTGATACTGACCCTACGCAGGAGTTAACCAGAAAGTTTCCATGCCTCTCAGCTCTGGCACAGGGAGTGCCTGTACCCAGCACTGCTGGAGGCTGACTCCTCTGTTCTTAATCTGTCAAACGATGCCAGTGTGGTGCCTGTGCTCGTGCTGCTCTGGTACATACCTCCCAGACCCTGCTCTTCTGATGGGCATGTGGCTGTTCCACACCAGACACGGGTGCAAAGCGCAGAATGTGAGAGATCCCCAGCCTCCTCACGACCCCTTTCCCTCCAGCCAGCCAGGCTGCCCTGCTGTTTCCCCACCAGCCATATGTCAGCAGGAGGAGGAGGTGGTATTTCAGCTGCGTGTCCCCTGCATCCATCATCACAGGACCAGGAGCTGGACCTGAACTCTGCGCTGGCTGGAGCAGGAACCAGCCCATGCTCTGTGCTGGGGCCTTTCCTACCCACTCAGGGGTTGGTGAGTGTGGTGATGGTGTGACACTGTGACATACTGCCTCTGTCAGCACAGGGAGAGGGGTTTGCAAACGTGTGGCGAGGGCTCATTGTGCTCACACATGGAGGGATCTCGGATGTCCCTCGCTTGGAGCAAGCATGGCTGGAAGCTGTGAGCAGAAGGCTCTTACCTGGAGGCAAGAGAGAGAATTTGGGATTTCCAAGCTGTTCTGGTGTCTCCAGCTGAGGAGGCCAACACTCTGGACACATGATAGCAGAGGCAGCACTGTGCATGTGGACCCCTGGTACTGCCCTTCTCCTGGGTGTTCTTCCCACCCGTGAGTTGTGGCCACCAGTGCTCCAAGAGCAGCTGGTCCGAGGGCTTCCTCGGGTGCCTTGTGTGGAAGGTGCTGTGCTGCTTCCAAGAAGCGGGATTGCAGCCATAAAAATCTAATACATTGACAAAGCAGCCAGATAATCTGAGCAGATACAAACTAATTCGGGGTTTAGGACAATAAATACTGCTCCTGTGTGTCCATAATCTGTGGGTTTTCCCTTCAGCAGCTGGCTGGAGCGCACAGGCTCGCAGGGATGTTGGGGAGTGCTGGCTCATGAGGGGCTGTGTCTGCGCCATCTGTTTGCTCTGCCATGAGGCCAACTTAAACAGCGGTGGTGGTTTAGTCTCAGTGGTCAAGTGAATTGGCTGAGCTGATTGTTAATGAGCAGGGGAGAGCTAAATAACTGGATGCAATTATTTTTTCCTTGTGATGGCGTTTGGCTTCCAGGAGGTGTCAGTGCTGCTCAGGTGGTGTTTCCCCAGGAAAAGGCAGAGGATAAAGAGCTTTTCTTGGGATTGGCTTTCCCTTGTTAAGAACAACTCTGGTCTCACTTAGTAGTCTTCCTGTTACAATTTTGGGTAGAGAGATCTGGGAAGGGACTCTTCTTTTCATTTGCCCTCCTCACTGAGCCAGGTCTGGAGCGTGTGGATGCGCAGCCACGCGGCACAGAGCCCAGCACCGCACTGGGAACACCAGCTCGGAAAGGGAGGGTGATGTTTTCCACAGCACAAAGCACCTATCACTGTGGTGCTGCCTGTCCCTGTACGTCCAAGAGAAGAGGCAGTTTGGATCCAGCTGACTCCTACATGTGTCCAACCAGAGTTGTTCCCATCATGGAGGAGGCAGCAATGGGCGGCCGTGGGACCGTGTGTTCTGGGTGCCTGGTCACTGGTTCTTGGTGTGTTTGTCTCACCTTGCTGGCCTGGGGAGTTAAATCTCCCTGGCACTAGCAGGAGGCTGGGCTGGGTGAGCTTGTGGGTGCTGGGCTCCTGGTCTGGGGCTGGACTGACCCTCAAACCCCACCCAGCTGAGGCTTTCCTTAGAGCCCTCCTGCCTCCCTGGGAAGAGGGGCAGTTGGGAGCTGCGTCAGGGCTTGGAGTGTGGTGACGTCACCTGTTTGGTGCTGTCACCTGTTCGGGGCTGTTCCCAGGCTCCTTTCCTGCCTGGCTGGAAGTCTCCACTCGGATGTGTCGGAGGCCCATGTCTTCTTTGTTCTTCCCCAAATGCCCAAGGACGGGACTCTTCCCTTTTCTTTCTGGTGCTGGGGAAGGAGTAGAGCCAGGAGCACCATCCCTGCTTAACATTATCAATAATCTGGGACATATCAATAACAAATCCATATAGGCACTGCATAGCTCATGGGAAAGGGGTGCTCACTGTTGCATATTGCACTGAAAACCCTCTGCAGCAGAGTTGGACAGGGCTGCTCATGCTCAGGAATTCAGCTCAGAGCAGTTTATTAATCCCTCCAGGCTTTGCTGGCAGAAGAGAGAATTATTGACTCTGTGGCACCAGCAAAGTACCCAGAATCTATATTTTGTTTAAAGCAGGAGCAGTTATTCCTCAGCAGTGCCTTACTGTGTCAGAAGGATGGCACAACCTTTGGGAGTGATGTTCTGCTGGAGTGGGGAGCAGCAGGACGTGTCGTGCAGGGGCTGGAAGTGCCTGTGGGGTGCTGAGCAGGGAGAGCTGCCTGGGCAGAGCCACCCCTGAGCCCCTCACACCACACCGTGCTCTGGAGAAGCCCGTTCCTATCGACCGGCTCTGGGAGCGCCCGTGCAGGTGGCTGATGTTGGTGCTGTCACAGGGCTGGGCTGCTGGCCCTGTCTGGCCACTGTGCAGGGGAAGAAGGAGGTACCCCACCTTTGGGTGGGGGTCACACTACTTCCCCCCAGGCTTCTCTTGGATCTTTCATCGTCTGTGAGGAGAAAACCGTCACCACCAACTCGTGTTAAGGAGGTGAGTTGATCAAGGGCTCGGAGCCCCTCAGCTTTCTGACAGCGGCGCTTCGGGCTTTATTGGACACTGCTCCAGACTTGTACAGATCTGACTCAAGTATGGCTGGGCTTCCTAAGCCTGAGGGCATAGTGTGAGCTGATGGGATGGGAACTGTTCTGCTGTGCAGCAGGATGCTGTGAAAGCGCTGCCAGGGTGTCTGTGAAATGTGTGGCTGATGTGGTTCCACAGCACAGGCCTGGGAGTGTTGGCCCTGCCAGTGATGGTGCATTGTGCCCTGCTGGTCCTTGGTACTGCTGCTTGTGTGAACCCTGCTCACTCCTTCTGGGGGACCCTGGGTGCAGACTGGGCAGTGCTGGGGCTGCTGGGCCCGTCCATCCATCCATCCATCCATCCATCCATCCATCCATCCATCCATCCATCCATCCATCCATCCATCCATCCATCCATCCCAGCCTGCTCCCTCTCCACCCCCTGTGTGGGATGCTCTGGCTTTGCAGTGTCTTTCCCAGCCGTGTCTCTGTTCCTCCTGTCTCCTTCCCCACATCCAGCCTGATCTAACACCCGCTCACCCCGTACACCAAACCCAACCCTCCTCTTCAGTGTGTTTGTTCCCAGCTGGTGACACAGTGGCTGGAATAAGAACAGGAAACCAAACAGTCCTGGTTTTTCATGCAAAGAGTTTTACTGGTCAGGCAGCAGCTCCCGGGTGCTGCACGGGGTGACTGAGACCGGTGTCTCCCCCGGTGACGCCGCTGACCCTGCAGCACACATGTGCCCCAGCACCGTGCTGCAGCTTCCACGTTCAGGGCAGGAGGTGCCTTAATCCAGCCAGAGCCAATTAATTTAATTAATCTACAGGCTATGGATCTAAACGTTAGTGCTATAAACTTAGATGAATAAACTTCTGAAAACTTAAAATGCTTTCAACCGTTGGTCTTCAGTTGCAGAAATACAAAATAAATATCTTGAAGGTCATTACAAAACAAAACTAATATCTCTGTGTTTATTGACTTCTCCCTTCTCCCTGATAGTGTGTTAGATTGAAAAAGCCTCTTTAAAAAATGAACTTCACATCATGGAAAAAATATTGAGTGTTACTGACTCTGTACAAGTGTCTCTGAACCGTAAACCAAATGGATTTATTCCTCTTACCCATCACCAAACTAAAGAAAGTTATATGTCCTACTGACTCTACTCATATACATGTAAGCATAGTCATTCCTGGTCTCGTTTGCAGTGCCGTGGCTGTAACACCTCGGTGTGGCGTTTCCTGGGCTCAGTGCAGAAAGAAGCTGACGACGCTCCCAGGTCCATCGTGCGGGGGATCAGGGTGAGCTGCCTGCTGTTGGCCCTGCTGCCTTGAGGATTCGTTTTGGCTGGAACTTTGGTGTAACTGGACCTTTCTCCGCTCCCCCTGCACGTGCAGCCTTCACCAGCCTGACCCCCGTGGGTGCCACCCCGGGGGCTTTCCACAGGGCCGAAGGGATGGGCTGGCCGGAGCTCCCCAACCTGCTGGTGAGTCCCTGCTGCTTCTCCTGGGAGGGTTTGGGCTCTGAATGCTGACTCGATGGGTGTTTTGAAATGTTACACTCAGAATGGGGGAGATGCTGCGACTTATGGCAAAAACCCTGAAAAACTTCACTTGTATTGCTATAGTGACACCTAATGCAGCTGCAGAGAGGAGCTGCTGCGCCCGTCGGGCAGGCAGGAGCCCTCCTCCAGCAGCGACACACGTACACCTGAGCTCACACCTTCCTGGGCCGCTCTGGCCTTTCCAGCCTGACCCCTGGGCTGACGTTTGCATTCGTCTTCTGGAGCTGGGTCGGAGGGGCCGGGGCGATGGGCTGACCCCGTGCTGCCAGGGGCTGCCTGTCCTCTCCGGGACTGGCTTTTCTTGAGCTCGTTTTCTCCCTCTGGAGTGAGGTGCTTGGTGTCGGGACGGTTCTTGTTGTGTTTTGCTGCCTTGAAAAGCGAAGCCAGGACAAGACCCGCTGGGGAACCTGTGCCCATTGACACACCCCGGGCTCAGCTGTGGTGAGCAGCCCGAATGGGCCGTGACTGCAAAGTGTCTTTTGAGGGCTGGTTTTGGAAGACAGACCTGTCCTGAGGGGAGAGGGGGCTGCTTGGGAGAGGGAAGGAGGCAAACGCTCGCTGCCTGCATGGTGCAGACTTTCCCAAGCTTAGAGGGATCAGGGTGAGATCCCCTGATTCCCCCACCCCAGGCTCTTGGAACCACGGGGTCATGTCAGAGACACAAGATTTGAATCCCCTTGAGCTCCCCATCAGAGGAGGAGCCCCGTGGCTGGGGAAGCCCTCTGAGGGTGACTGTGGAGCTCAGCAGCTGAAAGTAACTCGAGGTCACGGCTAGGCCGGGGGGCTCGTGGCTCCAGACCCACCCCAGCAGCTCTGTGGGAGCTGCCAGTGCCTGAACCCAGCCGGTGAAGGGCCCGGCCTGGCTGTGTCCCGCTGCGGCAGCGCAGGCGCTGGTGACACCTGGCCAGGCAGGATGATGCTGCGTGGCCACTGCTGCCTCCTGTGTGACTCGTGTTTCCCAACCAGGGGATGGTGAGGTGCTCTGTGTCTCAGGCAGGGGCTGATCCCAGGGGGTTTCTGTGGATGCCAGATGGGGTGTGACTCTCGGGCTGTGGGGAGAGCGATCTGCCAGTGCAGAGCAGCTGCTGCCCCCTGGAACGGCCTCACACAATTCCCACCCGTGACCAGGCACTGTCCCTTCCTCTGTCCCTGCGGCAGGAGGGTGCCTGGGCTGGGCTGGGGAGGCCTTTTCAGCTCGCAGGATCTGGCAGAATTGGTTAACGTTGCATTTTCTTACCTCTGCTGTGTGGTTTGTCAGTGAACGTGACTGCGGCGCAGGCTCAGGGGCCAGCCAATTACGGAGGCACTCCAGGGTTTCAGCCAGGCTAGGCAGGCAAGTAAAGCTGTGCTGATGAATGATTGATTTGGGCTCCAATTCATTAACTAATCATAAGAAATGAACAGAGAGAAAATAAGCCCAATTCCTGAACTTGGGAGGCAGGTTAATGGTCCCCCTGTCCCCGTGCTGCTTTGCACCCTGCTCCGGAGCTCCGTCCCTGCGCTGCCGGGGGAGGCGATGGACAGAGCCCGGCTCAGCCTGCGCCTCCAGCAGGGCAGGTGGGGAACGGGACTTTTCCTTAGAGAACCACATCACACTGTGGTACAGACCTGCAGCTGCGTTTGGCCTTTCCCCACGTTTCCTCTGCCCTCTGTGCTTCGTGTGATGCTTTGGGGTAAAACAGGAGGGTGCAGACTTGGTGGCTCAGCCAGGCTGGGACTTGGAGCAGCCCCTCTGTACCACTGAGCCCTGTCCAGGGTGCATGGGGAGACCTTCTGCCCTCCTGGCCAGCTCGTGGGTGACAAAGTGGGGTCCCAGTGCTGATGTCTAAGCTCTCGTCACTGGGGAAATGGACTGCAGCGAGCCTGGAGGGTGGGAAGGCAGGAGGGAAGCTAAAGATGTATATAAAAAGAATAGAAACCCTTGAAGAGCTCGCCCACCTCCATGAAAAGCTGCCTCCCTCCTGCCAGCATGTGATGCCTGCCTGAAAACTGCTGCCAAGAAAAGCATGGGTGGGGGCAGCCAGGGAGGGGCAGGGGTTTGAGAGGGTCCTGGAGGAAGATGTGCTGTGCTTCAGGCCAGTGTCCCAAAGCTGAAGGGGAGGTTGCTCGTGCTCCAGGCACCCGGTGTGGGCATCCCCCTGGCAGAGTAAGGGCGGCTGGAGGAATTCCCCCAGATGTCTTTAGCCTGATGCACTCAGAACCGAGCCCTGACAGACCCTGTCAATGTCTTGTGTGGCACCATCAGCTCCTCTGCATAGGGAAGGGCCACTGGTTGGGCTCCTCACTCGGGGCTTCTCACAGGGCTCCCCCTTGGCTCCTGGTGGTTCTGCTTTAGTTGGGCCTTTAAATGAAAAGATGAGTCTTGTCTCTCATCCTTGGGATGTTCCTTGGTGAAATAACATAGTCAGGATGATGGGAGTGCCGGGGAGGCACGGGGAAGGTGAGGGGGTATGAAACCAGCGGGCAGGTACATCTATGGGAACGGGATGCTTATTAGGGCTGTCGTCTTAAAATGCATCTTGTTGTCAGCTCTCCCTACATATTTTGAATATATTTAGGGTGCTTATCACCATAGCATCCAAGTGCTGAAATATCCTGTGCCAGAAGCTGAGAGATCCATCCCAGAATAGCTGCCTGCTCTTTTACTGAAGCACGTCTTTCGCTGTCAGCGCTTCCCCTCCTGCCACTGCCCGTGGCTGCCTGTGTGTGCACCAGTGTCACCCCTTTCTCTGTCCCCATCAGCCCCACACTGTCACTTATCACGACAGTGCACTGGTGTCACTTGGCACTGTAGCACAGCAGGTGAAGGGCCAATGCCAGGAGAATCCATGGCTTTTTAGTGTCTTTATCTTCAGACTCCATGTAATGAGCTGAATGGGTCTGCGGGCTTCCTGGGTGCTGTGAAACCTCCCTGCTGTTTATCTGGATGTGGGAAGATAAGGGGGTGGATTTGCTTTGTGAATGGCAACGTCCTGAACTGGGGATGTGAGCGGCATCCAGCTGTTGTGAGCCCAGATGTGCAGGCAGGCTCCAGGCATGCTGAGCATCTCTTCCTGATGCTCCTGGTGTCCCCCGCTCCCCGAGCTCCTTTTTGCAGCCCCAAACTGAGCTTCAAGTTCTTTGGCCTCACACGCCTGCCTCTCGTGGGACAGAGCTGGGTCTTGCAGGGTGGGGTTAATTGTGATAACGAGGGACCATCTTTGATCGGAGCTGTCACAGAGTCCCTGGCTCATCGCAGTCCCGGCTCCCTGGGGACGCTGAGCTCTGCCAGAGCCGGGTGCTGCCTCTCTGCAGGGTCTAAATCCTCAGGATGGGCATCAGCCCTGAGCCCTGTGGGAGGTTGGCTCTTGGGGTGTGTTAGATGCTTCGGCAGCAGATGACAGATTGGGCTGTGCCAAGCTGGGAGCGTGCAGTGGGATCACAGCTGGAGCCGGGCGGGAGCAGGGAAACCCTCCCTGCCCTCCAAGCCGACACCACACGCTACAGCCCGAGCTGGTTCTGGATGTACCTCATGCAACTCTCTCTATTTCTGAAGGTGCCTGGGAGACACGGGTGCTCTGGGTTATAGAGGCAGCTCATGACCCTTCTGGTTCCCTTTTTGAGTGATGAGAGGAGTGTTCAGCGAAGAACGGGCATGTCTTCTCCTTGATGCTCAGCTGTCCTTGAGGTGACACTGCTGAGGGTCATGCTCACTCACCCTCTTTGCAGCTCGCAGTTTCCAGCTTGTCAGGAGCTTTCTGCAAGAGCTTAAGTGGTGATGGAGAGCACAGGGCGAAGAGCTTACCCATGCCCTCGGTGGCTTGTGCTGCTGGAGTCCCAGGGCAGATGCAGCTTCCTGCTCCATGAACGGAGTCTGGAAGAGCAGAATGGGGGCTGTAGTGTAGTAACTGGCTTTGTCTGATCCCTTTTCTCAGTTCCAGAGGACAGGTCCTTCTCCGAGGCTGTGCCAGTGCCTCTGGGAGCTTCCTCTGACCATGGGAGTTGCTTTCGTGGGGTCTGTGTGGGATTAACCAGGATGTGATTTTGCAGCAGCTGCTGCTGTGAGATCCGTGCTCAGGGCTGGGGCTCGGGTGGGCACGTCTGCAAGCTGCAGCCCAACGTGTGGGTGTGCTGGAGAGCCAGCGCAGGCTGTGAATCCCCGCGTCTCCCTGGGCTCGCAGGAGAGGCTGGATGTGGGGCCAGCTGAAACGAGCCGGCGCTGCTGTGGCACGGTGGGTGCTGAGTCCTGCTCTCTGTTCATGGGTGTTTTGCGCATCCTCGTACAGAGCTGAGCCCACAGGTTCCACCTGGGGTATTTACAAAAGCGCTGTCTGTGTGGGTGCGGCGCGGGGAGGAGTTGGAGTGAGCTCAGGGGCTGCTGACAGGTAATTAGAGGAGGCCAAGCAATGAGGAGATGGAGATTGAATCCCTCTTCTGTCTGCAGAGTCAAAGCCACTGGTAACAGCACATCCCTTCCCTCCTCACATCACCTTTTAACCTGCATTACAGCATCTGGACTAAACCCAAGTGAAGTGAGCAGGCACCCAGCCTGGCACAGGAACGGGAGCGACCGCCCCTCAAAGGCAGCGCGACCCGGCAGCTCCCAGCTGACTGACTGTGATTTATGGTTTCTTTATCCTGCAGAAGCAGGAAGGTAATGAACCAGTGTTCTGATCTCTGTGGGCTTTCCTGCAGCAGCGGGGAGATCAAAACAAGCTTAACTATTTCTGATGCCTGCATGCTTTCTTCCCCTCCCGCTCCTCCTCCGGTGCCATGCAGGCAGCCTTACAGGATGCCAAGGAACGTGAGTTTTGTGGATGCCACAAACCCCCTTGGCATCTCTGGCAGCAGCCCTGGGGCTGGGGGCTCCTCCAGCTGCGGTTGGTGCAGCAGTGGGCGGGACAGGACTGTCCCTGTGGGGATGGGATGGATGCTGTCCTGTCCCGCTCCCTCAGGAGCTTCCCCAGTTCCCTGAGAGACTCGGACTCTCAGGTCCCAGGGGGCTGGGATAGGGGGAGTCCCTGCCCCTCACCCCAGTGGGGGAGCGGTGGGGTGGTGGCTGGTGGGGGGTCGGGGGTGCTCGCCCCTGGCAGGAGGGAGGGGAAGGGAAGCACGGAGGTCAGCGGGCGGAGGAGCTGCCCCTCAGTTTGCAGAAACGCTGCTGTAGCTCTTCTTGACGGGGAAGGTCAGCTGCCCGGAGAGGTCCAGCGACAGCGCCTTCGGGTGCAGCGCCCGGCGCAGGGGCAGGGGGCTGGAGCCGGCCCTGGGCGTGTAGAGCAGCAGGAGCTCGGGGCCCGGCAGGCCGGCGTCGGGCAGGGGGGCTTCTGCTGCGGGCTCGGTCCTGCCGCGCGGCAGGCTGGGCGAGGGCTGCAGGCTGTGCCGCTTGGGCGGCGGGGGGCTGTGGTTCTGGAACCTCACCGTCTTCACTTGCTGCAAGGAGAAGGGACAGGAGTCACGGTGGGAAGGGCAGCCACCCGCCCCCCATCCGCCCTGGGAGCCGGGGACGAGCTGAGGGGGCAGCCGGCTCCTTCCTGGGGACAGAGGATGTCACCTCTGTACAAAGTACCCTTCTGGCTGCCAGAGGGGAAAGAAATTTTGGCTGCAAATGGCTCAGCCCAAGCAGGAGGGGGGTGGTGAGGGCAGAGCCCAGCCTCACGCTCAGCCCAGCACCTGGGGCTGCATTTCCTCATTTGCACCCAAAATCTCGGGGACCTGGGTGGGCTCTTGCCTATTCCTGACCTCAGACTGGATCCTGACTGAACACTGGTCTATGCAGAGTGAGGCCCTGCAGCACCTCGCCTGAGGTCAGAGCCAGCAACACAAACATCTGGTTTCCTGGTGCAGGTGCCTGCCCCAGGGGCTTCTACCCAAGGAAACCTGCTGGGAATGGAGCCCTTGAGGACTTTGCCCCGGGTCAGTGCTGGGCTGACACCGAGAGCTGGTGCCATGAGGACTGGAGGGACCCCTGGAGACACGGGGAGACGCCGGCCGTTACCTTCTCGGCGCTGTTGCGGGAGGTGTCTGGCTTCACCAGGATGGACGGCGGGGCCGATGCGGGCGGCTTCGGGGCGGCCTCGCTCTTCGCTGGAGGGTCTCTGGCATCCAGGATCACCGAGCTGCACACGGAGGGAGTTCGGCTCTCCCCTGCTCTGGCTGCGAGCGCCGCTGAAGCGTCGTGGGCGAAGTTTGGCCTCAGTCCTGCCTCGGCTGTGCCCGCCCCGGGAGGGATGCTGTGCGGCTGGGGGCTGGCGTGCTGGTAGAGCTGAAGCTGCTGAGGTCGCACCGCAGCCGTGGGGGGACGCCTGAGGGAGCCGGCAACCGGCACGAGGGTCCCTGCCTGCCCCGGCCTCTGCAGGGATCCGTCTGGAGAGCAAGAACCATGGGAAGGAGGTGAGTCAGCAGGAACACAACATGGTACAAAGCAAAGAGGCTGTGGGGAGCCGTGGTTACGGGATGCTGTGGGGCTGCAGCTCCTTGGGATCATCTCTCACCTACCCCTGTGCACTGGGACCAGTGTGTGGTAACACTGTCTGCCTCTGGCAGGGGCCACGGCAGCTCTGCCGCTGGCGCTGGGCAACGCGGCTGCCCACAGACCCTTGGAAATGTGTTCCCAGCGCGTGTGGGCTCAGGGACAAGCTGTGCCAGCCTCGCTGGCAGGAACCCACCCAGCAGCTCTGCATGAGCCTTTGCAAGGAGTCAAACCCCCCCTGAAGTTACCAAAGTGGGGAACTTTGGGGCAGGCTGGAGGTGTTGGGACCTGGGCTCTGCTGCCAGCCACGTGTCCGCTGAGGCTGCCTCCCCCTGCCCTCCCAGCACCCCCCAGCACAGGGAAGTGAGGAGTATGTGTCGCTTCACATGGTGAAGAGAACAGGAGCTGATGTGGAGGTTTCCCCCTCGCTGTGGGGAGGCTTTGGGCTTCGCACCCACTGGGTCACTCCTGCTGCTCTGGGGAAGGATCCTGTCTCACCTTCAGGCTACTCCTGATTTTATGCATCTCAGCTTCAAGCTGAATTTTTCTCTCCTGAAATGCTGTTCCCTTGATCACTCCCCTGCATACTTTTCCTGAATTTCTCTGTTCTTTCTGAGTCCCAGGAATAGGTGACGTGTCCAGGATGTGAGCTCACCGCACTCCCCCAGCGGCACACCCTGAGTTCTGCTCTCTCATTCTGAGCTCCTTTCTTAACAATTCCTGATAATGCTCTAAATTAACCTTTATTAGAAATTGCTTCTGAGCATGAGCCAAAGTGCCTGGAGCCATCCATGACAATTCCAAGGCCTCTCTGCAGAGCAACAGAGGCTAATTTAGAGCCCAAGGTTGTGTGTGTATAATTAGGGATTAGATCTGTGTGTTGCTGTTTCTGTGCCCGCTGCTGGGTGCTGTGGGCTTCCCAGGCTGGGTTTGCTGAGATAGCTGTGCCATCCCTTGTGGAGACTGGGATCACTGTCTGGGTATGATTCGTGTTTACTCTGCTGGAGTCTGTGTCTCCCTTTCTCTGCTGGCCACATAAGGATCCTTTCCTGCCTGCTGGGCTCCCCTCCTCTGCTGGCTGAATGTTTTGGGTTGGACGGTGCACTCTGAGCCAGGCTCCCATCGAGGATGTGGGCATCACCTGCTCCCCTCGAAGGGAGCTGTGCCATGCACGGTGCCGGTCGGTGCGGTGAGCCAGCCGGCATCGCCCCCAGCCCTGCCCGGGTCTGACCGCCCTGGGCATTTCACCCCTCCCCTCCAGCCTGGGGGTTAATCCCCAGCGCAGGCTTTGCTATGCTCGACCTAGAAACTGGCACTGCCCTCTGTGTGCAGCCCCTTGTGCAGCGGCAGGACCACGCTGCCCGTCCCTGTTCCTGCAGCCTGGCTGTGACGAGACCCCTTGGTGAGACCCCTCTCAGGTGCCCGGCTCTCAGGGGGATGCAGCTGGGTAGCAGTGAGGCCGCTCGTGTGCCAGGCAGGGATGTCTGCCCCCAGCTCGGCCTGGGCTGGGAGGGGGTGCTGGGAGCCCCAGAACAGGGGGGCTGTGCTGGCCTCATGCTGCGCCTGACGCAGGAGCCCAGCCTGGGCGGGACCCCGGGGAGCTGCCCTTGTCCTGGAGCACCCACTTCTCTAGGGCTCCGGTGCAGCTTGCAGGCAGCCAGTGTGGTCTGGGACACACACACGTATCTGGCTTCTCCCTCCCAGAGACCCCCGAGCACTTACTCTTCCTGGCGCTGCCGCGTCCGCGCCGCAGCGATGCGGGTCCCGAGGCCGCCGCAGCCGCGCTCCTGCCAGGCGAGGTGACGGGCACGGGCAGCAGCGCTGACTTCAGGGCTCGGCTCTGTCTCGGGCCGTTCTCGGAGATGCTCCCTTGGGAGGAGAGCGAGGAGGTCGATAGCGTCCACGAGGTGTACGGGGAAGGCATCTTCGTGTCGGAGAGGTTAGATTTCCTGTGCGAAACAGAGAAGAAAGCTGAGGTCAGACCTGCAGCTTTAGGAGAGCAGGAGCTTGCCCAGAGGGACTCCCTCCAATCAGCGACCCCCCTGAGCAGGATCCCTGCTCCATCTGCCCCTGCAGCCGGGGCTGGGCCGTCACGGTGGGTTTCCAGCCACGCTGCCCCTGCCCCAGTAAATCGCTGCCTGGGGAGGGGTGCTGTGACTTACCCACTTTCTCCTGGCAAAACCAGAGCAGGACACTTCTGAGCTGTTTCATTTCCCTGCCCAACCTGAGCATATCCCAGGGGAGCCAGGGGCACAGGAAATCTTTGTTCTCTCCTGAACTGTACGGTTTAATTACTGCTTTTTCTAATGCATGTTTGTTTAGCCAGATCACTGGTGTCCTGGGCTTAAACGCCTGCTCTACGACAGTGTTTTGACTCTTAAAAGAGACCTCAGCTTGGGGGATCCCTTCTGGCAGGAAAAAACCCAAACCTGGAGCCATCCAAAAGGAGTACAGGGTGAGCCTGGGCGCAGACACGCTGCCGTTCATGCTGCCTGCCAGAGCGACTCATCAAACTCTGCCCTTGTGTCACCTACAGCCCTTTGCTGGAGCTCCTGGGCCGAATCAAAGAGTCATGGGCAAAACTGCTGCTGTCTCTGCTGACATCCCAGGTTAAGACAAGCAGATGAAGGCTGACGTTGTGCCATTGGCTCATCCTGACCCCTGTGAGGGGATCGCTGCCGGCTCCCTCTTCTCCCTGGTTTCTCCCTGCTGTGGCACCCAGCTGTTGGAGGCGATGGGATTCCCATGCGGTGTGTGCAGCCGAGTTGGTGTGAGAGCTGCTGGGTGTCCTCCCACCCAGGGGGTCCCCAGCCCTTATCAGCGCTGCAGGAATCCCCTGCAGCGGTGGAGGACCCCGAGTCCCTCGTGTTACCCGCTCGCTGCCCCCCACGCTTTTGTCTCACGTTAGAAAACCAGACCTGAAGAGAGGAGCCACGTAGTTGCTGGGGAAGGTGCCCACTCTGCCCGTGACGAGGGACATGCCCCGCAGCCAGCCGTCGTGGTCCTTCCCAAAGACACGGACCCCTTCTCCCTTCTGCAGGTCCAGCTCGTCCGGGCCGTGCGCCACGTAGGAGTGGAGAGCCACGCACCTGGGGAGGGAAGGGGTGAGGGGGGGCAGGCAGCGGCTGTCCTCGTGTGGGATGCCTGGATAGCGATGCTGCTGGCTCTGGGGGAGTGGCAGCTCCTTGCCTGGAGCCCCTGCAACCTGCCCTTCCAGGGAGTATCTGGGTGCTGCCGTTACTGCGGAGAGAACTCGCAGGGAAGAGCCTGTGACTCGAGGCCAAAGGGGTGTGAATAAAAGAAGAGCCGACAGGAACAGAGCACAAAGAGGATCTCATCAGTGGTTTCTATCCCTGGAGCCAGCCGAGGGCAACAAGCACCGGGGAGGAGAACGCTGCTGCTCCTCACCCTGCACCGCGAGTGCTCCCCGAAATAACCACTCAAGGGGAACGCGTCCCTGTCCCGGGGCGAAGCAGCACGAAGGGTGTGGGTAGAAGCTCGGTCCGAGCGATAGCATCGAGAGTTCGCTCTGCCTTTGAAGTCCTCCAGCCAGAGGCCCTGCATCTGCTCCCCTGGAGCAGCATCTGGAGGTGTTGGAGGTGTGGGAGGAGCGCTGCTGGTACAGCAAGGGGTGTGTTAACCCCATCTGCCTCCCTTCCCCACTCTCCTGCAACTGGAGCCCTGCAGACACTAACGCTGGGACTTCAGTCACTGCCACTGGGCGTTCTCCAAGGAGAATGAAGTGGACAAGGAGGAGGGACATGGCTCTGGGCTGGTGAGGAAACCAGACTGGAAACTAATTTGAGATGCCCTCTAGATCTCTCTGCTGTGATTCTGGGACTACAGCTGGGTGGTGAAGCTTTGTTCCCTGCAGTGAACCACGTGTGACCACACAGCAGAGCAGGAGCACCAGAAAACGGTGTATTTTTCAAACCTTTCCCATATCTGTTCTTTCATTTGCTCTGTCTCCAGCGTAACACCTGTAATTGCACTGTGGTTCTTTGGGTTGTTTTCAAGGGGAACATGATCTGCTCCCTAACACTAACGAGCTACAGACCAATGCAGCAATTACCAGATACTACTTCAGAAACAGAGCAGCAGAGTAGCTGTGCAGATAAGCAGGACCTCCCCATAACTTTTAACCAGCTTTCTCTCTCCTTGTGGTTCGGAGGAGCCCCCTGAAAGCTTGACTTGAAACACCCATCTCTGTGAAGTGACTTCTGGCACTCACACAGACCAGGGGGTTTGGAGCTGGGGTGTGTGAGCTGTGCAGGATCCGTCCTGGAGGGCAGGGGCCAGGCCCTGGGGTGGTAATGTGGGGTGGAAAGGGGAGCTGTGGGAAGCAGTGAGTGTTCCAATGAATCCTCCTCCTGCACGTTGTGTGAAGGTCTCGGGAGTTACCCTGCACTTGGGATTAAGTCTGGGCAAGCACACTGTGGGCTTCCCCATGCTCCTCGTGCGCTCTGGTGTTTCCAGGGGCCTGGCCCAGTACTGCCAAGGTGCCAATTACCATGTAGGCAGCTCGTTACTGGTGCTGCCTACAGAGCTGGGCCACATCCCAGTGTGTGACCTGCAAATTTTAACTCTGGGCAGGTTATAATGGTGGGATCACTCAAAACACCAACGGCCTTCACTACCCTAAAGTAAATAACCAGAGGCACTTGAGGAGGAATTAGTTTTTGTATTTAAAAACTAAAATGTGCTGCTGACACACAGGTCGAGCTTCAGAGATGCTGAAGAAAGGAAGCAGGGTGTGAGCTCTGACCAGCTGAGTGCATCGCTACCCTGATCTGCGCTCGGATCCGAGCACAAGGGAGCTGTGCTCTGCCCCACACCCACCTCCTGCCTCACAGGAACCGCTGGCTGCACAAGGGGAAGGGACATGGAAGCACACCCAGCCACCCCCCCAAAGGTAACTGAGTTTCTGTACGTACATATAAGCTGATAAGTGGTGCTGCAGATGGGGGAGCGTGACGATGGCCGCCGAGTGCCCCAGTGGTGCCGGTGTGGGGTAGTAAGAGGCACTGACCTGTAGGGAGAGAGCAAGGAATGAGATCAGCACGTGAGTCTGAACATGGGCTTGTTCGAGCAACTGGCAGAGCAGCTGAGAACATCTGACAGGCTTCACTTGCCCTTCAGAAACCCCCAAACCACCACAGGGGTTACAGGAGAAGGAAGTTTGGAGCATTTGACCAAAAAAAAGAAAACCACCAAAAAACCCCAACAAGGCCGTGAGAGGAAGACGCAGGGTCCCTCTGCTGCAACCCCGGGATGCTACCCAGGGCACGGCTCGCCTGGGCTGACAGTGCCTGTCCCACCCTGGGGATAAGGCCCATGCTGGGACAGCGTGCGGAGGCTCTGGGAGCGATGATGGAACGGGCTCAGCTGACCTGGCAGCTGTCACTTTCGGGGGGTACGTTTGAGCCCTACGCCTGCCATCCTTGCTAATGCCATATATAAGATCCCCATGAATAGGGAGATGCTCCTTCACCTCTCTCCTTGTGCTCAGTGTTTTCTCACCCCTCTGCACAAGGTGAGGACCTTTGGTTCCATCACTCACTTCAGGAAGGAGGAGGAGTTTGGGAACACAGCGTTTCAAGCCCAGACTTTGCTACCCAGGAGGAGACTGTCCAGTCAGCAGGACTGGTGCCATCACTGCTCTTTCACTTGGTATTTATTTAGCTCCAGATGGGAGTATTGGCATTGTCTAAACCCTAAATAATACAGTCCTTGCCCCAGTGATCTTTTAATAACTGTTATTAAAGCTATTTACCACGTCTGTGGTGTTCCAAGGAGCTTCCCAGACCCGTGTGCACAGGCAGTGCCAGGTATGGGCAGCACGAGAGCAGGGCGGAGGCACCTCGCTGGGGGTACCTTTGGTTTGGGCTGCCCCTTTCCCCAGCATCACTGGGTGTCTACAGAGAGTTGCCAGCCAGCCCCATGCCCCCTCTGCCCTCTCGTAGGGGTCTCTTGTGCTCTGTGGAGGAGTCTCAGCCCCTTTCTGCTGTCAAGGTAACCGTGTGCCCCAAACATGCCAGACCCTGCAGCAGGAGAGTGCCTGTCCCTGCTGACCCTCTGGCCCTCCCTGTCATGGGCTGCATGCTGGGTGTGCCTGTCCCTCGTCCCTCTGCGCCTCGCAGGTGGGGTGATGTCCACATGCTGGGGGTTCTGAGGCAAGGTGTGTGCCGTCGGACATCCTCCACCCGGTGTAGTGCTGAGCACCCGGCAGCTGCCCCCACCCCAGCACTGCCTGCACGGTGTCCCTGCACCTGCCTGCACAGTGTCCCTGTTCTTCTGCAGAGCTGGGTTTGGGTACGTGCCCCTCGTGCTCGCTGGGCTCCAGCATGGCCCCGCCATGGGCAGCTGTCCCCTCGCACTGATCTCTGCAGAGGCCTCACGTCCACGGGGCACTGTGAGGAGACAGGGCTTTGTTCAGAGTGGGAAGAGTGGGAGAAGTTTCTACAGATGCCAGCCTCCTGAAGAGCAGCCCTGCTCCGTGCCCTGCAGACAGGGAAGGAAATGGGATGAGCTCTCTGAGGCTGATTAAACTCTGTGCTTCCATTTCCAGCGTGTTCCCGGCAGCTTCCAGATGCCAAGAACAAGACGTGTTTCACCTTGTTGATGGTGTGAAGTGGGTTAGTGCTTCATTGCTGGCTGCTTGAACGAGAGGTAAAGTAATTGGTACTGGAGCTATTTACGTTAATCCTTTCCCCAAACCATCTGGAGAGCAGGCAGATAACCCCCCTGAAGCAGGCTGGCTGGCTGCACAAAGTACTTCCACCAAGAGATGTCCAAGTGCCTCCCTGCAGTTCTCCCCTCTGTTGGGGCCACGTCTCCTGGAGCGTGACTGGTGACTGGTGTCCTCCCCCTCAGTCGGACTTGCAGCTCAGGGTCTTTATCTGGTGAGGGAATTGTAGATGCACCCATGAAGGAAGGCTCTGGGCTAGATCCTGCTGGGAGCTGGGTGACAGGGGATCCTTCCCGTGCTGGCTGCACGCTTATGTAGCAATCAGGGTGCAGGGTCCTTCAGTGAAAACCGAGTTTTCTGGGGAAGGTAGACCCTTCCCTTTCAGCTGAAAGCCTGGCTGTCTTACAGACGCCAAAAGCCGGCAATTTAAGGTGAAATTTCTGACCAGTCCTGGCTGGCCGCCTTGTCTCCCTGCCCAGCAGTGAGGCAGAGGATTAGCTGGCACAAGGACACCATCTCCCTCCTCTAGAGGTGGGCTGTCCTGGGGGGGCCAGAGCCAAGGCAATAATACCCTGTGCTGCTGTTACTGCCTTGCTTCGGAGCCGCTCCAAGGGCTTTGCGAGCATTAGGGGATTAGCCAGGTCTCCAGCCCCGCCGAGGCAGGAGGGTTCGTTATCTCACTTCACAGGCGCAGGGGCTGTGGTCTGGGGCAGGGATGGAGGGAGCAGCGCTGCCACGCCGTGTGCTGCTCGGCTCTGGGGACCGTGGTGTGTCCTGGGGGGTATCTCCGCCACCTTTCACGGCAACGTTCCTTCCCCAAAGTGGTGAGGACAAGTGGTGCCGCTGAGCCTGGCCCAGGGAGGTCCCAGGAACCAAACCCGCCCGTCTGTGGCAGCCCTGCCTGTGCCTCTCTGTCCGTTGGGTTTCTGCCCCTGAGCTTTGCTTGTCTGGTCGTGGCCGTGCCGGCAGCACAGCCAGACTGGGAGCAGGGGTCGCAGGGGAGCACCGGGCAGCGTGGGGCTGTTGGCAGAGGCTGGGCCCTGGCTCTGGGGCACAGGACAGTGGCCTTCAGCCCGGCACCCGCAGGATGCTCCCTCGTGCTGCCGCTCCGTGCTGGGCCTGGCTGGAGAGCCGTGAGCAGGCAGCTCATCCCCATCCCAAGCGCGGAGCTGCGCACGCCGGAAGGTGTCAGCCGGGTCGCTCGGTGGCGGGAGCGCCGGGGGTGCATGCGAGGGTCCCAGCAAGGCAGGACGGCTGCAGCCGCGTCCCGGGGACCTTGGGGCCAGCAGGAGTCACGGGGCTGGGATGTGGCTGGCAGCCGTGCTCCCCAGCAAAGACCAGAGGATCTTTAATGGTGCAGGTTGTCAGGGCTTTAATCTCTTACTCGTTTCAACTCTAATTTCTAGTGGCCACGTCTGTAACGTGGTGCTGGGGCACTGGCTTAGCAAGGACCTAGGGAAGAAAAAGTGAGTCACCAGCTCTGCTGCTCTCCAGTAAATTAAGTTAATTAAAAACCCCCAGCAACTATAGCTTCTGTCTCTGGACCTGGAGGGGCAGGTGAGCTTCAAACCCTCTTTGAGGTCCTCATTTTCTAGCCCAGGTAGGGCCAGAGCAGCCTCCCATATAAATGAAGTTGACTGGCAATTATAACTCTGTTTTAATGATTTTGGTAATCAAAACCTTTGAACTTTGGGGATCTGGAGTTTGTTTTTCCTGCACTGGACCGAAATGACAATGTTTAGCTGGTTTTCCTGGCAGAGCCATGGTGAGATGTCCACTGCTCAGTGAAAAGCTAAATGCCCTTCATCTCTCTGCTCCCCCTGCGCTTGGAAGCAGCGACTCCTCCGGAGCCTGAGCCAATGCTGGTTTCCTGCTCTCAACAGAGGGGATAGAGATTGCAGTATTTTCCAGGCCGGTGTAAGGGATTTCAGCTTTCAGTTGTGCTGATCTGCTGTGAGTACCTTGCAAGCCCTGGTAAGTACAAAGACTTTCATTTCCTGCCTCTCCTTGGATCCTTTCCCTGCTCCATCTCCCCATCTCACTGGTCACCAATGTGGTTCCTCGCTTGGCTGCTCTCCCCAGCACCCTGCCATAGCCCCTTCCCCACCCAGAGCATTAAGGAGACCTCGTGGAGAGGGGGACCTTCCCTGCACCATGTGCTCTCGGTTCTGCTGGCAGCCGGGTCCTGCAAGTTCCAGGTCATTGCTAACGTAGAAAAGCCGAGCAGCCCAGACCCAGGGTGATGGGCTGCCTTGCAGGGGCAGCACAGGGCAGCAGCAGCTGGTAGCCAGGCGCTTCCTGACCGCAGCACAGGGCTCAGCGGTGACGGGGCGCAGGGTGCTGAGCGCTGCAGGCCTGCAGGGAGGGCGCAGTCCCGCTTGCACAAGCGGCACATGCATGGACACGGCGCGGCACAAGCCCTGCAAACTGGTTCTGCTCCCAGCTTGGCACCGCGGAGGGAAGGAAGGGCAGGAGGAGGCTGGCAGCAGTGTGGGTATTCCCTTTTATGGTCCGAAATGAGTCCGATGTGATCCCAGGTGGAAACGCTGGGCAGGTGCTTGTGTTTGGGGGAGCCCTACGGGCCCCTTCAGCCCCGCTGCTGCTGCCTTGCCCACGGTGCAGCCCCTGCAGCCGCTGCCCAGCACCAGTGGCCCTGCACACAGGGCTCTGCCAGGGATGTGTCGGGCATGGGCACTGCAGGGGATGCTGTGCCCCTCCTTGTCTCCCTCAGACACATGCAGCCCCCTCGCTGGGGCACATGTCGTGTAGCTACTGGGAAATCCCCCTTGTTCTGACCCCTGCTCTGAGGAAAGCAGTGCGTGTATCTGTTCCAAAGGTGTGGATTGTTTCTTTAAATACTGGATCCAAGTGTACATTCAGTACCTGTCTGGAAGCCTCCTTGCACAGGGGAGGGTAGCAATGGTGACCTTGGTTTCCAGTTTGATTGCTGGGGTTGCTCTGCTGCCCAGCCCCGAGTGACGGCTGATGTGGGGATCCCACTCTGTGATCCTAACCCCTGCTTAGCATCAGACCATTGGCAGCACAGGTCCTTTCCTTCCAGTGGCTCTCCTCAGACCTTGCATCCTGCTCTTGGGCAGGGAACGAACCCAGGTCACTGTCTGAAAGGACAAAAGGCTGCTCCATGGCCGGCACGCTCCGGGTGAGCGAGGGCCAAGGTGCTGCTGACGGGGCAGCTCCCTTTGCAGGGTGAGAGAAGCTCCGGCGTTCGGGTGTGGGGCTGCGGCTGCTCCCGGGCTCCCTGGGGAGCTCCGGGTGGGGAGCAGGACTTTCCCTGGCTGCCGGGGAGGGTGGCTGCTGTGGAGTGCGTTCCTACAGCCAGTGATTCACCACTAACCCCACGCAGCCTCCACAGCTTCACCTGCTGCTCCCTTCCCATGCGCAGCAGAGCAGACATCAGTGCTGGTGCCAGGGGCTGGGGGCACCTTCCACCCCCTCCCCTTGCCCAGCCTACCCCACGCCCCTCACCCATGCCTGCCTGATGAGGGGATCCAGCCCTGCGCGTGGTCTCAGCTCCCACTCAGCCGGTTAAATCCTCCCCTGCTTCCTTCTCTGAAGTTGCTGGACTCTGCCCGCGGGGTCTCAGAAGCTCCTCGGGGAGCTGTGCTGCCTGGGGCTGGCTCCATCGCTGCTCCTGATGCAGCACGGCCGCAGCACGTGCCTGAACCCTGGAGAGGGTTTCAGCCCAAGCCGGGAAGGCTGGGCTCAGCTGCAGGCTCAGCTCCATCTGCTGCACCATATTGGTGACCACCCACAAAGATCCAGGCTCCTCAACCTCTGCAGACTTACTGGGGAGCATGAAAGCGCACGGAAGCAATTAAGGGTGTGATTCATCCCACTCTTTACTATATTGCTAATAACAGAAGACCCCACCTTGGTGCTTGTACTCCGGGGCTGAGTTTTTGGGGCTGGCAGTCGGCACACAGCTGCTCATTGCTTCCGAAGCTCGATCTTATCTGGAGGAGTTTAACATGGATCTTCTCCTTCCAGGTACTGTTGTGTCTGGAGTTTAGCTGCCCTGGAACTACCACGCTTTCAGAGATGTGCTGCTGTTTCTCCAAAGCCTCAGCATTTACTTGAAGCCCAACTTCCACCAGGAGCTGGTGAGCAGGGATCAGGATCAGCTGCCTTATCAACAAAGAAACCCCACTGCTTTTCCACCTGATTAGCACCAGGGAAAGGGACAAGTGGCCAGTGTCCAGCCTGGCAGCCTGTGTCTGGGTTCGCAGGTCAGTCACTGCAACCAGACCCAGAGGTGGAGGAGGGAAAAGCTGCAGCCTGTGTGGCCCTGTAGACAGCAGAGATCTTCCCACAAACCTCGGAGCAAAAGTGTTCTTGAAAAGGAGATCCCAGCCTGTCAACAGACCCGCTGTCACTTCTGCTGCTGACAGTGACACCGAGGTCGCTTTGGTAACATTATACTGGGCTTGTGAGGCTGTTCTGATTGAATCACAGTCCTGCTGTGAGCTTCAGTTCCTCTCCCTTAAAACGGGATCTAATGGCCGGGGCTGCTGCCTGCTGGGTTTTACTGCACAGGCCCCAAACTACCAGGGGCTGCCTTAGAGCTTTACAAAGTCTAAGAGCAACCTCAATAGGTTCTAACCAAAGCCCCTTTTCTCCTGTTTCAGGTGATCTGTGAAGATTCTGTACTGAGATCTTCAGTCAGAGGGGGAAGAAGGAGCGAGAATCTTTTCTCTGCTAACGGAAAGAGCGGGTAAAATGCAAAGGTGAGTCTGTGTTTGTGACCTCAGCCCCAAATTCAGCTGGTCCCAGGTTTAGATCTCAGCCCGGCAAGGGCTCTGTTAATTGCCTCCTCAGCAGAAGCTGCTCGGTTCAGGCCTGGATGGTGCAGGCAGAGGACGTGGGCTGGGCAGGAGTTACGTACTGCTTTCTGAAGCAGAAAACATTCTGGTCTGCAGGTGAAGCTCTCTCTTGGCTCCCACCGTGCAGCTGGAGCTCGCTGCAGCGGGCGGGAATCAGAGCAGGGATGTGCTTTATCCCCGCTTACTCACTCTAACAACTTAACTCCTCTTCTTATGAATTCCCTCGGGCCCCTGACCTCTGCAGACAGACCCTGGCAGTTCAGCAGGAGGGGAGAATATCCCAGGCAGCCTGATGCGGATGACGCATCTCACCAGCGCCACGAGCACGGGTGCTCTGGCTTTGCTGGTCTGGGCTTTATCTTTCCGACTCGCTGCCTGTGTGCTCAGTGTTTGTACCCACCGCTCGCGCCTTGGGCTCGTGCCGCTCCCGCCGCAGCCTTACCTGGAGAGGGGTGCCGTAGGGGAACTCCGCTTTCTCGCTGCTCTGGGTGGCCACGGTGGGGTTGCTGGAGCTGATGAGCACGGGGGAGCTGATCTCCAGCGCCTGCCGCTCGCCGGGCGCGTGGACCATCCGGTTGAGGGTGTTGAGGGCGGTGGTGATGGAGAACTGCCGCAGGCTCTTGCGCCTGGAGTCGGGCACCTTGGGGAAAGCCGGCGAATCTGCGCCCTTCGCTTTGGGAGACGCCGTTCGCAGGGACGCACACTTAAACTGGGGGGACCAGTGGCTCTTGCTGGTCTGCAGGAGCTGCCGTGCAGTGGTGTTTGGCTGGAAGAGACAAAGGGAGAGGCGATGGCACAAGTCAGAGTTACACCTGGCACAGTTTCCCCCTTTCCTCTCTTTCCCCATCTGGCAGCAGAGCTGTGGGCAGGGTTCAGATGATGTTACGGGTGATCTTTAAGCTCGTGGCCCAGTCCTGTCCCTGATCCGCTTTTGGTGACAAATCCCACGTGCACAGTAAAACCGGTTGTGGGAGAACTTGTTGCTCAGACAAGGTGCTGCCGAGGCTGAGCGCTGCTGCCCAGCACCGGACAGAGCCCGTGTCCTGCCAGAGCTCTGCAAGGGCAGCGGGACGGCTCTCCAGCACTGTTCCAGATTAGAGGGGACGTTTGGGCACCCCTTCCTTTTCCGCCCCACCAGTGGTGTTCCCGGCACAAGGAGATCTGCCCGGTTACGCCTCTGTGGGCTGAAGCACCCGCGCTTGGTGCTGCTTCCAGGGAACAGGGCTGGCTTGTTAACTGCCGGCTTAACGAGGAGGAGCCGGGCCCGAGCCTGCGTGTGGGCAGCGTTCAGACAGTGTTTCCTGGGAACTGCTGATCACACAGGACGGACGGCAAAGGGCATGTGGTGACAGTGTTTGTACCGCGCCGGCTGCCGGGGCAATTAATCAGGATTTACTGCTGACACGGACGGATTTGCACCCACTCGTGGGAGGCACCGTGCCCGACCCTGGGATGAGCCAGGGTTACGCTCAGGCAGGACAGGGACAGCGTCTCCCAGCGCTGCTGTTTTAAAGCGGGGGCTGTTTTCACATTTCCCTCCTCCTTACTCCTTACATCAGGGTGTAGAAACCATGGTGAGTGTGTACGTACACACGTAAGGCAGCAGCATCTCATCTTGAGAGGCTGCATCTTCAGCCTGAACCAAAGCATCTTCTGCCTTCTCTAAGCACCAGGAGGAGCGAATGGACTGGGGCAGAAGCCTCAGTGTCTCAGCCTCGGAGAGCCTGGCATGTCCCAAACAGCCCTACCCTTGCCGTCTCCATCCTTAATACCGAGTTCCTCGGTGGCTTCACGTGGCCCGAACGCACAGCTTTCTGCCAGCGCCAGACTTCCACGAGTAATTACTGAGGCTGAAATGATTTCATTAAATGAAAAGACATTTTACAAAATATATTAGAGCTTCAAATAAGACGTTTTACTGCCGTCCTTTCATAAAATAGCCACAAAGACGTGCTTGCTGTAATTACCATGATTACAAGTATTAATTTTATTTCTAGGAATCCTGGCTGGTGCCATTTACACCCTGCATCTCAAGCTAAACTGCAGGAATACAATTAATGTCTAGACCAGTGCTGACAAAATGCTGTGGGGAGCGGGCAGCTGAAAGGTCCCTGGAGCCGGAGTGCCGGGAACACCAGGAACGCCGCCCAGGACGCGCTGACCTGGCACAGGCAGAGGCGTCCCCCCTGCAGCCCCTGGAAGGCAGGTGGGATCTCAGGGGCAGGTCCCCAGCAGACAGAGCGATACGAGAGCTACAGCAGAACCTGTTCAAAACGCTGGTTTGCTGTTCTGCCTGGATTGTGGGCTTGTTTTCCCAGTCGCTGCGTTGCAGAGAGGGAGCGGGAGAGCCGCTGGCTGCACTGAGGCAGCGGTGGGCTGGGACGAGGGCTCTGTCCCTGGGTGCCGGTTTTGGGTGGGCACGGGGGTGGCTGGGCTGTGCCCCCTCCACGCACGAGGTGGGATGGTCCTGGCTTGGGCACCTGTGCTCTGTTCTCACCGGCTCTGCCCGGGCCGGTGGTGCTGTTGGTGAAGGGCAGGAGCACGGCATGGCAGCCGGGGTGTGGGGTGAGGGTGGGTGGGCTGTTCCAGGGAGCATCCTGGGCGGTGCGGCCCCTCGGGTCCCCCAGGACTGTGTCCTGCAGCACCAGCTCACTGGCCCTGCTCTGCACCAGGCTCAAACTTGTTTTTAATTTACAGGTGTGAGCGTGGCTGGGTCAGGGCTGTGGACACCCGTCTGAGGGCCAGGACATGAAAAGCTGCTGGCTGGCTGGCTGGCTGCCTCCCATCGCGTGGCAGGGCCTCTCATGGCCACGCACACAGCAAATAATGGAAATGGCATTTTAGCTACAAACCAGGGGAAGAAAACCTCTGTGTAAGTGCTGAGGTAACTGGTGTCACACTGCTGAGATGGCTGCTTCGGGAGGGGAAATCACCTGGCACTGCCAGGGCACAGGCATTCAAATACTCCAGAGGAAAGAACCTCCCTTGTAAGGACCGACAGCTCCGTCTCTGTGGCAGGGCCCAGGTTTCTGAGCAGCCCAGCAGAATTCAAGCTGAGCTCTTAAGATGTTTTGATTTCATCTTCTAAGGAGAGCTGCCACGTGCCCAGGGGATGTAAGGAGAGTTTTACAGGAAGCAAATTATGGTTTTCCCTCTTCTGAACTAATTCCTGAACTTTGGGGCTAAACTTGCAATGACTCCATGGGGGAAGGGGGCAGAGGGGGCTGTTCCTGCGGGGTATTTACACCCCTGCAGAGTACATGCCTGAAGTTTCCATCTGAACTGGTGGGAGGTTTGTATTAACCCTGCAGTAAGCTGTTCAGCTTTCATTAGTTCCATTGGTTTCTCACACCCAGCTCGTTTTTTGTAAAAAACACCAGACTGAGCTGCCCAGGGCAGAGCTGCTGTCTGAGGCCAGGCTGTGGGGGACAAACGCTGCTCCTGGGACCTCTAGCTGAGGCTCCAGCATCCCCAAGCAGAGATTCCCTGCCTGCTGGGGCTCCGGGGGGATACCTCACATCTGAGGGGGTTTGGAGAGAGGTGGCACCCTCCAGTCTGTGCACGGCTGGAGGAGGACCCGGCACCGGCACTGCACCCCCACGTTACCCAAGGGGTGCTCCAGGCTTTGTCATTCCATAGGTGACAGCCGAGCGCTGTCACAAACCTGGGGGCAGGAGGTGCTCCCGCCTCTGCAGGAGCATCTCTCTCTGTTAGGTAACTCCCCGGTGAGAAGTGGCTGTGGGAGGGGAGCTGAGTGCCGCCTCCTGAGGCAAACACACACAGTGAGTGAGCCTGAAACAAAGGCCAGCGGGGTGGAAGAGAAAACACAAACGCAGGTGGCAGAAAGCCGAGGGGGGCGGCTCCTGCTAAGTGGGTCTGGACGGTGAAGGGAGGGTTGCTGGCTGCCCAGCCTCTCTGCGTCTGCACTGGAGAGCTGACAGCCCCTGTTTCATAGAGCTGCTGGAGATGGGGCTGCTCAGAACTGGGTTTATTCTTCAGTCCCCCCCCCTTAGTCGGAGACCAGAGCTGGCACCTGGCTTTTCAGCTTCTCTTGCTCCCTGCCAGCCACTGACTCCCTGGGGACACCTGCCCTGGACCACAGCTGCCTTGTCCTGCCCGTGGGAGCGAGGAGAGCATTGCATGGTGCTGTCAGCTGGATGGAGAAAGAGGTGCCTTCTCTGCTAGGGCCCTGATGCCTCTGGGCAGCGCTTTCTGCTCTGCTTGGCCATGCCTCACCTTGCTGTGAGGACAGCTGACTGGGAGGTGCAGTTACTCCAAGCACATCTTCTAGCAAAGTAAATACAGCTCTGGGCTTTGGGAATGAGAGGAAGGCAGGAAACGTTCAGCTATTGCTCTGCAAATGTACGCCCCAAGTAGACCAGGTATGTTCCAGCTGCATAAATGATGTGCCCTGGGCCTGGAGGCAATTTTCTTTAGTGTAGCAGGAGGTGTCTCCTAGACATCTCCTTTGGTCCTGAGAGCAGCAAGGGGGAGAAGCTGAGGGGAGGGAAGGGACTGGGGGCAGCGCTTGCATCGCTCTCTGGATGTACCCGTGCGAGCCCCTGCTGGGGGGTCTGGCAGCCACCAGCAGTGTCTGAGGGGGCTTGGGGACCTCCCCCATTGCCAGAGGGGAGTTCCTATGGAGCAGAGCCCGAAGAAGCAGCAGCCCAGGGTGCTGCGGGGGGTGTTACCTTGTGGAACGTCAGGCAGTCCTTGGTCTCCGCCTTGTCCCTGCTCCTCAGGTCGAAGCTGTAGAGTGCCCTGCCGAGGGGCGGTGGCAGGGGCAGCTGCTTGATGACCTGCACCGAGCTGGCTGGGAAGACGCCGCTGACCCCGTTGACCTCCCCCAAATACCAGTTCTCGTCCAGCTGTCGGAGCAGCACGATGGTGTCTCCCTTGTTGAACCTCAGCTCCCCGGGGTTGTGTCCGCGGTAGGTGTACAGGGCCTTGGCTCGCGGGACCTGCGGGGGGAGAAGCAGCCCCAGCAGTCAGGCTGTGACAGCCACGTTGAACAGACAGAGTTCCCCAAAAGCATTCCTAACTACTGGGAAAAATTTACAGGTCTAAAGCTTAAGCATGCATTTGTTGGGATTAACTACCCACATCCTTTCTTGATGTCTTTTCCTAATGAAGACAAGCTCCAAAATACTTATGCTAAATTCGTGTCAAGATGAAAAGCAGGCTGAACTTGTTTAAGAATATTAAGAAACAATTAATGCCTCGAACTAGTCTTCCCATGGGAAATTATTGTCTGCTATAAGGTCTCCTGTAAACACAATGTCTGTTTAATGGTCCCAGGTATTTCTCTCTGGGAAGAGCTGGAGGTCGCAGCCACCATCCATCTGACCCGGCAGCTGTCACCTGCTTTGCCTGTCTGGGAGAACAAAGTGAGGTGAGTGCAGGTACCTCTGGTCACCTCCTGCTCTAACACCTGTGACCATGGTTTTATTTGGGCCTTTGATCTGGGTTCTTACTGTCACTGCGGTGTGACAGAGAAGGAGGAGACAGACCGGAGCCAGAGGAGGTGAGGGGGAGCTTTCCCCTCCTGGCTCCTGTCAAAACAAAATGACAGAGGTCATGTGAAATAGTGGCCTTACGGACCCTCATCAATCCAGGACAGCTCTGTTTAACACGGGGTGCAGCAGCTGAACCAACCCCAAGCCGGCCCTGGCCTGGGTGCAGTGAAGGGGTGCGGGACGCCGGTGGGCAGCTGAGGGGTGTTCTGGGGGAGCAGGATGCACAGGCACTTTCTGGGTTCCGTGTCCCTGTTCTGGATACACGTTTGGGGGGTCCCTTACAGCAGGAGGCGGCAGCGCTGCCCAGCTCCATCTCTGCGTACTTGTGTTAAAGACAAGATGGGCATGTCTTCAGTCTGCGTGGCTGCAGTGCTGCATCCCACACACGTGTGTCCCGGAGCTGTCTGTGTTTCTGTCTGCTGCCACTTGCAGGACCCTGGCTGTGTGTGAGATGGAGAACACAGAGCATTATGCTCTGTCCTTCTGCTGGCCTTTGGCTGCTCCCTGACCTGCTGCTCAGCCCTGCAGTGGTCAGGCACTTGGACTGGATGGTCACTGTAGGTCCACTCCAACTGGAATACCTAAACCGAATCCTAAGCCTAGCCTAGCCTAGCCTACTTTATCCTAATCCTGGCCTATCCTCATCCTAGCCTAGCCTCTGTGTCTGAGTGCTGTGAGGTGTGCTGCCATCAGAGGACAGGCTGCCAGCAGCCCCTCATCCCTTGGTCTCTGCAGACATCAGAAGTAAAAGTCGTAAGAACACTTATTGGGGTGTGTGTTTGTGAAGCCCTGATCGCTGCTGCTGCTGCTGCTGCAGCCCAGGTGCCAGTCAGTACACGGCATCCCCTTCCTGTCTGGATGAGTGGATGTCCAGCCTCACATCCAATGGGAAGTGGTGCCCAACACAAAGTGCTTGGCTCTGCTGCAGCAGTGTCTATCTTGAGGCAAACGGGTTGGTTTTGGCACGCAGACAGCTGTGTATGTTCTGTTATCTGACCTGTTAGAGCTGCAGAGGTGCTGGTGCCTGGGACAGCTGAGGACAAGAGGCTTGTGGCTCCTTCTGTGCCAGTCTGCAGATCTAGATTGTCCTTCTCCACCTTTTAGGGTTTGTAATGTCCCGAGTGGGGGGCTGCAGGAAGCACCTCTGTGGTGGCAGAAGAGCTCCATCCGCAGCCAAGCGCTTCACACCCAGCACGTCTCCAGCTCTGGTCGGCCGGCTGAGGGGCGGGAGCAGGGCCCCATCCCAGGAGAGCTCAGCCCCACAGGTATGGAGGGAAGCTGGTGGGGAGGTGGGATTTGGGGCTGCTAGCTCTGCCTCTCTGGGACATGAAACGGGGGACTCTTGTCTGTGGCTGCCAAGCACTGTGGCCCTGTGAGTGGGACCCTGCATTGGGTTTGGGGAGGAGAACACGTTCCAGCACTCCCAAACTGAGGCTTGGTAGAAAAAAGGAACCAAGAAGAGAAAAACTTCATGCACTGTGTTTGCTTCAAAGCATTCGAAACAGGAAGCAATTGGTTGTGTGTTTAGTTCTAATTGACTCATTTTGTCTGTTAATTTGTGCTAATGTTAAACCCTTGCACTTGGCTTAGTGACACTGAAGGTAGGTGATGCTGATGAAGGCAAGACCCAGGCCAGCCTTGCTCCCATCAGTTCCCCAGGCTCCTTCCATATGGGAAGCAGGGACCGTGTCAGTGGTAGGAGCTCCAAACTCCCCCTGCAAACAGGGGCACGCTTCTCATGCGAACGCACTGCGGGAGCAGAGGATGACAGGAGGGCCAGTTCTCCTTCAGAGAGACTCTCTGGTGTTAAACAAGGACA
The DNA here is from genome assembly GCF_964237585.1 of Gallinula chloropus. Lineage (NCBI taxonomy): Eukaryota > Metazoa > Chordata > Aves > Gruiformes > Rallidae > Gallinula > Gallinula chloropus. The sequence goes on along the minus strand of NC_140095.1, from coordinate 22,597,020 downwards.
AGGAGCACGGAAAGAAACCTTTCATTGCCTTGGGAGCGACCAGAAAACAAACAGGGCTCATGCAAGCTGTGGAAACAGGGCTTGTGAAGGAGAAGCAGGAACGTGCGGGGATGGGGAGAGAGCAGCTGCCCAGCAAAGTAAAACATAAAAGGCATCAAGAACAAGTTATGGAAATGTATTAAAACCAAGAGAAACTCTGGAATGAAATGCATACCGCTCCTGACTGGGAACAGAGCAAGCAGTGGGTGCAGAGAGTCTGGAATAGTCTTTCTTTGGTGAGAAAAGGGGTGAGACAGGACGGCTGGCTGGAATCAACAGCTGGCATCCAGGAAGGATCGGTGGCATTAGGGCTGGCTGAAACCCACCCACCCAGTCATGGGGCTGTTTCTTCTCTGCCCACGTTCACAGCCTTCATTTCTTTCCCTCCTCTTTAACCCTTTCCCCCACTCCTGTGCCCTGATGAACCTCACAGCCCAGTCTTTTCTCCAGTTTCCCTCTAAGCCTGGTTTTCTTCCCATGGTTGTCTCCTGGAGCTCGTGGTGACTGTGGACACAATCTCACCCCTCACTTTGCAGAGCACAGACCTTGTATTCGCTCATTGCAAACTGCTGCAGATGTGCTGTGGATCTGAGTTAGCTCACATGGACGTTCACACGCTGCTTTAGCATCCACGGGTATTCAGGGCTGTGGTGGGGTGGGAACGACCTGCTGGTCCTTCTGAACACTCGCAAGGTGATGTTGGTGTGTTCCTTCATGGGTGTTTTGGCAAGGGCTGGTTGTAATGGTGGTGCCTGGGCCTGTGCCTTTGTCCCTGCTAGATGGCCTGTACTCCTGGGAAGGGCTCTGCAGCTCCCGGTGCGAGGGCTGAGGAAGGGGGAACCAGGAGCCTCTGGCTGGGTGCAGGCTCGGGGTCAGCACAGGGTGCAGGACCCTCCCACCTGCCCGGGGAAGGGACACGGGCAAGCAGAGCTGCCCTTAAAGCCCCCTGGGAACTGGGTGCCTCAAAGGGGTGACAGATCGAATGAGGAGATGTTGGACTGATGCACATTAGCAAGGAAAAGCTGGACCACGCTGGGCTGCCTCAGCACCTCAGGACTGATGCTATCAAGCCCTGTGTTCTTTGTAGCTGCTGAAATAATTTTTTCTAACATTTCAATACTCTGCTAACAGCAAAAATCAATGTTAAAAGAGAGGAGAAGGATTTTAAAAAGCCTGAGTACCACAAAGTGTTTTGTTTTGGAAACAACTGAAATTAACTTGAGACAAAGAACTCGAGAACATTGTTCAAGCCAGGAAGTGTTTAAGGTCCCAGTCAGCTTTCTGTTGCTTTTTAAAAACAGTTTTGCTCATCTGTTCAGATACTGAGTCAGAAACGGCCAGCTGATTTCCCAGGGTATTTAGGACAGAACCCAGCCTGTGTCTACCCAGAGCCACCGACGTGGTTTTACCATACGGGCACTTTCCAGCTCTGCAGGCCTGTCACAGAACAAAGCCTCAAGCTGAAGTTGGCAGAAGGACGTACTGCAGGGTCACTGTTGTTTCATGTGCTCTTAAGACCTACGAAGGACAAAGAAGAACAAGTCCCCCTGGCAATGCAGCACCCCGGCGAGGCGGGGGCAGCTGGCAGAGCTCCGCTGCCAGCAGCTGACCCATCGCTGGCTGTTCCTCCTGGAGCCAAATCTCATTCCTTTCCCAGGCTTCGGCTGGTTTCTGTCCACTCTCAGATGCGGCAGATCCTCGGTGCAGCATCTGTTTCGCTTTATTTAAAGTAGGTTAATTGCAATGGCAGAAACTGGGGTGCTAATTAAACCTGGCGATAAAGACAAGGAGCGCCTGGAGGTAGCTCGCTCCGGGACAGAGGGAGAGGCTTTCCCGGGCGAGGACGCGGTGCTGGGTGTGGGATGAGAAGGCACCTGGCTTGTTGTGATGGATTTTTCTCCCGTTAGCATGCCTGAGTGAGATGTGCCCTTGCTGTTATCAGCCCCCCAGGTATTTCTGGCTCTCTGAGTGGTCAGAGACCCAAGTGGGGGTTGTGGCAGATGCACCCCAACGCCTTGTCCCCATCCTTAATGGATATAAGGTCGATAAGGGAGAAAAGACTTTGGGTTTTTTAAACTATTTTTGGCATTTGGCATCAGCTGTGCTGGGGCAGCCATCCAATCCACCCGAGCCTCCCTCGGTACCAAACAAAGCGGCTCGGTAAAAATACATGTGTGTGTGTGAGGCAGCGATTCAAAGCCTCTCCTCATAGCTGGGAGAAACACACACTATAATTATCTGAAACGAGCTAGTTATAACCTCCTCATTATTGGCAGAGGATTAAGGTAAGACCACACATCATAGCGCTGGTAGTGGGAAAAAGAGAAGGCAAAGCAGCATGTGAGGGTGGCTGTGGTGGGGTCACGAGGCAGGGACGTCAAGGGGAGGAAGTGAAGCCAGGGAGCGCAGCGAAGGGCAGGGGGTTTGGTGGAGGCTGTGAGCGCCTGTAGCCCTGGCCCCAGCAGCTCTGTGTGGAAGCACCCCGAGGAGCTGCAGGGCCCTGCTGTGACTCTGTCTCCACATGAGTGGCTGAGCTGCTGCCTGCGGTACTGGGGGTGAGTGTGGGGATGAGGCCGTGAACACCCCTGCACGTGGGACTTGTTTCCTCCTTCGCCCGTTTCCAGGCAAGGCTCCCAGCAACGAGACGCAGCTAGTGATGTCCAAAGGGACCCTCCTGGTTCCCAGATGCTCTGGCTTCATCCACAGCCGCACAGATGAGCGCGTGGAGGAGCGGCAGGCCGAGCCTGGAATGGCTGATGGCTTTTAGTGTCCAGGGAGGGCAGAGGGAGCTGTATCAGCAGGACACCCCTGTCCCTGCACCACTGTCCCACAGCAGCGCTGGACCTGGCCTTCCAAACTTCAGTGGGTGCTGTGCCAGCTCCAACAGCTGGGCCAGACCTGTGGGGCAGGGGAGGCTGCTGCAGGTGGATCAGGAACGGCCTCCGACGGGTTTGGACCTGCACCCGGGTGGATTCCCAGCTCTGATTTTCATACCTCGGCGTGGGGAATGCCCTGGAGTTGCTCTGCGCTGCGCCCCGTCCCTCGAAGGCAGGCAGCACCCCAAGCACGCCGTCTCCTCCCCCAGCCCTCAGTGGCTTTGCAGTAAATACCGAGGGCCTGATCCTGATCTGGGTTTCGTGGGTGTCGCCCCACGTGCAGGGAGGCAGCTGCACCCAAGGACCTTGCTCGGGAGAACCGGCTGAGGCACGGGGTGTCTGGAGAGCCCCGGCCCCTGAGCTGGGGTGGCAGCAGCCCTGCCAGGGCTGTCCTGCCCTGGAAGAAGCTGGCTGACCCAAAACAGACCCAAGACGCTGTGAACGAGCTGTGACAAGCCAGGCCAGCCCCAGCAGTGTCACCTGGAAAGCCCAAGGGGATGGAGATGGAGCAGGGGGAGATGTGGACATCCTCTGTGCATGATTTGCAGGGTCCACGTGGGCGGCGGCACAGCCCCGTGCTCTGCGTGAGCTCTGCCTCCCCCTGCCACCCCCGGCACTGCCTTGTTTGTGCAGAAGAGCTAAATATCCGTGCAGTGCAGAGGCAGGGATATTCCTGTAGATACACGATGTCGGTAACACTTTACAGCCTCCTCGAGAGGAACAATTTATTTCTAGGATAGTGCCAGGAAGAAGAGAAAGCCAGTCCTGGATGTCTTCCAGTTTGATTTTTCTCCTGCTGGGTACTGTGGGCTTGTTTCACAACTGCTTCTTCATCAGGTTTTATTTCAGACCTGTTTGGAGTGGGCCCTGGTCAGAGGGGGCTGGCACAGGGCTGTGCTGCACAGGGGCATGGGGGTGCTGGAAACAGGGTTCACCAGGACTTGTTCATTGTTGAACTGGGCCCTGTGAGCCCCTCGACTCCATCGCACCAGCTCTGCGCCTGGGCAGCAGGAGTCTGCGTACAGCTGAACTACTGAACCACACTGAGGGGCTGAAGGACCTCGCCCCTGAAAGCGGTGAAGGAGGGTCCATGCCAAAGGAGGGAGGAAGCTCTTCCTGCCACCCCTCTCCTTTCCTTTAAAGGCCTGCACGGTGTGGAGAGGTGGTGTGCAGCAGGTGAGGGCACGTTTCATTGCCCAAGATCTGCACGTGAGCTCCGGAGCTGTCTCGGGAGCATTAGTGTCTTTGCTCTTGGCTGCAGCCCAGGGTGACCCATCCTGCCTGCATCTTCAGTGCAGGAACCCCAGAGCACAGGGACGGGCTCTTCCACAGCAGCCGTGGGAATACCCAGAACATTCGATGCGTGCAGGGAATGGAGAGCTCGTGTGCCGAGCCCGGCGCCAGGCAGGAGGGCGGCAGGAGCCAGCAGCCAGCAGCCCCTGCTCTCGGGATGGTGTTACCCGGGGCTGCTGAACAGCGGTTCCTGCCCGAGCACGGGCAGTCGGGGACTGCAGGGGAGTGATGGTGGAGATCCCATCCCTGCTTTCCTCGGGAGGGCATCGGGGGGAGCAAAGGGCAGCCTGGGGCAGTGACCCCAGAGCACAGCGTGGGCTGTGCTCCTGATGAGCAGTGGTTTGCACACCGTGGGTGGGGCGCTGGTTATTACCTACACGCTGACACCGAAGGACATGCTGTCTGTCTGTAAAGAGACACAATCAATAACAACTGCTGTCCATTCTGATTACTGACTTTCTGCAAGCCACTGTCAGCATCCTGCCACCGACTGCCTGCCTTGCGATGGGATGAATGAGCCTGACACCATCTCTGCATGCTCAGCTGGCACAGTGCAGGGCACTTCAGGATCCAGTTGGATGAAAAGAGCTATTTGAATGTAAATTAATTGCCATTACAATTCTGGGTTTTGCTTTTCAGCAGAGGAGAGAACTTCAGCCTTGTCACATGGAACAAAACCATCAAAAGTGAACTTGTCATTTCAATCTCTTCGTACAATTATGTTCTGAGGATTCAGACAGCTGGGTGGTTTCTGTGTTATTTCTCCCCAAGGAGGGACTGCTCCCCTCTTCCACACACGGGCGACTGTGCGTGCCAGGGAGAACAACGTCCGTCCCCTCCTGCTCACGTCGGTGCTGGAGCTCACCCGCTCTGCCCCAGTCCCTCCTGGGCCAGGACACGAGGCCAGCAGCCTTCGGGGGAAGTCGGAGAGGGAAATCGTGCAGATTTAGCTGGGTAAGGAAAACACCATCTCAAGTTACTGTTGTACTGAAGTTGGGGCTGTGATTTACAGACTGAAGAGATGAAGAGCAGCCGAAGGAGTGTGCAGGAGCAGGTGTCACTGCGGCGGCTGGGGCGGGTTCCTGTGCTGGTGGTGGGACGATGGCTGCGGTGAGCGGGAGCACCGCATCCTCTGCTAACCAACAGCCCTTCGCTGTGTCACTGCATTGAGGCTCATGGCACCTCTGGACATTGCCTATGTCTGGCTTTGTAACGCAGAGATGGGATGGGGAAATGATCAAGGGAAATACAGAGCAGCTTCTGTCATGGAGAAGCTGAGCTGATGCTGCACCAGCGATGGCCATGGCACCACTGCAGGCCCCGAGAGCAGCGCCCAGCTGCGTGCCAGTCCTGTCCCTGCCACTCCGGAGGAGGACGGTGCTGGATCAGGCTTTACTCTGACGGTGTGGAAGCAGGAGGAGTGCTGAGGCACCACGAGGCAGGAGCCAGACCTGATTGTGGCTTTGGCTGGAGATGGATGCTCCTTGGTGCAGGCAGAGCCGTGAGGGTGCAGGCAGAGCTGTGAGGGTGGGCCTGACCAGCCATTCTGTGAGAGGGAAGAGGGGAGGCTGGCAGCAGCAGCACGGGGCATGGCAGGGTGAGGGAGGCTGGCAGCGATGGGCACAGGCATGGCAGGGTGGGGGAGGCTGGCAGCAGTAGCACGGGGCATGGCAGGGTGGGGGATGCTGGCACAGGCTCAGCAGGGTGACGCCAGGGACTGGGGACCAGCGTGTTCGAGCTGCAGTGTCTGCACAAACCCTCTTCACGCCTCTCCCATTCATGGTTCCTGCTATCAACTGTTTCAGTCTCTGCTGCAGTCAGCAATCTCGGGCAGTGGTTAAGTTGTGTGTCATGGTTTTAAGCCGCACGGAAAACAAACTGTGTCAGCCCTCTGCGTGCCCGGTCATGATGCTCTGCCTCAGCACCGCGCTTCTCAGAAGTGGCTGTTTACCATGCAGGGAGGAAACCTGCATCCCGCTCCCTCCTCCTGCTGCCCCGAGCCCTCTCCCTGCCAATTTCATGCCCTCCCTGTGCCGGGAAAGGGAGCAGCATGCCACCGCCCGCCACCCGGTGCTGCCAGGCCTGGGCACCGGTGCGGTGTCACCGCAGGCCGTGGCTCTGCGAGCTGGGACAGTGCTGGTGGACAGGATGGGGATGAGGACAGTGCTGGCCACCCCTGCGGGCAGCAGCCCTGCACGAGGTGAGTGTCCGTGCTGTGCCCCGCCACTGTTCAAAGCCGCCGGGCCCTGAGCCCTCCGATTGCCCAATAACCGTGGTTTGGTTTCCGTGTTTCAGGGAGGTGCCTGATCAGTGACAGTGCATCTCGCCAGCAGCCACCTCCGCTCAGCAGCCATTTTGAGGGCAAGTTAATGACTGTCGTGAGGCGATGGCCTCGCCTCAGCTGTCGGCCGGGACCGGGGAGGTCAGAGTCCACCTGGCTTTGGGCATCCGCATCCTGCCTGGAGCTGAGGCTGCAGAAAGGAGCCTCTGTCCCTTTGCTGTACTCCTCTTCCCTCCCTGCAGAGCCAGTGAGTGATTCTGGGCCCAGCAGTTGTTCAGGGCCCAAAGGAAACGCTCCGGAATGGCCGGACTGCCAGAGGACACCTGTTTGCCTCTTAAAAACTGCCTCCTGCACTGCGCACCCTGTCCTGGCATCGGGATGAAATGGGGCTGCCCCTCATCAGGGTGAGCTCAAATACCCACTTGCAAGCTCACAAGGAAAGGTTTGCTTAAAGAAGAGCAGCAGTTCGTTCCTGCCTTGCACAGCAGAGTCCTGATGCTACATGGAGTTTGAATGCCTGAAAGTCAGTGATGGCAGAACCAAGCCCAGCATTTGGGGGCAAACTCTGCAGCCTGCCTCAGGAGGAGGGCAGGAGAAGCCAAGGACAGCGAGACAGGGTTTAAAGCGGCAGCAAGTGGGTCTTCTCCCTGCCAAGAGCCAGCCTCGCCTCTCTCGGGATGGTTTTTACACTGGCCCTGGCACACTGGCAGAGCTGCACGTGAACGTGCCGCCCCCTCTGCTCCCCTCTGCTGGGGAACACGACAAACCCAGGCCCCGGCCGGCAGTGTGGGTGCAGGGACGGTGGCCAGCTGCCAGCATGGAAGCGCTGTGAGAAGAGGAGGACTCCAGACTTTCAGCCTCCTCGCTGACCACGGTCCCGAGCAGGTGAGCACGCGGGCTGAGCAGCCCTGCTGTGCTATTCCTGACTTGCCATCTGAGCCTGACTCATTGCCTTGGTAACAAATTAAAACACTTTTATGTGCTTGCAGCTTGGTACCTCATTCTGCAGAACCAGGGGAACTGGCTCCTGATGTTGGCTGTGGAGGTCCTTCAGCTTTCCCCTGCCCTGTGGCATCGCCCCGAGGGCCCCGTGCTGGCCGTGCAGTGGGCAGGGATGCTGGAGGTGACAGGACCCAGCATCGGTGTAACCCATGGGGAGGCTGCTGGGAGCCCTCTGACAGGCAGCATCGCTCTGCATGTTCCCTGCACCACTACCGAGGAGCCTCTCTGGTCCACAGGAAGCACAGAGGGCAGTTTGCTGGTAACTAAAATGATTTTGAGCTGTGAGAGCATCACACACCCGCTGCAGCGCTGCCTGTCACACCATCCTGCCCTGGCTGGTGTACGAGCAGCCAGGACTTTCATCCATAACCCCAGAGGTGAGAATGCTAAAAGTACAGTGAAGGAGAAAAAAGGCACATCCAGCTCTGCAGAACCAGTTCCTGGGGTCATCCTCGGTGGGACAAACCCTGATGGGACATGGCTGTGGAGGGGAACTGGGGCAAGCCCTTCTCCCAGGAGGCCACACAGAATTTTTGGCTGAATGAAGCAGCTCCATTTCCAGTTGAGGGACTCTGTGCACCAGTGCCCACTGCCCGCAGCAGCTGCTGGGCGAGAGGATGCTCCCCCTCTGCCATGGGGCAGGAGCCAGCACTGCTCCAAAGGCAGAGGCAGTGTGCCCGTGGGGGGTCTGGGGTTTGTGAGGGCTGCCCAGTGCTTCCCAGCCTGAGGTGACGTGACACACGGTGTGAGGTGATGGCTGTGACTGCATGGAACTGCTGAGGGGTTTTTGGGAGGGAGGCTTGGGCAGCAAGTGGATCAGAGAAGGTGTCTGCCGGCGCCGGGTGCTGACACAAGGGATGCTTGGAATAAGGGCTCAGCAAGAGCCAGCTATCCAAGTCCTGTCTGTCAAATTCAGCGAGGAGTTGGAGATGTTTCTGGAGGAGAAGAAAATACCAAGACACAGGCACTATATATAGACGTCCGTGTGAAGGTGGCGACGTTGGAGTGCGGAGTATTTTTATCCCAATAGAGGTGTTATCTGTCTATCTCCCGTGAAGTGCTGGAGGGGGCTGTTAAGCACTCGCCTCATGCGAAGAGAAAATAGCCCAAGTCACAGCTAAATCTGTGCGGTCTGCGAGTGCCAGAGTCGAGCTGTCATGCCCAGAATTCCTCTGCTCTGGCTCGCTGCCCTCTGTTTGTTGCATGACAAGGTTCATCACCCAGGTAGCTGCTCAGTGGCCGGGATGGATTTTTCCCGTGCGCAGGGTACAGTTCAGGTCTGTTACTCCCCAGTGAAGTGCAGGAGTTTGTGTACACTTCAGCTCCTCTGCTCTCTCACCGGCGGCACAGCCGTGTTTTGCTTACATCGGGGCTGAGCCAGATAAGACGGATGCTTCAGCACAAGACATAACCACATCTGGCACATGCCAGGGGCGGTTCCTAACAGTTCAAAGGCTTCAGTGTGGATGATTTACGCATTCCCCTCCTAGCAAATCCTTTTGTTCTTAAATTCCAGACAGTTTATTATGTGGAGATCCTGAAAATCCAAAGTCCTGTCCTCTCTGCACAGATGCTGAAGGTCCCACTGCCTGTGCGGGCTGCCGGCAGCGGGGACAGGGCGGTGCAGTGTCCCTGCAGCCCTGCCCAGCCGGGCTGTGGATGTGCATGGCCGTGCTCGTGGGCACAACCCGGAGTGTGCCCACCCAGGACAGCACAGAGGAAGGGGACTCAGAAGGGATTTAAACACCAGCAAGTAAAGAACAGCTTGGGATGGGCTGTACCTAGAATATTGCCTGGTCTGTAAGGACTAGCTCTGGGAAACTCCTGGCTGAAAACAGGGTGCTGCATTCCTGCTAACTCAGCAGTTAACTGCTGGGCCAGCCACACTTTCCTCTGGAGTGAGCCAGGTGCTTTGCCTGCTTGGCCATGAGGAGACTTATTTTACTTGTTTGTCTTCATGGATGCTCATGAGCACAAAGAGGAAAAAGCTGGCAAGGAAATATCTCTGCAGAGAAGAGAAACTTTGATCAAACTTGTGATCATCTCAGCTCCACGGAGTAAAGGAAGCTTATTTATAGAGCGGCCTCTTTGGCGAACACCAAACACATCCTGTACCCTGCTTCTGCCAGCGTCTGGCTGCAGCACAGCCTGCTGCAGGGTAATGTGCTGTGCTTTGCAGCTCCAAGTGCTGCACAGCATTAGCAGTAATTAGCAGGCTATGCAGATTGGGACAGGCTCTCTCTGGGGCCTGCAGCTCTCAGCAGACCCTGCCCTTCAGAGCCGCTGCAGTGCTGGGGCACCGGCGGAGCAGTGCTGGGCACGGGCTCTTCCCACTGTGGTTCCTGGCTAGAGGCATCGGCTCCACTGTTTGAATCACTGGTGGGCCGCTGCTCACCCAGACTGCTTTGGGTGCACAGCCGAAACTCAAGCGCAGGGAGATGACAGGTCACCCTTAGCCTGTCCCGTGCTGCTCTCGGGGGGGTCCCTTGTGTTCGCATCCCACCGCAGCACCCGCACTCCCGCCGGCTCCCGTCCGCGTGCATTTGAAACCACCAAAGCGTGGTTCATACCTTGCATTCTTCACCTGGTAGCCGAGGATTCCAAAGTGTTTTATAATTAACTAACTAATTAAGTCTCAAAGCATTTCAGCCTAACGTGCTTGGCTGTCCCCTGGCAGTCAGAGGGGTACCCAGTGCCGCAGCTCTCGCACCCAGTTCCCAGCAGTTTGGTCTCAAAATGCTGTCAGGAGCTGTGGACTCTGGATGTTGCCATCATGTAATGTCAGCAGCAAGTTCCTACCTGCCCTGGGAACTAGTAAAACAAATGAGGAACGGCTGAGAGCAGAACACAGATGAGGGTATTTGTGCTCTTTCACCTGGGGCGGGGGAGTCTGGCTGGGACCACCCCCAGCCTGCCCCCCCCAGCTGAGATACCCCCCTAAAGCTGTGACTGGAACTTGCTGCCCAATGGTTCGCACCCCGCACGAACAGCACCAGAGCCCCCGCCAGAACCTCTGTGGGAAAGGGACCAGGCAGGCTGCCACACTTCCCAGGGGAAAACCTGCGAGAGGAGCTCCCAGAGATGTGGGTTTGAGGCGGGACCCATCCAGGATGAGCTCCGGATGCCACAGAGGCTCCCGGGGAGACGCACACCGGCTTGTACCCACAGGACACAGGGTGCTCTGCAGCTCCCCAGCAATGCCCGCACGCACGGCCCTCCAGAGCACGCGGAGAGAAACCCTGTCCTATGCCTGCCGTGCCATTCCCAGCAATGCTCAACAGCCCGTGGGGCCACCGCTTGAGTATTGTGGAACGGCTTGTAGAGACACTGTGCAGAACGGTTTGGGTGGGAGCGATGGAAATCCAGGAATATCACACAGGAGGGGAGAAGCCACAGGTCAGTCTCTACCCCAAATGCAGCCTGAGCCAGGCTCCCTTAGCAGGTCTAACAACACGTCCTCAGTATTTAAGAACAGCTTTGTCACTGTTAAAGAATATGACAGAAACAACATTTAAAAATTAGCCTAGAAAATCACCCCTGGACAAAGTTACTATGTAAGTGGAGTTAAAGTGAACCATGCAGTATTTTGTGAGGGACACAAGCATCATGAGGTGCTCTCCTTCCTTCCCAGGACTGGGACACTGGGGGGCAGAGACAGGCAGTGCCTTTCTGCACCTCCAGCAGTCACAGCTTAGCAAGTAATTACATCACTAATTGCAATCAGGCAGAGATCAGTATATTGCTCGAATGTTGCAGCACCTGAAATATCCCCCCAAAAGTCAGGTGGCCCCATAAAACTCCTGGGGAACCCAGGAGTGTGAAGCTTTTGTGAGGAGAAGAGCGAGCCGGCTGTGCCCCCACCTGTGAGACCAGGCACCCACTGCTGGGATGGGCTCGGAACAGTCAAACAGCACAAGGAAACAGCAGCCACGTTTGCAAACAAAGCGACCTGCCTCACTTCAAACACTGTGCCACTGCCGGCAGGAAAGTTTCACAGCTCATAGCACAGGAGAAGAAAGCTTTCTATGCCCACAGACAGAGCAAAGGATGTGGCCTCTGCTTACCCCTTCCATGTGGATCCTGGGATTTGTCGCCAGCCGATGCTGCTGAAGCTGCAAGCCCCTGGGGACCCTCCTGATGGAGGCGGGGGAGGACAGGACCCCCGACCTCTGGATCGAGCCGAACCTGGTAACGTTTTGTCCACACCTGACTCCATCCAGGAGGCGAATGAGGAGCAGGTTGGAGGGCAGCTGCTCGATGCCGCAGAGGACAAGGGTCCTGCACTCGGGGCACCGGAGCTCCTTCTGGGACTTCAGGATCCTCTGCAGACAGGGCTTGCAGAACGTGTGCTGGCAAGGCAGCACCTTCGCCGTGGCATCGAGCTTTTCAAAGCACACCGGACACTCCAGCAGGTCAAGGAGAGCTAGATCATCCATCTTCAGTGCAGGGCCCCGTCACGAGCGGGGCTGGACCCGTCCGCACGCCACATCCACTGGCACGGGCTGGGACGCCCTCCTGCACCCGCGAGAGCCGCGCCGCAGCCCCGCTCAGCCAGCTATCCTGCGCGGAGCGAGAGGGAGGAGGGAGAGCAGAGCAGAGCTTGGCTGCTGGAGTATGTAATACATCCCACCTACATTGCAAAGCAGTGCCTCACCAGCCAATTTGCAAATTTATACTTTGCGCTCCCATCCCGGCGTGGAGTGAGTCACCGTGACTCAGGAGGAGCCAGGGGACGGGCTGGGGCTGACGCCGGGAGCCCCAGGTCTGGCTCACCGGGCAGACACATCCCATAGCTCAAGCTGCTGGCAGGACAGGCGGGCTCAGCCTTGCGCCAGGCACAAAGTCATCTCCCTGGGCTGCAGATCACACCTGACAGGACAGAAACGCAGCAGCTGAGGAGATGAGAGCCCCCGGTAAACATCCGACGGGACCTGTCTGTGTGCGGCTCGGGCTGGGAGCAGCCGCTCGCTGCGCGCATCCCGCACACACCTACGTGCCGCCTCGTTTCTCAGCCCAGCCCCAATTAAACCAGCTTTCTACCCGTTTTGACAGCAGCTCTATAAAAAGTCCTTCAAACACAAACAGTCTCCGGCGGTCCCTGGCAGCGAGGCGCGGCGCTCCGCAGTGCCATCCTCGCCCGGTTTGGCTGCCTCAGCGCTCTGAAGCAACCCAAGACGATTATTCCTCCCACAGCCTGAAGTCACTCAACCCGTCCGGCTCCCCGGCGCTGCGGGGCTGAGGCCCAGGCACACACCACCGCGGGATTCAAGTCCGGGCTTGCGGCAGCCGCGTGGCCCCGCAGCGCAGACGGGACGCCCTGTGCTCACCGCATGCTAGAGGGGCCGAGGGGAGCTGAAGGGAGCTGAAGGGGTGCTGAGGGGGCCCTTTGCACGGGGAGCTGGTGGTGGGGGGGCGGTTTGGGAGGGCAGCATCTGCCAGACCCAACCCACCCTCAGCCTTCTGCACCCTGTGCTTGAAAGGCAGCGGCTGCTCCAGCCGCTCATCCCTACGGATGCTCCTCACAAGCCTCCACTCCATGGGATGAGGGAAAATCCAGCAATGTGTTTGTTGGCAGGGCCGGGGCTGGCTCTGCATGCAGCAGTCAGCGCTGCCACCGTGGCTGCCCCGCTCCCGGGCTGGGGCAGTGGGTCTGTGCCAGGGCAAGACACCCACAGGCAGGCACTGAGCATGTCCAGCCCCTGCTCCTCATGGGACACGTGCCTGTGTGCCAGGGGCGACCCGAGCCCCACAGCAGCAGCGTGGGGTCTGACACAGGCACCTTCTCACCCCAGTGAGGCACTGGGAGGGCGGGGGGCGTTCTGTGGTGTTTGCCTTGCATTCCCTTTACCAGCTGAATTCCTCTCCCCAGGTCTGCCCTGTCTCGACACCCCGCCAGACGCCTGTCCAGGGAGCACTGGATGTAGGGAACATCCAAGAGTTTTCCTGCCACATCTCAGTCGCGTGGTTACAGCCTGTGAGTACTACAGACACTAGAGGAGTAGCAGGTAAATCTGAGGCTCCTACCCGACCCTCTGGCAGGTAATGGCATTGGACTGCACCCACGCCCTCCCCTTTGCTCAGGAGGGCTCCCTCACTCGTACGGTGTGGAAATGGCTCACAGGGTTTTATAAAAGTTCTGCCCCCAGATGGTGATTTTGTCCAAATAAATGTTTTTGCCCTTTTTTTACATGGTGGCCATTTGGCTGCATGAACATGTCAGACATTGTCAGTATAATGCAAGAAACCAGTGACCTCATGCTGTTTCATCTCGAGCCTCCTCCTCCTTCAGCATCTCTTTGTAGCCTGTCGCAGGCTGGTTGGTGCTTGGCTGACAGAGCGCACGCTTCTTAATGAATGATGCTCCAAATCCCATCATCTCATCTCCTGGCCTTTTTAAATGCAATGTGTGACATAAACCAGATGGAAAACAAAGGGTTTGGAGGTTGTTTTTCTGTTTTCCATTTCTTCCCCATTGGTGCTCTGTGATTAACACTCAGGCTGTGTTTGTTAGAAAGGAAACAGAAGGATGAACTGTCTCGCAGTGGGCAGTGCTGGAAATGAAGCCGGGCGGCCGGTTCTGTGCACGCCAGCCAATGCTAATCTCTATCAGATCTGGTCTGGCAGTGCTTCCTCAGTGCTTCCTAGACTTCAAGGGCCAGTCTGCTGTACTTGTCCTCTCAGAACAGCAGCTGGGACAGAGACTCGGGCGGGAGAAGCGTGTGTGTTCTGCAGCTCATGGTTCCCAGCCAGTTCCCAAGGGAAATGAGTGACTCAAGTGCCTCGGGGGGCACCGCGGGGGCCAGGCCGGGGACCCATTGGTGCTGAGTGCTCGAGGGCTCCAGGGCGATCTGGGTCTCCACGGCAGGAGCTACTCTCTAGGTTCCCTGAGGGGCTGGGTTTTACCCCTGCTCTGTGGCATGTGTGGCTGTGGGAAGCATGCTGTGCTGTCCCCTGTGCTGCTCCCCTCCCGAACAGCACCAGGTGCTAAAGCTCTGGGCAACCTCTTCCCCAGGAGCCAGCCATGGCTCCAGCCCACCGCTGCCTGCTGGGGCCACAGGCTGCGGATGCTGAGCAGGGACAGGGGCTTTTCTAACCCAGAGTTTCTAAATTGCTGGGTACAGTGAAGCTCTGATCTTGATTGCAGTCTCCGGGTTGTGCCGCAATAAAAAGCCGGTGATGCTAACACTTAGCATTTATATAACACTTTCAATCTTCAAAGCGCTTTCCAAATGCTAATTCATCTGTGGAACGCCCCTTGGGCTAAGCATCACCGCCACTTTACATGGAGCAAATCAGGAGGCGAGGCCACGCAGCATATCAATGCCCAATTTGGGATCGGGATGTGAGGCTTTCCTGGTTCTCCACTTTTAACACCCAGACCATCCCAGTGAACTTTATTACCTGCCACCAGCTTTCCTTTGCAGTGCAGCTCGTAATTGGGGTTGAAAAATAAAGGCAGAGCTGGAAAGCTGCAGGTCCTTCCCTTTCATTTAAGAAGTCTCTGTTTGATGCCGATGTTGTAATTAACTCCAGGCTGGATGCAGCGGGGTGCTGGTCTGGAGGACACAGCTCCTCGGGCAGCCGGCAGTGCTTGCTGCAGAGGTTCCTGCCCGGGCACGGCCGCGCATCGCCGCGGTCCTGCCTGGCTGCAGGAGCCCTCTCCAGCTTGTGGGCAGGGATGCCTTGTACCCGAGGGGTGACACCACCGAAATGCAGGCTGCCAGAGTCTCTTAATCACAGTGGTTTATCACAAAGCTGGAAACTGAGACATGATGTTGAGAGCAGCAGCAGTTGTCCTGCTCTGACAGCCCATGCTCACCATGGCACTGCACGAGTGTCGCCCCAGGGAGCTGCGGCCTTCGCCTTCCCCCACCTCCAGAGTCGAGCTCAGGTGGATCCCAAACAAAGAGCAAACACACTCCATCCCCATCATCCCGCAGGAGCCTCGCTGTCCACACGGATGCTGACAGCACAGGGCAGGCTGAGCATGCAGGACCTCATCTGCACTCCTCTAAGGAGAAGCCTCACTGGTATCAGCACACAGGGCACCGCTGGAAAGGAGAAAGGAACTGAGTCTCTGCTGAGAGCACAGGGGTAACGGGTGAGTTGCTGGCTGCCATGTCCCGAGGCTGGTGAGATGTGCTGTGGTCAGCAGTGCCAGGCTGGTTTCCTCAGCCATCACACAGCTGTCTTGGGCCTCAGTCGGCCCCCAAACCTTCCACCACCTGGCTCCTCTGGGAGAAAATCTGTGGGATTTCTGTTTGCTGGAGCTTATGCAGCTCCTCATCCCCTTTGGCCACCGGCTCGGGGCTGTGAGCATCCAAAGTGGGGACAAGGGACACTGGCATCCAACACACGGGACAGGGGACACTGGCACTACCTTTTAGCAGCTCTGATTTCACCTGCTGTAATCTGCTGGCTGCTGCCAGTGCTGGTGGTGTGAAGACATGAGCCTATAACCGGCTTTGCATTAGTACCTTTGGATCACAAAGAACTCTGTGGAGTGGGATATCATCACTGCTGCTTACAGAGGGGGGAACAGAGGTGGAGTGACATAAAAGCGATCGGTGTCAGCATGGGGCAGGAGCCTACATCAAACAACCTCTGTGCTCAGCGCTGCGCAGTGTGGCCCCACGTACTGGCTGCATCCTCACAACATGGAAACTCCTCTCCTTGCTGCTCCTGCGGCTGCCCAGGCAGAGCTGCCAGAGGAGATGGGGTTATCACACGGGAAACTCCAGTCACAGCACATGTATCACACAGTTTGGGGGGCAACAAACCATGGGAAAACCACTCCTGAGCACCCTGCCGGTGCAAAGCACGCCGGCAGCCAGCCCACCCAGGTGAGGTGACTTTGAAGTGACTGCTCTGTCACCAAACAGGTTTCCTTTGGCCCACCCGAGGGATGATGCACACAGAGCCCTGAGACCTGCAGTCTCCTGGCTGAAACTGTGGAGACGTGTGAGCATCCATGTCCCCGCTCCAGGGAGTCACTGTGGCACCTCTGGGACGCAGTGTCCTGCTGCTGGCTGCCTGCAGACAGGCTGTGCGAGGCGGCTCTCCAGCGGGGCCATGGGGTCTGGTGGTGGGCTCCTGAGAATTCCCCTTTGGCAGTTCTGTGTCCCTCTGGGCTCCCTGCTCCAAATAACAATGGGGAACAACGTGAGCAAGTGAGAGGAGCTTCTCTCCGTTCCCCTCCCCTTGCATGCTCTGGGGCTGACCCCCTCGCCCCATCCTCAATCCCACCTGCAGCCCAGCGCCCAGGAGACCTACCCTGCTGACACCAGGGACCCTGCAGACACCATCAGGGACCCTGCGAGCGCCTCAGGGGCGCAGGCAGCAGTCAAAGGAATGCCACAGCACTGTCACGGCCAGGGATATGGTGCCAGGGGAGGGCAGGGGCACGGCAGCGCTCCTGGGGGGCTATAAACCTACTCTGCATCTCTCAAGTGGATGCCACGCGCCTCCTCCTCCGGGGAAGAGGGACCTTTCGGGCTGTTTTTAGCTCCTGGAGGGCAGGGAGAGGGGGTGCCTCTTCCAAGCTGCTACAAATTATAGATCTGGAGCTAACAGCTTGTCCTCCTACCCACCCACAAGCACAGCCCGGTGCTGCTGCTGAAGTGGGGCGAATAGCAGGTCCTGCCTGTGTCTCTGGACCCCCAGGGCCAGGATGGGGAGTGGTGTCTCCCCCCCCAGCTGGGGGTCGCTGGCTCTGCTGCTCAGCTCCCCTGTGGACAGCACTCCATGGGCTGCACACAGCTGCCACGGTGGGTCGGCACAGACGGGCTGATGCTAATTCAGCCAAGCCTGCACACTTGGTAAATACACTGCATTTGCCTGGAGACATAATTAGGGCAGTGTGAATCTGTGGGGATGTGTGCAGGGGCCTGCAGCCAGCACAGCAAGGCCTCCCTCAGCTCTTCCATCTCCCCCACCACTGTGCTCTGCTGCACCCCGGCCGGGCCAGCGGCTGCTCCTACCACCCCACAGCACTCCAGCCCCACACGGTCCCGCTGCGGGGGGACACGAAGGCGCCGGGGGGAGTGGTGCCTATTCAGGGACACAGACTATTTTAAAATTCAATTTATTCACTGCTCTGCCTCAAGGCAGACTGTTAGGTGTTTGTTGTAGTGTTGTTAGAAGTAGCCAGTGGTACAGCAGAGAGCAGATGGACACTGTCTTCCCTGTGCCTGG